>NC_139762.1:150468055-151068055 GCF_965231275.1 Zosterops lateralis
TGGGGACCCCAAATCCTGCTGGGAAGTTTTGGGATCCCCCAAATCCACATTTGGGGTTTTAGGACCCCCCCCACCCACACTGGGAACTCTTGGGGACCCAAAACCTTAAATGGGGTCTCCAGGACGCCCCCCCCAAAAAAAAAAAAAACCCCACAGGAAAATTTTGGAATCCCCCAAACCCACATTTGGGGTTTTGAGACCCCCGAAATCAAACTGGGAAGTTTTGGGATCCCCCATATCCTAAATGGGGTTGCCAGGACCCCCTCAAATCCCACAGGAAAGTTTTGGGGATCTCCCAAACCCACATTTAGGATTGTAGGATCCCCCCCAAACCCACACTGGGAACTTTTGGGTATCCCCAAATCCCACAAGAAAGTTTTGGGGATCTCCCAAACCCACATTTAGGATTTTAGGATCCCCCCCAAACCCACCCTGAGAACTTTTGCACCACCCCCAAAATCCCCTCAGGAACTTTTAGGGGACCCCAAAACCTCGCCCTATCCCCCAATCCCCAGCCCCACCCTACAAACCCTTTTTTTTTTTGGGGTGGCCCTTTATGGGGGCGGGGCTCCCCCAAAATCCCAAATCCTCCCCTTCCCTCCCCCTCGCCCCAATCCCGATCCTATTTCGGGCCCCGCGGCAGCTGCAGGGAAAGGTCAGAACTCGTTATGGGGTGACCCCTAAAAGGCTCCCTCCCGACCCCAAAAAAAACCCCAAATCCACTCCCCCCACCCCGGAAGGGAGTTAAAGGGGGAAAGGGTGGGGTTGTATTTGGGGTTTTGTTTTTTTGGGGGTGCTGGAAGGGGTTGATAAGGGAACGGGGCGGCCCTAAAAGAGCAACCAGAGAGGGAAAATGGGTGGAGGAAATGGGATTTGGGGGTCCTAAAAGGGGGAATTTGTGGAGGAAAGTTGGATTTGGGGTTTTCCCCTTTTGGGGGATCCTAAATGGGGGAATTTATGGGGGAAAATGGGATTTAGGGGATCCCAAATAGGGGAATTGAGGGGCAAGGAAATAGGATTTGGGATTTTCCTCTTTTGGGGGATCCTAAATGGGGGAATTTATGAGGGAAAATGGGATTTGGGGGATCTTAAATGGAGGAATTTATAGGGAAAATGGGATTGGGGTTTTTCCCACATTTGGGGCGGTTTTGGGATCCGGAATGGGGCAGACTTTGGGGAACCCCAGTGGGGAGAATTTATAGGGTCCTCCTAGTGGGGTGGGGCCTGTAGGGACCCCCATGGGGGAAGTTTATAGGGTCCCTAAATGGGGTGGGGTCTATGGGGTTTTATGGGGAGGATCCATAGGAACCCCCAATAGGGGGGGATTTATGGCGTGCCGAACGGGGTGGGGCCTACAGGGACCCCCAGTTGGGTGTTCGTGGGGTTTTATGGGGTCCCTAAATGAAGATGGTCTATAGGGGCCCCCAATGGGGAGATTTATGGGGTCTCTAACGGGGTGATCTTTAGGGACCCCCAATGGGGGAGGTCAGTGGGGTCCCTAATGGGGGGGATTTTTAGGGTCGCTAAATAGGAGCGGGTGTGTGGTGTCCCCCAATAGGACGGGGTCTATAGGGAACCGCAATGATGGGCTTTATGGGGTCCCTAAACGGGGGGACTCCCAGTGGGGGGGCGGATCCCAGCCCGAGCACCGCCCGTCCCATTGGGCTGCTGCCGCCCCGCCCCTTCGCCCTCAGCCAATCAGCGCCGAGTGGGCGTGGCACACGCTGATTGACATTGGGGGGGCGTGGCCAGCGCGGGCGCGACGGTTGGAGCCGCCGGGGGGCGCGATGTATGCGGGAACTTGGGGACACTTGGGAACAATTTGGAGGGGGGTTCTGTGGACCCGAATTCCCAAATCCCCGTGTCCCACCACCCTCCCGTCGCCTGTCCCCAACCCCCGGGGTGACACGGTCCCGGCGCCATCCCCGTGCCCGGTGTCACCGGTGCCATACCCCCGTACCCGGTGTCCCCCTCCCCGTGCCAGTTGTCCCTGCTGGCGGTGCCACCGCCTTCCCCCAGTGCCAGCTGTCACCGCTCCCCGCTCCTGGTTGTTCTCTGGTGTCCCTGCTGTCCCTGGTGCCACCCTCGGTGTCCCGGTGCCACCCCTGTCCTTTGCCCGCTGTCCCCCGCTCCTGGTGTCCCGTTCCCGGTGTCCCGTTCCCGGTGTGCCACCCCCGCTCCCAGTTTGTCCCGGTCCTTGTCTCCGCTGTCACCCCGTTGTTCTCGGTGCTCCCGGTGTGTCCCGTTCCCGCTGTCGCCTGTCCTGCGGTGCCACCCCCCTTTTTCCCAGTGCCCCATTCCCGGTGCCACCCCCTTTTCCCAGTGTCCCGTGCCTGGCGCCATCCCCGTTCCCCCCCGCGACTCCTGGTGTCCCTGGTGTCACCCGCCCCCGCCCCCTAACCCTAACCCTAACCCTAACCCTAACCCTTGTCCCGGTGCCACTCCTGTCCCTGTCCCCGCTGTCCCATTCTCGCTGTCCCATCCCCGGTGCCACTTCCCGCTCCCGGTGCCACCCCTGTCCCTGTCCTAGCTGTCCCTCTGTCCCGTCCCCGGTGCCACCCCTGTCCCTGTCCCATCCCCGCCGTTCCATCCCCGGTGCCACCCCTGTCCCTGTCCCATCCCCGGTGTCACTTCCCGGCTGCCACTCCTGTCCCTGTCCCATCCCCGCTGCCACTCCCCGCTGTCCCCGCCGCCCCCGCCGTCCCCTCGGCCACGTGCCGTGTCCCCTGTGTCCCCCCCCGGTGCCCGTTGCCCTTCCGTTGCCCGCCGCCCGTTGCCCCGAGGCTCCGGTGGAAGGGCCGGGGGAGGCTCGTGTGTGTATGTGCTGTTTTGGGGGGGGGCGCGTGTGCGTTGCCGTGACCCCGGGGACGGTGTGGCGGTGTCACCCCGGGGGCGGTGTGGCGGTGTCACCCCGGGGGCGGTGTGGCGGTGTCACCCCGGGGCCGGTGTGGCGGTGTCACCCCGGGGGCGGTGTCCCCGCTGTCCCGGTGTCCCGGGGGGATGCTGCGGGCGCTGAGGGCGCTGTGGCCCCGCAGGCTCCTGGCCATGGCGCTGGCGGCGGCGGCCGGGGGCGCCCGGCGGGGCGCGGTGCTGACCCCCGAGAGCATGAACCCCGCCATCCGCCGCGTGGAGTACGCCGTGCGCGGGCCCATCGTCGTGCGGGCCACGGAGATCGAGCGGGAGCTCAGAGAGGTACGGAGACATTCCTGGGAAATATCCCGGGAATAACAGCCCAGAACCGGGACATCCTGGCTCAAACCCGGGATAACCCTCTCGGACCGGGATAACCCCCCCAGAACCGGGATAACCCCCCAGAACCGGGATAACTCCCCTAGAACCGGGATAACTCCCCCAGGACCGGGATAATCCCCCAGAACCGGGATAACCCCCCCAGGACCGGGATAACTCCCCAGAACCGGGATAACCCCCCAGAACCGGGATAACTCCCCAGAACCGGGATAACTCCCCCCGAACCGGGATAACCCCCCAGAACCGGGATAACCCCCCAGAACCGGGATAACTCCCCCAGAACCGGGATAACCCCCCAGAACCGGGATAACCCCCCCAGAACCGGGATAACCCCCCAGGACCGGGATAACTCCCCCAGGACCGGGATAACTCCCCAGAACCGGGATAACCCCCCCTAGAACCGGGATAACTCCCCCAGGACCGGGATAACCCCCCAGAACCGGGATAACCCCCCAGGACCGGGATAACTCCCCCAGAACCGGGATAACTCCCCAGGACCGGGATAACTCCCCAGGACCGGGATAACCCCCCAGGACCGGGATAACCCCCCAGGACCGGGATAACCCCCCAGGACCGGGATAACTCCCCCAGGACCGGGATAACTCCCCAGAACCGGGATAACCCCCCCTAGAACCGGGATAACTCCCCCAGGACCGGGATAACCCCCCAGAACCGGGATAACCCCCCAGGACCGGGATAACTCCCCCAGAACCGGGATAACTCCCCCAGGACCGGGATAACTCCCCAGGACCGGGATAACCCCCCAGGACCGGGATAACCCCCCAGGACCGGGACTCCCTCCCCAGACTCGGATATTCCCCCCCAAAACTGGGAGAATTTCCCAAAATCGGGACCCTCAAAACGGGTTTCCCCCCCGCCATTCTGAACCGGGACTCCTCATCATCCCGAATTTTGGGCTCCCCCAAAGTTGGCCTCTTCCCTCCTCATGAGCATCCCCAAAAATCGGGGATTAGCCCCTCATAAAAAAGGGGTTTATGCCAAAAAAAAAAAAAAAGAGGGATTTTATCACCAAAACCAGGTTTTATCCCCCCCAAAAACTGGGGTTTATCACCAAAAAAGGGATTTTACCCCCCAAAAAAAGGCATTTTATCCCAAGAAAAGGATTTTACCCCCAGAAAATGAGTTTTATCCCTGAAAAAGGGATATTCCCCCCCAAAACCCGATTTAGTTCCCAAAAAAGGATTTTTACCCCCCAAAAAGCGATTTCTCCCCCCAAAAAAGCGATTTTCCCCCCTAGAAAGGGATTTTTTTTCCTTAAAAATTCGCGGTTTTCCCAAAAAAAAGCGGGTTTTACCCCAAAATCCGGGGATCAACCCTAATTTAGGGTGTCCCCTGTGTCCCCTCTGTCCCCTGTCCCTGCTCCCACCTGGGACCTTTCCCACGCCCGGGGGCGGGGGGGCTCTTTTTTTTTTCTTTTTTTTTTTTTTTTTTTTTTTTTTTTTTTTTTTTTTTTGGGGGGTGGGGTGGATTTGGGGACATCCTGGCGGTGACAGCGGTGACAGGGGGTGAGGCCGAGGTGACGGAGGGGACACTCTGGGGGCGGTGCCACCCCCAGGGGCAGAGTCCGGTGTCCCCGAGAGTGGCCAAAGTCCGGCCGGTCACCTGGGCTGGGGGTGGGGACACGGGCACGCCCTGCCAGGCTGGCACCGTGTCCCCGAGGGCTCCCGAGTGTCGCGGCCACTCCCGGCACAGGGGACACGGCGGTGCCACCCGTGTGACAGCGGGGGTGGCCCTGGGTGGGGACAGGCAGGGCGTGACCCCTGACCTGTCCCTGTCACTGTTGTCCCTGTCCCCACCCGATTCCTGTCCCTGTCCCTGTCCCTGTCCTGGCCCTGCTGTCCCCATCCCTGTCCCCACCTCACTCCTGACCCTGTCCCCATCCTTGTCTTTGTCCCCATCCCTGTCCCCTGGTCCCTACTCCTGTCCCTTGTACCCATCCCTGTCCCCATCCCTGTCCGTGCTGTCCCTGTCCCCTATCCCTGTCCCTTGTCCCCGTCCCCATCCCTGCTGTCCCTGTCCCTTCTTGTCCCTGTCCCCACTCCTGTCCCCTATCCCTGTCCCTTGTCCCCGCTGTCCCTGTCTTTATCCCTGTCCCTACCATCCGTTGTCCCCGTCCCTGTCACTATGCACATCCCTGTCCCTTGTCCCCATCTCCTGTCCCTGTCCCCGCTGTCGCTGTCCCCCCAGGGTGTCCCCAAGCCCTTCACCGAGGTGATCCGGGCCAACATCGGTGACGCTCACGCCATGGGCCAGCAGCCCATCACCTTCCTGCGCCAGGTACGGCCTCGGGCTCCGCGCGGGGACAGGGGACAGGGGACAGGGACACCCCTTAGTGTCGCTGTCCCCTCCTCAGGTGGTGGCGCTGTGCCTGTGCCCGGAGCTGATGAAGGACCCGGCGCTGCCCAGCGATGCCAAGGAGCGGGCGCTGCGGCTGCTGGCGGCCTGCGGCGGGCAGAGCGTGGGTGGGTGTCCCCTCCCCCGGGCCGGTGTCACACTGTCACCTGGGTGTCACCAGGGCTGTCCCCCCCTCCCCAGGCTCGTACAGCGCCAGCCCCGGGCTGCAGCTGGTGCGGGAGGACGTGGCGCGGTACATCGAGCGGCGCGACGGTGTCCCCGCCAGCGCCGACGACATCTTCCTGTCCACCGGCGCCAGCGACGCCATCGTGGTACGGCGACACGGGGACACGGGGACACGGGCCACCCTCCCTGTCACCGCGGGGACAGCGGGCGCGCTGCCACCCCCGGCCGTTCCCACGGCGGCCGGTGACAAAGGGACCTTTGTGCCGCTCCTGGCAGGGGTAGAGCCGGGGGGTGGTGGCACTTGGTGGCGTGTCCTGGGGACAGTGCCAGCTCCGGAGTGTCCCCCGCGGGGTGTGAGGGTGGCACCGCCTTGTCACCGAGGCCGGCTGGCTTGCCGGGATCGTGGTGGCGCTGTCGTCCCCGAGTTGTCCCCGGGGCGTCCCCAAGTTCCTTGTCCCCTCGTTGTCGCCACCATCCTGTTCGTTGTCCCCACTGTCGCCTGTCCCCTCATTGTCACCGTGCCCACCCCAGCGGTGTCCCGAGGATGTCCCCTCACTGTCCCCTCATTGTCCCCATGATCTGATAGCCGCCCCATCCTGTCCCCTCACTGTCCCCACAATGTCCTAATGCCCACTCCATCCTGTCCCCTCACTGTCCCCTCACTGTCCCCACAATGTCCTGATCTTCACCCAGCCTGTCCCCTCATCATCCCCATGTCATCCTGATGTCCTCAACAGTGTCCCGATTCCCACCCTATCCCCTCCCTCACTGTCCCCAGGATCTCCCGATTCCCATTTTAACCTGTCCCCTCACTGTCCCCTGATTGTCCCCTCAGTGTCCCGATTGCCACTCCAACCTGTCATCTCATTGTCCTTTTAATGTCCCCAGGATCTCCTGATTGCCACCCCACGCCATCCCCTCGGTGTCCCCTCTGTGTGTGCCCTCACTGTCCCCTGTGTGTCCCCTCACTGTCCCCTCACTGTCCCCTGTGTCCCCTCACTGTCCCCTCACTGTCGCCTGTGTGTCCCCTCACTGTCCCCTCACTGTCCCCTGTGTCCCCTGTGTGTCCCCTCACTGTCCCCTGTGTCCCCTCCCTGTCCCCTGTGTGTCCCCTCCCTGTCCCCTGTGTGTCCCCTCACTGTCCCCTGTGTCCCCTCACTGTCCCCTGTGTGTCCCCTGTGTGTCCCCTCCCTGTCCCCTGTGTGTCCCCTCCCTGTCCCCTGTGTGTCCCCTCACTGTCCCCTGTGTCCCCTCACTGTCCCCTGTGTGTCCCCTGTGTGTCCCCTCACTGTCCCCTGTGTCCCCCCCAGAGCATGCTGAAGCTGCTGGTGTCGGGCTCGGGCCCGTCGCGCACGGGGGTGCTGATCCCCATCCCGCAGTACCCGCTGTACTCGGCGGCGCTGGCGGAGCTGGAGGCGGTGCAGGTGAACTATTACCTGGCCGAGGATCGCTGCTGGGCGCTCGACGTGGCCGAGCTGCGCCGGGCGCTGGGCGAGGGCCGGCGGCGCTGCAGCCCGCGGGTGCTGTGCATCATCAACCCCGGCAACCCCACCGGTAAATGGGGCTGGGGGCTGTGGGGTGGGAAACTCTGCATCATCGACCCCAGCAACCCCACCGGTAAATGGGGCTGAGGTGGGATCTGTGGGGTGAGGTCTGTGGGATGGGATGGCATCCATGGGGTGGGATTCTCTGCATCATCAACCCCGGCAACCCCACCGGTAAATGGGGCTGGGGTGGGATCTGTGGGGTGGGGTCTGTGGGGTGGGATGGGATCTGTGGGGTGGGATTCTCTGCATCATCAACCTTGGGAACCCCACCGGTAACTCGAGGCACAAGGGGGTGTGGGGTGGAATGGGATCTATGGGGCGGCATCCATGGGGTGGGATCCATGGGGTGGTGATCCATGGAGTGGGATCCATGGGGTGGTGATCCATGGGGTGGTGATCCATGGGATAGGATGGCATCTGTGGGGTGGGAGGTCTGGGGTGGGATGGGGATGTTTGGGGTGGGATGAGATCTACAGGTTTGGGTTATATGGGATGGGGTGGGATGGGACCACTGGACTGGGACCCCATGGCTGAACTGGGACTGAACTGGGACCCCAAAACTGAGCTGGAATCTGGGGGCTGGACTGGGACCCCAAAACCAGACTGGGACCCCAAAATTGGACTGACAACCCAGGATTGGGATCCAAGGGATGGACTGGGACCCCAAAACTGGACTGGGACCCCAGAAATGAACTGGGACTCCTGGGCTGGATTGAGACCTCAAAACTGGACTGGGAACCCAGGACTGGGACCCTGGGGCTGGACTAGGACCCCAAAACTGAACCAGGACTCCTGGTCTGGACTGGGACTCCACAATTGGACTGGGAACCCAAAAGCAAACTGGGACCCCAAAACTGAACTGGGACTCCATCTCGGTGCTGGCCTGACCCCCCTTCCTGAGTTGCAGCGTCCCCATGTCCCTTGTGGCTGTCCCAGGGTCTCCCCTGTGAGTGTCCCCACGTCCCCCCCTCAGGGTGTCCCCATGTTCCCTGTGGTGTCCCCAGGCCAGGTGCAGAGCCGGGAGTGCATCGAGGAGGTGATCAAGTTTGCCTACGATGAGAAACTTTTCCTCATGGCTGACGAGGTGGGCATCCCCCAAATTTTGGGGTGTCCCCCCAAATTCCCAGGAAAAACCCCGGAATTTTGGGGTAGCGTCCTGGGAATTGTCCCCCCCAGGTGTACCAGGACAACATCTATGACAAGGACTCAGCCTTCCACTCATTCAAGAAGGTGCTGATGGAGATGGGGCCGCCCTACTCGGAGACAGTGGAGTTGGCCTCCTTCCACTCCATCTCCAAGGGTTACCACGGAGAGTGAGTCCCAGGAATGCCGGAATTGTCGCCTCCTGTCCCCACCCCGGGTGGTGGCCAGAGTCCCCCAACAGGGTCCCGTGAAAATGAGAATGGGGGAGGGATGTGGGATGGAGGTGCCACCACCCTGTGGATCTCCTGGGATTGGGGTCATGGGTTGTCATGGATGTCATGGACTGGGGACATGGATCTCCCAGACGGTGGCTGGAGGTGACATTGGGTGCAGATGTCATGATTCCATGGATGCCATGTCTTATCCGTGGATTCCCATCCCAAACCTCCATCCATGGGTCCTTCATAACTTCCCATCTGTGGATCCCATCCACAGATCCATGATTCCCATCCGTGTATCCCATCCATAGGTTCTCATCCATGGATTCCCATCCCAAACCAGAATCCATGGATTCCCATCCCAAACCCATCTATGGGTCCTTCTCCATAGGTTCCCATCCATGGATCCCTCCCTATAGGTTCCCATCCATAGATTCCCATCCCAAACCCCATCCATGAATCCCACCTGTGGATCCCACCCCCATCTCCCCCCCGTGGCCTCCACTACCGCCCCCATCCCCGTTTCTCCTCCCCTCATGGATTCCATCCCTGTTTCCGGCTCCCTCCATCCCTCCCCTGGGTGATTCCTGCCGCGGGGAATCCTGGCAGGTGCGGGCTGCGGAGTGGGTACGTGGAGGTGGTGAACCTGAACCCCGAGGTGAAGGCAGAGCTCTCCAAGCTCGTGTCCGTCCGTCTGTGCCCGCCGGTGCCCGGGCAGGTGGTCCTGGACACCATCATGGACCCACCCAAGCCCGGAGATCCGTCCTACGAGCGCTTCCAGGCTGTATGGGGCACCGGGAATTGGGATCCGTGGGATTGGGATCCATGGGATTGGGATTGGAGCCATGATCATAGATCTGCCCAAGCCCAGAGATCTGCCCTATGAGTCCTTCCAGGCTGTCCGGGACACTGGGAATTGGGATTGAGATCCATGGGATTGGGATCCGTGGGATGAGTTTGGATCCATGGTCATGGATCTGCCCAAATCCGGAGATCTGCCCTATAAGCGCTTCCAGGCTGTCCGGGGCACTGGGAATTGGGATCCATGGGATTGAGATTCAGATGGGATTGCGCTGGGATGCGGATTGGATTGGGATTGGTGTGGGGCTGGGATTGGGATTAGTATTGGGATTGATATTGGGATGGGATCCATGGTCATGGATCTGCCCAAACCCGGAGATCCATCCTACGAGCACTTCCAGGCTGTATGGAGCAGAGAGAATTGGGATTGGGATCCATGGGATTGGGATTGGGGATGGGGTGGGATGGGATGAGATAATGAGATAATGGGATGAGATGGGCTGGGATACATGGAATGGGATGGGATTAGATTGGGATGAGATTTGGGATGGGATTTGGGATGGGATTTGGGATAGGATGGGATAAGATGTGGTGGTTTGATGTCGGGATGGGATTTGGGGTGGGATGGGATTGAGGATGGCATTTGGGATTTGGGATGGGTGGTGGTGGTTTGATGTCGGGATGGGATGAGTCGCCAGAATTCCCGTTATCCCTCAGGAGAAGGAGGCAGTGCTGAGCTCGCTGGCGGAGAAGGCGCGGCTGACGCAGGAGATGTTCAACCGCACGCCGGGGATCCACTGCAACCCTGTGCAGGGCGCCATGTACTCCTTCCCCCGCATCGACCTCCCGCCGCGCGCCCTGGCTGCTGCCAAGGTGGGCACATGGGATAACGGGACACCGGGATAAACCGGGATAACAGGACACCGGGATAAACTAGGATAACGGGCACACCGGGTTAAACAGGGATAACGGGCACACCGGGATAAACCGGGATAACGGGCACACCGGGATAACAGACACACCAGGATAACGGGCACACCAGGATAACCCGGGATAACGGGCACACCGGGATAAACCGGGATAACAGGCACGCCAAGAATGGCAGGATCACAAACCGGGATAACAACCGGGATAATGAACCAGGATAACGAACCTGGATAATGAACCGGGATAACAAACTGGGATGGATGGGATAACCACCCGAGATAACAAACCAGGAACATCAGGATGGATGGGATAAACCAGGATGGATGGGATCCTCATGGAGATCCGAACTGGGAACATGGGGATGGGCGAGATCACAACTGGGATAGACGGGATCACAACTGGGACATGTTGGGATGGATGGGATCCAAACTGGGAATGTGGGGATGGGCAGGATCTGCACCGGGAATGTGGGGATGGGCAGGATCCCAACTGGGATGGACAAGATCTGAACTGGGATGGACAGGATCCAAATTGAGATGAACGAGATCCAAACTGGGAGGTGTGGGAATGGCCTCCATGGGATCCCAACTGGGATGGGCAGGATCCAAACAGGAAGATGCAGGAATGGGCGGGATCCCAGCTGGGATGAGCGGGATCCCAGCTGGGACATGTGAGGATGGATGAGATCCCAACTGGGAAGGATGGGATCCAAACTGGGAAATGTGGCGATGGATGGGATCGATCCTGATCCATGTGGGGATGGGTGGGATCAATCCCAAGAATCGTGGGGCACATTGGGATCAATCCCAATCTATGTGGGGTGTGTGGGATGAGCTCCCAGCCCCCTGTGGGTACTAGTTTATACCGGTCCATACTGGTCCATACTGGTCCATACTGATCCAAACTGGTCCATACTGGTCCAAACTGGTTTATACTGGACCATACTGGTTCATACTGGTTTATACTGGTCCATACCAGCTTATACCGGTTTATATTTATTCCCTGTTTTTCTGACCCTGTTGCTCCCATCCCGAATTCCCAGGAGAGGAAGCAGACCCCGGACATGTTCTTCTGCATGAGGCTCCTGGAGGAAACCGGCATCTGCGTCGTTCCAGGGAGCGGCTTCGGGCAGAAGGAAGGGACCTTCCACTTCCGGTGGGTCCCCACCCCAAATTCCCTGTTTTTTGGGAAATCCCACCCCAAATTCCCTGTTCTTGAGAGATCCCATCCCAAATCCCCAGTTCCCGGGATTCCCATCACAAATTTCCTGGTTTTGGGATCCCCCACCCCAAATTCCCTCTTTCAGGGATCCCCCCACTCAAATTCCTGGTTCTCAAGATCCCCACCCCAAATTCCCAAATTCCCTCCCCTGAAATTCCCTATTTTTGGGATCCCCCAAATTCCCAAATTCCCTCCCCCACACCCAATTTTTACACCCAGTCCACAATTTTTTTGGGGGAAAAGAAAAAAACAGGGAAAAACGGATTTTCGCATCATGAGTGGAATTTTGGGGTGGATTTGGGAATCCCCAGGAGGAAAAAAAAGGGAAAAAAGGGATTTTTTGGGGCCCAGGGTGGAATTTTGGGAATCCCAAATTTTTTTTTTTTTTTTTTTTGGAATTTCGGGGTGGATTTGGGATTTTTTTTTTATCCCTCCAGGATGACCATCCTCCCTCCCACGGAGAAGCTGAAGATCCTCCTGGAAAAGCTCAGCTCCTTCTACACCAAATTCGTCCAGGAATTCTCTTAATGAGGGTGGTGGCATCGATGTCCCCCCCCGCCCCGATGTCCCCTTCATTGTCACCTTCCTGTCATCTCCTCTCCAAAATTCCCACCGGGCCCTGGGTGGTCTCCAGGTGTCTCCCAAGTTTTTCCTGCCCTTTTTTGGTTTTTGGGGAATTCTGGGGCAGGTCCCCACCCTCTCCCCCCTCAGCATTGTCCCCGTGTCCCCAAATAAAGTGACGGTGACCAGCCGTGGTGGTGGCACCTGTTGGGGAGAGTTTTGGGGGATCTGGAGTGGGATTTTTATGGGATGGAGGGAATCTGGGGGGGAGGATTTTACAGTGGGAGGATTCTTCCCCTTGGGAGTTACCCCTTGGAAAAAGGGGATTTTTGGTCCTGGATTTTATTCCCAGACTTCCAAATTCATTCCCTGATTCCCCCAAAAAAATCCAGCATTCTCAAATCCCAATCTCAGGTTCCCAAATTTTCTTCCAGAGCCCAAAAAATCCAATCCCAGTTTCCCAAACCCAACCCCAAATTCCCCAAAATCCCAATCCCAGACCCCAAATCCCGATCCCAGACCCCAAATCCCAGCCCAGACCCAAATCCCATGTGAGCATCCAAAAAAAAGATCGGGAATTTTGTGGGTGTGGCCGCTCTGTTGGAATTCCCAAGTTTTTCCATGTCCCATTTGGGGTTTCCAAGTGGGATTTGGGGTTCCCGGAGGGATTTGGGGTTCCCGGGTGGGATTTGGGGTTCTCAAGTGGGATTTCGGGTCTTGGAGGGATTTGGGGTTCCCATTTGAGATTTGGGGTCCCAGGGGGGATTTGGGGTTCCCGGGGGGATTTGGGGTCCCGGGGGGTCTCGGCTCAGGAGAATTCCCGCAGGAATTGCTGGTGGAAGTGCCGGAGGAGCAGCAGCGCCCGCTCCAGCACCGGCCCTGGCAGCAGCAGGGACAGCCTGGGGACACAGAACAGAGTCCTCAAATCCTGCAACTCCCAAAATTCCCACATCCTGAAACCCCCAAATCCCAAAGTCCCAGATACCCAAGTCCCTGAAAGCCAAAATCTCAACTTCCAAAATCCCAGCATCCCAAAATCCAACAGCTCCAAATCCAACACCTGAACCCCAAAACCCCAACAATCCCAACACCCAACATTCCAACATCCAAATACCCCAAAATCCAACATCACAAAATCCCAAAATTCCAACCCCCAACCCCAACCATCCCCCCCCGCACAGTGTCCCCATGTCCCCAGTGTCCCCATGTCCCCCCATGGTCCCCCAATGTCCCCCAGTGTCCCCAGTGTCCCCACTGTCCCCATGTCCCCCAGTGTCCCCATGTCCCCAGTGTCCCCATGTCCCCCCAGTGTCCCCATGTCCCCAGTGTCCCCCATGTCCCCAGTGTCCCCATGTCCCCCAGTGTCCCCATGTCCCCCATGTCCCCCAGTGTCCCCATGTCCCCCCCAGTGTCCCCCATGTCCCCAGTGTCCCCATATCCCCCCCAGTGTCCCCTATGTCCCCATGTCCCCATGTCCCCAGTGTCCCCAGTGTCCCGTACCCCAGGTGGCCGCTGTCCCCCTGCAGTCCGAAGTGGCTCCCCGGTGTCACCACCAGCCCCGTGCTCTCCTCCAGCCTCCGGCAGAAGAAGACGTCGGGCTCCAGGCCCAGCGCCTGCCCGGGGACAGGGGGGTGACACGGGGACACACCATGGCCTTGTCCCCACATGTCCCCACCGTGTCCCCACCGTGTCCCCGGGGTGTCCCCACCGTGTCCCCACCGTGTCCCCGGGGTGTCCCCACCGTGTCCCTTGTCCCACGACAGAGGGTTCTCATTACCCTCTCCCGCACTGTCCCCTCCTGCTGTGTCCCTGTCCCCTCTCAGTGTCGCTGTCCCCTCTCAGTGTGTCCCTGTCCCCTCTCAGTGTGTCCCTGTCCCCGCAGTGTCCCTGTCCCCCCTCAGTGTCCCTGTCCCCGCAGTGTCCCTGTCCCCCCGCAGTGTCGCTGTCCCCGCAGTGTCCCTGTCCCCGCAGTGTCGCTGTCCCCGCAGTGTCCCTGTCCCCGCAGTGTCGCTGTCCCCGCAGTGTCGCTGTCCCCTCTCAGTGTCCCTGTCCCCTCTCAGTGTCCCTGTCCCCCCTCAGTGTCCCTGTCCCCGCAGTGTCCCTGTCCCCGCAGTGTCGCTGTCCCCGCAGTGTCCCTGTCCCCGCAGTGTCGCTGTCCCCGCAGTGTCCCTGTCCCCGCAGTGTCGCTGTCCCCTCTCAGTGTCCCTGTCCCCGCAGTGTCGCTGTCCCCGCAGTGTCGCTGTCCCCGCAGTGTCCCTGTCCCCGCAGTGTCGCTGTCCCCTCTCAGTGTCCCTGTCCCCGCAGTGTCCCTGTCCCCTCTCAGTGTCCCTGTCCCCTCTCAGTGTGTCGCTGTCCCCGCAGTGTCCTGTCCCCTCGGGGCTCACCCGGGCGCGGCTCCGGGCGCGGGGCGGGATCTGGACGCGGGGGAAGGCGCGGGGACCCCCGGCCGGGGGCGGGCACCGGATCCCGGGGGCGCGGCCGAGACCCCGCTGGACCCGCCGGGCGTTGGCGGCCACGGAGCGGCGCAGGGAGCGGCGGTGCTGGGGATGGAGGGGCAGCAATGGGGGATTGATGGGGGATTAATGGGGGATTAATGGGGGATTAATGGGGGCATCGATGGGGGATTAATGGGGGATTAATGGGGGCATCGATGGGGGCATCGATGGGGGATTAATGGGGGATTAATGGGGGATTAATGGGGGCATCGATGGGGGCATCGATGGGGGATTAATGGGGGATTAATGGGGGCATCAATGGGGGCATCAATGGGGGCATCAATGGGGTCATTAATTACGGGATTGTATGGGATTGTATGGGATTGGGATTAATGTGAGTGGGTTTCATCAGATTGGGATTAATGGGATTGGGATGAGGATTGATGGAATTGGGATGGGAACAGTGACTGGCATAAGGAAAATGGGATAATTGGATAAGGGATTTTTGGGATAGTGGGATAATGGGATGGAATGGGAATAAAATGGGCATGGGAATAGGAATGGGAATGGGAATGGGATGGAAATAGGATGGGATCAATGGGATAGGATGGAACTGGGATGGGACGGGACTGGGATTGCATCAATGGGACAGTGGAATGACGGGATACTGGGAGAGTGGGAGAATGGGATGGAATGGGATGGGATAATGAGAAGGGATAATGGGACGGTGGGATATTGGGATAATGGGATATTGGGATATTAGGATAATGGGATAGTATAATGGGACAATGGGATAGTGGGACAACGGAATAATGGGATACTGAGAGAATGGGACAATGGAATAATGAGATGGCATGGGACGGGATAATGGGATAATGGGATCAATGAGATCAATGGGGTCAATGCGACAATGGGATATTTGGATAAGGGTATTGGGATTTGGATTGGGATAAAGGCATAATGAGGTAATGGGATTGGGATAATGGGATAATGGGATAATGGGATGGAATGAGATGGGATAATAGGACGTGTTAATGGGATAATGGGATAATTGAATGGTATTGAGGTTGGGATTGGGATTGATGGGATTTGGATTGGGGCTTGGATCAATGGGTCAGAGCTGGGATCAGGATTGGGATCAGGGTTGGGATTGGGATCAGGCTGTCACCCCTCCTGACCTCCTCCACGGCGTCCCCGGCCGGATCCCCCAGTCCCGGGGGCTCCATGGCCACGTCCAGCATCACCTGGCCCAGGATGGGCGGGTACACCGAGAGCCCCCAGGTGTGGAAATCCCTCAGGACACTCCGATCCACGTTCACCAGCTCCAGGAATCCTGCCCGGGCCCCTCCCCTGGCACACACAATTCCAGGAAAATTCCAGGGGTTTTTGGGGATTTTTTTGGATTTTTTTTGGGAGTTTTGGGGATTTTTAAAAAAAAAATATATGGGGAATTTTGGGGCATTTGGGGGGGGGATTTTTTGAGAAATTTGGGGGGGGGTGTTAATTTTTGTGGGATTTTTTGGGGAATTTTTGGCGATTTTTTGAGGATTTTTTAGAGGATTTTTTGGAGGATTTTTAAGAGGATTTTTGGGGGATATTTTGGGGGATTTTTGGGGGATTATTTGGGGATTTTGGGGGATTTTTTGGGGAGTTCTGGCTCACCCGGCGATGCCTTTGGAGAGGGAGTAGCAGGAGATGATCTGGACGCTGGTGGCCAGTGGCTCCCCCAGCTCAGCCAGGACGCGCCGGAAGGACACGAAGGGACACTCGGGGGAGAACGCCAGGTCCTGGTGAACCTGCACAGGGGATTTTGGGAAAAGAATTCCTAAAAAAATATGAGAATTCCAAAAAAATTCCAAAAAAATTCTCCCCAAAACAAAACCCCACACATTTTTTCCAAAAGAATTCACAAAAAAAAAAAAATTCTAAAAAATTCTCAAAAACAAAAGAAAACAAAAAACCCAACAAAAGAAAAAAAAAATTCCCCAAAAAAAGCCCCCCCCAAAAAATTCCCCAAAAATATCCCCCTAAAATTTCCAAAAGAATTCCCAAAAAAATCCCCCAAATTACTCAAAACCAAAATTTAAAAAAAAAAAAATCCCCCAAAAATTAAAAAAAAAAAAAAAAATTCCCCCAAAAATTAAAAAAAATGCCCCCCCAAATCACCCAAAAAAACCCCCCAAAAATTCTCAAAAAAAATTTACTCTCCAAAAATTCCCCAAAACGGCCCCAAAATTCCCAAAAAATTCCCCCAAACAAACGTTCCCCGCTGACCTCGTCCGCCAGGAGCAGCAGCTCCTCCTCGGCCGCCACCGCCAGCAGTGACCGCATGAGGGCGCCACTGAGAACGTGACCTGGGGACACCAACGGGGCACTGAGGGGACACTGAGGGGACACCCCAACGGGGACACCCCAACGGGGACACTGAGGGGACACTGAGGGGACACTGAGGGGACACTGAGGGACAGAGGGGACACCCCAACGGGGACACCCCAACGGGGACACTGAGGGGACACCCCAACGGGGACACTGAGGGGACACTGAGGGGACACTGAGGGGACACTGAGGGACAGAGGGGACACCCCAACGGGGACACTGAGGGGACACCCCAACGGGGACACCCCAACGGGACACTGAGGGGACACCCCAACGGGGACACTGAGGGACAGAGGGGACACCCCAACGGGGACACCGCAACGGGACACTGAGGCACGGACAGGTTGAACTGGAACCCAAAGGGAAACTGAGGCACGGGGCTGGGTTTACCCGACCCCTAAAGGGGAAACTGAGGCACGGGACAGATTTACCCAAAGCCCCGAGGGGAAACCGAGTCCCGGGCCGGGTTTAAGGCCCCCAAAGGCGCCCCGAGCCCCGGCCCCGGGCCCAGACTCACCGGTGGGGTCCCCGGGGTTGAGCACCCAGAGCACCCGCGGCCGGCAGCGGCCCCGCGCTCCCCGCACCGCCCGGCGCAGCGCGGCCACGTCCGGGGCCCAGCCCCGGGCCGGCTCCAGCGGGTACGGGACGGGCACGGCCCCCGCCAGCCCCGCGGCCGCCGCGCACAGCGCCGGGCCCGGCACCGGCACCAGAACCCCCGCGGGCAGCGCCGGCGCCGGGAGAACCAACAGCGACAGCACGTCCTGAACCGGGAACGGGATAAACAGATCGGTGCGATTAGTGGGGTCAATGGGATAACGGGGTCAATAGGATGATGAGATCAATGGGATCAATGGGATCAATGGGATCAATGGGCTAACGGGATAATGAGACGAGATGGGGTCAATAGGATAACTGGATCAATGGGGTCGATGGGATCAATGGGATCAATGGGAGCCATGGAACGACGGGGTGATGGGATCAATGCGATAATGGGATTATTTGGATCGATGGGATGGTGAGATTGATGGAATAATGGGATCAGTGGGATAATGGGATTGATGGGATCAATGAGATAATGGGATCAATGGGATAGTGGGATCACGGGATCAATGGGATAATGGGATCAGTGGGATCAATGGGATAATGGGATAATGGTATGGGATCGATGGGATGGGATGGGATGAGATGGGATGGGATTTTTGGGATTGATGGGATTTATGGGAACTGGAATGGAATTGAGATGGGATGGGCATGGAAGAACCACAGTGACAATGGCAACACTGCTGTCCCCTCGTCATCCCCTCGCCGTCCCCTTGGCCACCCCTCTCTGTCCCCTGCTTGTCCCCTCACCATCCCCTGGCTGTCCCCTGGCTGTCCCCTCTCTCACCACGATGGCAGCGGCTGTCCCCGAGCACGGGATGACGTTCTTGGGGTGGCAGGTGACGCCGTCACGTTGGGACAGGAAGCGGGAAACGCGCTGGGCCACGCGGCCCGTGACGTACTCCAGGTTATAGGAGCCTGGGCGGGGAAATCCAGGGAATTGGCCCGGGTCTGTCCTGGGGCTGTCCCTGGATTCATCCCGGGATTTATCCATGGAACAGTCCTGAATTTATCCATGGATTCATCCCAGGATTTATCCATGGAACTGTCCTGGGTCAGTCCCGGATCTGTCCTGGGTCTGTCCATGGATTTATCCCTGGATTTAGCCATGGAATTGTCCTGGATCTGTCTCTGGGTCTGTCCTGGGATCTGTATCCCATATCCCATATCCCAAATCCCATATACCACATCCCAAATCCCAATCCCATATCCCGAATCCCATATCCCAAATCCATATACCACATCCCATGTCTCACATCCCATATCCCATATCCCAAATCCCATATCCCATATCCCAAATCCCAATCCCATATCCCGAATCCCATATCCCAAATCTCATACCCCAAATCCCATATCCCAAACCCCAAAATCCCAAAACCCCAAATCCCACCTGGACTCCCTCCCTGCAGCTCCTTTAGGATTTCTCTGGCCTTTTCCTTCACGTTTTCGGGAATTCCATCATTGTCCAGGAGCGCGGGGTAGGCGCAGACCGCGGCCACCTGCAGTGACACCAGTGTCCCCAAATCCCAAAAATCCCCCAAAATGCCCCAAATCCTCAAAGTCCTACAAATCTTAAAAATCTTTAAAAACCCCCAAAATCCCCCAAATCCGCCCAAATCTCAAAATTCCCAAAAATCCCCCAAATGCCCAAGAATCTCCCAAAATCCCAAAAATCCCTCAAATCCCCAAGAATCTCCCAAAATCCCAAAAATCCTATAAATCCCAAAAATCCTAAAAATCCTCCCAAAATCCCCCAAATCTCCTAATATCCCAAAATCCCCCCAAATCCCAAAAATCCCCAAAATCCTCCCAAATCCCAAAAATCCTCCAAATCCTCCCAAATCCCAAAAATCCCCCAAATCCCCCCCAAAAAAATCCCCAAATCCCAAACCTTCCCCCAGGATTTTCCCCATTACCTGCCGCAGGAATTTGGGCGCCTTGGGGTGGCCCTGGGTGCCATCGAGGACAGGCTTGGGGACAAAAGTGACATCACTGCCGTGTCCCCCTCCCTGTCCCCAAATCCCCGAAATGGGGAATTCCGGGCCGGGAATTTGGGGACAGGAATTGGGGTCCCTGGCTGGCCTTGGGGACATCTGGGTGGCTTTGGGGACCGCTGGGTGTCCCCTGGGTGTCCCCTGGGTGTCCCCTGGGGGGGTCTCACCGGTGCCAGCTCCTCCTCGACGTCCCCGCCGCCCTCCCGCTGAGCTGTCCCCGCGGCCGTGGGGACACGGGTGTCCCCCGCGGTGTCCGGGGTGGCCATGGCGGGGTGGGGGTGGCGCGGCCTGGGGGCGGCCCCGGGTTAATCAATGATTAATCGATGATTTGGGCTCCGGGTTAACGATTCAGGTCCCGCCTGTCCCCCGCGCCACGTGACACGAGTGACACGGGGACACCGCGCTGTCCCCAGGGCCACCCCCCGGCCCCCATTTCCTGCCCCATTCCCCCCGTTATCCCCTTTTCCAAACCCAATTCCCCGCCTCGATTCTCACACTATTCCTCCCGAATTTCCCCCATTTTCCCTTTCCCAGCCCCAATTTCTTATGCCGGTTTCCACCCCATTCCCAGGACACCCCCGGCCCCATTTCTTGCCCCAATTCCCCCAAATTTCCCCCATTACCCCTTTTCCTGCCCCAAATCTCCCCCAAATTTCCCCCATTATCCCATTCCCAACCCCGATTCCCACCCGATTTCTCCCCAAAAACCTTTTTCCAGCCCCAAATTCCCCCAATTTTACTCCTTTTCCCAAACGCGATTCCCTGTCCCGGCTCTGCTGTCCCCGCTGTCCCGTCCTGTCCGGTGTCTGTGTCACCTCCCCCCTGGCGCTCGGCCACCGCCACCGTCACAGCCATGGCGGCCCCCGAGGGGACAGCGGGGACAGCGGGGCCACCACCCCCGGTGTCACCCTTCGTGCCACCCCTGGACTGCAGCGGGGACGACGCCCAGGCCATGGGCCGCCCGCCCATCCCCGTCCTGCGCCAGGTACCGGGAATGTCCCCCCGTGTCGCCTCCTGTCCTCCGGGAATGTCCCCTCCTGTCCCCCAGGGCTCCATCCAGGAATGTCGCCTGGTGTCCCCTGGTGTCCCCAAATCCTCAGCTCCCCCCGGGAATGTCGCCTGGTGTCCCCTCCAGTCGCCACAGCTTCTCCCGGGGATGTCCCCTGGTGTCCCCAGCCCTCGGGCCGTGTCCCCGTTCCCAGATTTTGGCCGCCTGCGCTTGGCCGGAGCTTTTGGAATCTCCATCTGTGCCCGAGGCCGCGCGGGCCCGGGCCCGGAGCATCCTGCGGGAAATGGACTCCGGGAACATCGGTGCGAACCCCGGCCCCAAAAGGATTTGGGGTATTTGGGAGAATCCTATGGGACATGGATGCCGGGAACATCAGTGGGAATTCCGGCCCTAAAAGGGGTTTGGGGTTTTGGGGTCACCTAAGGAGGGAAAGGGACTCTGGGAATATCAGTGGGAATTCCTATCCCAAAGTGTTTTGGGCTTTTTGGGGTCACCTGGGGAGGGAAATGGATTTGGAAGATATCGGTGGGAATTCTGACTGTAAAAGGGTTTTAGGATCATCCAGGGAGGGAAGTGGATTCCGGAAATGTCAGTGGGATTGATCCCAAAGGGATTTTGGGGTCACCTGGGGGGTGATGCATTTGGGGCCAATCCCACTGGATTTGGGGCCGATCCCATTGGATTTGGGGCCGATCCCACTGGATTTGGGGCCGATCCCATTGGATTTGGGGCCGATCCCACTGGATTTGGGGCCGATCCCATTGGATTTGGGGCCGATCCCGTTCCCACAGGGGGGTACAACCACGAGCACCGATCCCACGGGGTCCCGGCCAGGGTGTCCCGGTTCCTGGAATTCCGGGATGGCGTCCCCTGTGACCCCAAAAACATCGTCCTGTGCAGCGGGATCGAGACTGTGATCCCGGTGAGGGATTTCGGATGTGGGATATGGGAATGGGATATCGGGATAGACGATATGGGGTATGGGAAATGGGATTTGGGAATGGGATATTGGGATATGGGATATGGGATATGGGAACAGGAATGAGATCTGGGAATAGGAATGGGGATCCTAAACTGGGAATGTGAATGGGATCTGGGAATCAGAATGGGATATGGGAATAGGAAATGGGAATGGGATCTGGGAATGGGAACAGGAATGGGAATGAGATACAGGAATGGGAACAGGGTCTGGGAAAGGGAATGAAAATGGGAACGGGATATGGGAATGGGATACAGGAATGGGAACAGGGTCTGGGAAAGGGAATGGGAACGGGAATGGGAACTGGGAATGGGAACTGGGAATGGGAACTGGGAATGGGAATGAAAATGGGAACGGGATACAGGAATGGGAACAGGATCTGGGAACGGGATACGAGATCAGAGAATGGGAATGGGAACAGGGATCCCAGACCTGGAATGGGAATGGGAATTGGGACCCCAAAATGAGAATGGGATCCAGGAATGGGAATGAGGACCCCAAACTGGGAACGGGATCTGACAACAGGAATGGGATTCGGGAATGGGAATGGGGTCCAGAACAGGGAATGGAGACTTCAAACTGGGAACGGGGACCCCAAACTGGGAATGAGATCTGAGAAGGGGAATGGGATTCAGGAATGGGAATTCTGGAACTGGGAATGGGGACCCCAAACCGGAAATGGGGATCCCCAAACCGGAAATGGGGATCCCAAACCGGAAATGGGGATCCCAAAATGGGAATGGGGACCCCAAACCGGAAATGGGGACCCCAAACCGGAAATGGGGACCCCAAACTGAGAATGGGGACCCCGAAGCAGTAATGAGGACCCCGGAGTGAGGACGAAGACCCCAGACTGGGAATGGGGTCCCAGTTGCCGCTGTCCTGTCCGCAGTTCGTGCTGTCGCTGTTGGTTCTCCCGGCGCCGGCGCTGCCCGCGGGGGTTCTGGTGCCGGTGCCGGGCCCGGCGCTGTGCGCGGCGGCCGCGGGGCTGGCGGGGGCCGTGCCCGTCCCGTACCCGCTGGAGCCGGCCCGGGGCTGGGCCCCGGACGTGGCCGCGCTGCGCCGGGCGGTGCGGGGAGCGCGGGGCCGCTGCCGGCCGCGGGTGCTCTGGGTGCTCAACCCCGGGGACCCCACCGGTGAGTCTGGGCCCGGGCCCGGGGCTCGGGGCGCCTTTGGGGGCCTTAAACCCGGCCCGGGACTCGGTTTCTCCTCGGGGCTTTGGGTAAATCTGTCCCGTGCCTCAGTTTCCACTTTAGGGGTCGGGTAAACCCAGCCCCGTGCCTCAGTTTCCCTTTGGGTTCCAGTTAAACCTGTCCGTGCCTCAGTTTCCCTTTGGGTTCCAGTTAAACCTGCCCGTGCCTCAGTTTCCCTTTGGTTCCAGTTAAACCTGTCCGTGCCTCAGTTTCCCCGTTGGGGTGTCCCCTCCGTGCCTCAGTTTCCCTTTGGTTCCAGTTAAACCTGTCCGTGCCTCAGTTTCCCCGTTGGGGTGTCCCCTCCGTGCCTCAGTTTCCCTTTGGGGTGTCCCCTCAGTGTCCCCGTTGGGGTGTCCCCTCAGTGCCCCGTTGGTGTCCCCTCAGTGTCCCCTCAGTGTCCCGTTGGGGTGTCCCCTCAGTGTCCCCTCAGTGTCCCCTCAGTGTCCCCTCAGTGCCCCGTTGGTGTCCCCTCAGTGTCCCCTCAGTGTCCCGTTGGGGTGTCCCCTCAGTGTCCCCTCAGTGTCCCCTCAGTGTCCCCTCAGTGTCCCCGTTGGTGTCCCCAGGTCACGTTCTCAGTGGCGCCCTCATGCGGTCACTGCTGGCGGTGGCGGCCGAGGAGGAGCTGCTGCTCCTGGCGGACGAGGTCAGCGGGGAACGTTTGTTTGGGGGAATTTTTTGGGAATTTTGGGGCCGTTTTTGGGAATTTTTGGGGAGTAAATTTTTTTTGAGAATTTTTGGGGTGTTTTTTTGGGTGATTTGGGGGGGGGATTTTTTTTAATTTTGGGGGGATTTTTTTTTTTTTAAATTTTGGTTTTGAGTAATTTTGGGGATTTTTTTGGAATTCTTTTGGAAATTTTTGGGGGATATTTTTGGGGGGGGCTTTTTTTGGGAATTTTTTTTTTCTTTTGTTGGGTTTTTTGTTTTCTTTTGTTTTTGAGAATTTTTTAGAAAAATTTTTTTTTTGTGAATTCTTTTGGAAAAAAAATGTGTGGGGTTTTTTTTAGGGGAATTTTTTGGGAATTCTCATATTTTTTTAGGAATTCTTTTCCCAAAATCTCCTGTGCAGGTTCACCAGGACCTGGCGTTCTCCCCCGAGTGTCCCTTCGTGTCCTTCCGGCGCGTCCTGGCTGAGCTGGGGGAGCCACTGGCCACCAGCGTCCAGATCATCTCCTGCTACTCCCTGGACAAGAGCGTGGCCGCTGAGTGAGGCAAAAATTCGGAATTTGGGGATTTTTGGGGGATTTTTTGGGATTTTTTGGGATTTTTTGGGATTTTTTTGGGAATTTTTTGGGATTTTTTGGGAATTTTTGGGGATTTTTTGGGAATTTGGCAGTGGCGGTGAAAAGGGGTGAGAGGATGATGGTGAGGTGGGAATTTGGGGAAGTCTGGGAATTTTTGGGGGGAATTTTTTTGGAAATTTTTGGGAATTGGGGGAAAATTTTTAGGGAATTTTTGGGAAATTTTTTTGGAAATTTTTGGGAATTTGGGAGGAATTTTGGAGGTAATTTTTATGAATTTGGGGGGATTTGGGGGATTTAAATTTTTTTTTTCAGAATTTTGGGAATTTTGGGGGATTTTTTTTTTTTGGATTTGGGAATTTTGGGGATTTTGGGAGTTTTTTGAGGAATTTTTTGGGAATTTTTTGGGAATTTCTGGGGGAACTTTTTGGGAATTTTGGGATGTTTGGGAGTGGCAGAAATGGGGTGGAAAGGGGTGAAGAGGATAGTGGTGAGGTGAGAATTTGGGGAATTTTGGGAATTTTTGGGGGGATTTTGGGAATTGTTTTGGGGAATTTTTGGGAATTTAGGGAAGTTTGGGAGTGGGAAAAATGGGGTGGAAAAGGATGAGGCGAGAATTTGGGGAATTTTTGGGAATTTTGGGAAGTCCAGGAGTGGATTCTGGGCTGGAATTTCAGGAATTTTGGGGATTTCAGTAATTTTTTTGGATTTTTTTGGGAATTTCAGGTAGTTTGGGGAATTCCAGGGGTGGGAATATTGGGAGATTTGGGAAATTGGGAAATTTGGGAAATTGGGAAATTTGGGCTGTTTCATGGAATTTTGGAGCAATTTTGGGATTTTTTTTTTTTTTAATTTTGAGAATTTTGAGAATTTGGGGAATTTCAGCAGTTGAATTCTTGTGAATTTGGGGAATTTTTTTGGGGAATTGTTGGGCATTCCAGGGACAGGTTCCGGATGGGAATTTCAGGAATCTTTAAGGAATTTTTGGGGGGGAATTTTTTGGGGGGAATTTTTTGGGGGGAATTTTTTGGGAATTTTTTTTGGAATTTCAGGACTTTTTTTGGGAATTGTTGGGCGTTCCAGGGCTGAGTTCCGGGTGGGAATTTTGGGAATTTTTTGGGAATTGTTGGGCATTGCAGGGCTGGGTTCCAGGTGGGGATTTTGGGAATATTTTGGGAATTGTTGGGCATTGCAGGGCTGGGTTCCGGGTGGGAATTTTGGGAATATTTTGGGAATTGTTGGGCATTGCAGGGCTGAGTTCCGGGTGGGAATTTTGGGAATATTTTGGGAATTGTTGGGCATTGCAGGGCTGGGTTCCGGGTGGGGATTTTGGGAATATTTTGGGAATTGTTGGGCATTGCAGGGCTGGGTTCCGGGTGGGGTTTCTGGAGCTGCTGAACGTGGAGCAGGCGGTTCTGAGGCCGTTCCAGCTGGCCCAGTCCCTGCCCCGGCCCTGCGTCCCCGGCCGGATCCTCCTGCAGCTGCTCGTGGAGCCGCCCGATGAGGCTGATCCCGTCAGCAGGGAGCTGCAGGAGGTGCGACAGGATGGAAGTTTGGGAAGTGCTCCCAGTTTATCCTGTTTTGGCCAATTTTATCCCATTTTATCCCCATTTTATCCCATTTCAGTCCATTATATTCAATTTTAGCTCATTTTATTCCCACGTGACCCCATTTAATCCCATTTATCCCCATTTTATCCAATTTTATGTCGTTTTATTCCATTCAATCCCATTTTAGCCCGTTTCATCCCATTCGATTCCATTTCATCCCTGTTTGATCTCAATGGATCCCATTTGATCCCATTTTATCCCATTTATCTCATTTGATCCCTATTTGATTCCAGCCCATACAATCCCATACAATCCCGTAATTAATGATCCCATCCTATTTCCATCCCATTCCCATTCCTATTCCCATGCCCATTTTATTCCCATTCCATCCCATAATCCCACTATCCCAAAAATCCCTTATCCAATTATCCCATTTTCCTTACGCCAGTCACTGTTCCCATCCCAATTCCATCAATCCTCATCCCAATCCCATTAATCCCAATCTGATGAAACCCACTCACATTAATCCCAATCCCATACAATCCCATACAATCCTGTAATTAATGACCCCATTGATGACCCCATTAATGCCCCCATTACTGACCCCATTAATGCCCCCATTAATGACCCCATTAATGACCCCATTAATGCCCCCATTAATGCCCCCATTACTGACCCCATTAATGACCCCATTGATGCCCCCATTGATGCCCCCATTAATGACCCCATTGATGCCCCCATTGATGCCCCCATTGATGCCCCCATTAATGACTCCATTAATGCCCCCATCAATGCCCCCATTACTGACCCCATTAATGCCCCCATTGATGCCCCCATTAATCCCCCATTGATGCCCCCATCAATGCCCCCATTAATCCCCCATCAATGCCCCCATTGATGCCCCTCCATCCCCAGCACCGCCGCTCCCTGCGCCGCTCCGTGGCCGCCAACGCCCGGCGGGTCCAGCGGGGTCTCGGCCGCGCCCCCGGGATCCGGTGCCCGCCCCCGGCCGGGGGTCCCCGCGCCTTCCCCCGCGTCCAGATCCCGCCCCGCGCCCGGAGCCGCGCCCGGGTGAGCCCCGAGGGGACAGGACACTGCGGGGACAGGGACACTGCGGGGACAGGGACACTGAGAGGGGACAGGGACACTGCGGGGACAGGGACACTGCGGGGACAGGGACACTGAGAGGGGACAGGGACACTGAGAGGGGACAGGGACACTGCGGGGACAGGGACACTGAGAGGGGACAGCGACACTGAGAGGGGACAGGGACACTGCGGGGACAGGGACACACTAAGAGGGGACAGGGACACTGCGGGGGACAGGGACACTGCGGGGACAGCGACACTGAGAGGGGACAGCGACACTGCGGGGACAGGGACACTGAGAGGGGACAGCGACACTGCGGGGACAGGGACACTGCGGGGTCAGGGACACACTAAGAGGGGACAGGGACACACTGAGAGGGGACAGGGACACTGCGGGGACAGGGACACTGCGGGGTCAGGGACACTGCGGGGACAGCGACACACTGAGAGGGGACAGGGACACAGCAGGAGGGGACAGTGCGGGAGAGGGTAATGAGAACCCTCTGTCCTGGGACAAGGGACACGGTGGGGACACGGTGGGGACACGGTGGGGACATGTGGGGACAAGGCCATGGTGTGTCCCCGTGTCACCCCCCTGTCCCCGGGCAGGCGCTGGGCCTGGAGCCCGACGTCTTCTTCTGCCGGAGGCTGGAGGAGAGCACGGGGCTGGTGGTGACACCGGGGAGCCACTTCGGACTGCAGGGGGACAGCGGCCACCTGGGGTACAGGACACTGGGGACATGGGGGACACTGGGGACATGGGGGACATGGGGACACTGGGGACATGGGGACACTGGGGGGGATATGGAGACACTGGGGACATGGGGACACTGGGGGGGATATGGGGACACTGGGGACATGGGGGACACTGGGGACATGGGGACACTGGGGGGACATGGGGGACACTGGGGACATGGGGACGCTGGGGGGGATATGGGGGCACTGGGGAGACATGGGGGACACTGGGGGACACTGGGGACAGAGGGACATGAGGGGACACTGGGGATACAGTGGGGTGGAGGATGGTTGGGACAGGGGTTGGGATTTCGGGTTTTGGATTTTTGGATTTTAGGATTTGGGGATTTTGGGATTGTTGGGATTTTGGGACATTTGGTTTGGGATTTTGGAGGGTTGGAATGCTGGAGTGTTGGGGTTTTGGGACGTTGGACATCGGGATTTTGGGATGTTGGATTTGGGGATTTTGGGGGGTTTGGGATGTGGGATGTCGGGATTTTGGGTGCTGGAATTGATTTGGGGATTGTTGGGATTTTTGGTGTCGGGTCTTGGATGTTGGGATGGTGCGTGTTGGGAGTTTGGGTGCTGGAGTTTGGATTTGGGGCTGTCGAAATTTGGGATTTTGGGGTGTTGGAATTCTGAGCTGTCGGCTGGTGGGATGTTGGGCATTGGGATTTTGGAGTGTTGGATTTGGGGATTATTGAGATGTTGGGATTTTGGGGTGTTGGGATTTGGGGCTGTTGGATGTTGGGATGTTGCTGTGTCGGGATTTTGGAATGTACAGATTTTGGACTTCTGGGACTTTGGGATTTGGGGGTTTCAGGATGTGGGAATTTTGGGAGTTGCAGGATTTGAGGACTCTGTTCTGTGTCCCCAGGCTGTCCCTGCTGCTGCCAGGGCCGGTGCTGGAGCGGGCGCTGCTGCTCCTCCGGCACTTCCACCAGCAATTCCTGTGGGAATTCTCCTGAGCCGAGACCCCCCGGGGCCCCAAATCCCCCCCGGGAACCCCAAATCCCCCCTGGGAACCCCAAATCCCACCTGGGAACCCCAAATCCCCCCCGGGACCCCAAATCCCCCCCGGGAACCCCAAATCCTCCCTGGGACCCCAAATCCCCCCTGGGAACCCCAAATCCCCCCTGCGACCCCAAATCCCACCCGGGAACCCCAAATCCCACCCGGGAACCCCAAATCCCCCCTGGGAACCCCAAATCCCCCCTGCGACCCCAAATCCCACCCGGGAACCCCAAATCCCACCCGGGAACCCCAAATCCTCCCTGGGACCCCAAATCCCCCCTGGGACCCCAAATCCCACCCGGGACCCCAAATCCTGACCGGGAACCCCAAATCCCCCCTGGGAACCCCAAATCCCACCCGGGAACCCCAAATCCCAACCAGGAACTCCAAATCCCCCCCAGGAACCCCAAATTCCAACTGGGAACCCCAAATCCCACCCAGGACCCCAAATCCCACCTGGGAACCCCAAATCCCACTTGGAAACCCCAAATGGGACATGGAAAAACTTGGGAATTCCAACAGAGCGGCCACACCCACAAAATTCCCAATCTTTTTTTTGGATGCTCACATGGGATTTGGGGTCTGGGGCTGGGATTTGGGGTCTGGGATTGGGATTTTGGGGGATTTGGGGTTGGGTTTGGGGTCTGGGATTGGGATTTGGGGTCTGGAAGAAAATTTGGGAATGTGGGATTGGGATTTTTGATTTTTTTTTGGGGGGGAATTTTTAGGAATCTGGGATTGGGATTTTGGGTTTTGAATTTGTGATAAAATCCAGGGATCGAATGATTTTTTTCCAGGACCAAAATCCCGATTTTCCAGGGATCAAATCCCAATTTCCAGGAATAAAATTCCTTTTTCCAAGCACAAAAGTCGCCTCATTTTTCTTTTTTCCCAGAGAATAAATTGAATTTTCAGGATCCAAATCCCTTTTTCAGGAGCAAATTCCCAAGGGTAGAACCTGGAAAGCTCCCCAAAAATCAAAGATTTTTCCCAGTTTTTTAAAGCATTTCTTTCCTTTTAAAAAAAAAAAATCTAAGATTTTTTTTCCCATTTTTTACCCAATTTTTAAATCCATTTTCCCCATTTTTAGGATTTTTTTCCCTTAAAAAAAACCAAGCCAAGAATTTTCCCATTTTTAAAGGATTTTCCCCAATTTTTAGTTTTTAAAATCCAAGATTTTTCCCCCAATTTTAAAGGATTTTTTTCCCTTTAATTTTTTTTTCCCCAAGAATTTTCCTCATTTTTTTAGGATTTTTTCCCTTAAAAAAAATCCAATTTTTTCCCCATTTTTTAAAGGATTTTTCCCAAATTTTTTTTAATTTTTTTTTAATTATTTTTTTTTTAAATCCAAGAATTTCCCCCCAATTTTACAGGACTTTTTCCAAATTTTTTTTTTATCCAAGAATTTCCCAATTTTTAAAGGTTTTTCCCAGGTTTTTTAAAAACAGTTCCAAAGCTCTGAATCCAAGAGATTTTTTTTCTCACTTTTCTTTATTAATTCCACAAATAAAATCCCTATAAAATCTGTAAAAATCCCAATGAAATCCATAAAAAATCCCAGTGAAAACCCGATAAAATCCTGATAAAACTCCAATAAAATCCCATCAAAATCCTGATAAAATCCATAAAAAAACCCCAAGAATAAAACCCCATTTCTTTATTAATTCCCTTGGTAAAATCCCAATAAAATCTGAATAAAATCCCCCCCAAATCCCAATAAAATCCCAGTAATATCTCAATAAAATCCATTAAAAATTCCCCCAACAAATCCTGATAAAATCCCAATAAAAAATCCCATTTCTTTATTAATTCCACTGATAAAATCCCAAATAAATTCTGAATAAAATCCTGATAAAATCCCAATAAAATCCATTTTTAAAATCCCATTTCTTTCTTAATTCCATAGTTAAAATCCCAATAAAATCCCCAAAATTCCAGATAAAAATCCCATTAAAATCTTGATAAAATCTCCATAAAATCCATTAAAAATCCCAATTAAAAAAATTCCCTTTCTTTCTTAATTCCATGGACAAAACCCTGATAAAATCCCAATAAAATCTCAATAAAATCCACAAAAAATCCCAATAACCCCCCCATTTCTTTATTAATTCCGTTGATAAAATCCCAAATAAAGTCCAAATAAAATGCTCAAAAATCATGACAAAATCCTGATAAAAATCTCAATAAAATCCCGATAAAATCCACAAAAAATACCAATTTAAAAATTCCCATTTCTGTATTAATAAATTCCATTGATAAAATCCCAATAAAATCCATCAAAAATCCCAATATAATCCACAAAAAATTCCCAATTAAATCTCAATAAAATCCCATCAAAATCCCAATTAAAAATCCCAATAAAAAAATCCCAGTAGGAAAAAAAAATCTTTATTAATTCCATTGATAAAATCCCGATAAAGTCCATAAAAAAATCCCAATAAAATCCTGAATTTCCACACGGAGTCTCTGCTCTTCTCCTGATGGAATTCCCAAAGAAATTCTTTTTTTCTTTTGACGAAATTCCCGTTTTTTCCCCAGATTTTTCTGATGAAATTCCTTTTTTTTTCCCTGGGTTTTTCTGATGAATTCCAGTTTTTTTCCTGATGAAATTCCCTTTTTTTTCCCCCTGGATTTTCCTGTTTTTTTTTTTTTTTTTCCCAATGAAATTCCCAATGATTTCCCAATGAAATTCCTGGGTTTTTTTCCCTGTATTTTCCTGAGATTTTCCAATTTTTCCCCTGATTTTTCTGATGAAATTCCCAGTTTTTTTGCTGGTGAATTTCCCATTTTTTCCCAGATTTCCCTAATGAAATTCCCATTTTTTTCCCTGTTTTCACTGGTATTTTTCCTGGATTTTCCCAATTTTTCCCAAGGTTTTCCCTGATGAAATTCCCGAGGATTTGCCAATGAAATTCTTGGTTTTTTCGTGGGTTGTTTTTTTTTTTTTTTTTTCCCATATTTTCCCAAGGTTTTTTTTTCCTTGATGTTTTCCCAAGGAAATTCCCAACTTTTTCCTGGATTTTTCTGATGAATTCCAGTTTTTTTTTCCCAATGAAATTCCCATTTTTTTTCCCAGATTTTCCTGGTTCTTTTCCCGTCTTTTCTGTTTTGTTTTCCTGGAATTTCCTGGTTTTTTTCCCCAATGAAATTCTTGAGGTTTTGCCGATGAAATTCCCATTTTTTTTCCTGGATTTTTCCAACAAATTCCCATTTTTTTTCCTGATGAAATTCCAGTTTTTTGGTCACCTCCAGGCCAGGATTTCCTGGGCCGCCACCCGGGCGAGGGTTCGGAACTCGAGGCCGAGGAGGCGCCGCCAGAATCGCCGATCGCGCCCGAAAATCTGCGCCGGGAACCGCGGGGAGCCTGGGGGGAAACGGGGATTGGGGGCCCAAATTCCGACCCCAAATCCCCCAAAATTCCATCCCAAACCCCCAAAATTCCATCCCAAATTCCAACCCCAAATCCCCAAAAATTCCATCCCAAATCCCCCAAAATTCCATCCCAAATTCCAACCCCAAATCCCCCAAAATTCCATCCCAAATTCCAACCCCAAATCCCCAAATTCCGACCCCAAATCCCCCAAAATTCCATCCCAAATTCCAACCCCAAATCCCCCAAAATTCCATCCCAAATTCCAACCCCAAATCCCCAAATTCCGACCCCAAATCCCCCAAAATTCCATCCCAAATTCCAACCCCAAATCCCTAAAAATTCCGACCCCGAATTCTCCCAAAATTCCATCTTAAATCCCCCAAATTGCCCAAAATTCAATCCCAGGGTCCTAAAATTCCTGTCCCAGATTCCTGCAAAAAATTCAATCCCAAATTCCCCAAATTCCCCAGAAATTCAATCCTAAATTCCCAAAAATTATATCCCAAATTCCCCAAAATTCCATCCCAAATTCCAACCCCAAATCCCCCAAAATTCCAACCCCGAATTCTCCCAAAATTCCATCTTAAATCCCTCAAATTCCAACCCCAAATTGCCCAAAATTCGATCCCAAAATTCCTCAGATTCCTGCAAAAAATTCAATCCCGAATTCCCCAAATTCTAACCCCCAAATCCCCCAGAAATTCAATCCTAAATTCCCAAAAATTATATCCCAAATTCCCCAAAATTCCATCCTAAATTCCCCAAATTTCAGACCCAGAGTCCCCAAATTCCAGTCCCAGATTTCCTCAAAAATTCAATCCCAGATTCCCAAAAATTCCTAAAATCCAATCCCAGACTCTCAAAATCCCAAATTCCACTCCCAGATTCCCAAGTAATCCAATCCCAAAATCCCAAATCCCTGGATTTCAAAAAAATCCCAAATTCCTGAAATGCCAAATTCCAATCCCAGATTAAAAAAAAAAAATAATCCAATCCCAAATCCCAAAATTCCAATCCCAAATTCCCAAAAATCCCCCAAAAAACTCCCAGTAAAATCCCCAAAATTCCACTTGGAATTTGTGAAATATGGGATTGGATTTTGGCAAAGTTTTGGGGAGTTTTTTTTGGGATTTGGGAATGTGGAATTGGAGTTTGGGAATTTTGGGAGGGATTTTGGAATTGGGAGTTTTAGGGAAAAATTGGATTTTATGGGAATTTGGGATTTGGAATTTGGGGAATCTTGGAGTGGAATTGTGGGAATTTGGGCTGGAATTTTGGGATTTTGGGCTGGAATTTTGGGAATTCCCCCTCACCAATGCCCTGGAAGATCCTGGCCACGGCTCGTCCTGAAAACTTCTCGTCGGGATACGCCGCCAGCAACTCGCGGATCTGGGCCCGGATTTCTTCCTCCTGCTCCTTCATACAAAAAAAAATTTGGGAATTCTCAGCCAAAATTCCCAAAAATTTCCACAATTATTTGGTAAAATTCATCATTTTTTAAATCCAATTTGATTTTTCCCAGAATTTCCCCAAATTTTTTGCCAGAATTTCCATTTTTTTGCTGATTTTTTTCATTGATTTTTTCCAAAATTCTCCTCCAAATTTTCCCCCCCAAATCTCATTTTGCCAAAGTTTTCAAAAACTCCCCAACTTTCCCCAGAATTCCCCAATTTTCTGAAGAACTCCCAATTTTTTCTCAAATTCCTGATTTTTCCCTAAAATTCTACAATTTCCCCCCAAAATTCCCATTTCCCACCCAGATTTTCCCAAAAATTTCCCAAATTTTCTCCAAAATTCCCCAAATTTTCTCAGAATTTCCCATTTTTTCCCATTTTTTCCCCAAATCCCTCATTTCTTCTCCAGATTTCTCCAATTCCCCAATTTTTCCTCAAATTCCACCCAATTTTTTTCTCCAAAATCCACCTTTTTCCCAGAATTTCTCAATTTTCCCCAAAATACTCCAAATTTCCTCCTCAAACCTCCATTTTTCCCCAAAATTCCCCAAAAATCTCATTTTCTCCCTAAAATTCCCCATTTCCCCCCAAAATCCTATTTTTCTCCTAAAATTCCCCTATTTTTCCCAAAAAAGTCCAATTTTTTCCCTAAAAGTCTCCATTTTTTTCCCTCAAAAATTCCCCAATTTTCATCTAAAATTTCCCCTTTTTTCCTCAAAAAAAAATCCCATTTTTCCCCTAAAATTCCTCATTTTTTCCCCCAAACCCCTGGAATTTTCCCCCAAAAATCCCATTTTTCCCCTAAAATTCCCCATTTTTCCCCCCAAAATCCAATTTTTCCACTAAAATTCCCCATTTTTTCCCCCAAGCCCCTGGAATTTCCCCCCAAAATCCCATTTTTCCCCCCAGATTGCCCCTGACCGGCTCCATTTGGGGTTTTTTCTCCTCCTCCTCCTGGTCCTCGTGCATTTCCTCGGTGAAGAATTCCCGGATCCGCTGGCGGAGCCGCCGGTTCTGCTCCAGCTCCACCTGAGCCTCGGGCCAGGGGACACAGCTGGCCACAGCCACGCTGGGATTTGGGCAATTCCCAAAAAAAAATAGAGGATTTACTATGGAATTTTGGGAATTTTTGGGGATTTTTTTGAGGGTTTATTTTCCAATTTTTTATTTTTCTTTGAAAAATCTCCCCCCCAAAAAGTCCTTGGAAAAGTCCAGAAATCACTCAGGAAAACCCTTAAAAATTCCTTCAAAAGCTCCCAAAAAATCACTTGGAAAAGTCTAAAAATTCCCCTCCCCTAAAAAAGAGGATTTTCTATGAAATTTTGGGGATTTTTGAGGAATTTTGGGAGTTTTTTTTCCAAGGATTTTTTTTCTTTGAAAAATCCCCCCCAAAATTCCTTGGAAAATCTGGAGGTTTTGGGGACACAGTTGAGGGAGAGACACACTGGAATTTTGGGAATTCCCAAAAAAAAAAAAAAAAGAAAATATTCTATGGATTTTTTTTGGGGGGAATTTTTGGGATTTTTTTTTGCGGAAATTTTTGGGATTTTTTTTTAAGGAATTTTTTTTTTAATTTTTCTGAGGAATTTCAGGGCATTTTCCAAGGAGTTTTTAAAGAGATTTTTTTCAGGGAATTTTGGGAATTTTCCAAGGAATTTTTTTTTGAAAACTTTGGGATTTTCCACAGATTTTTGGGGGATTTTTTTTTTTTTTTAATTTCCATGGGATTTTTGGAGCTTTTTCCATGGAATTTTAATGATTTTTTTCCATGGAATTTTTTGATTTTTACGTGGAATTCTTTTTTGATTTTTCAAGGAAATTTTGGCATTTTTCCATTAAATCTGTGGAATTTCCTGGAATTCCTCACCTGTGGAGAAAGTCACATATCCCGGGAATTCGTTTTGATTTTTAGGGATTTTTTTCAAGGAATTTTTGTGACTTTCCAAGGAAATTTTAGGATTTTTTTGAGGAAATTTTTGGGATTTTTCCAAGAAATTTTGGAGTCTTCCAAGGAATTTTCTTTTTTGGGAAATTTTGGGATTTTCCACGGAATTTTTGGGGATTTTTTTTTTTTTTGTAATTTCCATGGGATTTTCGGGGATTTTTGGAGCTTTTTTCATGGAATTTTAATGATTTTTTTCCATGGAATTTTCTGATTTTTCCATGGCATTTTGAGATTTTTTTCATGAATTTTTGGGATTTTTTTCAACAAATTTTTTTTTTTAATTTTTCCATGGAATTTGTTTGGTTTTTCTAAGAGTTTTCCAAGGAATTTTTTTTGGGGGAAACTTTGGGAATTTTCCAGAGAATTTTTTGGGATTTTTTTTTTAAATTTCCATGGGATTTTTGGAGGTCTTTACACTGAATTTTAGTTGTTTTTTTTCCATGGTATTTTTTTGATTTTTTTTTTTCCATGGGGAATTTTTGGGCGAAACTTTGGGATTTTCCACCGAATTTTTAGCGATTTTTTTTTTTTTTTTTTGAATTTCCATGGAATTTCGGGGATTTTTGGAGCTTTTTTCATGGAATTTTAATGATTTTTTTCCATTGAATTTTCTGATTTTTCCATGGCATTTTGAGATTTTTTTCATGAATTTTCGGGATTTTTTCAACAATTTTTTTTTAAATTTTTCCATGGAATTTTTGGGGGAAACTTTGGGATTTTCCACAGAATTTTTGGAGATTTTTTTTTTTTTTTTTAATTTCCATGGGGATTTTTGGAGTTTTTTACACTGAATTTTAATTGTTTTTTTTTTTTTTCCCATGGTATTTTTTTGATTTTTCCGTGGATTTTTTTGATTTTTTTTTTTTTCCCATGGAATTTTTTTTTGGGGGAAACTTTGGGAATTTTCCACAGAATTTTTAGCGAGTTTTGGTTTTAATTTCTATGGAATTTCAGGGATTTTTGGAGCTTTCTTCATGGAATTTTAATGATTTTTTTCCATTGAATTTTCTGATTTTTCCATGGCATTTTGAGATTTTTTCATGAATTTTTTGGGATTTTTTCAACAATTTTTTTTTTTAAAATTTTCCATGGAATTTGTTTGGTTTTTCTAAGAGTTTTCCAAGGAATTTTTTTTTTTGGGGAAACTTTGGGAATTTTCCACAGAATTTTTGGGGATTTTTTTTTATTATTATTTTAAATTTCCATGGGATTTTTGGAGCTTTTTACACTGAATTTTAGTTGGTTTTTTTCCCATGGAATTTTTTTGATTTTTCCATGGAATTTTTTTGATTTTTTTTTCCCACAGAATTTTTTGGGGAAACTTTGGGATTTTCCACAGAATTTTTAGCGAGTTGTTTTGTTGTTTTTTTTTTTTTTAATTTCCATGGAATTTTGGGGATTTTTGGAGCTTTTTTCATGGAATTTTAGTTGGTTTTTTTCCCATGGTATTTTTTTGATTTTTCCATGGAATTTTTTTGATTTTTTTTCCCCACGGAATTTTTTGGGGAAACTTTGGGAATTTTCCACAGAATTTTTTGGGATTTTTTTTTATTTTAAATTTCCATGGGATTTTTGGAGCTTTTTACACCGAATTTTAGTTGTTTTTTTCCCATGGTATTTTTTTGATTTTTTTTTTTTCCATGGAATTTTTGGGCGAAACTTTGGGATTTTCCACCGAATTTTTAGCGATTTTTTTTTTTTTTTTTTTTGAATTTCCATGGAATTTCGGGGATTTTTGGAGCTTTTTTCATGGAATTTTAATGATTTTTTTCCATGGAATTTTCTGATTTTTCCATGGCATTTTGAGATTTTTTCATGAATTTTTTGGGATTTTTTCAACAAATTTTTTTTTTTAATTTTCCCATGGAATTTGTTTGGTTTTTCTAAGAGTTTTCCAAGGAATTTTTTTTTTTGGGGAAACTTTGGGAATTTTCCACAGAATTTTTGGGGATTTTTTTTTATTATTATTTTAAATTTCCATGGGATTTTTGGAGCTTTTTACACTGAATTTTAGTTGGTTTTTTTTCCATGGTATTTTTTTGATTTTTTTTTTTTCCATGGAATTTTTGGGCGAAACTTTGGGATTTTCCACAGAATTTTTAGTGAGTTTTTTTGGGTTTTTTTTGAATTTCAATGGAATTTCGGGGATTTTTGGAGCTTTTTTCATGGAATTTTAATGATTTTTTCCATTGAATTTTCTGATTTTTCCATGGCATTTTGAGATTTTTTCATGAATTTTTTGGGATTTTTTCAACAATTTTTTTTTTAATTTTCCCATGGAATTTGTTTGGTTTTTCTAAGAGTTTTCCAAGGAATTTTTTTTTGGGGGGGAAACTTTGGGAATTTTCCACAGAATTTTTTGGAGATTTTTTTTTTTTGTTTTAATTTCCATGGGATTTTTGGAGCTTTTTACACCGAATTTTAGTTGTTTTTTTTCCCATGGTATTTTTTTGATTTTTCTATGGAATTTTTTAATTTTTTTTTTTCCAAGGAATTTTTTTTTGGAGAAACTTTGGGAATTTTCCACAGAATTTTTTGGGATTTTTTTTTTTTTTAATTTCCATGGGATTTTTGGAGCTTTTTACACTGAATTTTAGTTGTTTTTTTCCCATGGTATTTTTTTGATTTTTCCATGGAATTTTTTTGATTTTTTTTTTTTTCCATGGAATTTTTGGGGGAAACTTTGGGAATTTTCCACAGAATTTTTTGGGATTTTTTTTTTTTAAATTTCCATGGGATTGTTGGAGCTTTTTACACTGAATTTTTAGTTGTTTTTTTCCCATGGTATTTTTTTGATTTTTTTTTTTTTCCATGGAATTTTTTTGGGGGAAACTTTGGGATTTTCCACCGAATTTTTAGCGATTTTTTTTTTTTTTTTTTAATTTCCATGGAATTTCGGGGATTTTTGGAGCTTTTTTCATGGAATTTTAATGATTTTTTCCATGGAATTTTCTGATTTTTCCATGGCATTTTGAGATTTTTTTCATGAATTTTTGGGATTTTTTTCAACAAATTTTTTTTTTTAATTTTCCCATGGAATTTGTTTGGTTTTTCTAAGAGTTTTCCAAGGAATTTTTTTTTGGGGGGGAAACTTTGGGAATTTTCCACAAAATTTTTGGGGATTTTTTTTTTTATTATTTTAAATTTCCATGGGATTTTTGGAGCTTTTTACACTGAATTTTAGTTGGTTTTTTTCCCCATGGTATTTTTTTGATTTTTCCATGGAATTTTTTTGATTTATTTTTTTTTCCACGGAATTTTTGGGGGAAACTTTGGGATTTTCCACAGAATTTTTAGCGAGTTGTTTTGTTGTTTTTTTTTTTTTTTTAATTTCCATGGAATTTTGGGGATTTTTGGAGCTTTTTTTCATGGAATTTTAGTTGGTTTTTTTCCCATGGTATTTTTTTATTTTTCCATGGAATTTTTTTGATTTTTTTTTTTCCATGGGGAATTTTTGGGGGAAACTTTGGGAATTTTCCACAGAATTTTTTGGGATTTTTTTTTTTTAATTTCCATGGGATTTTTGGAGCTTTTTACACCGAATTTTAGTTGTTTTTTTTCCCATGGTATTTTTTTGATTTTTCCATGGAATTTTTTAAATTTTTTTTTTCCAAGGAATTTTTTTTTGGGGAAACTTTGGGAATTTTCCACAGAATTTTTTGGAGATTTTTTTTTTTTGTTTTAATTTCCATGGGACTTTTGGAACTTTTTACACTGAATTTTAGTTGGTTTTTTTCCCATGGTATTTTTTTGATTTTTTTTTTTCCATGGAATTTTTGGGCGAAACTTTGGGATTTTCCACAGAATTTTTAGTGAGTTTTTTTGGGTTTTTTTTGAATTTCAATGGAATTTCGGGGATTTTTGGAGCTTTTTTCATGGAATTTGAATGATTTTTTCCATTGAATTTTCTGATTTTTCCATGGCATTTTGAGATTTTTTCATGAATTTTTTGGGATTTTTTCAACAATTTTTTTTTTTAAATTTTTCCATGGAATTTGTTTGGTTTTTCTAAGAGTTTTCCAAGGAATTTTTTTTTGGGGAAACTTTGGGAATTTTCCACAGAATTTTGGGGGATTTATTTTTTTTTTATAAATTTCCATGGGATTTTTGGAGCTTTTTACACTGAATTTTAGTTGTTTTTTTTCCCATGGTATTTTTTTGATTTTTTTTTTTTTCCATGGAATTTTTTTGGGGGAAACTTTGGGATTTTCCACAGAATTTTAAGCATTTTTTTTTTTTTTTTTTTTTGAATTTCCATGGAATTTATTTTATTTTATTTTGTTTTGTTTTGTTTTGTTTTTTTTGAATTTCCATGGAATTTCAGGGATTTTTGGAGCTTTTTTCATGGAACTTTAACAATTTTTCCCTGGAATTTTTTGCCTTTTCCATGAAATGTGTGGAATTCCTCACCTGTGGAAGGTTTGGGAGCAGCGCTGGAGCCGCCTGAGCTCCAACTTTTCCCTGGAGGTGACTCTGCTGTGCAGGAAGCGACACACGGAATCCAAATCCCGGGAATTCAGGTCGCCGAAGGAACGGAAATAAAACGCCAATTCCTGGAATTCCACCCGCAGTCCCAAACGTCTCCCTGCTGGGATTGGCAATTCCCAGAGAATTTTAGGGGTTTTTCACACAAAATTCCCAAAATTCCCCTTTGGGGTTTTGTGGAATTTTGGAGGATTTTTTTTTTTTCGGGATTCCCAAAAATTCTGGCTGGATTCGCACGGAATTCCTGGAAATTTTCACTGCTGGATTTCCCCAAAATTTACCTCAGAATTCCCTCAAAGTTCCCAAAATTCCTTCAAAATTTCCCCAAAATTCCCCAGAAATTCCTTCAAAATCCCCTCAGAATTCCCTCAAAATTCCCCCAAAATTCCCTCAAAATCCCACAAAATTCCCTTAAAATTCCCCCAAAAAATCCCTCAAAATTCCCTCAAATGCGCCAAATTCTCCCAAAATTCCCTCAAAGTTCCCAAAATTCCATCCAAATTCCCTTAAAATTCTCCCCAAATTCTCAAAATTCTCTCAAAATTCCTTCAAAATTCCCTCAACTTTCCTCAAAATTCCCTCAGAATTCCCAAAAAATTCCTTCCAAATTCCCAAAAAATTCCCCGAAATTCCCTCAAAATTCCTTCAAAATTTCCCTCGAAAATCTCTTGAAAAACCCTTAAAATTCCCCAAATTCTGGAGAAATTCCCTCAAAATTTCCCTTAAAATTCCCCCAGAATTCCCTCAAAATTCCCAAAATTCTTTCATAATTTCCCCAAAATTCTGTCAAAATCCCCAGAATTCCCTCAAAAATCCCCTTAAAATTCTCCAAATTCCCAGAATTCCTTCAAAATCCCCCCAAAATTCCAAAATCTCCCCCTAAATTCCCTCAAAATTCCTGTTAAAATCCTCCAAATTCCCAGAATTCCTTCAAAATGCCCCCAAAATTCCAAAATCTCCCCCAAAATTCCCCTTAAAATTCTCCAGATTCCCAGAATTCCTTCAAAATCCCCCCAAAATTCCAAACTTCCCCCCAAAATTCCCCTTAAAATTCTCCAGATTCCCAGAATTCCTTCAAAATCCCCCCAAAATTCCAAACTTTCCCCCTAAACTCCCTCAAAATTCCCCTTAAAATTCTCCAGATTCCCAAAATTCCTTCAAAATCCCCCCAAAATTCCAAACTTCCCCCCAAAAATCCCCCAAAAATTCACGGAATTCCCTGAAAAATCCCCCCAAATCCCTTAAAATTCCCGGAATTCCCTGAAAAATCCCCTCAAAATCCCCCAAAAATTCCCAGAATTCCCTGAAAAATCCCCCCAAATCCCTTAAAATTCCCGATTTTCCCCCCAAATTCCCGATTTTCCCGTGTCATTACCTCTGCAGAGACTCTGCTGTACCCTGGGCACTCCCCAGCCCAGGGAGTCGCTCAGGGCGACGGCATCGAACTCCAGAGCCCCCGAAATTCCCGGAATTCCCGAAATTCCCGAGGGGAATCGCTGAGCCAGGACGAATCCCAAGGGGGGGCAGCTGGAGGCACCAACAATCCCTCAAAATCTTTGGAATTTTCTCCTGATTTTTCCTAATTTCCCCCCAAATTTTTTCACCAAATTTCCCAAATTTTCCCAGAATATCCCAATTTTTCCCATCCCCCAAATCTTCCCGAAATATCCCATTTCCCCCCCAAATTTCCCCCTAAATTCTCTTGAATTTTTCCCAGAATTCCCCAATTTTTTCCTAATGTTCCCCAAATTTTCCTGAATTCCCCATTTTTCCCCAAAATTTCCCCCCATTTTCCCAGAATTCCCCAATTTTTTCCCCAAATTTCTCCTGAATCCCCCCCAATTTTTCCTGCAATTTTTCAGAATTCCCCATTTCTCCCTTTTTTCCCCCCAAATTTCCCAGAATTCCAATTTCTCCCCCAATTTCTTCCAAATTTCCCAATTTTCCTGCTATTTCCCCAAAATTCCCCAATTTTTTCTCCAAATCCCCCAGATTTTCCTATTTTTTCCATAATTCCCCCATTATTTCCCCAATCTTTCCAAGAATTCCTCAATTCCTTCCCCAAATTCCCCAGTTTTTCCCCAAATTTTCTCCAATTTCCCCATTTTCCACCCACAAATCCCAGGGAATTCCAAGAATTCCAGGAATTCCCCCCAATTTTTGGCCAATTTTTCCAAGAATTCCCCAATTTTTTTCCCAAAAAAATTCTAAATTTCTACATCCTCTCAAATTCCCCCAATTTTTCCAAGAATTCTGATTTTTTTACCCCATTTTCCCCCAAATGTTACCCATTTTTTTTCCCAATTTTTTCCCATTTTCCACACGGAATTTTTTGGGAATTTTTTTAAATTTTTTGGAGAATTTTTTGGGAATTTTTTGGGAATTTTTGGGGAATTTTTTGGAGAATTTTTTGGGAATTTTTGGGGATTTTTTTTGAGAATTTTTGGGGAATTTTTGAGGAATTTTTTGGAGAATTTTTTGGGATTTTTTTTTAATTTTTTGGAGAATTTTTTGGGAATTTTTGAGGAATTTTTTGGAGAATTTTTTGGGAATTTTTTGGAGAATTTTTTGGGAATTTTTTGGAGAATTTTTGGGGATTTTTTTTTAATTTTTGGAGAATTTTTTGGAGAATTTTTGGGAATTTTTTAAAATTTTTTGGAGAATTTTTTGGGAATTTTTGGGGAATTTTTGGAGAATTTTTGGGGAATTTTTGGAGAATTTTTGGGGAATTTTTTGGAGAATTTTTTGGGATTTTTTTTAATTTTTTTGAGAATTTTTTGGGAATTTTTTTTAATTTTTTGGAGAATTTTTTGGGAATTTTTGGGGAATTTTTTTGAGAATTTTTTGGGAATTTTTTGGGAATTTTTTGGAGAATTTTTCGGGAATTTTTGGGGAATTTTTGGAGAATTTTTGGGGAATTTTTGGAGAATTTTTGGGGAATTTTTTGGAAAATTTTTTGGGAATTTTTTTTTAATTTTTTGAGACTTTTTTGGGAATTATTTTTAATTTTTTGGAGAATTTTTTGGGAATTTTTTGGGAATTTTTTTGGAGAATTTTTTGGGAATTTTTTGGAGAATTTTTTGGGAATTTTTGGGGAATTTTTGGAGAATTTTTGGGGAATTTTTTGGGATTTTTTTTTTAATTTTTTGGAGAATTTTTTGGGAACTTTGGGGAACTTTTGGCATTTTTCTCACCCCTTTGCCACATCCCGGAGCAGCTCCTGGGGGAAATTCCTGGGAATTTGGACCCGACACCGGGAATGAACTGGCGAGAAAAGCTCCAGGAGGTGCCCGGGATGGAGCTCCAGGACACACAGCAGGGTCTCGACGCCTGAGGGGGGGAAAATCAGCTGAGATTTGGGAAAAATTTGGGGCATTTTGGGGAAAAAAACTTGGGAAAAATTGGGGGAAAACCAGGAAAAACTCAGGTGAAATTTGGGGGAAAAATAGGGGAAAAATTTTGGAGAAAAAAAGGGGAAAAATTGGGGGGGGATTTGGGGGAAAAAATGGGAAAACTTCGGCAAAATTTGGTGAAATTTGGGGGAAAAATTGTGGGAAAATTGGGGGAAAAATTTTTGGAAAAATTGGGGGAAAATTTTGGGAAAAGTTGGGGCTTTGGACAAAAAATGGGGGAATTTGTGGGAAAACTTGACAAAAATGTGGGAAAAGTTCAGAAAAAATTTGGGGAAAATTGAAAAAGTTTTGGGGGAAAACTGGAAAAATTTGGGGGAAAATTTGGGGGAAAGAGGGGAAAATTTGGGGAAATCTGGGAAAAAATAAAGGAAATTTTGAAGTTTGGGAAACTTCGGGGGATTTGGGGAAAAATGAGGGGAAATTTGGGAAGAAAATGGGGAAATTTTAAGGGAACTTGGGGAAAAAAAATGGGGATTTTGAGGCATAAAATGGGAAAATTTGGGGGGAAAAAAAAAGGGGATTTTTGGGGAAACCTGAATTTTTGGAATCTGGGATTGGGATTTTTGGGATTTGATTCCCAATTTCTCACCTTCTTCCCGAAGATCCAAAGCTTCCACCAGCTCCTGGACGGGGATGGAACGTTGGTGACCACGACAAATCCGGGAATTTTCGGGCAATTCCGACACGTCCTGAGGGGAAAAAAAAAAACCTCTCAAAATTCCCATTTTTTTGCCTCGTTTTCAATCCCTGAAGGAATAAAATCCAAACCTCGGAGTTTTCTTGGGTTTTTTGGTGTTTTTCCAGGCATTTGCAAGGAGCAAAAACTCTTTGGATCAAAGTCTTGATGGCCAAAAAATCCACGGAATTTTCGTGGATGTGGCGCCGTAATTCCAGGAGATCCTGACCCTAGGAGGGAAAAAAAAAAAGGAGAAAATCCATGGAAAAAAATCAACATTTTGGGGATTTCTCCCCAAAAATTCCCTCAAATTTGAATGAAATCCCTCAAAATTCCCTCAAATCTCATTCTTTTCCCCAGAATTTCCCAATTTTTCCACTCAAATTTCCCCGACTTTTGCCTGAATTTCCCATTTCCCCCATTTTTTTTTCTAGAATTCAACAAATTTCAATAAAATTCCCTCGTTTTCCCCTGATTTTCTCCATTTTATGCCCCCAATTCCCCTATTTTTCCCCCAAATCCCCCATTTTTTCCCCGAAATCCTCCAATTTTTCCCCAAAAACCTCCAATTTTATGCCTCAAATCCCCCAATTTTTCCCTGAAATTCTCCAATTTTCCCCCCAAAATTCCTCAATTTTCCCATTTTATTCCCCAAATTCCCCCATTTTCCCCATTTTATGCCTCAAATTTTCCCATTTTATGCCCCAAATTCCCAAAATTTTCCCACTTTATGCCTCAAATCCCAGACATTTTCCCCCAAATCCCCCATTTTTTCCCCGAAATCCTCCAATTTTTTCCCCCAAAGCCTCCAATTTTATGCCTCAAATCCCCCATTTTTTCCCTGAAATTCTCCAATTTTTCCCATTTTATGCCCCAAATTCCCAAAATTTTCCCATTTTATGCCTCAAATCCCAGACATTTTCCCCCAAATCCCCCATTTTTTTACCCTAAAATCCCCAAATTTCCCCATTTTTTTCCCCCAAATCTCCCAAATTTCCCCATTTTTTCCCCCAAACTCCCCAAATTTCTCCTTTTTTTTTCTCCAAATTTCCCCATTTTTTCCCCCAAATCTCCCAAATTTCCCCATTTTTTCCCCCAAACTCCCCAAATTTCTCCATTTTTTTCCCTCAAACTCCCCAAATTTCTCCATTTTTTTTCCCCCAAACTCCCCAAATTTCTCCATTTTTTTTCCCCCAAATCTCCCAAACTTCCCCATTTTTTTCCCCCAAATTTCTCCATTTTTTTCCCCCAAATTTCCCCATTTTTTCCCCCAAATCTCCCAAATTTCCCCATTTTTTTTCCCCCAAACTCCCCAAATTTCTCCATTTTTTCCCCCCAATCTCCCCAAATTTCCCCATTTTTTTTCCCCCAAACTTCTCCATTTTTTTTCCCCCAAATTTCTCCATTTTTTTCCCTCAAATTTCTCCATTTTTTTCCCCCAAACTCCCCAATTTTCCCCATTTTTCCCCCCTAACCCCCACCTGAGTGTCCAGGAAGAGATGACAGCGTGCGGCGCTGCCGTCCCGGCCGGCCCTGCCGACCTCCTGCACGTATCCCTCGATGCTCCCGGGGAGGTCGTAGTGAACCACGGCCCCGAGGTCGGCTTTGTCCAGCCCCATCCCGAAGGAAACGGTGGCGCAAAGGACGCGGATCCTGTTGGCCATAAAATCCCTCTGGATCTGTCTCCGCTGTCGTGGCATTAACCCGGCGTGGTACGCGGCCGACACGCGCAATTGTCCTGCAATTCCAAACATGTTTTTTGCCTTTTTTTTGGATTCTGGTGGGATTGGATTCTTTTTTCCTCCAAAATTCCATCGGATTTCAAAACGTTTCCATCGAATGTCGTGATTTCCCAGAATTCCTCCAAATTTTCCCCATTTTACGACTCAAATTTCCCACAAAATCCCCTCAAATTTTCCGATTTCCCCCAATTTTCCCAAATTTCCCCCAAAATCCCCAATTTCTCCCCAAATCCCCTCAAATTTCCCAGATTTCCCCCAAAATCCCCTCAAATGTCCCAATTTCCTCCCAATTTTATCCCAAATTCCCCGATTTTCCCCCAGTTTTTCCCAAATTCCCTAATTTTCCCCCCATTTTCTGCCCCAAATTCCCCAATTTCTTGACAAATTCTCCCATTTTTTTTCCAAATCCTCCAATTTTCTCCATTTTTTGCCTCAAATTCCCCAAATTTTCACCTCAAATCCCTCAAATCCCCCCAATTTTTCCCGTTTTCCACCTCCAAATCCCCAAATTCTTGCCCAAACTCCCCAGTTTCCCTCCCAAATTTTTCCCGGATCTCCCAATTTCGCACCAATTTTTCCCCGTTTTTTTTCCCGCCTCAAATCCCGCAATTTTTTGCCTCAAATTCCCCAAATTTCCCCCAATTTACACCTCAAATCCCCCAATTTTTCCCATTTTCCACCTCCAAATCCCCAAATTCTTGCCCAAACCGACTCCCAAATTCTTCCCGTATCTCCCAATTTCGCACCAATTTTTCCCCGTTTTTTCCCCATTTTTTGCCTCAAATTTCCCCCAAATTTCCCTTGTGGGTGTTTTTTGCTCACCTTGCTGTTGGTTTTCCCCGGGTTTTTCCGGGAGGTGCTGTTGGATGAGCGCGGCGAGGCGCTGGCTCTGCTCCCGCCGCCCGCAATAGACGAGCACGGAGCGCACGGAGCGCAAAGGGCCGGCCCGCAGCAGCCACAGCACCGCCTGCCGCAGAAATTCCAGAAATAATGGCAATTTGGGCATCAAATATTGAGCATTTTTCCCATTAAAATTGTGATTTTTTTCCCCGTAAAATTGTGATTTTTTTTCCCCGTAAAAATCGGGAATTTGTGCCAAAAATCGGAATTTTTTTCCCCATAAAAATCGGGAATTTGTGCCCAAAAATCGGAATTTTTTTCCCCATAAAAACGGGGAATTTGTCCCAAAATTGGCATAATATATCCCAAAAAATTGGCATAATTTTCATAAAAATCTAGAATTTTTTTTCTCCATAAAAATCGGGAATTTGTGCCAAAAATCGGAAATTTTTTTCCCCATAAAAATCGGGAATTTGTCCCAAAAATCGGAATTTTTTTCCCCATAAAAACGGGGAATTTGTCCCGAAAAATTGGCATCGTAAAAATCTAGAATTTTTTTTTCTCCATAAAAATCGGGAATTTGTGCCAAAAATCGGAGTTTTTTTCCCCATAAAAACGGGGAATTTGTCCCACAAAATTGGAATTTTAGGACCTAAAAATGGGTTTTGCCCTAAGAAATGTGGCAATTTGCCCTAAAAATGAGGATTTTTCACCAAAAAATTGAAGTTTAGATCCTAAAAATGGGATTTTTCCCTCAGAACTGAAAAATTTAAGCCCTAAAGCCGATGATTTTTCCATAAAAATGATCAGAAAAGTGAGATCCAAGCCCACCTGATCGCGGTCGGGGTCCCTGGACACGGAGAGCTGCAGATTCTCGGGAATCCCGGCCTCTCCGAGCCCTTTTCCCGCTGCGATTCCCAAATGCTGAGCCACGTCCCGAGCCGTGGCCGCCGTGGCCGTGGCCGTCAGGCCCAGGAAACATCGCACGCCCAAACGCTCCCGGAGAACCTGCAAATTCCACACAAGATTTGACAAGTTTTTCCTTTTTTTTTTTTTTTTTTGATTTTTCCCATTTTTTCCGAGGTTTTTCCCCGCTTTTTTTTGTCACCTTGCAGACCCTGAGGTAGGCGGGTCGGAAGTTGTGGGACCATTGGGAGACGCAGTGAACCTCATCCAGGCAGGCAAAAGCCACGGGAGGGAAATCTCGGAAGAGACGGGAAAAAGCTCCGGCTCCCACCAGAGACTCCGGGGAAAGCAGCACGATTTGGGCTCGGCCGCTTTTGATCTGTTGGGAAAATCAGGATTATCTTGGCTCTTTTTTTTCCCAATCCTAAAAGTAGGAAAATTGGGGATTTGATTCATGTCCTGGGTTGCAGTGTGGGATGTACACAAAGTATTTATTCTATCACCATCTTCATGGACTGTTGAAACCAGGTGGGCTGGTGTTTTCCCAAGCCCCTGCCTCTTCTGCTAATGGCCTTTGGAGTGTCTTCTGCTAATGGCCCATTAACGCCTGGCCCATGAGTCACAGGTAACTCCCTCCAGGGGTTATCTCTGTTAATGGGCCATCAAGGACCCATTTCACACTCCTCATGCTATTGTGAGATGCTCTGCCCAGGGGGAGGAGCCAAGCATTCTCAGCTGGATATAATCAGGGATTTGGGACAGGACAAGCAGCCCTGACCCACTGGATTCCCAGAGGAGCAGAGCTCCCAGACCTTTCTACAGAATCACTGCTTCAGGAAGAGCCCCTCACCTGGACTGCTTCCACCATCCTGCTCAGGTTGTATTCTGACTCTGTCAGTGATCCTTTGTGTTATTGTATTTATTTTATTTTACTTTTACCTTTTTACCTTTCTTCTTATTCAATTATATCTCTGACTTGGAGCCTCTCATTCATTTTGCTTTCAAACCACAACGACTCACTTTTTCCACGGCTGCTTTCCGCTGCGATTGGGACAGGTTGGAATGGACGCAGACAGCGCTGAGGGCTGAGGGGAGGCCAGAAACCTGGAATGTTTTTGATTTTTTTGGGGGGGATATTCCAGCAAAATGCAAGATGGGGGGGAAAAAAAATGGGAATTGTGGGGAAAAAAAAATACCTGATCGTCCATGAGGGAAACAAGCGGGGAGATGACCAGGCAGATGCTGCCGGAATTTCGGTGGTGGAGAAAAGCGGGGAGTTGGTAGCACAGGGATTTGCCCGTCCCTGTGGATAACACCACCAGCGTGGAGATCCCTGGGGGAAAAAAAATGGAATTTTGGGGAGCTGGGTGAAGGAAAAGTGGGGAAAAAAGGGCAGAAAAAGAGGTGGAAAAGGCAAAAATGGAGGGGGAAAAAGAGCGAGAAAAAAGAGCGGGGAAAAAGGGAGGGAAAAAGGGAAAAATGGAGGGAAAAAAGGGCAGGAAAAAGAGTAGGAGAAGAAGAGAGGAAAAAAAGGGAGGAAAAGTGGAGGGGGAAAAAAAGTGAGGAAAAAAAAGCAGGAAAAAAGCGAGGGGAAAAAGGGCAGGAAAAAAGGTGGAAAAGGCAAAAAACTGAGGGAAAAAGGGCAGGAAAAACGGGTGGGGAAAAAAGGATGGGGAACAAAGGATAAGGAAAAAAAGGTGGTGAGAAAAAAAGAGTGGGTGAAAAAAGAGCAGGAAAAAAAGGTTGGGAAAAATGGAGGGAAAAAAGAGCAGGAAAAAAGGTCAGGAATAAAAACTGTGGGGAAAAATGGAGGGGAAAAGGCCAGGAAAAAAGGTGGGAAAAACTGAGGGGAAAAGGGTGGGAAAAAGAGTGAGAAAAAAGAGGGGAACAAAGGATGGGAAAAAGGTGGAAAAGGGAAAAATGGAGGGGAAAAAAGGGCAGGAAAAAGAGTAGGAGAAGAAGAGAGGAAAAAAAGTGAGGAAAAGTGGAGGGGGAAAAAAAGTGAGGAAAAAAAAGCAGGAAAAAAGCGAGGGGAAAAAGGGCAGGAAAAGGCAAAAAACGGAGGGAAAAAGGGCAGGAAAAACGGGTGGGGAAAAAAGGATGGGGAACAAAGGATAAGGAAAAAAAGGTGGTGAGAAAAGAGCAGGAAAAAAAGGTTGGGAAAAATGGAGGGAAAAAAGAGCAGGAAAAAAGGTCAGGAATAAAAACTGTGGGGAAAAAAGGGTGGGGAAAAAAAAGGCAGGAAAATCCAACCGGAAAGGATCCTCATGATGGCCTCAGCCTGGCCAGGACGGAAGGATTCATATCCCAAAATCCTCAGAGCTTCCAGGACTTCTTCCGGAGGATCTGTGAGATTCGCAAGGTGGGAATGTGGATTTTTTTTTTTTTTTCCATGTTTTTTTTGGGGGGGTTTTTCCACGGATTTGCTCTGGGATTTACCTGGGATTGTCCCGTCGGGGTTTGGGGGGTAAAGGGGATCCACAGGAGGTGGAGGAGGGGATGGATGGGAGAATTCCAGCTGAGGGAAATCCAGGGAATTTGGAGTGATTTGGGAATTTTCTGAAGTGGATCTGGCACCTGGAGGGTAAAGGAGAAAAAAACCCCCAGGATTTTAGGAGGAAAACTCCAGGTTTTTAAGGAAAAAAAAAAAAAATCCCATTTTTAAGGCATAAAATGTAATTTTTGGGGACAACTCCCACACTTTCTGAGGGAAAAGCCACATTTGTAGGATCCAACCTCAGTTTTTAGGGAGAAAAATTCCATTTTTAAGATCTAAACTTGCATTTTCTGGAGGAAATTTCCTCATTTTTAGGGCTAAAATTTCCATTTTTAGGGTCCATCCCAAATTTTTAGGGGAAAAAAAAAAATCCCATTTTTAGGGTCTAAAATTTTATTTTTGGGGCCAAATCCCACGTTTTTAGATCCCAAATCCTGATTTTTAGGATCTACTTCCTTTTTAGGACAACCCTCCCCCCAGTTTTAGGGAAAAGAATCACAGTTTGAAGGTTTAAATCTCTCATTTTTATTGCCAAATCCCTCATTTTTAAGGCCAAAATCCATCATTTTTAGTGCCACATGTCTGGTTTTTAGAGCCCAAATTCCTCATTTTTAGAGTCCAAATTCCTAATTTTTAGTCCCAAATTCCTCATTTTTACATCCCAAATCCTGGTTTTTACAATCCACACCCTTCTTAGGATAAACTCTCACATTTTTAGGGGGGGGAAAAAAAAAAAAATCACATTTTTTAAGGCCAAAATTCCAATTCTAAGGCACAAATCTCACTGTTTTAGAGCCCCAAAATCCCAATTTTTGAGGCAAAATCTCCCTCACTTCCCTGAAAAAAGGCAGGAATTCCCTAATTCTGGGTCTCACCAGGAATCTCTGGGATAAAAATGCCGTTGGTCCTTTGGGCCACTTCTTCCAGAGTGGGAAGCTCCTCCTCAGGATTTTTCTCCGAGAACGATCCCAAATCCTTCTCTGCACACACAAAATGGGCAATTCCCCCTCAAAAAGAACCTCCATCACCCCTTTTCCCGCTGTTTAATCCCAAAAAATCCCCTCAGAAATCCCCAAAATTCCCAACCTGACCTGGGCATTCTGAGGCCCAGTGCCCTTTCCCACCACAGCGGAAACAGAGATCGGCTCCGGCCCCGAATTTTTTTCTCCATTTCTGCTTCCAAACCTGGAGAAAAAAAAAAAAATTCCAAATCCAGAAATTCCAGAGAGGGGGGAGTCCAGGGGAATCCCAAAAAATTTAATTTGGGAAGGTTTTACCTGTTTCCGAAGGAATTTTCCTCTCAAGGATCCGCGGGAATACGTTTTTCTCTTCAGGTTGAGGCGGACGAAGTTCTCGCCGTTTTGGGGACGGGCTCTGAGGGGAAATTTTTGAAAAGTTGGGAAAAAAGTGGATTTTTAGGATTCTGATTTTGGGGGGATTTGACTTTTGGGGTCCTTGATTTTGGGGGTTTCTGGTTTTGGGGCTCTCCAATATTTGGGGTCTCTGATTTTGTGGGTTTTTTGATTTGGGGGTCTCAAATATTGGAGTTTATGATTTTTGGGGGCCCCTAATTTTGGGACTCTCCAATATTTGAGACATCTGATTTTAGGTTTTCTGGTTTTGGGGGTCTCCAGTTTTTGGGATCTCTAATTTTGGGATTTTTCAATTTTGGGATTCTCCAATTTTTGGGGTCCCTGATTTTGGGGGTCTCCAATTTTTGGAGGAATCTTTAATTGTGGGTGTCTCTGATTTGGGGGATCCCAAATTTTGGGATTCTACAACTTTTTTAGGGGCTGATTTTTGGGCTCCCTGATTTTGGATTTCTCCAATTTTGAGGCTTTTTGATTTTGGGATTCTCCCATTTTTGGGGGTCCCTGATTTTTGCGTCTCCAATTCTCGAAATTCCCCTAAATTTGAGAGAGCCACGATTTGCAGAATCTCTTATTTCTGGGGATCCCAAATTTTAGGACTTTCCAACTTTTAAGATGCTGATTTTTGGGCTCCTTAATTTTAAGATCCTCCAATCTTGGAAAAAACTGGAAAAATCTGGAAAAAAAAAAAAAAAAAAAAAAGGGAAAAACCGGGAAAAGGTGAAAATTACCGAGTTTTGTTCCTGCCTTTGGGTTTTTCCTCCTTTTCCAGGATTTTTTCCGAACATTCCGCTGCCTCCTCAGCTCCATTTTGAGATTCCAGCCGCTCTTCCTCATCCTCCTGGATTTCCCTCATCCCAAGAATTCCTGGATTTGATCCTTGGAGGCTCTTCCTGAGCTTGGCTGGAGCCTCAGCGGCACCTCCACCTTCCCGGGGTCTTTTCCTTCCAGAATTCCCGATGGATTTGGGTTTTTTTTCCCCTTTTTCCTCATTTTCCCTCCCAGATTTTATTGGGAATTCCCATTTTTTAGGGGATTCCTCACACCTCTGGATCCAACCTGGATCCAAAGATCCCAAAGTTTGAGCCACTTGCTGTTTCAACCGCTGGAATTTTTCAGGAACAGGAGGAAAATTGGGAAGGAGCTTTGGGAATTCTTTGGGATTTTCGGGATTTGGGGATTTTTCCTCATCCTCTGCCAGCTCTGAAGGTGAAGTTTCGGGTCCACGCTCCAGGTTTTTCTGGGATTGGGGAATTTTTGGGATTTTCCTGGGATTTGGGGTCCTCCGAGGGGTCAGAGGAGGTTCCTGGAAGGAAAAGAGGGATCAGATCCTGATTTTTTTTTTTTTTTTGCTCCTCTGGAATTTCAAATCCCAAATTTAAGAGGATTTTGCGGAGTCTCTGATTTTGGGGAATCCAAGTTTTGGGGGTCTCCAGTTTTTAGGGGCTCCCTGGTTTTGGGATTCTCCAGTTTTGGAGTTTCTGATTTTGGGAATCTCCAAATTTTGGGGTTTCTGATTATTTTGGGGATCCCTGATTTTGGGATTCTCCAATTTTGGAGTCCCTGATTTTTGGGTTCTCTGATTTTGGGATTCTCCAACTTTTGGGGTCTCCCAATGTTGGGGTTTCTGATTTTTGGGGTCTCTAAGTTTTGGGATTCTCTGATTTTGGGGGTCCCAAATTTTAGGATTCTCCAACTTTTGGGGTCCCTGATTATGAAGAATTAAAAGTTTTGGGGTCTCCAATTTTTAAGGGTTTCCTGGTTTTGAGATTCTCCAGTTTTGGGTATCTGATTTTGGGATTCTCTAATTTTGAGGGTCCCAAATTTTGGGATTCTCCAACTTCTGGGGTCAAAAATTTTGAGGTTTCTGGTTTTTGGGTTCCCTGGTTTCGGGGCTTCCAATTTTTGAGATCCTTCATTTTTGGGATTCCTGATTTTTGGGGTGTCTGATTTGGGATTCTCCAACTTTTGAGGACTTCCCATCTTTATGATGCAAATTTTAGATTCTCCCTCAGGAAAACCCCAAATTTTGGGGGAAAAATCGTCTAAAAATCCTCCCTGGAAAATCCTTTCCCCCTTTTTCCCCCATTTCTGACCTTCCCAGTCGTTCCCAGTTTGGCTTTGAGCTTCATCCCATAAAATTCTGCTGAAATTCCCGGCCTGGGGCTCCTGCTCTGGATTTTTCCAGGAATTTTTGGGGCCCTGTTCAGGTGGGAGCCCCAAAATCCTGAATCCTCCACCTACAATGACAAAAAAAAAAATCCTATAAAATCCCCCAAAAGTCTGTGTAATTCCAGCCCAAAATCCCCAAAAAATCTTCTAAAAAACTTCCCCGAATCCCATTTTCCATCTCCAAATCCTTTTTTTTTCCTCCATTATTTGTGATCCTAAACCAAAAATATTCTTTATCCAACCCAAATTTTCCCAAAAAAATCCCCAGAAAATCCCAAAAAAAACCCCAAAATCAAAAAAAAATATCCCCCCAAGAAACTCATTTGGGATCAACCCAGTGGAAAAAAAACCAGGGAAAATTCCCCCCAAAAAATATGGATAAAAGAGAATTTTTTTTTTTTTTGCTTTTTTTAAGGGTTTTTTTTTACTACCTTCTCCACATTTAGGATTTCTTGGGATTTTGTTTTTCCTGATGATTCTGATGATTTTTCCTGTTTTTTCAGCAGTTTGTATTCCTTGTAAAGCTCTGTGGGAAAAAAAAAAAAAAAAAAAAAAAAAAAGGATTTTTTTTTAGGGAACAATTGGGATTTTTTAGGGAAAAATGAGGATTTTTTAGAAAAAAAAGAGGATTTTTAGGAGGAAAATGGGAATTTTTAGGGGGGGGAAATGGGGATTTTTAGGGAAATTTAGGGGAAATTTTGGGTGTTTTGAACCAAAATATCCCAAAATTTCACCCCAAAAATAAAACTCACTTCGCATTTCTTCTGGAGCCTCTTCGATGTCGGCCTGGGAGGAGAAACAAATCCCCAAAAATGATGAATTTGGGGAATTTTCCCAAAATAATGGGATGGGAGAAGCAAAGACTTGGGGTTTTAGGTTTTTTTGGGGGGGGGGATTTAAGTTTTTTTGGGGGAGGAAAATTAGAATTTTTATGATGGAAAAGCCTCACCAGGATTTTTTTTTTTAATGGAAAAATTGATGGGAAAAAAATTCCTAAAATTCCTCCAAGGATCCCCCCAAAGACCCCAAAAATGGCCCCAAACATTCCAAGGACACCCCAAAAACCCCATAAATCCCCCCTGAACCACCCTAAAAAACCCTTAAACCACCCCAAGGACACCACAAAAGTCCCAGGATCCCCCTAAACCAGTTCCCCCCATTCAAGGACTCCCCCGAACCACCCTAAAAACCCCTCAGCACCCCAAAACCACCCCAAAATGGCCCCAAACATTCCAGGAACACCCCAAACCCCCCTAAACCAATCCCTCCCCATTCCCAGGTATCCCCAAACCAACCCAAAAAACCGCAAAACCGCCCCCAAAAAAACCCAGAAGCCCATTAAAGAAATCCCTCCCATTCTAGGACCCCCCTAAACCACCCTAAAACCCCCCTCAGCACGCCAAAATCACTCCAGGGACCCCAATCCAGCCCAGTCCCAGTTCCAGAGATTCTCCTCAGGGACTTGCCCCCTCTCACGAATTTCCTCCGCGGCCCCTCAGGAGCACCTGGCTGGGCTTTCGCTGTCGTTCCCTCAGGAATTCCGCTTCCCAGCGTTTCAGCAGCACCTTCAGCTCCTGCTGCCGCTCCATGGCCGCGGGATCGGGAACAGGGATCAGGAATCGGGAACGGCGATCGGGGATTAAGGGAGACACGGGAGCGGACTCCAGAGCCGCCTCAGAGCAAACTTCCTTCTCCCGCCAAACGCCAGCCAATAGGAAGACAAATATTAGTGATTGACAGCTAAATTAGCTAATAGGAAGGAGGGATTAAAATACAAACGCCCACCTCACGCTAAAACTGAGAATTGAATAAAGCAGTGACTGACAGAAGTAAGAGCCAATGAAATGAAAGTAACCCGCCCACAGGCTGAGTCTCACTCGCTGATTGGTTGTCACAGCGCGCAGACACGGAAGCGGTGCTTCCGTACGGGCTGGAGGCGAATGGGGGCTGCGGACAGGCGGTGAGGGGGGGGCGCCATGTTGGGGGGGGGGGGGCCGACGGGCCGGTTTTGGGGATCCCTGAGGGGATCTGGGGATAATTTGGGGATCCTTGTGGGAATTTCGAGATCTCCGGTGGGATTTGGGATCTCTGCGGGATTTTGGGCTGTCCCTGCGCAGGCTGGGGGTACTCCGTGACCCCCTATTAGGGGAGCTGCGCTGGGGGTCCCCTCAAAACGCGCCCTTTGCCGCCCCCACCTTCTCCCACATTACCCCTTTTCTTCGGGGTATCCTTGGATTCGGGGTTTCTCTGGAACTCGCTCCTGGTTCCCCCTCATCCAGGCGCTCCCCCAGTTTCACCAAATTCCCACAGCCCCCCGGAATCCATGGAATCCCTCCTTTTCCTCTGCGCCCGCCGCATCGTCGCTCACCGCCCTCTTCCCGCCCTTCCCGGCGATGTTTATCCCGTCCTTTTCCAAGCGGCTTTCCTGGATGGGAGACCCCTGGTCCTGAGGGATTTGGTCACCGCTTGGCCTTTCCCGGTGCTCAACTTCCAGCGGCTCGTGGGGCGCCGGGAGCTGCTCCGGGATCATCCCTGCAAGCTCTGCGTCCAGGCCGTCATCCTGGCCGTGGTGGCGCAGCTCCGGCGGGAGCTGGAAGAGCCCGGCCCACATTCCAGGTGGGTTTTTTGGGGGGAATTTTGGAATGGTCATGACCTCCCTTCATCCAATTCATCCAACCAGAAAGCAGGGGAAGTTTTATGGTTTTATTCCCGTTTTTTTTCCAGCCTGAGGGTGCTGGACATGACGGGACTCCCACATTCCGCGTCTGGCCGCGCTGCCAACGGGATGAGCGTCTGGTCGGGCACTGTGGCTTTGGCCAAAGCTTGCGTGGAGGTGTCCAAGCACCAGCGGGAATTCCAGAGGCGCGGATCCAAACGGCACAAAGGCCGCTCCGGAGCCGCCACGGCCTCGGCGGCTCCTCAGCCCCCGGGCGTGGATGTCCACGCCGACCTGTTCGTCAACGGGACATCCTACGGGATCCTGCGTGACGCGCTCCAGACCGCGGCCGCCGGCCCGCTGCGCCTCAAGTGCCGCGAGTTCCAAGCCGAGGAACTCTCGGCATCCGGCATCGTCAGCCTGCTGGAATCCATGGATCCCTCTTGCCTCAGGAGGGTGGATCTGAGATTCAACAATTTGGGATTGACCGGGCTCTCGGTGATCCTGCCGCACCTCTCGCGCTTCCCGGAGTTGCGCAGCCTCAAGCTCCAGTACAGCAACGTGGATGTGCGGCGCCCGACGCCGGAATCGGCCATCGGGATCCGGTGCCTGGCTGGGCAGCTGGGAATGCTGCCCAGCCTGCGGGAGCTCAACCTGGGATCCTCCCGGCTCTCCGGGAATCTGCGCCAGATCCTCTGGTGAGTTCCCCACTCCGGCCGGATTCCCAAGGCTTGGGGATCTTGGGGGTCATTTCCAGCCTGAGTTACCCCGTGGTTCCAGGATTTTATTATCCCCAGGTTCCCATGAATCCAGTATCCCAATAGTTTATGACTCAGTGATTCCATTTTCCCATAATTTCATGATCCCATAATTCCCTGGTTCCAGGATTCTCCAAGGTTGAACTTCACAATCTTGGAGATCTTTTCCAATCTTAGTAACCCTGTGCTTCCAAGATTTCATTATCCCAATCTTCCCATCTTTCCATGATCCCGTTGTCCCAATAGCTTATGACTCAACGATTCCATTATCCTAGAAATTCACGATCCTGTAATTCTTTAATTTCAAGATTCCCAAAGGCTGGGCTCGATGGTCTTGAGGGTCTTTTCCAGCCTGAATGATCCATGGATTCCCTTATTTCATTATCCCGATATTCCCATGATCCCATGATTCCATTATCCCAATAGTTCATGGCTCAGTGATTTCATTTTCCCATAATTCCATGATTGAAAAATCCCTTGATTCCAGGATTCCCAAAGGCTGAACTTGACAATCTTGGAGATCTTTTCCAACTTTAGTGACCCGATTAATCCAGGATTTCATTATCCCAATAGTCATGACTCCATGATTCCTTGATCTCATAATTCCTAGGTTCCAGGATTCCCAGACTTGATGATCTCAAAGCCTTTTCCAACTTCAATGGCGCCATGACCCTGTAACTCCACGATCCCATAATTCCATGACTCCCTGGTCCCAGAATCCCAATATCTCATGATCCCATAATTCCATGATCCCAAGACCCCATAACTCCACAATACCCTGGCTCCATGACCCCATAATTCTCAAAGGTCAAACTTGATGGTCTTGGAGACCTTTCCCAACCTGAGTGTTTTCATAATTCCATGACCCCATAACTCCAAAATCCCAGGATTTCCAGGGGTCAAACTGGATGGTCTTGAGATCTTTCCCAACCTCAGCCATTCCATAATTCCACAATTTGATTTCACAATTCCACGATTCCTTGATCCTGTAATTCCATGATTCTCAAAGCTCAAGCTCTGTGTTCTTGGAGACCTTTCCCAACTTCAGCCCTTCCATAACTCCATGACCCGGTAATTCCAAAATCCCAGGATTTTCAGGGGTCCAACTTGATGTTCTTGGAGCTTTTTCCCCAACTTCACCCGCTTCACAATTCCCCAATTTCATGGATGCAATCCCAGCTCTCATTCCCCGCCTTTCCCCCGTGAATCCCAACATCCCCAGCTCCCACTAATCCTCCCTCGGGGCCTCACCTCTCCCTTTTCCGTCCTGCCAGCGACCTCCAGGCTCCCTTGGAAAGTTTGGAATTGGCCTTCTGCTCCCTGGTCCCCGCCGACCTCGCCTTCCTCTCCCAAAGCTTCCACGCTCCGGCCCTCAAAAGGTTGGACCTGAGCGGCCACGACTTCTCCCAAGGCCTCCTGGAGCCGCTGCGGCTGCTCCTGGAGGAGACCTCGGCCTCGCTGCTGCACCTGGATCTCATGGAATGCCGCATGGCCGACTCCCACCTGGACGCGCTGCTGCCCACGCTGCGGCGCTGCTCCCGCCTGCGCTTCCTGGGACTCTACGGCAATTCCCTGTCCACGGCCGCGCTCAAGGATCTGCTCCAGAAAACCTTGGAGCTGCCCGATCTCCATTTGGTGGTTTATCCCCTTCCCGCCGATTGCTACGAGCCGGAGCCGCCGTCGGAGTTCGGGTGGAATTTCGAGGAGTCCCTGGACGGGGAGAAGTTGGCGGCAGCCACGGCGGAGTTTTCCCGGATTTTGGAGGATTCTGGGAGGAATGATTTTGTGTGGACTTACAACCCCTACGGCCACGGAGCCCTGGACTATTTCTCCTTGTGACTTTGGAAAAGCTTGGAGCTGGGCAAAGCTCGGAGCTGGGAAAAACTCAGAGCCTCCATCATGGAAAAGCACTGCCTCTTCCTTCCTCAAATCCAGGCGATTTTTGCCTCATTCTGAATTTTTTTTCCTTTTATTTTGGTGCTTTTGCACCTGATTTTTGTATTTTTCCGCCTCCTCCCGTGGTTTTCCGTCTTATTTCAGTGTTTTTCCTTTCCATCCTGATATTTTCCCCCTCATCCCAGTATTTTCCAGCTTGTTTTGGTGTTTTCCTGCCTCATCCCGAGGTTTTTCCACCTCATTTTGATATTTTTCCACTCCCATCCTGATATTTTTTTGCCTCACCTGAGAATATTTTTCCACCCCACCCTGGTGGTTTTTCCCCTTATCCCAGTATTTTTCCACCTCATCCCAATGCTTTCCTCCTCATCCCAAAGTTTTTCCACTTCAGTTTGGTCTTTTTCTCCCTCATCTTTATCTTTCCCACCTCATCCCAACATTTTCTGTCTAATTTCAAGGTTTTTCCACCCCATCCCATTTTTTTTCTGCCCCATTTTGGTGTTTTCCCACCCCAATCCCGATGTTTTTACTCCCATTCATCCCACTCTTTTCCCCAGAACACCCAGAGGGAAAAAAACCTCTGGAATTCCCTTATTTCCAAGGGGATATTAATAATTAGTTAATTATTAATTATTTATGAATTAATTCTTAATTAATAAGCTGCCAACCCCCATATTCCATCCAAATCCCTCCCAAATTCCCAAATCCCTCCCAAATTCCCAAATCCCTCCCAAATTCCCAAATCCCAACCCTACAAGGAATAACCCACAGAGCAACTTCCAGTCTTTTCTTTTTTTCATTATTTCATGGGAATTTCATGGGAAAACTATGGGAATTTAATGGAAAACCCGCAGGAATTTAATGGGAAAACCACAGAAATTTTGGAGATATTCTGAATCTTTGAGGATGACGAGAATATTTTTGAGATATTTTGATATTCTTTGAGGATGACAATAATTGGAAGGAATTCTTGAGAATTTCCACCTCATTCCATGGGAGATTTGATCTTCTCCACCTCCAATCCCGATTTTTCCATGGAGAGTTGATAACTCTTCCCGTCCCAAAATCAGTGGGAGGATTTTCCTGCCCGTCCTCAAACCCGAATCCCGAACTCCCCAACTTCCACTCTTTTTTTTTTTTTTTTTTTTTGTGGGGGGGTGGAATTTCACGAGAAAACCACAAAAATTTCATGGAAAAACCACGGAAATTTAATGGGAAAACCACGGAAATTTTGGAGACACTCTGAATCTCTGAGGACACTCTGAATCTCTGAGGATGATGAGAATATTTTCAAGACATTCTGAATCTTTGAGGATGACAATAATTCGAAGGAATTATTGAGAATTTCCACCTCATTCCACGCGAGATTTGATTGGCTCGACTTCCAATCCCGATTTTTCCGCCCTCAAAACCTCCAACAATTCCATGGAGAGTGGATAACTCTTCCCATCCCACCAAAAATGAGTGGGAGGATTTTCCTGCCCGTCCTCAAAGCTGAATCCCGAACTGAACTCAGCTGCCAACGCCGAACTCACCAAGCCGACCCCTCCGGATTTCACCGGCGCCGGGTGATAAACCCGCCCGTTCGCCGGGAAAACCGTCAACATTCCCGGCTGGAACGGCACCGTCAGCTCGGATCCTCCTCCACAGTAAGACAGGAGGAAATTCCCGCCGGGTTTTCCGGGTAGGATTTGTGTGAAAACCACGGGGAGGTCGGAGCAACGGAGGAAATTCCGTTCGCGCCCGCAGCGGGAAAGGAACGGGAATCGCTCGTGGTAACGCCCGCTCAGGTTCCGTTCCAGGTGCTTGAAAAAGAACGAGAGGAATTTGACGTCTGTTCAGGAGGGAAGAGAAAAAAAAATTATTTGTGGATCAGGAATTTTGGGATGGTTGAATAAAGTTTTTTGGGTTTTTTTCCAGATTTTTTTTTTGGTGTTTTTTTGGGGATTTTTGTCAAATTTTTGGGGATTTTCTGGGAATTCGAAAGATTTGAGGGAAAGAGATTTGTGGATCAGAAGGGAAAAAATTCGTGGATCAGGAATTTTGGGATGGTTGAATAAAGTTTTTTGGGTTTTTTTCCAGATTTTTTTTTTTTTGGTGTTTTTTTTTTTGGGATTTTTGTCGATTTTTTGGGGGGGGTTTTCTGGGAATGTGTAGGATTTGAGGGAGAGGATGAAAAAGAACGAGAGGAATCCAACATCTGTTGGATGATAAAAATTTGTGGATCAGGAATTTTGGGATGGCTGAATAAAGTTTTGGGGTTTTTTTGGGAATTTTCTGGGGTTTTCGGGGGATTTTCTGGGAATTTGAAGGATTTGAAGGAAAGGATGAAAATTGGGAGGGAAAAATTCATGGATCAGGAATTCTGGGAATGTTGGGAATTCTGGGATGGTTGAATAAAGGGTTTTTTTGGTTTTCTGGGAATTTTTGGTGGTTTTTTCGAATTTTTGTAGAGCTTTTTTTGGGATTTTTTTGGATTTTCTGGGAATTCGAAGGATTTGGGAAAGGAGAAACTGGAAAGGGACAATCCTTCCTAAAATTATTTTTTTTTTAATGATTAAAACTGGATTTAAAAAGAATTAATGAGTTAAGGAAATTTCTTTGTTATTGAAGGAAATTTTTTCATTGAGAAGTTTAGGAGTTTAGTTTTCTTAATTCATTTAGTCATTAATTTCTTACTTTCTAATTAATTCCTTAATTAATTTGGGATTCCTAATTAAGGAATTTCTTCATTAATTCGGGAGTTTAATAATTAGTGAATTTAATGAATGATTAATTAATCAGAGAACGATTAATTAACGAGGTATTAATATACAAATTAGGGGGGGGTCCCACCTTTCCTGCCCCTTCCCAAGGCTCAACTCCCCCCTAATTGAGGATTCAATCCTAATTAAGGCTCAAAGCCCAATTAATGATCAAATCCTGATGAACAATCAAATCCTAATTAACATTCAGATCCCAATTAATACGGGATTAATTAGGGTGGTACCTTTGAAGCAGGTGATGAAGTTCTTCACTTTGGCGTCGTCCAGGAAAAGCTGCGGGGGGGGGAAAAAACCACGGGAAAAAGCCTCAAAAAACTCGAATTTTCGAGAAATTCCAGGATTTTTTTCTCTGGGATCAGTCCTGAATCCTTCTGGGGTTTTTTGGTTTTCTTTTTTTTTTTAAGGGGAATCCAGCTGGGATTTGCTGGAAGATTTTGGGGATTTTTCTGGGATTTGCTTTGAGTCCATTGAAAGGGTTTTTTTGGATCTCTCTGGAGTCTGATTGGGATCTATCCAGGATCCATTTGGGATTTATTTGGGATTAATCTGGGATCCTACCGGGATTTATTTGGGATCCATCCCGGATTGATTCTCCCGGCGATTTTTTTCCGGGATCTCTCTGGGATCTCCCCGGGATCCGTTCCCCAGGACCCCCCAATCCCTATAAATCCCCTACAGATCCCCCCTCACCTGCCCGTGGTCATCCACGTAATAAAAATACTCGCGGAGGCCAGGCCCCGGCCGCTGGCCCTGCCGGTACAGGAGCTCCGGGCGCGAGCAGAGCCGCAGCGCCGCCCCCGCCCTCATCGCGATAAGCCACCGGCGACCCCCGACACGGCCGGGCCGCCTCCCTGTCGCGACACGCCAGAGCGACCGGCGCCGCCCGGAAGCGGCCGGCTGGGGGACCGGATTGTGACGGGCACCGCGGGTGGTGCGCCGGTGAAAAGGTTCCGGGGGGAAGCGGAAACAGGAGACTCGAAGGGGCCCCGCTGCTATAGGGGTCTCTATAGATCTCCAGACCCTATAGAATCCCCCAGAGTCCTCTAAAGACCCCTCCGGAGCTTCTCTATAGAGTACCAGAGCCCTACAGAGCCTCAGCAACCCCATAATCCCCTATAGGTCCCTTTTGGTGCTGCGTGCCCTCACAGATCCTCCTCATAGACCCCCCGGGCCGCTTCCCCTTAGGAGCCCATAGGGCCCCACAGGCACCAGGAAAAGCATCGGGATGAGGGAAAAAGTTGGAAAATGAGGCAGGAAAATATCGGGATGAGGCGGAAAAATAGCAGGTTGAGGGCAAAAGTACCGGGATGAGGGGAAAAAATTGTTAAATGAAGGAAAAATTGTTAAATCTGGAAAAAAAAAACCAATAAAATGAGGCGGGGAAATATTGGGATGAGGGGAAAACCACCAAAATGAGGGGGGAAACAGCAAAATGAGGGGAAAATACCAAAATGAGCAGGAAAAGAGGGAAATGGGATAGAAAAATACCGAAATGAGGTAAAAATTCCACTGGAATAAGGCCCCAAGCCCCTCAAAATTAGGTGGAAAACCACTGGAATGAGGGGAAAAACACTGAAATGAGGGGAAACCCCAGCACAATGAGGTGGAAAAGCACCATGACTTGGTGGAAAAGCACTGAGATGAGGCCAAAAAAAGAAAAAAAAAGCAAGAAAGCGAGGTGCAAAAACACTGGCATGAGAGGAAAACCACTAAGATAAGGGGAAAAATAACCAAAATTATGTAGAAATCTGACAGCGTAAGGCCCAAAAATATCCAAATTAGGTGGAAAAACACCGGGATGAGGAGAAAAATGCCAGAATAAGATGGAAAAACACCAGGATGAGGGGGAAAATACTGGGATAAGGCAAAACCCCTCCAAAATTAGGTGGAAAAACCCCCAAATGATGTGGAAAAACACTGGGATGAGGCAAGCTGCCAAAATGAGGTGGAAAACCACCAGGATTAGGTGGAAAAACGCCAAAATGAGGTGGAAATGAAGGAAATAATGGAGGATTCACGGATTGGGCTGAGGATCCGGAGAGATCCATCAGGAAATCCCATCCGGGCAAGACAGACTCAGGATCTGGGATACGATGAGTTTATTTCCAACAGAATCAGAACAGGACCCCAAATCCAACTTTTCCCTCCCTCAAATTCCTCTTGCCCTCAATCCCTCTGGCAGTGCTGGAAGCCGGGGCCATCCCAGTGGAATTCTCCATGGATTTTTTTTCCAACGTGAATCCATCCCACAAAGAATTTTCCATGGGTTTCTCTGTCATGGGAGTTTTCCATGGATTTCTCCGTGAATCCAGCCCAAGGTAAGTTTTCTGTGATTTTTCCTACGTGAATCCATCCCACGGCAAGAGTTTTCCATGGATTTCTCCAAGGTGTCATTCCCATGGAAGACAATTCCTTGTGGACTTTTCCAAGGAGTCCAATACTTTGGGATTATCCTGCTCCAAAGGTTTTTTTTCCGCCTCCGTGGGATTCCCTCACAGGAATCTGCTCCTTTTTCCACGGATCCCCGCTGAGATCCAGCTCTAGGATGAGTTTCCTGTTGGATGCACCACAGAATTTTGGGAAATTCCACTCCAGCACTTTGGAATCATCTCCGGAGTTGTTCCTTTCCAAAATTCCCGCTCCGGAATTCCATTAGTGCCATGATTGGTTTCTTCTGACCTAATTCTTATTCCCGACGGGATTGGCTGGACACGGGAGAAGCTTCCGGCAGCTTCCCATGGAATCCAAGCCCAGAACCTCTCAGGAATTTGGCCGTGCAAAGCCAATCCTAATGGAAAAACACAGGGATGGGCTGGAAAGAGAATGAAATGGGAGTGGAAAAATACTGGGATGGGCTGGAAAACTCATGAAATGGGAGGAGAAGTATTGGGATGAGGCAGAAAAATACAGGGATGAGGGGGAAAATATCGGGATGAGGGGGAAAACTATCAGGACGGGGAGGAAAAAACTCAAAACGTGGCAGAAAACTATGAAAATCAGAGAGAACAAACTTTTGGGATGGAGCATAGAAACAGTGGGATGAGCTGGAAAAATACTGAAACCAGGCAGAAAAGCACCAAAATCAATGAAAAAAAGAACAACAACCCACTGGAATGAGGCAGAAAAAGCACCGGGATGAGACGGGAAACGCTTGGATTTCAGGAAAGAGGAGGCGCCACTTTTTCCCGCCGTGGAGGCTCCGAGCTTTTCCCAAGTCACAAGGAGAAATAGTCCAGGGCTCCGTGGCCGTAGGGGTTGTAAGTCCAGATGAGGTCGGTTCTCCCGGAATTCTTCAGCAGCTGGGAAATCTCCGCCGTGGCCGCCGCCAACAGCTGCCCGTCCATGGGCTCCTCATAAATCCGGCGCGATCCCGGGACTCGGCGCGGAGGTTCCGGCTTGTAACAATCCACAGGGAAAGGATAAACCACCAAATGGAGATCGGGCAGCTCCAAGGTTTTCTGGAGCAGATCCTTGAGCGCGGCCGTGGACAGGGAATTGCCGTAGAGTCCCAGGAAGCGCAGGCGGGAGCAGCGCCGCAGCGTGGGCAGCAGCGCGTCCAGGTGGGAGTCGGCCATGCGGCATTCCATGAGATCCAGGTGCAGCAGCGAGGCCGAGGTCTCCTCCAGGAGCAGCCGCAGCGGCTCCAGGAGGCCTTGGGAGAAGTCGTGGCCGCTCAGGTCCAACCTTTTGAGGGCCGGAGCGTGGAAGCTTTGGGAGAGGAAGGCGAGGTCGGCGGGGACCAGGGAGCAGAAGGCCAATTCCAAACTTTCCAAGGGAGCCTGGAGGTCGCTGGCAGGACGGAAAAGGGAGAGGTGAGGCCCCGAGGGAGGATTAGTGGGAGCTGGGGATGTTGGGATTCACGGAGGAAAGGCGGGGAATGAGAGCTGGGATTGCATCCATGAAATTGGGGAATTGTGAGGCGGGTGAAGTTGGGGAAAAAGCTCCAAGAACATCAAGTTTGACCCCTGGAAATCCTGGGATTTTGGAATTACCGGGTCATGGAGTTATGGAAGGGCTGAAGTTGGGAAAGGTCTCCAAGAACACAGAGCTTGAGCTTTGAGAATCATGGAATTACAGGATCAAGGAATCGTGGAATTGTGAAATCAAATTGTGAATTATGGAATGGCTGAGGTTGGGAAAGCTCTGCGAGACCATCAAGTTTGACCCCTGGAAATCCTGGGATTTTGGAGTTATGGGGTCATGGAATTATGAAAACACTCAGGTTGGGAAAGGTCTCCAAGACCATCAAGTTTGACCTTTGAGAATTATGGAGTCATGGAGCCAGGGTATTGTGGAGTTATGGGGTCTTGGGATCATGGAATTATGGAATCATGAGATATTGGGATTCTGGGACCAGGGAGTCATGGAATTATGGGATCATGGAGTTACAGGGTCATGGAGCCATTAAAGTTGGAAAAGGCTTTGAGATCATCAAGTCTGGGAATCCTGGAACCTAGGAATTATGGGATCAAGGAATCATGGAGTCATGACTATTGGGATAATGAAATCCTGGATTAATCGGGTCACTGAAGTTGGAAAAGATCTCCAAGATTGTCAAGTTCAGCCTTTGGGAATCCTGGAATCAAGGGATTTTTCAATCATGGAATTATGGGAAAATGAAATCACTGAGCCATGAACTATTGGGATAATGGAATCATGGGATCATGGGAATATCGGGATAATGAAATAAGGGAATCCATGGATCATTCAGGCTGGAAAAGACCCTCAAGACCATCGAGCCCAGCCTTTGGGAATCTTGAAATTAAAGAATTACAGGATCGTGAATTTCTAGGATAATGGAATTGTTGAGTCATAAGCTATTGGGACAACGGGATCATGGAAAGATGGGAAGCTTGGGATAATGAAATCTTGGAATCACAGGGTTACTAAGATTGGAAAAGATCTCCAAGATTGTGAAGTTCAACCTTGGAGAATCCTGGAACCAGGGAATTATGGGATCATGAAATTATGGGAAAATGGAAGCACTGAGTCATAAACTATTGGGATACTGGATTCATGGGAACCTGGGGATAATAAAATCCTGGAACCACGGGGTAACTCAGGCTGGAAATGACCCCCAAGATCCCCAAGCCTTGGGAATCCAGCCGGAGTGGGGAACTCACCAGAGGATCTGGCGCAGATTCCCGGAGAGCCGGGAGGATCCCAGGTTGAGCTCCCGCAGGCTGGGCAGCATTCCCAGCTGCCCAGCCAGGCACCGGATCCCGATGGCCGATTCCGGCGTCGGGCGCCGCACATCCACGTTGCTGTACTGGAGCTTGAGGCTGCGCAACTCCGGGAAGCGCGAGAGGTGCGGCAGGATCACCGAGAGCCCGGTCAATCCTAAATTCCGGAAGCGCAGATCCACCCTCCTGACACAGGAGGGATCCATGGATTCCAGCAGGCTGACGATGCCAGCCAGGGAGAGCTTTTCGGCTTGGAACTCGCGGCACTTGAGGCGCAGCGGGCCGGCGGCCGCGGTCTGGAGCGCGTCACGCAGGATCCCGTAGGATGTCCCGTTGACGAACAGGTCGGCGTGGACATCCACGCCCGGGGGCTGAGGAGCCGCCGAGGCCGTGGCGGCTCCGGAGCGGCCTTTGTGCCGTTTGGATCCGCGCCTCTGGAATTCCCGCTGGTGCTTGGACACCTCCACGCAAGCTTTGGCCAAAGCCACGGTGCCCGACCAGACGCTCATCCCGTCCGGAGCTCTCCCGGCCGGATCATCCGGAACTCCTGTCACATCCAGCACGCGCAAGCGGCACCTGCCGGAAAAAACACGGGAAGAAGAAACCATAGAACCAAACAGAATTGGATGAAGGGAGGTCATGACCATTCCAAAATTCCCCCCAAAAACCCACCTGGAATCATGGCCAGGCTCTTCCAGCTCCCGCCGGAGCTGCGCCACCACGGCCAGGATGACGGCCTGGACGCAGAGCTTGCAGGGATGATCCCGGAGCAGCTCCCGGCGCCCCACGAGCCGCTGGAAGTTGAGCACCGGGAAAGGCCAAGCGGTGACCAAATCCCTCAGGACCAGGGGTCTCCCATCCAGGAAAGCCGCTTGGAAAAGGATGGGGTAAAGGTGGGCGGGAAGGGCGGGAAGGATGGGCAGAGGGTGGTGGGCGACGATGCGGCGGGCGCAGAGGAAAAGGAGGGAATCTGAATATCCCGGCGGGAGTTGGCGCTTGGGGATGCATGGCGGGATCTGGGTGGAGCGGCTGCGTGAAGGAGCCATGGTGGAATCCCCGCGGAACGTTCTGGAAATCCTGGGATTTCCCCGCCTGAAATGGGAATCTGGAGAGAAATTGGGTGGGGGGGAAAGAGGGAAAGGGAGGGTTTGGGAGTAGGGGGGAAGCCTGAGTGGAGATTCCTGAAAAATGGGAGTCCTGGAGTAGCCACCAAATGAGCCCCACCCTCACCCAGGGACCCCAAAACCAGTCTGGGGGCCCCCTAGATCTCCACAAACCAGTCCAGAGACCTCTGAAACCCCCAAATCCAGTAAAGGGACCCCCCAAGCACTCCAGGGACCCCAAACCAGGCCAGGGATGCCAAACCTGGCCAGGAACCCCAAAACCAGTTTAAAGCCCCCCAAACATGTCCAGGGACCCCCCCCCCCCCACCAAAACCATTCCCGGGACCCCAGAACCAGTTCAGGAACTCCAGACCCGTTCAGATATGCCCAAACCAGTCCAGGGACTCCCAAACCAGCCCAAGGCAACCCCAGATCCCCCCAAATCAGCCCTGGGACGCCCCAGCCAGTCCCGGGACTCCCTAGATCCTCCTACACCAACCCAGGGACATCTCCCGGCTCTCCCAAAAACCCACCCCAGGGATCCCCCTAAACCGGACCGAGAACCCCCAAAACGCAACCCCCGCCCTCCTCAAGGCCCCGCGCTGCCGTAGAGTCCCCCCAGTCCTCCCAAAGCCCCTCAGGGACCCCCCTGGACCCCCAGTCCAGCCCGTCCCACCCACCAGGTCGTTCCCATCCTTCCCAAGCCAGGCCGAGACCCCTCCCCAACCCCCCTAAACCCACCCAAGAGCGCCCCCAGGCCCCCTAAACCCCCCCAGCGTCCCTCCTGAACGTCCCCAGAGACCCTCTGAACCCCCAAACCGGCCCCGGCGCCCTCCCCCCAACATGGCGTCCCCCACTCACCGCCAGCCCGCAGCCCCCACCCGCACCCGGCCGTACGGAAGCGCCACCTCCGGATTTATGCGTTACGTCCGCCAATCAGAGTGCGAGATCCACCTTAGGGGCGAATTTTCGCATTTTTATTGGCTTCTACAACTGTCTGTCGAGACTCATTGTCGCTTCTCATTGGTTGGGGGTGTGTGGGCGGGCGCTTTGCGTCTCTCCTGTGTTCTTTGGCTCTTACTGCTGTCAATCACGAATCCCTGCCATCCTATTGGCTAGCGCGCGGGCGGAGCGGGAGGTTCGCTCTGAGGCGGCCCCGAATCCCCTCCCCTGAGCTTTCCTCGATTCCCGATCCTGATCCCGGTCCCCGATCCCGGTCCTTGATCACCGGGAGCTCAGGGCGCTGCTGAAGCGCTGGGAAGTGGAATTTCCGCGGAACGGCGGCGGAAACCCCGCCAGCTCCTCCTGAGGGGCCGCGGCGGGAATTCGTCCCTGAGGGGGAAAGGCGGGAAAGTCCCTGAGGGGAGTCCTTGGAATTGAGTTAGGTTTAGGGGGGCTGGGACGGTCCCTGGGGTGGTTTTGAGGGGCTCTGGGATGGTTTTAGGACTCTGAGATGGTGTTGGGGGTCCCGGGGAATTCTCTGGGGTGGTTTTGTGGCGCTGGAGAGGGGGAAGGTTCCTGGGCTGGTTTAAGGGTTTCCCTGTAGGGTTTTAGAGAGGATTAAGGGAGGCTCGGGGTGTCCCTGGGATGGGAGGGGCCGTTTTGGGAGATTTCCCCTATAAGTTCTTCTGCAACCACCCCCCCTCCCCCCACTGCCCATGCTGATCCATCTAATTAAAACACTCGCGGCTTCTTTATCGCGATAGCCACCGGGTCACCCCCGACGGCAACAGCGATAGTGGTGACCGGAAGTAGCGGCCTGGGGGACCGGAATGCGGGCCGCACCCCCTGGGTCAGGTGCGTCGATAAAAAGGTTCCGGCCGGAAACGGCGGCTGGAGGAGAGGAGGAACAGCGACACCTTGGCGACATTTGGGGACATCCAGAATCCCAAATTCCCGCCTCCCATCCCAAATTCCCGTTCCAAAGGCACCAGGAACGAGCAGCGCTTTCCATACGGAGCTTTATTCACACGCGAGGTGGGGGGGCCGGAACCCTCCTCCCCTCCCCCCCCCAATTACAGAATTCGGCGGCCCCTGGGGGGGACCCCAAAATCCAACCCCCCCTTTGTAGGGGGAGGGGGAAAGGAAAATTCCCGAAAGAATTCCCGAGGGAATTCCCAGGATTTGGAGGGAAATCCTGGGAAAATCCCGTGGAGGGAGGGGCGGGTCCGTCCCTTTAATTCGGGTTTTAAGAGTTTTTTTTTTTCCAGACGATTTTTTTCTTTTATTTTTTTTTAATCCCTTATTTTTTTTTTAATAATAATAATAAATAAAAACTGCGAGGCTTTAAAAAAAAATAAAACAAGAACAACAAGAACAACAACAACCAAAAAAAACAAAAACAAAACAAAAAAAAAAAACCCAAAAAACCAAAAAAACCCGTCGGAAAGAAAGGAAGGGAAACGATTTGAAAATTAACGAACGGCTCCCAGAAGTTAATGAGGAATTAATTAAGAATTAATGAAGCAGAGGACAAGGAGAGGGAGGGGGTCCCTTGGCAGTGAGCAGAGCTGGGAGGTAGCACTGGGTTGTCCCCAACACCCCCAGTTTGGGGACACACCCCAGTTTGAGGACCCCCTCCATGGGACCCCCACCCCCGTTTGGGGACCTCCCAATTTTGGGGACCCCCTCCATAAGACGCCTTCCATTTTGGGGACCTCCCACTCCAATCTGGGGACCATCCACACCTTGGGGACCCCCCATTTTGGGGACTCCCTCTAATGGGACTCCTCCATTTTTGGGATGTCACCCATGGGACCCCCCCTACTTTGAGGACCCCCCCCCTTGGATCCCCTCGTTTTGGGGACCCCCTTCATGGGACCTGCCCCCCCCCCCCCCCCCCCCCCACTTTAGGGACCTCCTCCATGGGACCCTCCCCATTTTGGGGGCCTCACCCATGGGACCCTTCCCATTTTGGGACCTCTCCCATTTTGGGGACCTCCCAATTTTGGGGACCTCACCCATGACGCCCCCCCAATTTGAAGACCTCCCAGTTTTGGGGAGGTCCTTCCATGATGCCCTATTTTGGGGACCTCCCACCCATGGGACCCCCCATTTTGGGGACCCCCTCCCTGCCTTGGGGACCATCCCAAGATCTTGGGGACCCCCCCCCACCCCTCGACCTCGGAGACTCCCCATTTTGGGGGACCTGGAGGAGATTTGGGGTCCCCAAGGTGGAACCTGATGGGCATTTGAGGCCACCAAAGTGGGACCTGGAGGAGATTTGGGGTCCCCAGGGTGGGGCCTGGAGGAGATTTGGGGCCACCAAAGTGGGACCTGGTTGAGACTGGGGTCCATAAAGGTGGGACCTGGTGGAGGAGCTGGAGAAGATTGGGGAGCACCAAGGTTGGACCTGGAGGAGTTTGGGGGGTGCTCAGGTGGATCCTGGAGGAGCTGGAGATTTGGGGGCACCAAAGTGGGGACCTCGAAGTGGTGGGGCCACCAAGGTGGGACCTGGAGGAGATTTGGGGGCACCAAGGTGGGAGCTGCTGGAGGTGGGGGAGGGGCACCAAGGTTGAACCTGGAGGACCTGGAGGAAGTTGGGAGGTGCTCAGGATGGACCTGGAGCAGATGATGGTGTCCTGGAGAAAACTGAGGGCACCAAGGTTGGTCCTTAAGAAGATTGAGGGCACCAAGGTGGGACCTGGAGGAGACTGGGGGACACCAAGATGGAACCTGGAAGAGGTGGGAGCACCAAGATGGGACCTGGAGAAGATGATGGACGCTAGGATGGATGCAGGAGAAGTAGGAGACAATGGTGGACACCAGGATGGGCCCTGGAGGACCTGGAGAAGATGATGGACATTAGGATGGATGCAGGAGAAGTAGGAGACCATGGTGGACACCAGGATGGGTCCTGGAGGAGATGATGGAGCCCATGGTGGGACCTGGAGGACCTGGAGAAGAGGATGGACACCCGGATGGGTGCAAGAGAAGTAGGAGAAGATGGTGGACACCAAGCTGGGTGCAGAAAGGTCAAGCAGAGCTGTCCTGGGTGGGTTTTGCAGGACCAGGAGGAGCTGGTGGGTGCCAAGGTGGGCCCAGGAGGAGTTTGGGGCCACCAAGAGAGGTTGGGCAGGATCTGAAGGAGGTGAAGGGCACCAAAACAGGTCCAGGAGAAGCTGGAGGAGGTAATGAGGGCCAAGGTGGGTCTAGAAGGACCAGGAGGAGATGACGGACTCCAAGATGGGCCCAGGAGATCCAGGAGCAGATGGGAGGTCCTGGGACAGGTCCAACAGGGCCAGGTAGACCCAGTGGGTGCTGGGACAGGTCCTGGTAGTGCCAACATTGGTGGGACAGGATGGACATGGTGACACCTGGGGACATCCAGCCCACTCAGCTCCTCCAGGATGGACAATCGGCCACCACGACCCCACCTTGGGCCACCACTCCCATGGGGACACCTCCCAAGTCTCTTCCCTGTGGGGGACAATTGCGGTCCCCTGGTGTCCAGGTTGAACTTCTCCCACCTTCTCAACCCCATGGAGACCCCACAGAGCCAGGATGTTCCTTGGGACACCCCAGCAAAGAACCACGCAGTGACACAGACAGAAGGTTGGGATGGACCTCAAGGACTTCTCCTCGTCTCCGTGTCCGGGCGGGAAGGGATGGAGACAATCACTGGATGCCCTCTGTCCATGAGGTCTGGCTGCAGATGGAGCTCACCATGTGGTGGAGCTGGAGAACCTTCGGGACCTCCCCGTTCTTGGTGGAGATGGAGCTTACCACATGGTGGAGTTGGGGAACCTCATGGACCCCTGGGTTCTTGGACATGGAGCTCACCATGTGGTGGAGAACCACTTGGACCTCCTGGTTCTTGGTGGAGATGGAGCTCACCACATGGTGAAGAACCACATGGACCTCCTGGTTCTTCATCTTGGTGGAGATGGAGCTCACCACGTGGTGGAGAACGTCATGGACCTCTCGGTTCTTGGTGGAGATGGAGCTCACCACGTGGTGAAGCTGGAGAACCTCATAGACCTCTCAGTTCTTGGTGGAGATGGAGCTCACCACGCAGTGAAGAATGAAATGAACCTCCTGGCTCTTGGTGGAGATGGACCTCACAAAGGACCTCACAGGCCTCCCAGTTCTTGGTGGAGATGGAGCGCACTACACAGTGAAGAACCTCACAGGCCTCCTGGCTCTTGGTGGAGATGGAGCTCATCATGTGGTGAAGCTGGAGAACCTCCTAGAGCTCCCAGATCTTGGAGATGGAGCTCACCACGCAGTGAAGAACCACATAGACCTCCCAGTTCTTGGAGATGGAGCTCACCATGTGGTGAAGCTGGAGAACCTCATGAACCTCCCAGTTCTTGGAGATGGAGCTCACCACGTGGTGAAGTTGGAGAACCTCATGAACCTCACAGTTTTTGGTGGAGATGGAGCTCACCACTCGGTGAAGACCCACATGGATCGCCTGGCTCTTGGTGGAGATCAGTGCCACCACCTGGGGACTTTGATCCTCGGAAGGGACAAGGCCGGTGGCGGGGTGGGGACAGCGTGGTGGCGGCCGCTATAGGACGCCCTCCATGAAGCTGGTGTCCAGGTGCTGGATGAGTACACGGATGAAGGACATCTCCTTGCGTGTGTTCTCAAATATGATGCGCGGGTCGTCCGATTGGCAGCGCAGGCAGTTGGGGGCCATCACCATGGCCAGGTTGTTGACATCCATCTTGGTGACAGCCACGTTGGCCGGCTGCACGAAGACCTGGAGGTGGTGGGAGGAGAAAGGTGGAGGTCAAGGGATTGGTGGGAAATAGGTGGAAGGACCAGGTGGACCTGGTTCTTCACATGGTGACCATGGAGAACCCAAAACCACGTTGAGAGAAAGAACCAGAAGGGTCATCCAGGAGGCCGTGAACACTGGGGTTGATAGGAGATGGGTGGAAGGACCACATGCACCTTCTGGTTCTTGGGGGAGATGGGGGTCCCCATGTGGTGAAGTTGGAGAACCCAAAACCACCTCAGGAGAAGGAACCAGGGGGTCACCAGGGACATGAACTCATGGGGTTGGTGGAGGTGATGGGATTGGTGGGAGGTGGGTGGAAGGACCTCATGGAACTCCTGGATGGAGATGGGGGTCACCACATGGTGACCTTGGAGAACCCAAAACCACCTCAGGAGAAGGAACCAGGAGGGTCAGCAGAAGGCCAGACTCATGGGATGGGAGAAGGATGATGGCGATGATGGGATTGGTGGAACTCTTGGTTCTTGGCCACCACACTGTGACCTCAGAGAACCCAAAACCACCTGAAGAGCAGGAACCAGGCCTGGTGGTCACCTGGTGGGCCAGCAGAAGATGCTGCTCCTACCTGGAGGAAGCGGATGAGGTAGCACAGCACCATTTTGTTGATCCGGGGCAGGGAATGGACGACGGCGATGGCGGCCTCGGGGTTCTCGTAGTGGGAGATGCAGCGCTCGTAGAACTCGTGAGGGATCAGCGGCTCCTCCAGCTCGCGGTACCAGAGCTTCAGCAGCGACGCTGGAGGACACAAACAACAGGAGATGTGAGATCTTCTATGTGGAGCTTCTGTCCCACCAAAAAAAAATCTACCCCGAGGTCCTACCAGGAACGTGTGGGTCCTCCAAGCCGGTGGGGATCTTCCATTGGTCCACCTGCAGCTTGAGGGCGTTGACCTCATCGATGTCACCGGGGACCCTGTTGGGGGAAGAGGCATTGGTGGCCGAGTGACCAATGGGGACCTCCCAGCTCAAGAGCTTTAGGTGCTCCAGGAGAACCAGGACATCAGCTGGCATGGAGCTGGTTGATGCCACCAAGACCCTTTCTTGGAGGAGTGGAGAAATCTCCATGGCCTTGGAACCATCTTGGGAGCCACCAAAACCCCACCATGACTCTGGTGGCCACCATGGAAAAATCTCCATGGTATTGGACCAAGGAGAAGCTGGAGGGACCTACTGGATAGTGCCACCAAGACCCTGCCATGACTGGTGGTCACTATGGAGAAACCTCCATGGTCTTGGACCAAGGAGAAGCTGGAAGGGACCCACTAGGCTGGTGGCACCAAGACCCCACCATGGCTCTGGTGGCTGCTGTGGAGAAATCCCCGTGGAGTGAGAAGAAGTTGAAGGAACCCAGTGGATGGTGCCACCAAGACCTTGCCACGACTCTGGTGGCCACTATGGAGAAACCACCATGGAGTAAGGAGAAGTTGGAGAGATGCACTTGGATGGTGCCACCAAGACCCTGCTATGATTGGTGGCCACCATGGAGAACCCTCCATGGCCTTGGAGCCATTTTGGGAGCTTGGTGCCACCAAGACTCTGCCATGACTCTGGTGGCCACAATGAAGAAACCTCCATGGCCATGGAGAAGAACACACAGAAATGTGAATTTCCTTCATTTTGAGACAATTCTTAGGAGAACCTCCAGCTTGCTGCCACTATGAGATGTCCCCATGACGGTGAGGTGGCTTTACCTGAAGATGCCCTCGGTCTGGTCCCCATTGAGTGCCAGGACCTCCTCGGAAAGCCGGGTCTGCACCCAGGGCAGCTGCCGGTCCGGGTACCGCTCCTTCTGCATGGCCACAATGTCCTGCAGGGAGCTGCCAAACATGGACGGGTTGAAGACGGCGTTCTTGGCGTGACGGATCTCCTCGATGTTCGGTTTCTTGAGGCCCTGCAGGAGACACCAGAGGTCACCTGTGGTCTCTGTGGTGGCTGGAATGGGATGGACTCAATCCCACCACCCCCCTGGTTGAGCTTCATGGTGATGGTGATGGAGCCATCATCCATCCATCATCAATCCATCATCCCCATCCATCCATCCATCCATCCATCCATCCATCCATCCATCCCTCCATCATCCATCCATCCATCCATCCATCCATCCCTCCCTCCCTCCCTCCCTCCCTCCATCATCCATCCATCATTCATCCCTCCATCCCTCTATCCATCCATCATCCATCCGTCCATCCATCCATCCATCCATCCATCCGTCCGTCCGTCCATCCATCCATCCATCCATCCATCCATCCATCCCTCCATCATCCATCCATCCATCCATCCCTCCCTCCCTCCCTCCATCATCCATCCATCATTCATCCCTCCATCCCTCTATCCGTCCATCCATCCATCCATCCATCCATCCATCCATCCCTTCATCCATCCATCGCTTCATTCACCCATCATCTTGATTCCAACTCTATGGAGCTTGGTGGGACCATGGCCACACTGGAGGATCTCCACTGATGGATTTTGCCAGGAGGAGGACCTCTGGGATGCTTCTGGAAAACTGAACATTGGTGCTGGGCTTCCCGAAGGTCTCCGGAAGTTCCTTAGAAAGTTCCCAAGAAGGTTTCTCCCTACAATGTTTTCAGAAGGTCTCTAGAGTTTTTCCAGGAGGCCTCCAGAAGTTCCTTAGAAAGTTCCCAGGAACTCTCCAGAGAGTTTGCAGGTGGTCTTCTGAAGATCATCAGATGGTCTCTGGTGTGTCTTCAGAAAGTCCCCACAAGATCCCCAAAAGGTCTCCAGGTTTCCAGAAAGTCTTCAGAAGGTCTCCAGAAGACTTGGAGAAGTTCTCCAGAAGATCCTTTAAAAGGTTCCCAAAAGATCCCTACAAGATCTTCAGAGAGTTCCCAGAAGCCCTCCAGAAAGTTTCCAAAAAAATCTCCAAAATCCTCAGTCAGTCTCTAGAATGTCTTCAGAAGATCGACAGAAGGTCCTCAAAAGATCTCCAGAAGGTCTCCAGAAATTCTTCAGAATGTCTCCAGAGAACTCCCAAAAATTCTCCAGAAGTTCCTCAGAAGGTCCCAGAAGGTCCTCCCTGCAAGGTTTTCAGAAGGTCTCCAGAAAGTTTCCAGAAGGTCTCTTGAAGATCCCCAGATGGTCTCTGGAATGTCTTCTGAAGGCCCACAGGAAGTCCTTAAATAGTTTCCAGAAGGTTCCCAGAATGTCCCCTAAAGGTCTTCACAAGGTTCTCAGAAATTCTCCAGAAAATTTCCAGAACGTCCCAGAAGGTCTCCAGAAGTCTTCAGAAGTTCTCCAGAAGGTCTCCAGAAGATCTCCAGAAGGTCTCCAGAAGATCTCCAGACAGGTTTTAGGACGTGCCCAGAAGGTCAAGCTTTCCAGAAACATTCCAGAAAGTTCCCAGAAGTCCTCCAGAAGGTTCTTAGAAGATCCCCAGATGCTCTCCAGAAGATCCTCAGAAGTTCTCCTCACCACAATCACCACCCAGCACCACCTCCCTCCTTCCTCCAGCCCCTTCCCCAACCCCAGAAGCTCCTGGATGACCCCGGTGGGAGGTGACCTCCTTGTCCACCCCTTCTCAAGCCCACCCCATTTCCAGGTACCTTCTTGGCCCCGGTCAGTGCCGCCTTCTGGAGTTTGTTGTAACAGTACTTGGCGTAAGTGCTGATGGCCACCCCTGCAAGAGAAGACACACTGGGTGGTGGGATGTCACCTCCAGGACCTGCAAGAGGATCTGTCCCCTCCCCATGGTGCTGCTCCATCTCCATCCCTCTCTCAGGGAGTTTGAGGAGGCCAAGGTCCCCCTCAAACCTCACAAGAACCTTGGAGGAACCACCAAAGGTGGAGCTTTGGAGCTCCATGTCTGCCTCATCTTAGGTGGCTTTTGGGGGCCACCACTGCCATGGTCACCATTCCCATCCCATCCATCTTCTCCAGATCCCACCACTTCCATTTTCATCCCATCTCCTCTTCCTGATGGCCTCCAATGAGGAGATGACACCTACCCCAATAACCCTGAGGACTTGATTGGACCTTCCAGACCATTTCAGAAGATGCCCTGGGGACCTGGTGGGACCTTCTGGATCATTCCCAGAACCCTGGAGACCTGGTGGGACCTTCTGGATCACTCTCAGAGCTCTGGGAACCTGGTGGGACCTTCTGGACCATCCCAACAACCCTGGGGACCCGGTGGCACCTGGATCATTCCCAGAACCTTGGGGATCTGGTGGGACCTTCTGGATCATTCCCAGAGCTCTGGGGACCCGGTGAGACCTTCTGGATCGTGCCAGATGATGCTCTGGGATGGGACCTGCTGGACCATCCCAACAACCCTGAGGACCTAGTGGCACCTTCTGGATCATTCCAGAACCTTGGGGACCTGGTGGCACCTTCTGGATCACTCTCAGAGCTCTGGGGACGTGGTGGAACCTTCTGGATCATTCCCAGAGCCTTGGGGACCTGGTAGGACCTTCTGGATCATTCCAGGAGAAGCTCCAGTGACCTGGTGGAACCTTCTGGATCATTCCCAGAGCCTTGGGGACCTGATGGAACCTTCTCGACCATCCCAAAAACCCTGAGGACCTGATAGAACCTTATGGACCATCCCAGAAGATGCCCTGGGGACCTGGTGGGACCTTCTGGACCATCCAAAAATGTGGTGGCCTCAAATAATGGAATCCACTCATGGAATGATGGAGTGGTTGGGGTGGGCAGGGACCTCTGAGGACAATCTCATCCTAAACCAGAAGACCAGGCTGGAGTTTGGGATGAAGCCCAGGAGATGACGGATCAATGACCTCCAGAGGTGCCCAGGGTGGATCTAGTGGGATCTGATGGGACCTGATAGGGTTTGATGAAGTCTGATGGGATTTGATGGGGTCTGATGGGATCTGGTGGGGCCTGGTGGGATCTGATGGGATCTGATGGGATCGGGTGGACTTGGATAGAGTCTGATGAGATGAGGGGGGATCTGATGGGCTCTGATGGGTTCTGGTGGGCTCTGATGGGACCAGATCTCCATTTTTGAAGGACCAGCCCCACGAGGAACTCCTGGAGGCTCCCAAGGCCCTTCCATGGTGTCCTCTGGAGGTTCCTCCTGGTGGCTCCATCCGGGAATTCCTGGGAAATTCACCCAAAATTTGGGGGATCCTGAATTTCCCTCAATCCCCAAAATTTTGGGCATCGGGAAACCCAAAGGTGGATTCTAAGGGGTTTTTCTCAATAAATCAATTAAATTAATTGAATAAATGATATCAAATTATTATATGATTATTTAAATTAAACTACTTATATTATTATATTAGTTACATTGATTATATTAATTATATAATTATATAAATTAGTAGATCGGAAAACCCCAAGGATGGATTCTGAGGGGATTTCCTAAATTAAATTGATTATATTAATTTACTAAATTATAATAATTATGATATTAATTATATTAAACTAGTCACATAATTACATATAGAGTAAAAAATTACATTATTTATTAATATTAATATTTAGTATTAATATTAATATGAATACTAACATCCATATTATGATTTATTAATATAATACTATTGTTAATACTAATACTATGACTAATAGTAATATTAATATTAATTACTACTACTCCTACCATATTATTTATCAATATTACTATTCATTATTATTACTATTTATAATTAATGTTAATATGAATACAAATATCCATATTATGATTTTTTAACGATTATTAATATAACATTAATATTAATACTAATACTAACAATGCTAACCCTAATAATAATATTAATATTAACAATAGCATTAATTAACAATAACATTAATAATGCTATTATTAATGTTAAGGTCAAGGTTAACGTTAATGTTAATATTAATGCAAAAAATTCTAATATTATTAATACTTTTACTATTACATAAATTAAACCAATTCTATCTCACTCTTACTAATTACCCCATTAATTAATTAATTAATTAATCCGCCGTCCCTCTGTCCCTGCTGCTCCTGTCCCCTCCCTGGGGAATTGGGGGAATTTTGGGAATTTGGGGTTCCCTACCCGGCATCTCCTCGCTCTGGGCCTTTGGTTTCTTTCGCAATTTGGGTTTCTTCTGATTGGTCCTCGCCAGGATGTGCCGGATGTGCCGCGACACTGGCGACAAACCCCGGGAATTCCCACGGGAAACGACACCGGGACCAGGAGAACAACAGGAATGAGCATGGAAGTGAACATGGAATCAAAATGAAAACAATGAAATAAAAATAAAAATAAAAAAAATTAATAATTAAATTATAATTGAAATTTAAAAAGAAATCACAATTGAAATTAAAATTGAAATTACAGTTTAAATTAGAATAGGAAAAAACTAAAATTGAAAGTAAAATTAAAATTGAAATTGAAAAGAAATGGAAATTGAAATGGAAATTTTGAAATTGAAATAAAAATAAAATTAAATTTTGTAAATTGAAATTAAATGAAACTTGAAATGAAATTAAAATATAAATTGTAATTAAATTAGAATTAAAATAGAAATTTGAAATGAAATTCAAATAAAACCTGAAATGAAAATTGAAATTAAAATCGTAATAAAATGAAATTTAAAAAAAAACTGAAAGAAAATGAAAAGAAAAATTGAAATGAAATTGAAATTAAAATTAACAATTAAAATTTTAATTGAAATTTAAAAATTGAAATGAAATTAATATTGAAATAAGAAATAGAAACTTAATTGAAGGAAAAATTCAAAGGAAAATTGAACTGAAAACGGAAATTAAAGAAAAGCTGAAATGAAAATAAAGATTTGAAATAAAAATTGAAAGGAAATGAAAGAGGAAGTGAAAATAAAACATTGAAATGAAATTGAAGAAATGAAACATTGAAACGAAGTGGAAATGGAAATGAAAATAAAGAGTTGAAATGAAAATTAAAATTAAAAAATAAAGTTCAATAAAAATGCAAAAATAAAATAAAAACATAAAATTACATAAATTAAATTAATTTAAAATAAACCCAAATAAAAATAAGTAGGCAAAGATTAAAAATCAAAATAAATAAGCAAAGATTTAAAAAATTAAGGAGTTTAAAAATTTAATTGAATAGAAATAAAAATGAAAACAAACCAAAGTAAAATAGGTATTAAAGCAATAATTAAAGAGAATAAGGATGAAAATAAAGATAAAAACAAATAATTAAGAGAAAATAAAGAAGAAAATTAAAGACACAATATAAATCAATTTAAATGGAAAACAAATTAAGAAAATTAAAATTTAAAAAAAGATATAAATTCAAATATAAATTAAAACCAGTAAAATTAATAAGTAAAAATGAAACACCAACAAAAATGAAATAAAGAAAATAAATATTTAAAACTGTAAATAAAAAGAAGAAAAAAAAATAAAATATAAATAAAAACCCGATTCAAATGACAATGAAAACGCAAATTTAACCAAATGAGATGGAATCGAACATGCAAATTAAAACAAATCAACATTGACAACGAAACTAATCAACACAAAGACAACGAAATTCCCAAAAAAACACGGAAAACTCAAAACAAGGATGGAATTCGGGAATTCCCAGGGAAGGGCTCTGATTGGCTGGGGAGGAGTTGGGGGCAGAGTCTCCCCCTGTGCACTGAATCTGGTGGGTAATGACTTTGACACCTCTGGTGCGACCAACCCATCCCGACATTCCTGGGAATTCCCATTGGGAACGTGGTGTCATCTCCACCTTCCATGGCCACCTGGGGTGGGATCATCTCCTTGTGTCCCCCTCAATGTCCCTGCTGGTGTTTCCCAGGAGTTGAAGGACACCTCGGAACCCCCGGGAGAAATTTGGGATCCAAAATCCCGAATCCTCCTGGATTCCTAATCCCACCTCATCCACGACCCACTGGGAGGTGGCATCAACTCATGAGGATGTCCAGGTGGTGAAGGATTTGGGACAACCAATCCCAAGGCTGGAGAGGATCTCCAGGAAATTCCCAAATTTCCCAAATTTCTGTCTCCTTCTCTGGCCATGACCAAAAACCTTGGGAGATAAGAATCTTCCGGCTTCCATCCCAACACTGGGGTAGTTTTTGCAATCCAAAGCTACTTGAGGAGAAACATCTGGAGGTGCGAATGATGGAAACCGTGGAATCAAGGGATTTTGAATCCAAAGCTACTAGATAGGAACACTTGGAGGTGGGAATGATGGTGAAACCATGGAATCGTGGAATGGTTTGGGTTGGAAGGAACCTCTGAAGGTTGACCTGGAAGTTACTTCAGGGGATGGGAGAAATTCCAGGAGCAGAGGTGATGCTGATCCCACAAAGTGTCAAAGCTCATTTCCTCTTGGATCTCCTGTTGGATTTCCTGGGAAGGAAAAGGGTGGGAAAGACCCCAAAGCCCTGGGTGCACCTTGGGGAGGGGTCTTGGGTGAGTTCCTCATCCACCTTTCCACCAGGAGACTCAGACAAGAGGAAAGGAACCAAATCAGCCAGATGGGCCATGGAATCATGGAATGGTTTGGATTGGAAGGGACCACAAAGACCATTCAGGGACACCTTCCACTATCCCAGGTCACTCTGATCCCCATCCAGCCTGGCCTTCCACACTTCCAGAGATTGGAGACAGCCAAAGAAGCCACCGGGCCATGGTTCCTCACTTACCTTTGGTGTCATTCACCGGATCCATGTGCCGGTAAATGTATCCTTCAAGGTAGGAATGGAATTTGGGAGTGGGTGGGAAAAAGGCCAAACAAATGGCCATGAGCTCCCAGCCGCGGGCCAGGCTCTCGTAACGGAAGTTCTCGGTAGTCTGGCGGCACAGCTGGATGTAGAGCTCATCACGCAGCCCCTGCATGCTCCAACCTTTGGTGGCGATCTCCAAGGCCACGTTGAGCTGGTCAGTCTTGGCCCGCCGGTCGCCCATGTACATCTGGATGAGCTTGAAGATCTCACACGCCTCCTTCTTGACGTTGCGGTCGTTGGTCATGATCATGGGTTTCTTGATGGATTCGCTGCTCCAGGCTAGCATGTTGGCGATGGAGACCTTCCGTCGGAAGAGCCCTTGGGTGTGCTTGTTGAAGTGCTTGGAGGCCCAGTTCTCAATGTCCGTCTCCGAGGAGGGCTTGCGCAGGTTGAAGGTGGGGAAGACGCAGCTGGCGCTCGGCATCATGTTCCGTGTCTGCCGGCTGCTCTCGAACTGCGCGCAGGCACCGAGGTCCTCGGACTGGGGGACAACAGGCGGGACAGGTCAGTGGTGCTGGTAGGGTGGGAGTGCTAATGGAACAATCAATCGATTGATCGATTGATCAACTGATCAATCGATCAAGCAACAGATCAAAAAATCGCCCAACCAATAAAGCAATGAACCAACTAACAGATCAATAAACCAAGCAGCCAACTGATCAATCAAGAAACCAATCAACCAAGCAACCAACGAATCAACCAACAAACCAACCAATCAATCAATTGATCGATCAAGCAACCGATCAAAAAACCAACCAACCAATAAACCAATGAAGCAACCAACCAATGGATCAATCAATGAACCAGCCAATCAATTAACTGATTAATCAAGAAACCAACCAATCAATCAACCAATGAATTAACCAACAAACCAATCAATTAATCAATCAAGCAATCAATCAAGCAACAGATCAGAAAACTGACCAACCAATAAACCAATGATCAATCAATGAACCAGCCAACCAACCAACCAACTGATCAATAAACAAACCAATCAACCAACAAAGCAACCAATGAAACAACCAGTAAACCAGTCAACCAACCAATCAATCAACCAAGCAACCATCCAACAAATCAACCAAAAAAGCAATTAATCAATCAATCAAGCAAGCAACCAACAGATCAAAAAAATGACCAACCAACCAATAAACCAGTGAACCAACCAACAAACTGACCAATCAACAAACTGATCAATGAGACAACCAGCTAGTAAACCAACCAACCAACCAACCAACCAACCAACCAACAAATGGAGCAACCAAGCAATCAACCAATGAATGAATAAATCAACCAACCAACCAATCAATCAGCCAAGAAACCAATGGATCAAAAAACTACCAGCCAACCAATAAACCAAAGAACCAACCAACCAACCAGTCCATTAATCAGTCAATCAATCAATCAATCAATCAACCAACTGACCAGTGGAGAAACCAACAGACCAACCGACCAATGCATGAATGGTTGAACCAAAACCAATTAATTGATCCACCAAACCAATCACTCAATCAACCAACCAATGAACCAACTGGCCAGTCAGCAAATGAATGAACCAATCAATCAAACAATGAACCAACCAACCAAAAAAAGATCAATCAATCAACCAACCAATCATCCAACCAATAAATCAGCCATTCAACCAACTGACCAGTGGAGAAACCAACAGACAAACCAATCAACCAATGAATCAATCCAACAAACCAATCAAACAACCAAGCAATGAACTGACTGACCACCAACAATCCAATGAACCAGTGAACCAATCAATCAATTAATCAACCAACCAACCAATCAATGAATCAATCAACCAACCAACTAACTATTGCAGCATTCAGAGGTCTTCCCATAAACCTCATCCTCTCCAAGGAGCTTCTCCTCAATCCCATCATGGCCAAGGTTGGCTATGGCATTGATTGGCATCAGGAGGGAGGGGACTGGTGGGGACAAGTGACAGGGTGAGCTCTCTTCACTCTTGGGCAGTGGAGTCATGGACAGAAGAAGTTGGTGGCAATGTGTGTAAGCAAAGGGCGAGCGGCTTTGGGTTTCACCTGTCCTTTGGGGACACTGGAGACACACCCACCTTTAACCGCCCCCCTGTAACACCTCCCCCTACCCAAAATCACCTTCCAGAGTGGTTCTCCAGTGGCCACAGGAGGAGGCTGGTGGCTCCTCCAAGCCATGAGCAACATGGATGGTCCTTCTGAACATCCTGAGGGACAGGAGATGCTCAGGATTTAACCTTGACCTCTGCAGAGCATCCAGCTGGGAAGGACCCAGAGGAGCCCTGTGGACCAGTGTCCTTCTCCTACTGGAACCAGCACAGCTTGTGGATGTCACCCTAGGAGGTGGAGGGACACCCCAACAGCTGGTGGCCAGCATGGAGGAGGCCAGTGAGGGACAATTTGGATGGAAAATTCCATGCTGCTGCAGCCAGCCAAGGTGGCTTCATCATCTCCATCATCATCATCTCTTATGCAACATGCAGGCCAGCACCATCTGGGGGCCCTGGGGATGTGACCCATGGCAGAGAAGGACATGCCACACCATCCAGAGGTGACACCGCTGTCCCCACCTAGTGTAGAGGAGCCATGTTGGTGGCCCTGAGAAGAGTCCATGGGCATGGTGACTCCAGTGCTGTCATGGACTCGGGGTTGGGCATTAGATGAGGAACAGAAGGAAAGCAGAAGGTGGGAAGACCCAGGAGGTGGAAAATCTAGGAGGGGACAAGGAAGCCACCCAAAGAGTCAGCAGAGCTGCTGGCATGTGACTGAGCTACTTCTTCAAAGAAGTCAAGTTTCTTGTATCTTCAACAACTTGTCCTGTTCCAATGTCGAGATCTTGCCATCGACATTGCTCCACTCCCATCTTGATTGCGGTGACGATGGCAGGAACATGGAATGGGGACACCAGAGCTGAAGGTTCTACAAGAGACCGAGCCCTGCTGTCCCTGTGGAGGCCACTGCACCCCAAAGGTCCTTCTGTGTCCTCTGGTCAGCTGAAGGCCCATTGGGGTTTCTTGGTGGAAGGAGATGCAGGAGATGCTCAGAGGTCTCTCACTTGGCAGCTGTTGGGGATGTGGCTCTTCCAAAAACTGGTCCATGGGCTGGACCAGAGCCATGTTGTGCACCAAGAACACCCAGGGAGAAGGAAAGGCTGGGGACATCCATCTTCTCCAGCCAAGGAGAGCATGGCCAGGCCAGGGAGTGACACCAGAAGTGAAATGTGGTGGATCCTCTGCTACCAGAGCCAATAGGAAATTAATTAATGCTCTAATTAGCACCTAAATGAACTTGGAGGATGCTCTGGCCTATGAGAAGGGGATAAACCATTAGGCATCCACTGCAAATGGCCGTGACCTCCTGCCTGTGCCATGGGGTGACCATGGTGTCACCTCAGGAATTAGGGAATCCTCAAGGGAGAAGGTCCTGGAGCCATGTGGGTGGGGCTTGGATGTGCCTCGGTGTGGGGACACTGCACTGGTGACAATCACAGCCATGACCATGGAAGGGTTTGGGTTGGAAAAGACCTTCAAGATCGTACCGTTCCAATGGCCAGGGACACCTTCCATGGTCCCAGGTTGATCCAAACACTTCCAGGGATGAGGCAGCCACAGCTTCTCTGAGAAACCGGCTCCAGTGTCGCACCACCTTGGTGTCCCTGAGGTCCAGGACAACAGATGGGGCCACCAGGACAGAAACCTCTGAGGAGTGGAGAAGATTCCTACCACATCCCAAGCTTCATAAAGAAGGCATAGGATCCCTCATGGTGGCAGTTTTTTATCCTGGCATGAAGATCCAAAGTGGATCCAGAGCTCTCCAGTCTTGGGTTTGGACCTCCTCATGTAGCATTGAGTCCTTGGGGACAATTGTGCTTCAGGAATTTTCTGCTGCCTTTGGATGCAATGCTCCACCAATTTCATTACACATTTCCGTGGACAAAAAAGGAATTTTCCAGATGTTCCCCATGTCCATGTCCAGGGTCTCTTTCCTGCTGACACCAAATTCCATCTTCCAGGCAGTTTTCCAGGTGGGATTTATCCCCAAACGTGGCATCATCACCTGTTTTTTGGAAGCCCTGGCAGCCTTTCCCTGCCTTATCCCAACCTTTCCCTGGAGGGGAAGGGACTGATGGAGGACATCCAGAAGCTGATGGAGCATATCCAAAAACCAAGAAAACATCTGATGGGCTGGAATCTGGGCACATGGGATGCACCAGCTCCAGCAATTCCAAGTCAGAGCCTCAGGGTCTCCTCTGGAACGGGAGTTTGGGGCTGGGGGGATTTCTGGGTAGGGAACAAGCAGCCCACAACCCTGGGAAGCAAATCCTGGAAAACTGGTGGCTCTTTCATCCCAAGGTTTGGAGGGACCACCTTGCTAAGGATCAACATCTTTGAGGGACCACCTTTGCAAGGACCAACATCTTTGAGGGACCACCTTGGCAAGGATCAACTTCCCTGAGGGATCAGCCAGGGATAGGTACTCAGGGATCTCCTAGGAGCTGGGAGGATCCAGGATCTGCCCCTGACCAGGGCAGGAGAAGCCATGGCATGGAGCTGAGGCCACCACGGCACAGAGCCGCCCGTGCCCAAGCCTGCTGTGGGATCACCCCAGGGACCATCCCACTGGGTCTACACTGGTGGAGAAGGAGCTTCAACCAGGATTGGCCATGGGATTGAAGACCCCCCCAGAATCAAGACCACTCCCAAGGGCGTTACCTGAGATGGATGCAGGTAGGGCTCAGGGGAGGCCAGGTTGGTCTGGACAGAGACACTCTTCTCCAGCAGGATCTGGGGGAAGCCCAGCTTCTCGAAGGTGTTCCTCTTCCAGTGCTTGTTCTCCTGCTGCGCCAACGCCTCGTCCTCACTGAAGGCTCGCACCACCGGGCCCGGCATGGGCAGCGGCAGGGCTCCGTCACTCTCATAGCCCGAACCGTCCTTTTGGGAATCCCAGCTGCTCCTTTGCTTCATGTGGTAGTGAGCCTGCTGAGCTTCCCACGCCAGGCGTGCCTGCGCCAGGAACGGCTCTGGGAAGCCCCGCGCTGCCTCCGCCTCAGCCGCCTTGCTCTCCGTCCGGTTCATTGGAGACCTGTTGGGCACCGGCGCCGCTCGTTCCTCACCCAGCTCGCCCAAGGCCTCCCGCTCCCCCGAGCCGTCTGTGGATGAGGCGTTGGCATCGTGGTTCACCGAAGGCTTACGGCTTTTCCTCTTCCTGGTGGAGGGTGAGTAACCAGTGGAGGACAAGGTGTCCTGCTGGCTGGACCACGACATGGAGTCCTCGCCCTGGGCCACCTGGGTGCCTGTGGGGCCAGGGCAGAAGTCAGGTCCCTCCATGCTGCTGTAGTCGCCCGATTTGATCTCCAGGCGTTGGTCCCGCACCAGGCAGGGGCTGTGCTGCAGCGAGTAGGAGCCGCCGATGGGGTTGGGGGAATATTTGTGCCTCAAGCCCGTCTTCATCTTGGGGCTGGAGCCCGACTGCTCTACGTAGACCAACTGCCGGACGTATTCCTTGCCGGCAGGGCTGTATTCCAGGCTCATGAAGCGGTCAGGACACTTCTGCTTGGTGAGAACCAACTGCTGGTAGGGCGAGTTGGAGCCTTGCTTGGGCGACTGGAGGAAAGGGTGAGGCTTCCTGATGGGCGATTTCTGCGGTGAGCCGGCCTTGTAGCTGCCGCTGGCTTCGTACTGCATGTCCACAGGTGGCTCATCATAAATGGGAGCCTGGTATTCCATGGGGGGCTCCTCGTAGAGCGGGGGCTCGTAGGCGTAGCGGGGCGACGAGGGCTGGGATTCGCTGGAATGTTTGCGGTGCTGGGCTTGGAGCGGTGAGCAGAAGGAATCTCCCCGGCCCAGCAGCGGCGAGCAGCTGCCCACGTGCTCGGCCCTCTTCAGGAAAGGAGACTGCTTCCTCTCTGGGAAGAAGACGGAGTTGTCAGCGTCCGAGGAGAAGGTTTGGAGGTTGGGTGACTGTTGGCCGCCCGAGGGCCGGCGGGAGCGGGAGCCCGGTTGGTTTTCCGGGGTGTAGCCGTTGCCTTGGTGGAGGAGGAAGCTGGGCTCCCGATCCGTCACCTTGATCAACATCCGCTCCTTGGTGCCGGCATTCCATCGGAGGGATGAGGTCCTGCGGGGAGAAACGTTATGGGATGAGGGTCAGAATTCCACCGGGATTTGGGATCGCTGGTCCCAAACCTCCCAAACCACCGCAGAGCCTGGAGGATGGATATTCCCCAGCACCCAAAATATGGAGATTGGGTGGGATTGGATATTGGACAAGGGATGGAGGGACAGGGCACAGGGAATGGCTTCCAACTTCTAGAGGGCAGGGTTGGATGGGATAACAGGAAGGAATTCTTCCCTGTGAGGGTGGTGAGGCCCTGGAATGGAATTCCCAGAGAATCTGTGGCTGCCCCATCCCTGGAAATGTCCAAGGTCAGGTTGGACAGGGTTTGGAGCAACCCAGGATTGTGGAAAATGTCCCTGCCTATGGGATTGGATACTGGGAAGAAATTCTCCCATGAGGAATTCTTCCCTGGCACAGTTGGTTTTCATTTCCTCTCTCCCTGTTCCAAACACTTGGGGCACTCAGGAGGAGGAGCAAAGTTGGATTTGATGGAGCTGCCCGGCTCACAGGAGGGATCTGAGCTGGAATTTGCTGTTCCCAAGGTACAGGGAAGCACATCCTGTCACCAATCCCACGCTGGAACAGAAGATGCTGGAGGCACCGTCTGCTCTCCCAGTTCATCTCTCTCCAGTTCTCATTTATTCCCAGCCATTTGTCCCTTCCATCTCTCAGGAAAAGGTGGAGTGAGTTCAATTGCTGAGTTTTGAGGGAAAAATTCCCAAAAAAAGCCACAAACAATTCCCTGCAGGAGGCTCCACAGCCTCTCCTTGTTTGTCCACAACTTTGTCCTTTTGCTCCAAGGGATTTGGGAATGATTTATTCCTTCCTTTTCCACCCTGGGAAGTGCCTTTGGAGCTCCTGGGGAGTTGAGCCTTCTGCCAACTTCCTGCTGTCAAAAACCTGGATGAGTTTGGGTTCCTCCACCTTGGTTTGATGGATTTCAACACTTTATGGAGCCCTTCCAGACCCTCAAAATTCCATCCACGACCACAACATCACGGATTCATGGAATGGGTTAGAAGAGACCTTAACGCTCATCCAATTCCATCTCCTCCCATGGGCTGGGACACCTTCCACTATCCCAGGTTGTTCCAAGCCTCTTCCAACCTTGCTCTGCTCCTGAAAAAAAATCTGCTTTTCCTGCTCAAACTACGCACAAAAATCTCAGATCCCTCCACATTTCTTCTGGAAGAGCTGGAAGTCCTCAGTCCTTGTGGATAACCTTATTTTAATACACAGATTCCAAAAAATTGAGGAAAGAGTGAGGAAAGAAAATGGAAGAGCCACAGAGGATTCTCAGTGGAATTCCCAGGGAATCTGTGGTTGCCTCATCCCTGGAAGTGTCCAAGCCCAGGCTGGACAGCGTTTGGATCAACCTGGAATAGGAGAAGGTGTCCCTGCACATTGAAAGGGGTTGGAATGGGATGATCTGGAATCTCCCTGCAGAAATCCACGTTTCCACATTTTCCCCTCCCCCGCCTGAAGCCAAATCTGTCCTAAATCCAGGTGTTTTCCCCCAAACCAGGTGAAACCGATGCTTAATTCCCAGCTTTGCAGCTGGCATTAATATTCCAGCCCGCGGCATCTGGCAGCAGCGGATCTGAATAAAAATCTCCAACAAATAAAAATCAACCAGTCGGGGTTGAGCTTTCAATCCCAAATACTAAATAATGGGGAAGCAATATTCCTGAAAGCTCCCTGGATTTATGGCTAAAAAAAAAAAAAAAGCCACAGAATAAATAGAATTTTTCTGCTGACAAAAGGAATCCCCAAAAGGCAAGTTTTGTGCTTAAATCACTGCCTGCTCCGAGAAATTCAAGGGATGCTGGCACGGGGCATCCAGCAGAAATTCCAAGTATTCCTGTTATTCCTGGCAGAAATTCCAAGTATTCCTGTTATTCCTGGCTTGGCACTGGGCTCTCCCTGCTGTTTTCTCTGTGTAGGGAAGATTCTTCCTGCTCTGTACATTTCCATGACAAAACCGATTCCCAAATCCCTCAGAGTCTCCTATCCAACAAATCGATTTCTTTGGAAATTTGCATGATTCCCACATAATTCCCATTTTTTTTTTAAGGCGGGATTTTTCTATTTTCTCCTAAATCTCCTTCCTTGCTCCAGCGTCTCCTCCTTGATTTTCTTCCAAACTTTGGGAAGTCAATGATGGAGGGGAGAGGAGAAACCTGGATCCCTCATCCAGGAATTCCTTTGCTTCCCGTTGCTTTTTTTCTGGAGAGATGCAGCCACACCTGCAGGTAACCCCCCTCCCTCATTTACATATCGTTATTCATGAATTCCAACCATCCGCAGCTCAAAATTCTTTAAAATCCCACCAAAACAACCAAAAATCACAGATTTTTGCATTCCTGAGGCTTTTTAATGGAGCCGAGGGGCAGCTCCACTCCATCGAGGTGGGACTGAGGGAATAAATCACAGCCGGGTTTAAGTGGAATTATTTAAAAATAATGTTTTATTATTTCAGAACAAAATTATTTGGTTTTCCATGGAATGAGGAGGCAACGCCAGGTTTAAAAACAGGAATATTTCCAAAACTGACCCAAACCACGCATTTTTCCAAGATTTCTTCCCCTGCCCCCGGTGTTGTTTAGACTTTGCAGGTGAAGATTAAAATTTAGAGCTGGGATTAAGTGGATTTTCTCCTTCCTTAGGAAAAGGGGAAAAAACCCTGATTAAAATTTAGAGCCAGGATTAAGCAGATTTCTCCCCTCCCTGGGAAAATGGGAAGAAACCCTGATTAAAATTTAGAGCCAGGATTAAGTGGATTTTCCCCCTCCCTGGGAAAAGGGGAAAAAAACCCTGATCTGAATAATTCAAATACTATTTTCTGGTGGAACGCATTGGGATTCTCTTGAGAAAAGCAAAAGATCCCTGGACATCCCCCCACCATCCCAGCTCCTTGTGCCATCCCAAATCCCCAAATTCCTCACCTTCCTCCCCCGGCCGTGGGATTTGGGAGCATCTTCTCCCTCCGCCTTCCACCTGAGCTTCAAATTCCCTTTTTTCCAGGGCTAGACTGGGATGGGAATGACGGAAGCAGCCCGGCCTCCCCTCTTCCCTCCCAGCTGGGCACTGCCTGCTCCGAGTGCATCCCGCTGGGAATTCCGGGGTCAGGGATGAGCCGGCGGTGGAAAAAAACCCTCCCAGTGCCTGGCATGGTGCCCGGTGCTGCTCTGGCAGCACGAAAATCTCCGTGGAAAAAAAAAGCAGGGTAAGGTGAGCAGCAGAGCTTGGAGACATCCAGGCTTCCATTTGAAGCCTCCTGTGATCCATCTGAGAAATTTCCAGCTGGGAAAATGTCCTCAGGACAGGAATCCAGCCTCTATAATCATGCAAAAAACTCGTGTTTTATGCTGATTTGTAATCAAATTAAGCGATAGGATAAAAATCCTAAAATCCTCCATCCTTAAGGTTTTGCTGCTCTTCACCTGCAAGTAGTTCCCAAAAATTTACATGGAATTCTATGGAAATCTGTACATATAAATATCCCAGGGCTTGGACTGGAATTTTAAATTCTAAATTTTAAAATTTAAAAAATTTAAATTCCTGCTCAAGCCCTCATTTCTCGGTTTTTGTGAGACTGGGGGTTCTCACAACCCCACCATGGCCTCTCCAACCCTATTTCCACACTTCCAATCCCTCTTCGGCCTGGAAGTGTCACTTCCTCTTTGGAATTCATTTTTTTAAGGAAGCCTTTTGATTGGTTGAAGCTGTTTCCCAGAAAAAACAGAAAAAGTGAGGTGAAATTTGTGTGATTTGGGCAATAAAATGGATATTTGGGAAGAAGGTGAGCGCCAGGATCGAGTTTTCTGAGGATGATTTGATGGATTCAACACAATCTGTGGGATATCCAGGAAAGGGAAAATCCAGTTTGGTCTTTCTGGGGGAATTGTGGAGCGATGGGAATGTTGAAGCCCAAAGTCTGCTGACATCAAATCTTGGTTTGATGGATGTCCATGACCTCCTGAAGGAGAGGAACAAATCCATTCTCCAACTAAAATATTCCCAAAGGATTATACCCATCAAAATACCATTAAAAAAAAAAGCCCCCCAAATTTTTCCTATTATTTTTCCTAAACTCTCAGGGATGGTCCAATCCCTGTCCTCGGATGGCGCTATGGGATCACTTTTAGCTCTGAGTCCTCAACACCAAATCTCTCATCTCCGACGTTCTGCTGCTCCGGTGGCATTGGCGCTGATTAACATCCATGGAAGTTCATCAAGACCAGAGAGAGATAATGACCCATCCCATCCCATCCCATCCCATGCCTCACCATCCCATTCCCACTTTTCCTCAGGAGAAGCAGGAGGATGAATTTTTGCTGTTTTCTGGCAGCTGTTCCAACATTGCGTGGTGGGACAGTCAGGTCGGGACATTGGAGGCCGTAAATCCACAACCGAAGGATTTTATGGGATGGAGATGATAAGGAAACACCAAAAGGAACTGGGATGACTGCTCCCGATAAGTCACTTGGCTGAAGGTCAAGTTTACCTTCCTGAAGGTCAACTTGGGGTAGACCTTCCCCAGGTCACAAAACTCTTGGTTTGGGACATCCATGATGGCTGGGGAGGGGTCTCCAGTGAGCTCCTCCAGGATCAATCCCATCAGGAACCCATCAGGAGGAAGCACAAGACCAACACGGAGCCAGGCATGGATGACACGGATGCCAAATTCCCGATTTAAAGCGATCTCCCAAAAATAACCTCGTTCTCGAAATCCAAATGTCGCCAAAAACAAGAGGAAATCTTTCCAGATTGGAGAGGGAGGAGGGAACACTGGGAGAGGAGCACAGAGAAGCCTTTATTGTTATGAGGAATCAGCTGGAAAGTACAAAAGAGACCAGAAGTGACATTTCCCGAAATAGCTGATCAATAGGGAATCTGCTCCTGCTGGCTCTGGCAGCGCCACAAAGAGTTCCAAAAATGGTGATTTTTTTTTTTTTTAGCTCTTGCCTATTCCAAGCTAAAATTTCACATTCCCTGCACCAAAGCCTTTCCTCCTCTTGGTATCTCCAGCCTGAATCGTTCATCCCTGACGGGACACAGGGAATGGCTTCCCATTTCCAGAGGGCAGGGTTAGGTGGGGTTTTGGGAAGGAATTCTTCCTTGTGAGGGGCTGGAAAGGAATTCCCAGAAAAACTGTGGCTGCTCCATCCCAGAAGTGTCTGAGGCCAGGTTGGATGGGGCTTGGGCAGAAGGCCCAGCCCAGGAGGTCCCACCTCCGTGATACTCCCAAGAAAAACCATCAGCCCTCATCCTTTTTTTTCCCAAAAGTTGGTATTTTCATGTCATGGCTCCCCAGGGAATCACTGGTGTCAACTCTGCTCCTCTTCCTCGCTTCCAAGGGAACCAGGGAATGGATTGACCACTAAAATCAGGAATGGTTACATTTATCAACTTGTGGTCGGAACTGCGCTCAAAATCCAGTGTGGTGGTTCCTCACCTCCTTCCCGAGTTTCTCCAAAGCTCCTGCAAGTCTCTTCCTGAATTTTGGGCCTGGATTTATACAACTCTGCCAAATGACAGCCATTCCCTGAATCCACGTGGCACTAGGACAACAAATCCAGATGGAGAAGGGCTGAACATGGCCAGGGCGGGATTTGGACACTGAAGATTTCCATGCTGGAGACAAATTCAGCAACCCCCATGAGAGCCAAGAGGTGAAAACAACTGGAAAATTACAAAATTTCGGCAAATGACAGCTGTCTCCCAAAACAGAGGTGGCCCCACCACCACGACCACCTCCTAAACCCCAGCAGATACCAACTCACTTCCAAAACCACCTCAGGTACCTCCACGCGGGGTTTCGTGGAGCCCCAACAGGATTTTTGGGAGCCAATCCCAATTCTCTCCTAATTTCCCCGATTCTCTGCTATGAAGTGATTACTGTTGACCACAAGAAGATTGGAGACCTCTTCAAACATTCCTGGATGTGGAGGTCCAGGAGAAATTGAGGAAGAACAAGCCAAGGATCCCATGCAGGTGAAGCAGCTGCCATTCTGCTCTCCTAAAACACCCATGGAAAAACCAGGATTTTCCCTGCTCATGGACTGGACATCCCAAAGAGCTGGAACACAACAGGGCACCTTCTCCAGCTCCAGAGCCTGGAATGAGGGATTCGCCACAACTTTGGAGAACTTTGGTTGCCATCCCTGCTGCTGAGAGGAGAAAGGGAGAAAGAAGATCTTTAATGTTGAAGATTTTTTGGTCTAAAATGAAGCTTGAGCAGCCTTGGACCTTCCATCCATTGATTGGCCGACACAACCACAGGATGAAGACAGAAATTTGGGATTTCTCCCACAAACCAGTGGATTTCCCAGTGGGAAGATTGATTTTGGATTAACAAAGAGTTCTACTCCCTCAACAGAACAAGGACATGAAGCAGCTCCAGGGATCACAAAGGAGGGAATGAAGAGGGAAAGGGTTAAGGGCAGGGATTGGGAATGATGGGATGGATTTGGGATTCCAGAGCTTCCCAACAAAAGCCTTCCAGGCAGATGGAGCATGACGACATCATCCTCTTAATGACACCCACTTAATCTTCATTATCCTGGAAACATCTCCCATAGGAATTGTTGGCCGGGAGCTCCAAGGAAGCAGAAAAATCCTTCCCTGCTCCTGAGCATGTTGTTGAAGCTCCTGGGGTGGGTGCTGAACCCCAGAGCTGCACCTTGAAGATCCCCCTCTGAATCCCATGGGATTTCTCAGTCAAGATCCAGCTTCTCTCCACAAGCCACCTCGATCCCACACTTTGTCCCAACATCTGGGAGTTCTCCTGTGGCAGTGGGTTGATGAGTGCTGATGGTTATCCTTTGCTGATGTGTTACGTGTTAATGTTGCATCGTTCATGACCTGTTACCCCTTATTCTCCCCATTCTTCGGATCATAAAGCAGTTACCTGTCAATCTTGTTGTTTACATGGCACCTGGCCTTGCCATTCAACCAGAGACCTCTCCCAGTGTCTGGAAACTTCTGGGAAGAGTCCTGGGTGATTGGTTGGAGTCAGAGTTTCCCCTTCCTTTTATGTCATTGGTCCCCATGCTCTGCTGTCCCACGTGTTCCTTCCCCCCCTTTAAAAACTGTAAATCGAAGGGGTTCGAGTTCTCTCCATCTCTCCGTCTGTCTCCCTGTTACTTGGAGCCTCGCCCCTGAGGTGGAATAAACCTCAGTTGCTGCCTCAAAGGAGGGTCCCGTCTCTCAATCCATCTGCGCCTTAGTAGTGACTCTGCTTCACTGGCTCAAAGACCCCTGTGTTGCAGCGGTGCCAGGGCTGGCTGGAGCCAGCAACACCTGGGAGAAAGCCACTGTATTCTCCAGCTTCTGCTTTCCCATTCAGAGGAGATGGAGTAAGGCAGGAACCGTGACCCGGGTCTCATCATGCTTTCCCATCCACCAGAGAACCATGGGATGAGTTGTGGGACTAAACCCTGTGTCCCTCTGCCATTTTCCAGAGGAAGAACTTTGGAATTAATGCCAGATCCGAAGAGAAGAGGGTTGGAAAGACCTGGGAAGGCTGTTGGCTTGCAGAATTCATTTTCCAGCTGATCCTGGAGGTTTCACAAACAGGGTTTGGAAGCGGATGGATCTGTGGCAGCTCCAGTGGAAGAGTTTGAGGGCTCTTCCCACTCCATGATGGACCTTTGAAGCTCTGGTTGGGTTCCATCCTGCTCCAAATTTGTCATCTCCATGTCAGCACGAACCCATGGGACAACCAGAGATCCCCCAATCCCTTTGCAGCTTTTCCAAAGGTCCTGGAGCACCAACCTTCCCATCCTTGGAATTGTCCAAGGCCAGGTTGGACAAGGCTTGGAGCAACCCGGGATAATGGAAGCTGTCCCTGCCCTTGGAATGGTTTGGGTGGGACTGGATGATCTTTGAGGTCCCACCCAACCCATCCCATGATTCCGCGATTTATTTTTTTCCCCTCATAATTAATCCCATGAACAGGAATTCATCACCAGCTCTGATTCCAGCTCATGGCACTCATGGGGTTAAACCAACATCCCACCCCACGGAGCTTGTTCTTCCAGAAGGACGTCCACTCACAGCTAATTAAGCAAAGCTGCTAATTAGCTCTTTGGCTGGCAGCTGGCTGGGGGAAGGGCGGCCAGGGCTGCTCTGTGGGTTTTTATGGCATTGGGAAGATGGAGGCGTCTCCTGAGGCCGACAGCTCATGGACACTGTCACGACACCGAAGTTTTTAACTGCCACCAGCCCAAATCCATGTTGTCCCTGTCACCCACAAATGCCTGTTTCCCAACCAGGCAGCTTCAACGCTTCCCAAATCCCGCTCCTTCCCGCTCTTCATGGGAATTCCACCCACCCAGCTCGCGGGGGAGATCGAGTTGTCCATGGATTCATGGAGAGCATTCAGCTGGTGAGGATAAAAACCCGACCGCATCTCTTGGCAATGGGATCGGGTTTTTATCCTTGTCAGCTGAAAAAAACCTCAGTTTTCCCTCCTGGAAAGGTGTTTTCCATGTCTTGGATCAGGATGGAGAAAGTGGCACGCTGGGTGCTGGCTTGGAAAGGCAGAAAAATGTAGTGGGAAAGAGGATGAGAAGCATCCTGCTCTTCCCAGTCTTCATTTCCAAAATGGAAAACAAAGGAAGGGCTGGAGATGCCTCCACTTATCCTCAATTCCAGAAAAAAACCCAGGAGTGTGTGGGAAAGAGAATGAGGAGCATCCTGGTCTTCGTTTCCAACATGGAGAACAAAGGAAGAGCTGGTGGTGCCTCCACTCATCCCCAACTCCAAAAAAAAAAAAAATCCAGGAATTTGGAGTTTATCAAAACCTGGAGCAATTGGGCAGGGAGTGACTCCATAAATCCCCAAGATTTGATCTTATTCTCGTCTTGGATTTTTGGGGGTTTGACAAGGACCTGGTGAGGTCCAATGGGGACTTTTGGGGTTCAATGAGGACTTGGGGGATTCAAGAAGGACTTGCAGGGTCTAACAAGGAAATTGGGGGGGGTTCAAGAAGGGTTTTTGGGGTTCAATGAGGATGTTTGGTGTTCAGTGAGGATTTGGGGTTCAAGAAAGAATTTTGGTGTTCAATGAGAATGTTTGGGGATTCAATGAGGATGTGGGGTTCAAGAAGGAATTTTGGGGTTCAGTGAGGATTTTGGGGGTTGAGTGAGGATTTGGGGTTCAAGAAGGAATTTTGGGGTTCAGTGAGGATTTTGAGGGTTGAGTGAGGATTTTTGGGGCTCAGCAAGGACTTGGTGAGGTTCAGTGAGAACTTTGGGTGTTTGATGAGGATCTAGGATCCAAGATGGACTCCGCAGGGTTCAAGAAGGACTTTTGGGGTTCAGTGAGGACTTGGGAGTTCCACAAGGACCCGAAGACAACATGAAGGAGAGAGATGAGAACAAGGCTTGGAAGAGCAGGAATAAAATATCAAGTGATGTTCTCTGCCCCACCCATCCCAACCCCAATCCCGGAGGGAAATTCCCAGCTACCTGTAGTGCAGAAGTTGTCCTTCCGTGCTGTAATCCCGATAAATGTCGTATTCCTTCTCGAACGCTCCAGAAGGCGATGAACTGGAAAACAGGAATGAAGTTATGGGATGGGGATTTATCTCCTCTAGGATTAATGGAGATAAATCCCATCAGGATGGGATCCATCTGGATCTGCTCCTGGGACCTGAGTGAGCTTGGAGTAATTCATTATTTCGAGTTGTTGGCCAGATGATGACCAAGCCACCCATGGCCGTGGTCTCCAGGTTCATGTCCAACCCTTCAAGGACCAAATTTTCCCTTAAAACATCTGAGCAGATCCCAAACATCTCCCGTCTTCATCCCACCCCTTCCGAGTGCCACGCCCACTCTTCAACCACCTGGGATGGTCAGAGCCAATGAGCCAATATGGGAAGAGAAAAAATCCCCAAAAAACCCCTTTTTGCCACATTTCCATCTGAATCTAAGCCTGCAGAGCTCTTGTTCCAAAAAGATGGAGAAAGTTACACCACTAACCCACTCCAAGAGACACTACACTTGGAAAAACATGGGGAAAAAACCCATCTGGAAGCAGGGGATGGACTTGGTGGGGTTCAGTGAAGACTTGGGAATTCAAACTTGGAGTCCAAGCAGAATTTTGTGGGATTCAAAAAGGACTTAAAGCCTCTCCTCTAGGATCAAACCCACTTTTGATCCATATTTTTTGGCTCCACACTTTTCCAGTAGCCATGAATCCATAACAAGACCCTCCCACACTTCCCAAAATCCAGGTATTGATAATTTCGTTCCAATATTATCCATCCCTGCTGTCAATGAGCACAGAAAAAGGTTTATTTTTGCCTTAGCAACCCTTCCCAGCGGGAATGTGCTCGGAATTGGTCTTGTTTGGAAAAAAAGAGAGCAAATAATCAGAAAACATCTGGAGAAATAACTTAATTCCAAAAAGAAATCCCTGAAATCCCCCCACATTTCCTTGTTAAGACTTTCCCATTAATAAAATTTGGATCCGATGTTGGTTTTGGGAGAAAAAAAAAAAAGAGGAAAAAGAAACAAATCTTCCTAATAGGATAAAGCTCCAAAATTTTAGTGGAGCAAGGAGGCAATAAAATTAAGCTTCTGTCAAAGCTAATTTTAATGGGATTTAGCCTTGGAATTACAGCTGTGTAGAATGGCTTAATCCCTTTTTCCTCGCCAGAGTATGTGAATGGATTTCCTCCTTCTCCTCCTCCAAGATTCCTGAGGGAAAGGCATCACCTCTGATCCTGGTGCTGTACCCAGATCCATGGCGGAATTGAGATGGATCCCCAAATCCTTGGTGGAATTGACATGGTTCTCCAAATCCACGGTGGAATCCAGATGGATCCCAGATCCATCCCTGGAAGTGTCCGAGGCCAGGTTGGAGCAACCTGGGCTAGGGGAAGGCATCCCTGCCCAGGAACTGGATGGGCTTTAAGGTCCCTTCCAACCCAAACCATTCCGAGATTCCAGGAGAGTTCAGGAGTTGTTCAAGGTCCTTCCCTACTGATCTGCTTCCCAGCACTCCCTCCCCCATCCTCTACAGCAGCATCCCTGGGGAAGGTCTGGCGGGAATGTTGGGTTTTCCATCTAAAATCTCCACTGGAACGTCAAACCCCATGGACACCAGAATTCCTCATGTGGGATGGACCAACAGCTCCTCCCACTGCCATTAGCAAAGTCCACACCCCTCCAGGAGGGAATTCCCACTCCTCCAGATCCCAGGGTTCTGTTCCAGGTGCCAGGATTCAAGCTCCACATGCTCCTCCATCCTTTATTTCGGATGAGCCTGAGAATGTGTGGGTTTTTTTCTTGGAGTTTCTCAGAGTTGTTGCTTCCAGAATCTTCGAAGTTCATCAGAGCCGTGGCTTGGTTCCCATCCATCCTTTCACTGTCCAAAGATTCTGACTGGTGGGAGCTGGGCTGGGAATCTCCACAGGGATCCACGGGAGTGGTGGTTGCACATTCCTGGGGGTAGCCGCACTTGCTTTTCTGGGATGAGCTGAGTTTTTTGGGAATCATTAAAAACCACCAGCTGAGATTCCAGTGTTAACGAGCAGCCTCTGGAATTGGCTGGAGAGCCCAGGGCAGGATTCCCAGTTAATTCTTGGTTAATATTTAAACAGCAGCACTGCTGGATTCCGGCTATCCCAGCTTCCTGCAGGCAGGGATGCGATGGAGCGTGGTCCCTACCTTTGGTTTTCCCATGATTTTAAAGCCAATTCCTTTTTGGATTTTGCTTGACTAACAGATTTGTTGGATTAAAAGAGGAGTTTTATGATGAGGGTGGTGAAACACAGGTTGTTCCATCTCTGGAATATTCCAGGCTGGGTCGGATGGGGCTTGGAGGAACCTGGGATAATGGAAGGTGGCTCTGCCCACGGAAGGGGGGTGGAACTGGATGGTTTTGAGGTCCCTTCCAACCCAAACCATTCCCCGTTTAAGATCTTTCCTGCAATCTCCACCTTGACCCAGTCTGTGTCCTCAAGCCAGACATTCCCACCCAACCTGGCCCTGGCCAAGCTGGAACAAACAACTGGGATAATCTGTAAAACTCAACCCAAAAGAATTCCCAAAGTGGGCATCAAAGGCTTCCACAAACACGAGGCTACAGGCACTGGATCCCAGAAATTCCGAGGGATAAAATCACACAGAGCTGATCACAGGAAGCAAAACTAGTTCCAACCAAAATCCCGACCAGGTTTGGAAACCTGGTTTTGGAAAAGTGTCCTGAGGTCTCCCCAAAATCCTTCTCCATGCAAATCTAGCCCGGCTCCCTCACTTTCTCCTCACACATCCTGTGCTCCATCTTGGTGACTCCCCATTGGTTTCTCCCAGGTTTTTCAGGCTTTGGATAACCCAGAATGACCCGAGGTTGCCCAGTTGTGGTCAAACGAAGATTAAACCTTCCCTGGACCTTTTGAGGTGTTCCCAGCTTCCCTTCCTCACCTTCCCTTGGGATAATGCTTCCCAGAATTCCTGAATCCTTGGGTGGGCCATCGTTTTGTCCGTCCCTTGGCTACACCCAACCTTGCTGAGCTTCCGGAAGTTTTTCCCAACATGTCCAGGATTCCTCAGAGCTCCAGCCCTGCCCTCCAGCTTGTCTGGAGACAATCTGGCTCCACAGATTATTGATAAAGATATGGATCAGGGATCGGCCTGGGAGGAGCCAAACACTGGGAATGAACCTTTAACCTCCACCCTCCCAGCCAGACAATCTGGATTTTATCAATCAAATTGTGTCCCTGTCTGGATGAGGGACACATCCAAAGCCTTTGTGGGACACTTCAGAGGTGATTTTCCATGAATAAAGATGATTTTTCCATTAATAAGTGTGGTTTTTCAAATGAAAAAAAATGATTTTCCAATAATTAAGGTGATTTCCTGTTAATGAAGGTGATCTCCTGTTAATAAAAGTAATTTTCCAATACAAAAGGTGATTTTCCATGAACAAAGGTGACTTTCCATTAATAAAGATGATTTTTCATTAATAAGAGTGATTTTCTACTAAAAAGAGTGATTTTTCCAATAATTAAGATGATTTTCCCACTAATAGAGATGATTTCGTGTAATCAAGATGATTTTTCATTAATAAGTGTGATTTTCCACTAATAAAAAATAGTTTTTCCACTAATAGAAATAATTTTCCACTAATAAAGATGGTTTTCTATTAATAAAGGTGATTTTCCAATAAAAAGGTGATTTTTCATTAATAAGTGTGATTTTCCAAGAATTAAGGTGATTTTCCAATGAAAAAGGTGATTTTCCAATGTGAAAGAAATTTTTTCCAATGAAAAAAGATGATTTTCCTCCAATAAAGATGATTTTTCCATTAATAAGTATGATTTTCCAATGAAAAAGGTGATTTTTCCACTAATAAAGGTGATTTTTCCATTAACCAAGAATCTTTTATACCAATGAAGTTGCTTTTCCCTTAATAATTTTCCCTAAACCACAAATTTATCCCTGGCACTTTTATCCTGGGAACCTCTGCCAGAACAACAAAACCTCATGATTTTTTTTTTTTTTTTTTAAATCAATAAATCCAGCAGGTTTTGTTGGGGTTTTTTTTGGGGAACAGGAAGTGGCACCATTCCCCAGCTTTTGGAAAATCAGGGAATGTGAACTGAAATAGCTCAGCTCCATGGCAAAAGCCAGGAATAGAAATGAAAATCTCGGCTCCAAATCCTCAGGCTTTTAATCGCTGCCCTTCATACTCTTAATTACAAGCTCCCCCACTGCCTTCCAATAAAAAAAAACTTCAAACGTGGTTTTTCTTTGGAATTATGCAACCGGAATTTTGGGGCTGAGGAGGAATTAGGGGAAATATCCGACTAATCCGGAGCCGCGTTTCGCAACGGGAAGCGGGGAATTTAAAGAGAGGATATTAAAAAGCTTCATCCCCCTGATTTCCAACGAAGAAATGCAAGAAATACAGGATATGAGCAGGTTTTTTTTTTTTTTTTCTGGGAAATACCTGAGGATGGAATGAGGATGGGGAAGTTCCATCTCGTTTGGGTTATGCCGGGAATGTGTTTTCCAGTGGTTATCCCCAAATATTTTCATCGGATAGGTTCATCCACCAAGAGTTTCACCATCTCAAATGAACTCAAGGATCAGGGTGAGGAATTGAATTAAGGGAGGAGCCCGGAAAATGGATTCAAGGATCTTGGAAGACCTTGCTGACTTTAAGAATTCCATGGAAAACTCACCCGGGATGGGCAGGATGAGACCAGGCATTGTTGGTGCAGCCCCAGTGCTGGAAAATGGGGAAGGAAGTTGAAGCCAAAGGAATTTTGGAAATGGGAATGGAAATTCCCATTTTTCCTGTGCGAGGAAATCATAGATTTGGATAGATTTGGGAATGCTGGGAGATTCTATCAAAGAATTCCATAATGCTCCAGTAATGCCCCATCCTTGGAAGTGTCCGAGGCCAGGTTTGGAGCAACCCAAACTGTTGGAAGAGACCTCAAAGACCACGGAATTCCAACCCCTTTGCCATGGACAGAGACATCCAACATCACCCAGAGCTGGATTTTTGCCATGAAATGGGTGGGAATAAGCCAAAACCAGGGATAAAACACCACAAAAAACTGAATTTGGGATCCTTCCCAACATCCTGGTTTGGGAAATTGAGGATCTTGTAGAATCAGGGGAAGAGGCTAAAGCTGGGAAATTTCCAGGTGATCCTTAAATTTTAAAAAATCTTCAGGACAACTCAGCTGGGATGGATCCAGCTCCTTGTCATGAATTCCAGGGGGCTGGAATGAGGAGATAATTCCATGTCCTGAGGACACAAGTCCTTGGATTATGCAAGGTGTGTCCAACAGAGGTGAAAATGGGAAAACACAAAGCAACCAAAGACTGGAGTGGAATTCCTGGAAAAACCGTGGCTGCCCTATCCCTGGAAATGTCCAAGGCCAGGTTGGATAGAGCTTGGAGCAACCTGGGATAGCAGAAATTGTCCCAGGGGGATGGAACTGGAAAAAGCAGGGATTTGTTCCCACAGGCAGCAAATAAAAAGGAGAAAGAAAAAAAATATCTGAACTCCAATAATTCCCCCCAAACATTCCCTTCCAGAGCTGGATTCAGGGATTGGGATTCCAAGGACGAGAAGAGCTTGTGGTGGTTTTCCCAGCCACCAGAGCCAGGGGGACGTCGGTGCCCTGACCTCCTGCTCTGCCCATCCACCCCATGGATAAAACATTGGGAAGAGAAGGATTTCCATTGGAATGCCAAGGTCTGGGAATGGGATGAGGTTCCCACAGCGCCGGGGACTGGGAAAGATGGAGAAATTCCAGGCCATCCTCTTTGTCTGTAAGGGATGAGAGGGATGAGGCAGTTTTTAGGGTTGATCCAGACCTGGGTGGGAGTTTCAACAGGATCAACAACTCCAGGCTTAATAAAATCCTTTCTTTTTACTCTGGTAGGGGAGCAAAAACTTCATCAAATTGTGGAAATTCCATAGGAATTTCATGGAAAAACTTCCCCAAATGCTCAAACCCATGTATTGGGTTGGAATGGAAAATCCCTATCCCACGTTGCTCCAACCTGGCCTTGGACAATTCCAGGGATGGTGCAGTCACAGCTTCTCTGGGAATTCCATTCCAGCCCCTCACCACCCTCACAGAGAAGAATTCCTTCCCAATATCCCATCTGTCCCTGCCCTCTGGCAGTGGAAAGCCATTCCCTGTGTCCTGTCCCTTCATTCCTTGTCCCAAATCCTTCTCCAGCTCTCCTGGAGCCCCTTTAGGCACTGGGAGAGGCTGTGAGGTCTCCCTGGATCCTTCCTTTCTCCAGGTGAACATTCCCAGCTCTCCCAACTTCCTCCTGGCTCCTCACAACAGGAGAGGTCCTCCATCTGGGAAAACCCAACATTTGGGTGAAGAAAAGCCTGGAATTCCAGGCCTTAAACTCCTGCTGGAAGCAGAACATTGGGAAGGAAGCCCTTGAGGATCCTCTCCGTGCCACAGTCCTTCCGTGCGGTTTTCCGGAGCGACTCCAAGTCCTCCCTCCTTGGTTTCTCTTCCTTCTCATCTTGGAGGAAGGCTGGGAATCCCTGCAGGGACCTGGAAAACCCTTGGGCAGCAGATGCTGCGGAGATTTATGTCACTGATCCACCTGTTTTTCCAACCCAGGCATGGCAGGTCCTTCCTTCCCAGCACCTCCCGGGAATGGATATAAACAGAGAATTCCAAGAAAAAAATGGTGGCACGCTCAAATTGGGTACTTTAGAGCTTTGAGGCAGCTTTTATTCCACAAACTTGCTTTTTTGGGATCTTTTGGAGACAGGGGAGGAGTTTTTGATCCCAGAGAGCTCCAGCAGGTGCATTCCAGGGATTGGATTTTGAGAGAATCCCTCTTGGATATTCCAGCTCAGCCATACTTAATCCAGGAAGATTTAAATGCTGCGTTTTATCTCTGATATCCTGGTGCCTTCAGAACTGGCACGCATAAGAAAAGGTGGGAATCCTGAGGAACAACTTGGAATTTCTCAGGAGATGGGATTTGAGTGAAGACCCCTCATATTCCCATTCCAAGATTCCTGCATTTTGGTCCAAGGAAAAAGCTCCTGACGGTCAGGTCCTTCAAGCTTCTACTTGGAATTCCTCCTTGGAGAAGCAGCTGCAGGGACGAGTTTTCCATGGAAAAAGCTTCTTTTTCCCTGCCTGACACCTTCTTCCAAGGATTTCAAGCTGATAACCTGAGACACTTCCTGACGGCGTGGAAAATCCCAGTGACCCGACACAAAATCCAACCGACGTTCCCGCTCCGAGATTTCACGGCTGTCAAGTCACGCTCCAGAGAAAAGCCACCGTTTTAAGAAAAGCATGGAAAACTCAAGGAAAATCCTGCGGGAATTCTTTGATGATCATCAGGACAAAGCTGCCGTTGAAATCCCAGGGTTGATTCCTGAGCTGGATCCGGTCACTAATCGGAACAAATCCCAACCTCACCATGGGAGCGCGAGTTGGTTCTGGCAGGATCCAGGAGCTTGGGAATGGCAAATTCCCTGTGGATTCCAAGGGCTGACACATCCCTGACCCGCATGGGTGGGATGGAACATCCCCATGGATGTGCGGAATGGATTGGGAGTATCCTCCAACCAAGCCTGGAGATGCTCTGGTTCTTAAATTCTAAATTTTAAGGGAAGTTCCAGATGCTCTGTTTCCTAAATCCTAAATTTTTAAGAGAAGCTCCGGGTGTGAATTCCAATAAAAACTTTTCCACTTCTCCTGGATTCCGTTTTCCCACCAGATCTGCTGAGCTTATCCATAAATCTTTAGAATTTCATGGGATAAAACCTGGACTAGGAGGGTTCACTAGGGGCTCTTCCCAGCTCTGGATCTTCTGCAAGAAATGCAATTGCGATCTGGGAAAACACTCATGGAATCATGGAATGGTTAGGGTTGGAAGGGACCTTCAAGACCACAGAATTCCACAGGGACACCTTCCACTATCCCAGGTTGCTCCAAGCCCCATCCAACCTGGCCTTGGACACTTCCAGGGATGGGGAAAATGAGGGAACGTTTTTTTTGTTTTTTTTTTTTTTTTTCCAGTTAGGATATGAGCATCAAGAGTGGGATGCAGCCATGGTTTGGCTGAGTTGATGGGACTCATCCCTGTCACCTCCAGGGATGCAGGTGGAAATTGCAGTCAGCAGGAATTTCTGCTCCCTCTGGTGGCATTTGATTTTTTTAAAAAAATTTATTAAATTTTTAAATCTCCAAGATCCAGGATCTTCCCAATCCCAATCCCTGGAAAGGACAAGACCTGCAATTCCTGGGGATTCGAGGACACACAACTTCCCATTGGCCAAACCCAGCCCAGGATTTGAATTCCTTTTCTCTTCCAGGAGATTTCCAGGGATTAAACCTTTTTATTTGAGATCCTAGCCCTCCTCCTAGCAGATTTGCATCCCATAATGGGAACAGGGAATATGTGGGTGGAGAACACTAGGGATTAGTGACCCGGAGTGTCCGTACTGTGTCTAATGTGGGAATGGGATCCAATGTGGGAATCCCCCTAGAGAGCTGCTGATCCCACCTTGGGAATGATCTTTTCCCCAGGAAATTCCTGATCTCACCTTGGGAATGATCCTTTCCCCAGGAAATTGCTGATCCTGCCCTTGTTCTTGCAGCAAATCCCAGGGAATTTAAAATCCATCCCCCTTGTTAATCCCTCACAGTGCTTTGGGAATGGGATCCTGCTCCATCAACATCTCCCAGGCTCATTTCCCACCAGGAAAGGGGGAATTCTACCTCTCTGCCCTGCTCAGGTGAGATCTCACCTGGAATTCTGCATCCAGCATCAGGATCCAACAGCAGAAGGATGTGGAGATGCTGGAGCAATTCCAGAGGAGGCCGTGGAGATGTTCCAAGGGCTGGAGAGAGGCTGGGAGAGCTGGGAATGTCCAGCCTGGAAAAAGGAAGGCTCCAGGGAGAGCTCCGAGCCCCTTCCAGTGCCTGAAGGGGCTCCAGGAGAGCTGGGAGGAATTTTGGACAAGGGATGGAGGGACAGGACACAGGGAATGGCTTCCCACTGCCAGAGGGCAGGGACAGATGGGATATTGGGAAGGAATTCTTGGCTGGGAGGGTGGTGAAGGACTGGGATGAAATTCCCAGAGAATCCGTGGCTGCCCCATACCTGGAAGTGTCCAAGGCCAGACTGGACAGGTCTTGGAGCCCCCTGGGATGGGAAAAGGTGTCCCTGCCCATGGAAAAGGCTGGAATTCTGTGGTCTTTCAGGCCTTTCCCAACCAAAATGATTCCATGATTCTGTAGTTCTGTGACTCTGCGATTCCACACCCACCTGCAGTGAACGTCCCCAAAACCACCTCCCTCCCCAAAATCCCCCTGCCCCACGAAGATCCTCCATTTCCAGGATCAAAGATTCCATCAGAGCCTCTTCCAGGACCTCGGGAAGGTGGAACCTCCCCTGAGGTGTGGAGCTGCAGCCGCCTCTGATGATCCCACATGAAAGCACTTGCTGAGCTGGGAATTCCTGTTCCCATCCAGCCACAGTTTCTGGGAGCTGGAGTTGGGAATGAGAATTCCTCCCCTGCTTGGTCTCCTCAACCTGGCTGTGTCCTTAATGTGGTCAAAAGCAGCAATTAAGAGGAGACAAATACATTAATTAATGACCCGCCTCAGGTCGTCCAGAAAAGCTGTGGCTGCTCCATCCCTGGAATTGTCCCAAGTCATGCTGGGATGATGGGAGCTGTCCCTGCCCAATGCAGGAGGTGGAAAAAGATGGATTTTAAGGCTCCTTCCAACCCAAACAATTCCATGATTTTGTGATTTGCAGCTTTCAAGCTATGAAAGATGGAATGACCACAGAGGAGCAACAAAAAATGTCTCAGAACGTTGTCCTTGGGAATTGAGCACCAACTCCCTTCTCCTTCCCGAGGGAAATTATCCCTGCCAGGAGCTCCCCAGACCTGTGGGACAAGCCGTGGCTGTGGCATGAATCATTCCAGCTCCTCGGGGAGATCTAACACAGGGAAATCATTTAAAACCACGCCAGGCTTCAAACCCGAATTTCCAATCCTAAAAACGAATTTCAGAGGACGAGAAATTATTCCTTTAAGGAACTTTCCTGCAGGGAACATCTAAATTGTCCTGAAGGTGGAGAAACACCTTTTCCTGATGTTTTTCCCTCTTTCTCCTTGTTTTATGGAGGACCCAACTTGGTGGAGACCCACCAAGGGTTGAGCTGGAGGAACCATCCACAAAATTTGCAGGATGCAGGTTGCTCTTGGAGACCACCAGGACTGGGAATTCCTGATCTCCTCCCCATCCCACCTTTACCTTTCCGTTTCCTCCTTCACCACGGAATATTGGCTGGACTGGCGGCCCGACCGCTGCTCCTGCACCTTCTCGTTGCCTTCCAGCTCCTGCTCCAAGGATGAGCTGGTGCTTCCCTCCCTGCTGACATTGCTGCTCCTGCCGGGGCTGTTTTCTGTGGAAGCTCTCGGTGACTCTGTGTTCTGCTTCAGCGTCTGCAGCTTGGCCAGCGGGATGATGTCACAGTTCTGGGGACGGTGCCACACCGTCCTCTGCGTGGTGGCATTGTAGTAGTAGAAGCGGGAGGTGTTGGGGTCGAAGAGCTCCCACCACTGGTTCTCATTGGTGCGTTTGATCCGCACCCCGGCAGGGGGGTCCCACACGCACTCCCCCGTGATGAGGTTGGCATACATGCGCTCCCGGGTCCGAGGCTCGATGATTTCCACCCATTCCAGCCTGGGAAAAGGACAAGGAGAGAAGGGAAACGTCAACTGAGAGATCTCGGAAGGTCGCCCGAGCCACCTGATGAATCTGTGATTTGACACGAGTGTGGGGTGGAGAAGAGCGACTTCTCCACTCTTCCTTTCATCCCCTTTGAGTCTCCTGTCTCCAAGACTCGATCATTTCCACCCATTCCTGGAAAAAGCTTGGAAAAGAACAAGGAGACAGGGAAAATTCAACCAAGGTCCTTCCCAACCACCCCATGATTCCGAGATTCAACGCAAGTGCGTGATGGAGAAGAATGACTTCTCCATCCTTTCTTCCACCCCCATTGAGTCTCCCATATCCAAGACTTGATGATTTCCACCCATTCCTGGAAAAAGCCTGGGAAAGAACAAGGAGACAGGGAAAATTCAACCAAGGTCCTTCCCAACTCCAACCATCCAATGGTTCCATGACTCAGTGCTCATGGGGTGGAGAAAAGCAATGTTTCCTTCCATCCCCATAAAGCCTCCCATGTCCAAGGCTCGACGATTCCCACCCATTCCAGTCTGGAAAAAAACAGAGAGGGAAAATTCAACCAAGGTCGCTCCCTACCCCAACCATCCAATGATGGTTCTATGACTTGGCGCTCACGGGGTGGAGAAGAACAATTTGACAACTTTTCCTTCCATCCCCATAAAGTCTCCCATGTCCAATGATGATTCCCACCCATTCCAGGAAAAATACAAGGAGAAAGGGAAAATTCAACCAAGATGCCTTCCAACCCCAACCATCCAATGGTTCCACGATCTTCATCCCAGCGGGCGGGGGATAAAGAACAACTTCACAACACTTCCTTTCACCCCCATTGAGTCCTGCAGAATCATTCAAACAAAACAGAGAATCTTCCAAAGGGTTTCCAACCAATCCCTGATTTTCAGCTCCCAGGGAAACCCAGCAAGTCTGCAAAACACACGCCTGGGTTGGAGCACTCCAATGTCCAACCAGACCCTTGAAGGTCCAGACCCGGGGATCAAAGCAACATTCCGTGAGGGAATAGGAAGGACTGAAATCACCAACCTGGTGATGAACTTCTCCTGCACGACCACCCTGCAGCCCGGCACTGCTGCCCACCCCACCAAACCCGGCAGCATTTCCCACAAAAAACCCCAAAATGATGGATTTGACCTCCCCCAGGTCCAGCTGGAGGAGCTGAGCTCCCCGGCACTCCAAAGATCCCGGAGCTTTTTCCTTCTGTCCTGATTTCCACACCAGGAAAAGGCACCGGCTCTGTGGGTTCCTCTGTCCCAAAACCATTCGGGCTGGGTGACAACCATTGAGTGGCACCAATGCCTAAACCTGATGGTGGCAGGGATGGAAATTGTGAGGGGTGAACAGGCCCAACCGTTCCACTGGCCTCCATGGGAAGGAATGGGACGGGATGGGATGGGATGGGATGGGATGGAATGGTCCCATGGGAAAGGACACCTTCCCCTATCCCAAGTTACTCCAAGCCCTGTCCAACCTGGCCTTGGACACTTCCAGGGATGGGGCAGCCATAGAATTCTCTGGGAATTCCATCCCAGCCCCTCACCACCCTCCCAGCCAAGAATTCCTTCCCAATATCCCATCTATTCATCTCCTCTGGCAGTGAGAAGCCATTCCCTGTGTCCTGTCTCTCCATCCCTTGTCCCAAGTCCTTCTCCAGCTCTCCTGGAGCCCCTTCAGGCACTGGAAGGGGCTCTGAGGTCTCTCTGGATCCTTCCCCTTTTCAGGCTGGACATTCCCAGCTCTCCCAGCCTGGCTGCAGAGCAGAGGGGCTCAATCCCTTGGAGCATCTCCACGGCCTCCTCTGGAATTGCTCCAGCATCTCCACATCCTTCTGCTATTGGATCCTGATGCTGGATGCAGAATTACAGATAGAATTCCACTGGAGTGTGTCAGAGGGGCAGAATTCCCCTTTTCCACGCTGTGGGATGACCCCAGAAAATGGGGAATTTCCAGGACCGGAGCACATGCGTCCTGTGGAACTTCTCATCCACCAACTCCCCCAAATTCCTTCGCCCCCAAGGTGCTCTCCTTCCTTTCCCCCCATCTGTGTTTTCCTGGAGTTGCCCTGACCCCCCTCAGTCAGAAACAGAACAAAAGGGATTTTTGGGATCCTCCAGCAGCAAACGGGAGCTTAGAAATTCCAAAGAGGATTAAAAGAAGTTGTAATCCCAAAGAACAAAGAATTCCACTGATTTTTCAGATTAGCCCAAACACTGCACTTGTCACCACTGGATAATCCAGAGGGTACCTGAGATATTCTGGGATCCATGTCTTTATTCAAATTCCTCTTTTGCTTGGGTTTTTGTGAAAAAAAAAAAAAAAAAAAAAAAAAAAAAAAAAAAAAAAAAAAAAAAGGAAGGAATTTAACAAAGTTATTTGGGATTTATCCTTGTCTGCGTTTCTAGTGCTTTTAAGTAATGTCTAGAAATAGATGAGGAGGAATAAAGCGCTAAGTGAGGCTTATCAAGGAAGGTGCCACTTAAACCTGACACATCCAGGGATGTGTCAGACAATGATGGATCGCATGGATCCTATCCCAAAGCCTTTTCCCCAGAGTGAATTCCTGGAGGCTCTTCAGAAATGCCCAACTGGCAAGAAAAAAAGTCCCTGGAGAGGAGGCCCAAATGTCAGCCTGGCCCTGAGCCCTCAGCTGGTCCAGCTTATTTTCCAATGGGATTTAAACCTCTGGATGGAAAAAAAGAGTGGGATTTTCAGGGTATGGGTTCCCAGCTTGGATCAAATCCCTCAAAAAGATGAAAATGTGTCCAACTCCTCTTGGAAGAGAGGAAAATTCACAATTAAGCTTTTCCCTGCAGAACAGAGACTAAAAGCAGTTGGAGGGGAGTCGATCCTAAATCATGGCTTGGTCTCATTTCACAAAATTTGGATCTGATCCAGCATGGAACTGCAACTTCCAGCTTTGGAGAACTGGGATTGGCCAAAGAACCAGCCAAGGTGGCCAACAGCACTTGGTCTGTCCCAGTCCAAGGAAGATTTGGGATTCCCAGCATATTGAGGGGCTGGGGCGTGGCCAGGGAAAGGAAATGGGATTAACTTGAAGGTCCCTTCTGACCGAAACCATTCCATGTTTTTATGAGGAGCAATTAAAATTCCTGATTCCCAGCAAGGTTTTGGAAGCAGCTCCACAGCACCTGGGGGGGCTCTGCTCCTCAAATTTTCCACTCTCAGGTGATTGTTTTGGATTCACAAACCAAAATATCCAAGAGATCCAAGAACCCAACGTGTCCAAGAACCCAAATCCCCCAGTCAGTGCAAAATTCCCAGGAGAGGAGAATTCCCATCTTATTTCCCATCTTATTTCCCATCTTACTCCTCATCTTCCTTCCCTGCTTAAAATTAATTAAAACCCTCCTAAAATGTCATAAAAATTTAAATTAATCATGGAATTATTAAATGGGTTGGGGTGAAAGGAGCTTTTAAAGCTCATCCATTCCAACCCCTGCCTGTTATTATATTTATTATTAATTAATTAATTAACATTCATTATTACACACTTTATTCATTATCCCCATTTTTAAATTTATTATCCACTTTGTTATTAGTCCTTTAATTATTACACCCATTTTTTTATTTACTACTGATTTTTCAGGAATATTTGACTTAAATATAGAAAAAAACCCCACAATCCCTCAATGTCAGACCTTGGAAAACCTGAAATTGAATCCCTGCATGTAAGCAATAAACCAGGGAATATCAGAGCCTGGAGCTGGGGCATTTTTCTGCACCAGCAATTCCATTTTCAGGGAATCATTAACCTGAAAGGTGGAATCGTTCTTGGCTTTTCCTGATGGATGCAGCAGGAAAAAAAAAATCAGAGTGCAGATTCTTCAAAGGGCAGCTGGAGCTGCTGGAAAAGCTTGGAGTGGGATGGAGTTAAGGAGAAATATTCCGGATTTTCCCACAGAGGAGGAGTCACCTGCTCAGAGCACAGCTGGGGAGTGGTTAAATGAAATAAAAAATCATGGAATGAGGGCTGGGAGAGGTGTGGATCCTCCACAAAGAATGGGAAAACAGCTCTGGAAAATTTTGCTGTTTGCTCTGGAAAAGTCGAGCCATGAAATGGCTGTGGTCCCATCCCTCACTGTGGGATTTTGGGAAATTGAGTGTCCTCTCCCCAAAATTCCAGGGCAACCCTGTAGTGGCTTGACCTCGGGTCCGACATGCTGCAGCAATGGTGATTATCATGGAAAATCATGGAATTTTTCCCTGCGGGATGGACCTTTGAGGGTCACCTTCTTCCAACACCTTTCCATGAGCAGGGATACCTTCCACCATCCCATGTTGCTCCAACCTGGCCTTGGACACTTCCAGGGAAGGGGCAGCCACAGCTTCTCTAGGAATTCCATTCCAGGGCTGCACCATCCTCACAGGGAAGAATTTCTTCCCAATATCCCACCTAAATTTCCACTTTTCCACTGGGAAGCCATTCCCTGTGTCCCCTCCCTCCATCCCTTGTCCCAAATCCCTCTCCAGCTCTCCTGGAGCCCTGCCAGGCTCTGGAAGGGGATGTGAGGTCTCCCTGGATCCTTCCTTTCTCCAGGCTGGACATTCCCAGCTCTCCCAGCCTCTCTCCAACCCTTAGAGCCTCTCCATGGCCTCCTCTGAATCTGCTCCAGCATCTCCACATCCTCCTGCTGTTTGACCCTGGACCTGGAAGAGATTCCAGGTGGGATCTCACCTGAGCAGGGCAGAGGAGCAGAATTCCCTCCTTTCCTGCTACCCACTCGGAATTTCTGGGATGTGGCCACACACAGCCAGGTCAAATCCCAGTTTTTAATCAATCCCCAAGGACAGGAGGGAATTGATTAAAATCAGATCTCAGGACATAGGAGGATGCAGCTCCTGGCCTCAATCTGTAACAACACAAACACTGGGAGCTGTGAAGTTTGGAAGAACCCAGAAAAGAACCCTGCAATTCTGCATTCCCTGCTGGAAAAAGCTATTCCGGGACAGTGGGAGAAAACTGAGCCCTCCGCTCCAATCCTGAAATCCACAATTCCAGCCATGGAAAAGCGCTGACCCTGAAGCCACCTCAGGGAGAAACCAAATCCACCATCAAAGCGAATCCATGGCTGATTGGCCCCGGCTGCGGCTCATTCCTTTCCAATTAAATAAAAAGAGGGAAAAATCCAGCTCCGGGAAGCAAGAGCCATCGGATCTGGGTGTTGATGGAAAAGAGATATGACTCCCCGGGCAATGAAGGGAGAAGGTTCAAGGGCGGCTGTGGTGAGGAGGAGAAGTCAGCAGGAATATCATGGGATGGTCATAGAATCATGGAATGGTTTGGGAAGGGCCTAAAGATCGTGGAATTCTACAGGTAGGGACAAATTCCCACTATCCCAGGTTGCTCCAAGCCCTGTCAAACCTCGCCTGGAACAACTCCAGGGATCCAGGGGCAGCCACAGCTTCTCTGGGAATTGACCTCGGGACAAAGAAAGCCTGGATAAAATCTCTTCCCTAGGGCAGATTTTGGCTTTAAAGAATGATTTTCCAAGGCTGAATTCTGAGGGAAAAGGGCTGGGAGAAGGGGACGTGGGTGATGCTTCCCAGGACTGAGATCTGAGTTTTACCCAGAGTCATTCCACAAAATTCCAAATATTGTCACCAAGAGCCACTAGGGAGGAAAAGAAGGTTTCCACAAATGAGGAGAGTTTTGCTTTTACAACTGAAAGCACAGAATGGCAATAAAATCATGGGATGGTTTGGGTTGGAAGGGACCTACCAGATCTTGGAATTCCACCACCCCTTTCCATGGGCAGGCTCACCTTCCACTATCCCAGGTTGCTCCAAGCCCTGCCAACCCGGCCTGGAACAATTCCAGGGATCCAGGGGCATCCACAGCTTCTCTTGGGAATTCCATTCCAGAGGAGGAGTCACCTGGAGGGTTAGGAATTCTCCCCCTCATCACCCTCACAGGGGAGAATTCCTTCCCAAATCCCAATCTAAACCTCTCCATTTTTAATTCCAAAGCCTTCCCCCTCATCCCTGTTCTGCTGATAACCTGAAGCCTCAACTCCGGGTAAAGCTGATCCTGTTTGAACATAATTTCCCTCTTTTTGGATGGTTCAGGAAGTTAAAACAATCCTCCAACTTCTTCCCCTCAGGTCTTCATTTGGAGCTGCTCCTTCCCAACTAAAATCCCAGGAATTGATGTGGAAATCTCTCAATCCCATTTCTCTCTGATCCCAAAAGATGCTTTTTCAGCCGTTTTTCCCCTTGGGCTGCAGCCATCAATAAATTCCGAATCATTTTAGGTGTGGAATGCTGGGAAATTTAAGCTCGTCCTAAGCCAGGTCGGCTCATGGAGTTAATCCCAGTGCCAGGAGTGATACCGAGGTGACACCGGGAGAGGGGACAAGTCTCAGGTGGTTTTGAGGCCAAATGAACCTCAGTGACACAAATTCCAACTCCTTTAAAACCCAGCTTAAATCCAGGCTGGAGTGGGATTGGAGCAACGTGTTCCAGTGGGAAAGTCGGGCTTGATGACCTTCAAAACTCCTTCCCAACCCATCCCATTTGAGGTTTCCATGATCCTACAAGACTTCAATGACCTTATTACCATGAAAATTCCCAAAAAACCCATTATCCCACAAATTACGACCAGTTTCTCCAAAATATCAACCTGAGGAGGTGGGGTTGTTTGTTTGTTTGTTTTTCGGGGTGTTTTTGTTTTTGTTTTGTTTGGGTTTCTTTTGTTGGGAAAAGCATCTCCGAGGGCTGATCCACCAGAAAAAAACCTCCTTTGCATGTTGATGATGATGAAGAGCTTCGTCCCTGCCTTGCTCAGCAGTTTCCTGGCCGGAGTTGGAATCGATTCCTGAGCAATGAAATAAATCCATAAAGGACTAGGCGGAAATCCAGGAGCTGATCCAGCTCCTGCAAGAGCCGGGATGGGAAAAAAATCCAGGGCTGGGAATGCAGAGATGGGAGAAATTCCATCCAGAGATGGAGATGTCAAGGTGCTTAAAAAAGGAGGAGGAATCATTAATTACAGGAAAATTGCTTTAATTAGAAACGCTCCATCCCCTTGGGGCAGCCACAGCTTCTCTGGGAATTCCATTCCAGGGCCTCACAGGGAAGAATTCCTTCCCGATGGGAGAAGACTGGGAATGATGATCCCCAATTTAACACCATTGAATCCTTGAGTTTCATGGAACCATGGAATGGTTTGGGTGGGAAGGGGGGACCTTAAACCTCACCTGGATGTGGGTGGTGACACCTTCCCCCATCCCAGGTTGCTCCAACCTGGACTTGGACACTTCCAGGGACAGGGCAGCCACAGTTTTTCTGGGAATTCCATTCCAGGCTCTCACCAACCATCACCATAACCAAATTGCTTCCCAATATCCAACTGAATCTCCCTGTTTTTAGTTTCAAATTCCCAGCCTTGACACAAGCAGGTCCTTTCTCTTTCCACCCCCATTACAAAGACTTTGAGGATCCTTTTTCCTGCTCCATGGTGGGGTTTGAAGGCATCTCAAGACTGTTCTTTCCTCCTAACCATTCCCTTTTGCCATTGACCGTGACAATTGGAAAACCATCAGATATTTAATTATCTCAAGGGAATTTAACAGCAAAAAAAGGAGTGGCAGGACCCTGAGGATCATTTATTTATCCACAGACCATCAGAGAGCCAAAAAATCTGGGACATTCCTGCTCATCCAGCTGCTCTGGAAGAGGCAGAATGCAGGGATAACACGGCCTGGTGGATCCAATGGCGTCGGAGCTCAACTTCCCCCTTTGATTTGCCAGAGATACAACCCTGGGATTTGCAACTTGGGAATGATTTGCACCCCAAATGACACCCCTGGAGTAATTCTAGGCCCCAGTTAAACCGGGATAACGTGTCCTGGGATGTGCCAAGGCTTGGAATGCGCTCTGGGAAAGCTCCCGACGCGCTCCTGGCTGCCTCAGCACTTTTGGGAGCCAAATGGCAGAAGAGGAATTTTTTTTTTTTGCATAGGGATGAAGCTCCTGGGTTTCTCTCCCAGCTTGGAATTGCAGTTCCTCTGCCAGCTCCTTCCCCAAGGAATAAATACCTGGATAATTTTAAATATTGATATTCGGATGGATCTGGGATTTGCTTTGGTGCTCAAGCAACTGAGGGTGGCTACAAACGGAATTCATGGAATCACGTCTTCCCTGAGTCTGGGAAAACTGTGAGGAAATACATGGAAAAATGAGCATTTCCACTAGCTGATTCCACTGGAGAATGAGGAGATGGAATCCACGAGGGAATCTGATGTTCCCCAGCATTGGATTGAGTGCCATGCCAAGGCTCCAAGATAGTGACATTCTACGAAATCCAAAATCCCATCCCTGCCACAAATGCCCTGATTCCATTGGGAATCAAAATCCCTGAGGTTTGGGATGAGACTGAGCCCCAAAAATCATGGAATGGTTTGGGTTGGAAAGGACCTTTAAAGACCACCTTGCTCAACCCCATTCCATGGGGAATGACACCTTCCATTATCCCAGGTCGCTCCAATCCTTTTTCAATTTGCCCTTGGACACTTCCAGAGATGGCACATCCACAACTTCTCTGTGAAGTTCCACAAATCAGACCCTCAGAGGAAAAGAATTCCCAAAGAAGCCTTAAAAACAGCCAAAGACTATTTCAGACGTATGAAAACCCAATTTTCCCGTTATTCCTGAAAAGCACCGTGGAGAAGAGGAGCAGGGAATGATTCCACACTTTTTTTTTCCCCTCTTTAATTTAAAAGAGTTTAAAAGACAACTCCGGGAAATGACTTTCCCTAGCTCCTAATTAAGCTGTGGAATTTGGCAACGCAGCCAAATCCCATAAATAAGTTCAAAGGAGAATGAGACGAGTTCAAGGAGGACAGGAGCATCTAAATGGGATATTCCAAGGTTAGGAAATCCCCAGGAGCAAGGAAGGATCACCCTACTCTGCCCTGGGTGGTTTTCCCCTTTTTTGGAGGAATTCTTTTTTTGCTGTGGAGAACAGAACGAAGCCACGAGAAATATTCCTACCCCTCTCATCTCCCAACTTTGCATCCATGTCTTTGGCATCGTCCCATCCCTTCTGGCCTGGAGGACACAGGGATAATACTCCCAAAAAAAAAAAAAAAATCCCTGGAGGCTTCAAAGAGCAGTTTCAGAAAAGGGAAAGGATGAATTTTTTTTCCCGTGTCATCAGATCAGAGTGCACACGGTCGCTTTCTGACGCTCCCAATCCAAACTTCACAGCTCTGGCATCTCCTTTAAACTCCAAGGCAAAAAAAAAAATTAAAAAATGGAATTTAGGAAGCTGCTGGAGAGCTGATAAGGCAAAGAGCCTGGGATGAATGGAGCGTAATCACCAGGACGACCTCGAGCCTCTCAAAGGAGCTCTGGAATTTTATCTGGAGGCTTTTTTGATCCCATATCTCTCCCGACGCCAATTAATCACTTTTTAAATCACTCTCGCCTTATTAAACCTCAGAGAGGTCAAGGGCTTGGGGATATCAAGCCTGGAAAAGTTTGGATTTAAAGGGAACAGGGCGTGTGAGGACGGAAGGATGTGAATTCTTTTTGCTGAGGGGTGGGAGAGGGAGCGGACCCAGATCCCAAAAATGGTGGGGAGAGGGGCTGGAGGACATAATGGGATGGGATGGGATGGGATGGGATGGGGTGGGATGGGATGGGATGGGATGGGATGGGATGGGGTGGGATGGGATGGGGTGGGATGGGATGGGATGGGGTGGGATGGGGTGGGATGGGATGGGGTGGAAAGAGGAGCTGGAGATCCCAGGGAAAGGCCTAGGGGGTGCAGGATGCCCATCCAACAGCTTCTCCAAAGTTCTGGGACAGCATTCCCAAAAAACCCTCAGAGTGTTTTAATGGCTAAGAAGCTTCATACACTGAAGATGCCCCAGAAGATCCATTATCCCAGGAGAACTTTGTGATCTGTTATCCATATTTTTTAAATAAATCTTTAGGTCCTCATTAGTTTCCATCCAAACCAAATCCAAACCAATGGGTCCAAATTCCGCCTTTCCAACCGAGAGGATGCCTTCCCTTGACTCGTCCTCTTGGAAAAGCCACATTCCTGGGATTTGTGGGGCAATTTTGGGATGGGAAGAGCCAGTTTTCCAACCTCCAAGGTGGGAATGGGGTGAGGGTTGGGTGAAGCTGGAGCAGATGATTCCCACCTCGAGGATGGGTCATTTTGGACGGTGGCATTCCATGAAATCCCACTCCTCAAATCAGCTACAATTTGCTCCCAAATTCCAAATTTCCATTCCTGAACTTTTCAGAAATCAGAGTGAAGATGATCCAAATGGGACTTGCCAACACTGACTCAAGCACTTCCTAAAAATCCGCAATAAATGAATCTTGCTTAATCCATAATAAGTTAATTTTGGTTTTCCAGTCAGAATCTTCTGAGGAAAGGATGATTAATGGGAATAAGCTCTTTGGAAATGGGGAATATTGAGAGGAATGCTTTGAACTCTGAGCCAAAAGCCTGGGAACAAGCAACAGCCTGCACCAATCCCAGAAAAACCCGGAGCGATCAGAATTGAGGGAAGAAAGTTTCCCCCCACTCTGAAAATTACTGCAGAAAAAGGAACTCTGCTAATCTCAGGCGTCTCTATTTTGTAAAGAAAAACATCAGGGGCCAGAAACCCAACACCACAAAAAACTCCCGGCCAGAAAATACCATAAAAATATTGGAAAGGATGTTACTTTTCCTTATTTTCCCAGAATTCCTGGTGGTTTTGCTGATGCCTTGTGAGAGGGATTAATGTAGGATCAGATAAACTGGTGGGGTTTTTTTTGTTTTGTTTTGTTTTTTTTTTTAATTCCCAATTTTTGCCCTCGTGGATCATCAGGACACAGGGAATGGCATCCCACTGCCAGAGGGCAGGGAAAAATGGGATATTGGGAAGGAATTCTTCCCTTGGAGGGTGGAGAGGCCCTGGAATTGTGGAAAATGGAATTCCCAGAGAAAACTGTGGCTGCCCCATTCCTGAAATTGTCCCAAGTCAGGTTGGAGCAACTTGGGATAGTGGAAAGTGTCCAGGAGGATTGGATGGGATTTTTCCCTTCTCACCCAAACCATTCCATGATTGATATCCTCGATTTTGGAGGGTTTTTTAAGGAAAAAAAAGGCCGAGTTTGGCTTTTTGAGGCAGCGGCAGATGGGGGGAGGCAGAGAGGGAGAGGAGCAGGGAAAAATTCGATGGCAGCTGCTGAATCCTGACCCTCCTCACCACATGTCCAAAACACCCTTTCCTTGAACTCCTGTTTTTCAACTTCTTAGGGAAAAACTTCATTTCCATAAAAAAAAATTCCATTTGTCCTAATCCCCAGGGGAAAAAAAAAATCAATTCAAAGCTTTAAACTTCAAAAGGTGGAGCCTGGGTGGAGGAAAAGCCCAAGTGGGGCTGAAGATTGGAAAAGTGGGATCCCCAAATCCACAGAGGTCGGAAAACAGCAGGAAAAGGACAAAAGTTCCAACAAAACAGTAAAAATTCACTTTTTTTGGGGGGTGGGGGGGGGGAATTCAAGAGGTATCAGAGCACGGGAGGTCGATACTTTATGGATTTAATGTGAGGAAAATAAAATCTAAATAGACATCCTTAAATTAAATTCCAGAACGGAATAACCTTAAATCCCAGGCAGTTCCAAGCCTGTCTTTCCTGAGATTTCCCACTGGGAGGAAAAAAAGGGAATATTAGATAATGGCAAAAAAAAAACCCCAAGGAATAATCCACAACAAACCAAATGGGAAAAAGCAACAGTGAGGAAAAAAATACTTGGAAGAAGTTTTGTTTTCCTTGCTCAGCCCAGCCCCAAGCGGAGCAAAGCAAGGCTCAGAGCACATCCCGTGCTTTTTGAACTCCAAAATATTCATGGAATGAGGTCAGGAAAAAAAGAGCAGGGAACTACAAACAGCAAATCTGAGCCAGAGAGAAAAATATTCCTCCTCACTCCTTTGCCAGAGCCACACAAACGTCGGGCACAGCTCCCCACAGGGTGGGGAGGGGTCGAATTCCTTGGAAATCCTGAGCTGGGGCTTTGGAATGGTTTTTCCTTGTCCTGGGGAAGCAGCAGCTGGCAGGGAGCAGGTGATCTCGAGGCCACCTGTCGTTATTTGATTCCCCCCAGCACGGCTGGGATGGGGATGAGGGAGGAATCCAAGAGGAGGATTTGGGATGAAAACAAGGAATCCTTGTTTTCTCCCCCAGGACGCTGACTCTCCATTTAATTCTGTGGAATTTGATCCCTAATAAATAAATAAATAAACAAACAAACATATCCCTAGAGGGACCAAAAAATAAAATATCCCTGGGATGACAGGAGGAATTGGAAGGTGTAAAATGAGATGATCTTCCCGAGGTCCCCTCCAAAATATCCGATGACCTCCTGCGCTTCTCCGAGAGGGAGAAAAAACATGGAAGCAGTTCTCCCCCTCTTCTCCTCTTCCTGACAGCACTGCCAGGATATTTTTAGGACTGGGAGATAAGGCTGGAAAACATTCCAAGCTCCAAGACGGGCACTCCAGACAACAAATCCCATTTGGGAAAAGAACTTCCCCCCCTCCTCCACCACCACCAGCAAATCCTTCAATCCTTTGTAGGAGAAAAAAAACCAAAAACTCCGGGATCCGCACGGCTGTCAGAGTTTGTGCTGCTTCCCAGCTCCCAAATCTGGGAAAAAAGAGCCAGGATTGTTCCCTGGGATGTGAGAGGGGATGAAAAGAGGAGGGAAAATGGAGGGAAGGGTTTGTTATCCACACGGAAACGGGGCCATATGTTCCGTGGATATAAATCGTTCCCATGGTGTGACTCGTGCCCAGGATCTGTGATCCGGGGGCTCGGCACAGTTGGTGTGGAATCTGTCGTTCCCGGCCTGCCAGGAGCAGGGAGGGGGGAAGGGAGGTGGAAAAACGGGGATGTTCCCCCAGCTTCTCCCCTTTTCCCAAACCTCCTCCTCGTTCGGGAGAAATATTGATCCACACCTTCCTTTTGGAGCTGTGGGAAGCGGGAAAAGGGGGAATTCTGCCCTGCTCAGGTGAGATCTCACCTGGAATTCTGCATCCAGCAGAAGGATGGGGAGGTGTTGGAGAAAATCCAGAAGAGGTCATGGAGATCCTCCAAGGGTTGGAGAGAGCTGGGAATGTCCAGCCTGGAAAAGAGAAGGCTCCAGGGAAACCTCAGAGCCCCTTCCAGTGCCTAAAGGGGCTCCAGGAGAGCTGGAGAAGGACTTTGGAAAAAGGGATGGAGTGACAGGACACAGGGAATGGTTCAAACTGGCAGGCAGAATTTGGGATATTGGGAGGGAATTCCTGGCTGTGAGGAGCTGGGATGGAATTCCCAGAGAAGCTGTGGCTGCCCCTGGATCCCTGGGATTGTCCAAGGCCAGGAATTGGAGCATGCTGGGATAGTGGGAAGGTGTCCCTGCCCATATGGAATTCCAAAATCTTGAAGGTCCCTTCCCACCCAAAGCATTCCAGGATTTCGTGCTGCTGTTAAACCATGCTTGGAGCATCTGGAGTTTGTATCCAGAGCTTTTGGGAGCCACGAATGGATCCATCCTCACATTCCAGTGGGTCCAGTTCCCTCTGGATGCTGCAGAAAAACCCCCTCCAAAAACCATCCCTGGAGCTCTGAGGGTTCCCACAGGGAATAATGACCTCATTCCAAAGTTTTAAAGGGAATTCAAACACACCAAATCCAGCACTAGACCAGGTCATAAACCCCAAGGAAAATTCCAAACAGGCCTAAATATCCTTGAAACTTCCAAAAAAAAAAAAACTCCCCAAACCACCTGGAATGCCAGAAATAAATGTGGGTTGTTTTATTTTCCCCCTTAATCCATGGATTAAAACATGGATATTTCACTTTGGGAACTCAATCAGGGAACTCAGTAATGAACATTCCACCTAAAAATGCTCTCCCGGCACTGGAATCACGCGAGGAACCCGAACACTTCCACCTTCTGCCACTCCTTGGAAGGAACTTTTGCCAAAGGAATTCCCAAAGAGCAAAAAAACCTCATCCCAAACCCACCCTGGGAGAGTGACTTGGCAGGTGCGGGAGCATCTGCTGCTTCCAGAGGCTCCTCTGGCAGGAGGAGCAGATTCCAAAGGCTCACACCCATTGGATACTCCTCAAAACTTGGCCTGGATGGGCAGCAAGGATGAGGAAAGTTTATTTTCCACCAAAAAAAAAAATATCTTGGATACTTGTGCTACAGGAGCTTCCCTACACACAAAACCTCAGTGTCCCAACCGGAGAGGTAAAAGGAGGAAGAAATTTAGGATGAGGATGCAGAAATTAGGGAAAAGAGCATCTTTTCCCTTCAAAAAAAACCACCAGGAGAGCCAGAACACCTCCACTTCCCTTTTCTAAGGTTTCAGTCCTTATTCCAGGTGGGAGATGGAAAATTCCAGTTCCCGAACACAATTTTTCCCTGGTTTTATAACCGTGTTTTCCTAATATTTTAGGACAGATTTGGAGGTGACCTGGGCCATGTTCTCTTCCTCCTCCAAGCACAGGGAACTTGGAATTCTCCCATTCCACAATCTCCAAGGATGGACATCTCCTCCACCATTCCTGCTGGCCATGAAAAACGGCCAATGGGAGACCCCTCCATGCTGCAGCTGTGCATCCTTTCCATGGAAAATCCTGGTTTTCCCTTCCCCACCACCTCTTTAGGTGCAGAGGACCCTTGGATTCATTCCCAGCCTCTCCTCCGGCCTTGAGGAGGTTGTTAAGCACCGGCGTTAACGAGGTGCCCTCGTGGAATCTGCAGTGGATCCACCAGGGAGAGGCTCTTCCCAACTCCCAGTTATCCAATGGTTGGGATGAAATTCTGGGAATGATCCGGCACCATCTGGGTGAGCCATCCCTAGAGCTCGGTCCTGGATGCTCCTCACAGAATGCAGGAGAGATCCCAACTTTCCCATGTTTGTTGGGAATCCTCAGAGATCTCTGTTTATCCAAAGGTATCCATACTAATATCCATATTTCTGTTATCTCTAGCAGGGAGAAAAGCAGGAAAATTCAATTGGGAAGGCTCTCAGATTGTCCAGCCTGTGGAAGTTGGACCTGTCACACTCCTGCTCCCGTGCCATGATCTTTGTTCCCATTTTTCCGAGGGTTTTGTGAGCAGGAATCTCGTTTGGAGGATTTAGAGCTGTTCCTGTGCTGTCTCCAGCCCGGAAAAAATTTTGGCTTCACCCCCATATATCTCTTCCCTTCTCTGGTCAAGGAATGTGGGAGGTGGAATAAATCCACCCTGATCATCAAAGGGGAAGGAATGGGATGGTTTGGGTGGAAAGGGACACGAAGGATCGTGGAAGCCCCCACCCTTTTCCATGAGTAGGGACAATTTCCACTATCCCAGGTTGCTCCAAGCCCTGTCCAAGCTGGCCTTGGACACTTCCAGGGATGGGGCAGCCACAGATTCCCTGGGAATTACATCCCAGCCCCTCAGCATCCTCACAGGGAGGAATTCCTTCCCAATATCCCATCCAGTCCTGCCCTCTGGCAGTGGGAAGCCATTCCCTGTGTCCTGTCCCTCCATCCCTTGTCCCAAAGTCCCTCTCCAGCTCTCCTGGAGCCCCTTCAGGCCCTGGAAGGGGCTCTGAGGTCTCCCTGGATCCTTCCCTTCTCCAGGCTGGACATTCCCAGCTCTCCCAGCCTCTCTCCAGCCCTTGGAGCATTTCCATGGCCTCCTCTCGATCTGCTCCAGTAGCTCCACATCCTTCTGCTGTTGGACCCTAGAGCTGGATGCAGAATTCCAGGTGGGACCTCACCTGAGCAGGTCACAGGGGCAGAATTCCCTCCTTTCCTGCTTCCCTGCCGTGGGATGAGCCTGGGACATTGGGAATTTCTGGGATGTGAGCACACATGGATGGGGCCTGCCCTATTTTTCACCCACCAACACCCAGAATTCCTTCTCCTTGGGACTGCTCTCCATCCCTTCATCCCCCAGGCAGGAGCCAGGAAGGAAAGGAACAGCTCCTCCCGCAGCAGGAGGAATTTTCCATAATTCCCTCCATCCTTGTTCATCCAGGAGAAGATCTGGGATGCTGAAATCCCTTTTTTTTTTTTTTTTTTTTTTTTTTTTTCTTTGTCAGAGGAATTCTCCAGCTGTGTTGAGGCAATAACAGAATATTCCAGAGTGGAAGGGATCCTCTGGAGAACAGCAGGAGGAGAACCCCACGTGTTCCACTCCCTTTGAACCTCCGGCATCCGTCACATCCCAAATTCCAAGGAATCGGCTGCAGCCACCTCGGGGTTTCCTGGGAGCCTCAATCTCAGCTCTTGATCCCATTTATGGAGATTTTCTGTCCATCCCATTCCCATGGGATTGACGGGGTCCATCAAACATTTAACTCTTGGCAGCTCCGAGGATCCGAACCCTTTGGAGGACTCAGATTGGGAAAAAAGCGCCATTAAATCCCATTTTCCCAGGGTTTGGAAGCAGGCTAGGCACAATCACTTTTATCAACAGCTCCATGCTGGTTCCAAAATTATATCCATGGCTCATGGCTTTTGTTCCTGTTCCTCCTCCTCCTCCCCCAAAATTCCGGGAGAATAAAAGAGCCGTGCTCGTTAATTCGGGATTAAACACAAAAGAAATGGGGGAAGGAAAAAAAAAATCACAGAGGCCTCCAAGCTCCTGGATTTTCCATTCATCCCAAGCTATTCCGGGCTCTGCCTGCTGCTGGGCACCCTGGGAGAAAAAAACATTCCCGGAGCAAAATCCAATGTTTTCGTCGGCACCGCCCCGAAAATTACCGCAGCGGCTGCTCCAGGCCTGGAGTGGCAGCGGCTCCTCCTTCCCTGTGGCAGCTCCTGGGGTTATTCTTTGCTCCTACTGGGAGCCCAAGAAAAGCATTTTTGGGAGGGGGGGTTTGGGTAATAATATCCATGTGTTTTTTCCATAGAGGGATCGGTACCAGCTTGCGCAGAATTGTGTTGGCGATAAACGGAGAAAAATCCCAAAGCGCTCTCAAGTCTTGATTCCACGTTACGGGTGGAAGGAAAACGCTTCTGGAACTGAAAAATCAAGGTTTGGATCCTAAACCAGAGGTTTGGACCCCAAAACCTGAGGGTTTGATCCCAAGCTTGAGGTTTTGATCTTCAAGTTGGAGGTTTTCATCCTAAACCTGAGGTTTGGATCCTAAACTGGAGGTTTTGATCCCAAACCTGAGGTTTTCCCCCTGGAATCTTATGCTTTACTCCTGAAATTTGATGGTTTTGACCTCTAACTTCAGGTTTGAATGTCAAACCTGAGCTTTTATCCTAAAATCAGAGGTTTTGATCCTAAACCTGAAGTTTTGACTGTAAAACCTCAGGTTTTGATCCTAAACCTTTGTTTTTAATCCCAAACCTGAGGTTTGGATCAAAACCTGAAGTTTTCCTCCTGAAATTTGACATTTTGATCCCAAACTTTTGGTTTGGATGCCAAACCTGAGGTTTTGATCCTAAAATCAGAGGTTTTGATCCTAAGTCTCAAGTTTTGATCCCAAACCTGAGCTTTGATCCACTAAAAAGGCCCCAAATCAACGTCATCATCATCCTTGGTGGGCCCAGATTTGTTCTGGAGAGGGCCCTGGTAAGAAACTCGTTATCAGGACTTGTTATCAGTTCTTAATTGATAATGACTATTAATTACCTAAATCCACTTAATAACTCATTTTCCTCAAAGCAACCAGATCGACGGCTCCAATAGCGCTGATTCCACTCCAATTCCTGTTTTTTTCACCTACTTTTTGGGGATATCCCAAAAACTTCCTGGGGTGGGAACATGCGGGAACATCCAGGTGCTCCTCCAATCTCCCAAAAACTCTTCCCGACATTCCCAGCTGTTGGAATGACGGGGAAACAAGCTGGAATCTTGGCAGCTCCATTAAATTCCCATATTTTTAGCAGGAGCATCCCAGATCCAAACAGCAAGGGATGAGCCATGTGGGTGAGCCTGGAATTCCCACCTGGAATCCCCACCTGGAATTCCCACCTGGAAGCTAGACCTAAAACTTCTGACTTTAAAAGTTCTTGAAGAGATCCTGAATCATCCCGAGTCGATTTTTTTTTGGATATAAGGCTGGGAATAAAGGATGTTAAGCAAGGAAAAATCCTGGAGAAATAAGGAAGAAGGGAAAAAGGAGGAAAATATGGAATGAAGACATGAGGACTCTCATGGTGGAGAAGGGAACCAGGCTGCCATTTCCTAAGAATTTTCCCAGCAAAAATCCTGAACTTTGACACTCTGAGTCACAGATTTTCCCCTCAGCTGAAAATAATTCCCCGTGGCATCTTTCCCTGCAGGAATTTTTCCAGGCTCTGGCAAAGAATTCCTAGGAAGTGCACACCTCTTCCTTGTTTCCCCACATTTCATGGATACTTCTCTGATATTTTTCTTTTCAGCCAGAACCATCATTTTTTTGGGAATATTTGCGGAATCTGCAGCCAGGAGGTGAAGTTCACGAAATCATGGAATGGGTGGGGTTGGGTTGGGAGAGACCTGGGAAGATGATCCGATCCCATCCTTTTCCATGGGTAGGGACACCTCCCACTATCCCAGGTTGCTCCAAGCCCCATCCAACCTGGCCTTGGAAAATCCCAGGGATGAGGCAGCCACAGATTCTCCGGGAATTCCACTCCAGGGCCTCACCACCCTCCCAGGGAAGAATTCCTTCCCAATATCCCAAATTCCCTCTTGCCAGTTTAAACCATTCCCTGTTTCCTGTCCCTCCATCCCTTGTTCCAAAATCCCTTTCCAGTTCTCCTGGAACCCCTTGAGGGGAACCCTCCCAGGGAACAATTCCCGATGCCTTTGGATCATGGGAACCCTCATCCCTCGTAAACCTCCAGTTCTCCCAGTGCCGTTTAATTCCCTAATTTTCCAGAGCTTTATTAGGCAACCACATGCAAACCACTTCCCTTTGCGCTCTACTTTCCGTGGCTCAGCATTCCAGGAAAACGCTGGGAATGTGTTGAAGACACGGAGCACTTCTGTGTCAAGCCCAGGCACAGAATAAATCCTCCCAAATTAATTCTGAGCGCCTGGGGAGTGACACTCCAGGCACCTGTGCAACTCTGGGGCGTGTTCAGAATTAATTATCATAAATCCTGGATATTTATTAGTTGAGTCAGGCAGGGAAATACTTGGAAAGCAGAGGAAGGGGGGGTGGGGAGAGTGATCCTGATCCCATTTTATCCAATCTCGCTTCTCCTGTGGCTGCAATGGGGACGGGAAACGTTTTAGAGCGGGAAAGGAGGGAATTCTGCCCCTCTGCTGGAATTCCCACCTGGAATTCTACATCCAGCTCTGGGGCCCAACAGCAGGAGGATGTGGAGATGCTGGAGCAGATCCAGAGGAGGACATGGAGATGCTCCAAGGGCTGGAGAGAGGATGGGAGAGCTGGGAATGTCCAACCTGGAGAAGGGAAGGATCCAGGGAGACCACAGAGCCCCTTCCAGAGCCTGAAGAGGCTCCAGGAGAGCTGGAGAGGGATTTGGGACAAGGGATGGAGGGACAGGACATAAGGAACCATCTCCCAGTGGAAAAGTGGAAATTTAGGTGGGATATTGGGAAGAAATTCTTGGCTGTGAGGGTGGTGAGGGGCTGGGATGGAATTCCCAGAGAAGCCATGACTGTCCCTGGATCCCTTAAAGTGCGCAAGGCCGGGATGGGCAGGACTTGGAGCTCCCAGACAGGAGCAGTGGGATCATTTATTCCCGTGATCCCAAGGCTGATCCCGCAATTTCTCCGTACAGGGAGAACATGTGGAATCCTCGGTGTTCCAACTTCCAGCAACCAATTCCTGGGGTTTATTTCCTCCTTGTTCATGGGATCATATTAAACAATTGTCCAACAGCTCTTCCCATTCCCACGTATTCCTGGATAATTTAATTGTGTCTGGACACAGCCCTGCTCCAGAGGACCCTGAGGGGTGGGCGAGACAACTTCAACAAGTCCTTTCCAACCCCAGGAACTCCTTGATTCCATGAGATTCCATGTTTTCCACCAATTCCTAGAGCCCTGGAGGCTCCCAGGGAACTTTTCCCCATTAGAATGCGAAGCCAAGTCATTCCCAAACACTTCCAATAATCACAGAGTGCCCCATCACTGGTTTTTCCCCACTTTTGCCACATCTCTTAGGACACATCCAGCCTCCTCTGCTCTAAACCTGGAAAAGGTTGGAGATTGGCTGGAATTTTCCTCACAGAAAGTGGGATTAGACCTTGGAATGGGAATGACCGTCCCTGGAGGTGTTTATGGAAAGACCCTGGAATGGGAATCGCCATCCCTGGAGGTGGAAATCGGTGCTGTGGTGGGGCTGGACTTGATAATCCAGGAAGACTTTTTAGACCTAACTAATTCCACAATTCCATAAATAAACTCAAGTCCAACTGGTCCAAGGCTCCGGACCTGAAACCTGAGGTTTGGATCCCAAATCTGAGGTTTTGATCCTGAAATCTGAAGTTTTGACCCTAATCCTGAGTGTTTGATCCTAAATCTGAAGTTCATATCCCAGATCTGAGGTTTTGATACTGAATCTGAAGTTTTTATCCCAAATCTGAGGTTTCAATCCCAAACCTGAGGTTTTCTGCCTGAAATCTTAGGAGACCAAGCAGATGTTGGAGCCAAATTTGGATCTAGGATAGGAAGCAGGAAGTGAAGGGAGGACACGGTGGTGACACCAGGGATATCTCCTGTCCCCTGTCCCCTCCCACAGCTCCCCACTGGCTCCGTAGATGGTGTAGGAGGAAAAACTGGGATAATCAGATCCCTGAGGAAAACAGGGAGCAGCTGCCAAGGAAAGGAGTTACAAAAAAACCTCCAAATGAGTATTTCCTAAACACCTCCCCCCCCCCCAAAAAAAAAAAACGGGATCTCAGGTGCCATGGGTGACAAACTCATCTCTTATTCCAACCTTTTGGAGAGCGTAGGATTTGGGAATTCCCTGGATTGGCTTCAAGGTAAAAAGAGAAATATCTCCCTAGGAAAGGATTTCTTCCCTTTTAGAAGTTGCTAATGGAAAGCTCAGGAAAGAAAAGGGAATTCTATTCCCAGCCCCAAACAGGGAAGAATTCCTTCCCAATATTCCAAATATCCCTCTCCTCTGGCAGTGGGAAATTTAGGAAATTCCCTGTGCCCTGTCATTTCATCCCTTGTCCCAAGTCCCTCTCCAGCTCTCCTGGTGCTCCTTTAGGCACTGGAAGAGGCTCTGAAGTCTCCCTGGATCCTTCCTTTCCCTAGGCTGGATATTCCCATCTTTCCCAGCCTGTTTTCCTCTCCTTTATTTCCTTCCTTTCCTTCATTTCTTCTCCTCCAACCATCCAACACAATTTTTCCTCCCCCCCAAAAAACCCTCCAGGCTGCTGGGACAATCACCTGGATCTTTCAGTTTGCCCTTTTTATTGCATAAAAATCAGCTTTTATTCAGATTTTCTGGTTTCTTTAATTTCCAAGACTCTGGTCTGAAGAGCTTTTCCTACAGTTGCCATATTCCTATAAAACCTTGGATCTTTTGAGGCCCCAACCTGACCCAGTCTGTGATTTATTTGCTGTAAATTATCTTACTTTTTAAAAAAATTCACCTAAACTTAACCCTCTGCCTCCATTTTCCAATATCCCACCCAAATCTCCCCTTTCCCTGTGGGAAACCATTCTCTGTCCCTCCATCCTTTGTCCCAAATCCCTCTCCAGCTCTCCCAGCCACAAAACCATCCCAAATCTGCCATTCCAGGAGAACCATGGATTTGAATTCCTTTGGCGAACCCAGCTCCCGAAATTGGAATTGTTCGGGTTGTTTTGGTTTTTTTTTTCCCCCCCTTTTGTTTGTTTGTTTGTTTGTTTTTAAAGGAGGAGCATGGGGGATGCCCTTCCCTTCCCAAATCTCCCTGCAGTCCTTTCTGTCTCCCAGGCTTGGCTCATCCTGCAGCTCCTGAACTCCCACCGGGAATTAGGGGCGGAGGCAGCATTTTTCTGGTTCCTCAACCTCCTCCCCGTGGGGCTAATTAATATTCCTTAAGCACCACACCCCTAATTACAATAGACAAAAAAAAAAGCCCTTGGTCTCGCAAGTTTCTCTCTCGATTCCGGATTTTCCCGGTGAATTTACATCCCGCGGAACACACCCATTAACTCCGTGGTTTTAATTACGGCATCAAAACCCTCTCGATTAGAGCACCAAAAAAAAACCCAAAAAAAACCCAAAAAAAACCCCACAAAAAAACAAAAAAAAAAAAACCACAAAAAAAACCCCACAATCAAACAAAAACAAAACAAAACAAAAAATACAAAAAAAACAACCAACCAAACAAAAAAAACCCAAAAAAACCCCAAAAACAACAACAACAACAAAAAAAACCCCACAAAAAAACCCACAAAAAACCAACAAAACCCCCCCCAAAAAACAACAACAACAAAAAAATAAAAACAAAAACAAAAAAACACAAAAAACCCCCCAAAACCAACAAAAAAACCCCAAAAAATAAAAAACAAAACAAAAAAAAACCAAAAACAGAAAAAAACCCCCAAAAACAAAAACAAAAAAAACCCCAAAAAAACAACAAAAAAACCCCCAAAAAAACCCCAAAACCAAACCAAACCAAACCAAACCAAAAACACAAAAAAAACCCCCCAAAAAACAACAAAAAACAAACAAACAAACAAACAGACAAAAAAACCCAACCCAAACCAAACCAAACCAAACCAAAAAAAAAAAAAAAAAAAAGGGGCTCTCGACTCTCAAATTAAGAGCACACACACGCACACAAAACAAAAACCCCCAAACCAACATCCTCAGCTCACTGCCCTGGTCCCAGCTCACCAGGAAAACATTCCCTTATCCCGAGCAAAGCATTCCAGACGGTGACACATGCTGCCATGGGAAGAGCTGGGATGAGAACTCCCCCTCATTAGGGCAGAGCAGATTTAGCAATGAAAGGGCTTGGGGCAGCTCTGGGCTGTTGGAGTTTTGTAGCCTTTTCCAGAGGATCCCGTTGCCTCCGGGATAATTCCATACAAAAACCCTTGACCGCATCCGTCGGGACGGGAACAGAGCCTTCAGTGTTCCTCCTCCCAACCCTTTTCCATCCTCACTCTCTGCATGGAAAACGGCTTGGATAAAGCTGTGCCCCCCCTGCCAAGGGAGTGTTTTGCTCCCAGTAATCCTTAACCATTCCCAAAATCCGTCAAAAAAATCAGTCCTGGGTGTATTTGGGAGCTGACCACGCCAGGGTTTAATGGGAAGCATTAAATACCAAGGAATATTTGACGTTCTTTAAACATGAATTCCCTCGATCCGTGATCCTAATCAAAACACTGGGGTGGGGGGAAAAAAAACCCCCATGGAAAATGGACAATCAGCACGAAAAAACAGCAGGAAAATTGTGTTTCTGCAGGAATTTCAGGATGGAGGCCAAGCTCAGTGCGGGAGCCCCCCCTGCCCAGGAAAAGGGACTCTGGGTGTCCCCTCCTTCCCTCATTCTTGCTCTCCCTGAGGTTAATTCCAGCTTCAAAGAGGGGAGTTGGGGAATTCCAGCCCCATGCACCTGCAGGGTGGCACCAGGGAGCTTTTGGGGCAGCCGGGCGAGACGGCTCTGAGTGGGGAATTAGACAGGAAATTCTTCCCTGGGAGAGTGGGAAGGCCCTGGAATGGGATTCCCAGAAAAATTAATCCCTGGAAGCGTCCAAGGTTGGAGCAACCTGGGATTTTGGAAGGTTGGAAGTGGTAGCGGGTGGGGGAGCTTTAAACCCCCTTCCAACCCAAACCACCCCACGATTCCGCGATTCCGCCTTTTATCATCCAAGTTTTCTCCTCCTGAAGCATCACCGAGCCCAGGGGGAAGAAAATCCCAAATCCACCCCAAAAAAAAACCAACCAACTGTGCCAAACCGGCTCCCTCCTTCAGTCAGTGCCCACCTCCTTCCACGGAGAGATCCCATCCTTCCTTCATCTGCCATCTCCCACCATCATCCCTCCGGGGGCTGCTCAGGACACTCCGGGGCCACCTTCTCCCCCTCCCTGAAGGCTCTGATTTGGGGAGGGGTGGTGATGCCCAAATCCCAGAGCGAGTCTCCGCACGCCTTTCCCTCCCCGGGAGAAGGATTCTCCAGAGGGCTCTGGCAGAGAGCCCTCCCCTCCAGAGTCGTGCCCTCCCCCGGGATTTTGCAACAGAAAGGAACCACAGAGGAGTTCTCCTCCAGCTTTTTCACAAGAGTTTAATTCCTTGGGAGACGAGAAACAAGGGGTCGCTTTTATTTTTGGCGGTGTTATTTGGGTTTTTCCTCTTTTTGTTCCCCCCCTTTTATTTTTTTCCCTCCTCCAAGGAAAGTTTCTGATCTTTCCACTTCAGGAACCTCAATGGGGTCATCACGACCAGGAGGGGACCCCATGAGTTATTCCCTAGTCCTGATGTTTGAGACAAGATTGGCCTCAGATCTGGCTTTTTTTTTTTTTTTTTTCCTTTATTTTTTTTTTTTTTTCAGGAAAAAAAATATAGGGGAAAAAAATTGGAAAGTTTGACCTCACTGTGCTTTAGTTCTGAACTTGCAACTGCAGCAGACGGCTCAGGAAGGCTCCAAAAATTTAAAAAAAAAAAAAAAAAAAAAAAAAAAATTTGGGAAAAGAAAGACTTGACACAAGCAGAGGTTTCCCCTGCCAAGGCACGCGAGGTGAACTCTACACAAGATAAAATCCATTTTTCTCCCCAGGAAAAAGCAGTTTGGAAAAGACCTGTAAAGCGTCAGAGCCATGGAGAAATCAAGATCAAATCTGGGATTCGAATCCTAAATATTTAATAGCTCAGGCAAGGAGTCCAGAAGTGACACCGTGTGATCCATTTTTAATGCTTCGTATTCTTCTTCCTCATGCATTTTTTCGCCTAAAAAAATTTCGGAGCCACAATTTATCTGGAGTGGTCGAATATGAAATTAAAATTGCGGCAGGGGAGGGATTGGGAGTTAAAGGATTCTCTCAGCTGGAAGGAGCTGTGGCATAAATGAATTATTTCCTGAAAGAGGCTTTTTTTTTTCATTCCTTCTGGGCGGAGAAATTCCAGGGAGTCGATAACGGCCTGGATGAGACACGAGATTTATGGATTCACACTAAAAAAAGGGAAGATTCTGGGGAGATAGAAGGAAAATGTGTTTGGGAGGTGCTGGAATGGAATTCTCAGAGTAGCTGTGGCTTCCCCCCTGGAAGTGTCCAAGGCTAGGTTGGACAGGGCTTGGGGCAGCCTGGGATAATGGGAGGTGTCCCTGCCCTTGGAAGAGGGTGGAACTGGATGGGCTTTAAGGTCCATTCCCATCCAAACCATTCCATGATTATCCACACACAACTCCAGAAGGTCCTTCTGGAAAAAGCAGTTTATGAATCCGGTCTCCCGAGCCTTAAGTTTGGTCACAGAACCATGGAATGGTGGGAGGAACCTTCAAGATCCTCTTTTTCCCAAGGGCAGGGACATCTCCTATCCCAGTCTGCTCCAAGCCCCATCCAACCTGGCCTTGGACACTTCCAGGGATGAGGCAACCATGGCTTCTCTGGGAATTCCATTCCAGCCTCTCACCACCCTCACAGGGTGGAATTCCTCCCCAATATCCCATCCAAATCTCCCCTTTCCCATGGGAAGCCATTCCCGGTGTCCTATCCCTCCATCCTTTGTCCAAAGTCCCTCTCCAGCTCTCCTGGAGCCTCTTTAGGTACTGGAAAGAGCTCTGAGGTCTCCTTGGATCCTTCCCTTCTCCAGGTTGGACATTCCCAACCTCATCTGGCAGAGGTGGTGACACTGCACTGATATTCCATATCCTGGAGATTCCATGTCCAGACATTCCTTCCTTGCTGTATTTCTGGCAAAAAAAAAATCAAACCCAATCGAATAGCAGCAGCTCAACCATTCCAGCTTTTCCTCCGGGAAAAGCTTGTGGTGGTGTTTTCCACAGCTTATAATGCCTGGAGGGATCTTTGTCCCATTTTACACAGCCCCAATTCCCCAACTCTTCCCTTCTTTCAGGCCATGTCCCAATCTTGCAGGTGTTCCCCTAGGGGAAAAACCCAGGAATGTGTCACTTGTTGTCCTGGATTTCACCAATATTTGTTTCAATCTGGCCCTGATTAATTGGAATGATTTCGCTATCCCTGAAATTCCAGTCTCGGAGCAACGCTTGCAACCACTTTTGGGTTTCCAGTTGTCTTCAGCTCCTCAAAAAAAAAAAAAAAAAAAAAAAAAAAAAAAAAAACAAAACTTGGAAAAAGTCACTCTGAATAATGTCTCCGCTTCCCAAACCATCCAACTGGGAAAAGCCTGACCTACTTGGCAGGAGCATGGAGAGCCTGCGCTCTTTTCTTTATTTTCTTTTTTTTATTTTTTTAAATTCTTTTTAATGATTTAAGAGAATCCAAACATGAGGCACCGGAGAGGTGGGAATTCCACAAAGCCATTAAGAGACCACCAGACATTTGGAAGCTCCTTAGCCACAATTTTCCCTGTAATGCAAATTCCTTCTATCAGTTTGCCAAAATACGGAATTTTACACAGAGTTTTGAGGTTTGGGGATGAGAAGAAGAATCCCAAGGAAAGGGCAACCAGCAGGAAAATCAGGATGGAAATTTGTCAGGAAACACAAAAAATAGATGGAAAAAAAAATAAATAAAGGAAAGGCCTAACAGGAAAGGGGAAGGAAAAAGGAAAACACCTGGAATTTGTTCCCTTTTGGCCCTTCCTAAACCACTGAGAGGAAACAGGAGGGAAAAAGACTGGGATAGGATGGGGTGGAATGGAATGGGACTCCTTCTCATCCTGGAGAAGAGAAGGATCCAGGGAAACCTCAGTGCCTGAAGGGGCTCCAGGAGAGCTGGAGAGGGACTTGGGATGAGGAATGGAGGGACAGGACACAGGGAATGGCTTCCCACTGACAGAGGGCAAGGACAGATGGGATATTGGGAAGGAATACTTCCCTTTGAGGGGCTGGAGTGGAATTCCCAGAGAATCTGTGGCTGCCCTATCCCTGGAATTGTCCAAGGCCAGTTTGGATCAACCTGGGATTGGTGGAAGTTTGGGGGGTCAGAATTCCATGATCCTTTAAAACCCATCCTTTCCAACCCAAATTCCATGATTCCATGACCCCACCACATGCCTCTCCTCATCCACACGGAAAGGGGAGGTAATGACATAACCTCATCCCAGTTATCCATAAAAATGAGATGAGGGACACTCATTAATCCCGTAAAACTCTTAATACCGAGCACTGGGCACCGAAATAGGTCACGGAAACGATGCAGCACCTCGTAATTCCCAGTGGGAACAGAGGGGGTGGGATAAACAGAAATCTGCTCTTTTCCTGGGAGAATCTGGCTCCTTGCACTCAAATCCCTCCTGAGAAGCCGAATTCCTCCAGGAAACTCATCCTGCAGTGCTCAGGAGCAACAGACAGGGAGAGATTTGGATCCTGTGGATGGAGAGCTGGGATAAAAAGCCAGGAAATTGCCGAGTGCTGATCCTGCTTCTTCTCCCTGAGTGTGGAATCTTTCTGGCGTCTTGAGCTTCCGGGGTGAAGGACGGTCCTTTCCAGATGAATAACTCGAAATAACAGCACAGAACATGGCAAATTTAGCAGGTTTTTCTCTGACTCCAAGTCAGCTGTCTGCAGCTAATTACAGGGATATCAGGGAATTTGGGATTTGTCAGCTGGATTGAAGGGAAAACGTTGCTTGAGAAAATGTCTTGATTAAACTCTGCAAAAATCCTGCAAAAATCCCCTCAAAAATCCCGTGAAAAGAATAGGATCTTTGTGGGGTTTTGGGAGTTCTGGCCCAGGGTTTTTGTTCTGGCTTTGGGCACTTCTGGGGATGGGGCAGTCACAGATTCTCTGGGAATTCTGTTCCAGTGGAAGTCCCAGTCTCACAGGGAAGAATTCCTTCCCAATATCCCATCTAACCCTGCCCTCTGGAAACCATTCCCTGTGTCCCTGTCCCTCCATCCCTTGTCCCAAATCCCTCTCCAGCTCTCCTGGAGCCCCTTTAGGCCCTGGAAGGGGCTCTGAGGTCTCCCTGGATCCTTTCCTTCTCCAGGCTGGACATTCCCAGCTCTCCCAACCTCTCTCCAACCCTTGGAGCAACTCCCCTGTATCTGCTCCAGCAGCTCCACATCCTTCTGCTCTTGGACCCCAGAGCTGGATGCAGAATTCCAGATGGAAATTCCAGCAGAGGGGCAGAATCTCCCCCTTTCCTGCTCAGGCCGTGGAATCCAAACATTTTCCTATATGACAGTAGAGACCAGCTTGACCTCCACCAACCCAGGACTGGATCAAACACCAGGAATCTCAAAGCTTGGAATTGCAGAAGCAGGAACGGAGACAAATCAAAGCCTGGAGTTGAATTTCCAACAACACCCAACGCCTCGAAGCTCAGGGTCACGGTGTCAATCCACTTAAGCGTGGCCTAAAATAGTTAAGCGAGAGCTGAGTCTGCACCTGAATCCTCCTGACCTTCATCCCATCCCATTAATTTCATCCCGTCCCATCCATTAATTTTGGATCGCTCCAAGCGTTTCATACTTGATCGCCAGAGAAGATAATTTGCTGTGCCAGCCCTGCTATCAAATCCCAGGCACAGATCTAGGGCAGGGAGACTCCAAAAACTCTCCAGGGACAGCCGCTCCCAGTGAGGAATGTGTAGTTTCTTCTTAGAGAGGCCCACCAGAAATCAGGGATTAATAGGAAAAACAACAAAACCGGGAAAAACCGGCAAACTTTTTGATGTGAGCCACGCTGGGAATGCAGAGATCCTTCCACTTGGCAAACCTCAGCTGGTGGAACGAGTTTTCCCAGTCCAACTCAGACTTGGTGGATCAAGGAAAGGGTTGGAATTGCTTCCAAAATATTTCTGTAATGATTTCAAAGAAGGCAATAAAAATTCTGTTCACAGATCCAATACATTTTCTGGAGATGGAGATTTTTCCTCAAAAGCCTGGAAATATTTTCTGCAAATGGAGCCTGTGAGTTTTCCTGATAACTCCTGATAAATAAATTTCCTGATAAACCTTTCCAGTGACTAAATGGGATCTAAAAGAGCTGGAGTGGGAATTCACTTTGGAAAAGTGATAGGACACAGGGAACAGTTTCCTACCGCAAGAAGGTGGGTTTAGGTGGGATATTGGGAAGGAATTCCTTCTTGGGAGGAGGGTGGTGGATGTCTAAATCCACACCCCTAAAAGGGATTTTGTCCTGGAACCACTTCACGTCCTGTTGGAACTCAACCGCTAAAAAAAAATAAAAATTAATATTCTGTACTATTTACAGGGCAGAACTGGAAATCGGGAGAGGTCAGAAAGTGCTTGGCCACCCAAGGGGAGATGATTTTCCTTCTTTCCGTGACGTTACTTCAGGCCCTGGTGCCGTTCCCTGCAGAAGTTCTGAGGGAAAACTGCATCACCCCTGAGGAAAAGGAGCTTTTATCAACACCCACGACGGCGTCAGCAAGTGGATCTTGAGTTTTTGATTATGCGAAAAATGCGTTGCTCCCCAATTCCACAGGGGGTTGTGCTCTTCCATAATTTTATTTCCAGTTTAGCACCAGGATTTAAGCACAAATAAAGGATGAGTGGGAAGAAGAAGAAGAAGAAGGATAAAGAAATGGAAGAAATCAGGTTTTGGAGGAACCCAGAGAAGTTGTGGCTGTCCCATCCCTGGAAGTGTCCAAGGCCAGATTGGACAAGGGTTTAGAGCAACATGGGATAATGGAAGGTGTCCCTGCCCAATGGAATGGGAGTGGGATGAGATAGTCTTGAAGATCCCTTTTCAACTCAAACCATGGCTTTTCCCCCCTGAATCTCTACATCCTAAAGGAAGCCTTGCTTTCCTTGGATGATTTAAAAAGGGGAAAAAACATCTCCAACCACGTGCCTGGCCCACTTCCCACCCAGTTTTGTTCCCCAGTATTATTTAACAGCATCTCCTATGGAGTAATTACAAACATCAAATTTAGAGGTGAGACAATTCCCTTCCCAATTAAAAAAAATCCAGGAAGCAACTCAGCCCCTCGGCCAGACGAGGAAGCAGGAGATTTCCCAAAGACAGGATTTTCCTTGGCCAAACTAGGGGCTCTTGTCTTCAAAGAGAGAAGCTGACAACTGGAAAAGCAGGAAAATCTCCTCAATGGCTTCTCCAGCCACAAGTTGTGGCGTCCCCTGGGTCCTGATGCTATCAAGGGCTTCAAATATCCACGGGAGGGTTGTGTTATCCTGGTTTAATTCCCTGGCTTTGGTCTGGCGGGGCAATTACAGGAATTTTGCAAACACTTAATCCTTAAATGAACTCGACTCTGGGTTTAGCTTCCTGCAGAGCCCGGCGGGCGCCTCTCAAAGAAGTGATCCGTGTAGGAGCCGGTTGGATCCCATCATGCCCGGGACGGAGCCAAGCACTCCAGGAAAAATAAACAACCCGATGCCATCAGGCCTCCGCCTGCTCAACGCAATCTGAAGGCCGAGAGAATGAATGGAAGTGAAACCCCACTCACCCCCCTCCCCGCCCCGTGCAGGCAGTGATTATTCAAAGCTGCCAGACAGGATCCAGGTCCTGCTTCCAGCCTTCCTGAAGACACAGGGAGGGATAAAACAGCCCTGTTGCCATTTTCAAGAGGCTCAGGAATTCCGAGGATACAAACATGGCCACTTCCACTAGGCCGTGGCCTTGTTTGGGATGTGATAAATCCCTGGAAAGAAATAAAAACCCGGCTTTGGCTGGGAACTAATCTGCTTTGATAAGAATCAGCGTGGGAACTGGAAGCTCCAGTAACAACCAGTCAAAGTCTATTTATACAAGACATCCCTGCCAGGGATCCATAGGAGAACTGACACTGGGAAGTCTGTGGGGGAAAAAATCTCCATTAATGTGCTTGTTTCAGCAAATGAGGATCTGGGGAAAAGCAGTTTCAGCACTTTCATGAAGCTCTGCCTGGAAACTGGATGTTTTGATCATGGAGTTATGGATTTTGGATGGTAGCAGTCGTAATGGTGAGGCCAATACCTGATTATTTGGAAATGGGATGAGTTTTGCAGCCAAATCCAGGCCTCGCTCTGGGCGTCCATCCAAAGCTTTACCACGAGCTTGGGTGAACTCCAGGTGTTTTTTTTTTTCATTTCCACACCTATACAGCCGTGGAAACCACCCTTCCATCCCCCGGAATTCTGACTGATCAGGCCTTTCCAATCAAAAGAATATGGATTCCTTCAGGTAGATTTAGAGGGAAGAATCCCAGACAAAATGGTAACTACAACTAATCAGAAATTTTATTTAGTTTATCCCCATTTTTTGGGCCCTTTTTTATCCAAATCCTAAGTTCTTCAGAGTAACTCCTCTACGACATTCCTAGGTGAGAGCGTTGGGCTCTGCACCCAGTTCACACCAACTTCCTTCCACTGCAGCTCTTTGAACATTATGAATAAAAAAATCCAGATAATTCCTGAGGCAGACAATGATATTCCAGTTTTACCACCCGCAGCTCTGGGATGCATTTCATTAGCAACTCACAAGATCACCTGCCTTTGAGCTGATTATTTCATTGTCGGAGTCGTATTCCTGCTGTATTCCTGCTCGGAGCTGAGCATGCATCAGAAAAATACTCATATGGGTTTTTCAGGGATAATGCTTTGCCCTTTCAGAAGCAAATCACCTCAAATTAAGACACTGAACAAGATAAGGCTGAGTCAGTCGTTGAAGAGGGCCTGGGAGAGCCTGGAGAATGGAAGGATCCAGGGAAACCTCAGAGCTCCTTCCCGTGCCTAAAGGGGCTTCAGGAGAGCTGGAGAGAGACTTGGGACAAGGAATGGAAGGACAGCACACAGGAAATGGCTTCCCGCTGGAAAAATAGAAATTTAGGTGGGATATTGGGAAGGAGTTGTTTCCTGTGAGGGTGGTGCAGCCCTGGAATGGAATTCCCAGAGAAGCTGTGGCTGCCCCATCCCTGGAAGTGTCCAAGGCCAGGTTGGAGCAACATAGGATGGTGGAAAGTGTCCCTGGATTGGAACAGGATGATCTTGAAGGTCCATTCCATAACTCCACACCAATCCCAAATGTGATGTGACACAACCTTCCTTCCCAATATCCATTAATCCCGAACAACTTCCGGTTCCTCTCCCAGAAAACAGCCCCCCAAAAAAGTCACATTTGACAACACATGAAAACACTGGGGTCAGCGCTCGAAAAACAGCTGATCTCCATCTGAATTTTACGCATTTTTGACACAATCTTTCCGCTGTCAGAAATCAGTCCCAGCCCCCAATGATTCATTCCGCTCTCCCGTAGTGACTTCTTTGATGTTTTGTTATTCCCTAAAATCCTCGACACTTTTCCTTCCATGACTTTTTGATCAACAAACTCATCAGAGGCGCCGTCACGTGCTTTAGGAGTGCCCTCAGCTTCTAAAATAAGAATTTTATCTTCAAAACCGAGGATATATTGAAATTCCAAGATAATTTCAGGAGGCTCCGGTATCAGGTGATAGAAATAAAAAAAGTCCTTCAGATTCCCGCTCCGCACTGAGGTTTTGAAACTTCAAATCCTGTTTGGGGGTGTATTTTGTGAGCCTGAAATTCCACAAAAATATCACATATTTGGGTCTAAATCATATTTGCTATTTTTCAACCCCCCTCGCATCACTATCCCAAAGTTCCCCCCTGCGCTTTATTATCCGTATCCATAATTCTCTGGAGTGAGGCTCTGATGGATAAATCGCTATTTATTCCCCTGTTAAATTATGAATTCATAAACAATTCCTCTGCTCTACCCCGGTGCCGTGACTGGCGAGGGAGCTGCATGGAATTAACAGGAAATGGGGTTGGGATTCGGGAGGTAAACTCAAATAATCAAGCACAAGTTCATTGTGAACTTCAAATTACCCCAGACATTCCTAAAGCACTGGAAATTTCAGAGCTGTGGCTCTGGAGGGAAAAATCAGGTCTGCATCCTTCATCCTCTGCATGCAATAAAAGCTTCCTCTTCCTCACCTGCCTCTGGGATGTGTGGAAATTCCAATCCCATTCCCTGGTGCTGAGCAGGATTCAGATCTCTCAGAAAAGAAAATTAGAAGGTCTCAAAATGGGGGGAGGAAAGTTGATGTGAGACTGTCAAAGCACTGGAAGACTCCAATTTAGATTTTTTTTTTTTTTTTTGGTCAGTTAGGCAGTTTGGATTTTTTTTTTTTTTTTGGCAGTTTTTAATTTATTTATGGAATAATTATGTAGGGATAAAATGATTAAGCAGTGGTGAAAATTCTCTTCCTGAAGTTATAATGAAAAATGTGGAAGAAACCAATGAACAGAGCCTTGAACTCTATTCTGGCTTTTCGATATCTGAAAGCAGCATAAACTTTCTTATTTTAGAGCCAACTTCATTCTTAAGGGTGGCCTTTAATTACAATTATTTCTTTTAACCTTGACAGCTTCCCATTTTATTGGATATTATTGGATATTAACTGGGGAGAGCTCCTGGTCTCATCCTAGGAAGTTATAAAGTAGTTCCTGGAGAGTGTGATAAAACTCCATTTCCAATCTAAATCCAGTTTTAAAAGTGGAATTGTGCACCCACACTTCCACTCCTGCGGATTATCAGGAGCTGCTTCTCCTATAAAGGACATTCCTGTAAGGAATAGTGTGAAAAAACCCCAGAATCCCAGAATGTTTTGGATCTGTGGGATCATCCAGTTCCACCTCCTGCCATTTTTCCACACTTTCCACTATCCCAGGTTGCTCCAAGCCCTGTCCAACCTGGCTTTGCACAGCTCCAGGGATGAGGCAGCCACAGCTTCTCTGGGAATTCCATTCCAGCCTCTCACCACACAGGGGAAAATTCTTTCCCAATATCCAATACAAACTAAATATTTTTCCAGTTTCCAATATTTTTCTCTCTGGCTCACGCGAATCCTCAGGGTCACCTCTCGCTTGATTTATTCTGGAACCCATCAACTCGAGGATCCACGTGGGCCTCTCCAACTGTTCTCCACAGAAATGGAAACAAGAAATAAAATCAAAGAATTGCAAGGCAGCAATTCGAGCACCGACTGAAGGGTTCTGATACATGCAAATCATGGAATTCAGTTGTTTATTGGTGAAGATGGGAGACACTCTCCCCAGGTTGGAACAGCTCCATACTTTTCTGGCTGTGGCAGCAGCAGAGGTGTTTTATAGGATTTGGGAATGTTTTGGGTTGGATGGGGCCTTCAAATCTTCCAATTTCACGGGCAGCGGCACTTTCTGCTATCACAGGTTGCTCCAAGCCCTGTCCAACCTGGCTTTTAACACTTCCAGGGATGGGGCAGATAAGATTTTCTGGGAAAATCCTTACCAGGGTCCTCTCCCTTGTTCCAAACTCATCTCCTGCTCACTCCTGTGACATTGCCAATTCCCAGCCTGGGAAGTTTTGAATCCCTATGGATTCACTGAACCATCATCCTCCTGAATCCACAAACATCCCACTCCTTAATCACCCAACTTTTCCATAACTGGAGCAGCTCCAGCCTTCCCACAGTTGTTACCATCCTCTATCCAGACAAATCCCTAATAATTCCCTAGGAAAAAAGCAATTAATCCTTGTCCGGGTTGTTTACGGCACAAACATCCAACACAAACATTCCAGATTTCTCTGGAATCTGATTTATCTCTGTTTCAGCTCAAAGAACACAATTCAGCCTCAGTCCTCCATGCAAAAGTCAGCTCCAGAGGATTCCTCCCAGTGGATCCACACAGGTGGCACCGGGAACTTCCCAAAAAACATAACAGGACAGCTCCTGCCTGGGGTAAGATGAGTTGGAAAAGCTCCCACATCCCCCAAAAAACTGAGTCCTGCATCCTAAAAGAGGTTTTTTTTTCATGGAATGAGAGAACACTTGAGACTTTCAGGCACCTCCGGAGATCACCTGATCCAACCTTCCTGCTCGTGGAAGGCTCATCCAGAGCAGATGGATCAGGATTGTGTCTGGTTGGATTCTGGACATCTCCAAGGATGGAGATTCCATGAGCTCTCCAAATTATTCTCCCCTTTCTCCACGGATGAATGACAGAAAAGGACTCACACCTTGAGCTTCAAAGCATCTGGAACAACTTCCAGAAGGACCTTAAAGGAAGGATTTTGGGAGGAAATGTTGGAGGGAACCGTGGTTTGGTTTGGTTTGGAAGAAACCTTAAAGATCAACCAGATCAAACCCTCAGGAATTGTTGTGTTACATGGGAATTGTTTTGTCACATGGGACACCTGTAACAACTGCAGAATGACAAAACCTGGAGCAAATTTAGGAAATTCACGGAGTTAGGAAAATCCGAGATTAGATTTGGGATAAAACAAACACCTTGGACAAATGTCACCTTTGAAGGGCCTCAGAAATCCAACCCACAGAAATGTTCTGTGATAAAGGAAGTCAGGACTAGATTTGCCTTTCTTAGGGAATACAAGAGATTGAGGATATGAATTCTCTCTTCCACAGAATTCCCAATAGCTCAGACATGCCTCTTTCATCCTGGGATTTTCACTCCCACGCAGCAGCTCCATCAGCCACCACAATCCTCCCTCCTCGCCCTGGATTCCAGTCAGAACTCAAGTCCAGGAAATGAAAGGTCGGAACTGGGCCTCAAAGATAAAGGAAGTCGGGACTAGATTTCCCTTTCTTTTTTTTTGGGAATACAACAGATTGAGGATATGAATTTGCTCTTCCACAGAATTCCCAACAGCTCAGAGTTGCCTCTTTCATCTTGGAATTTTTACTCCCACCCAGCAGCTCCATCAGCCACCACGAACCTCCCTCCTGGCCCTGGATTCCAGTCGGAACTTGTGCCCAGGAAATGAAAGGACCATTGTGAAACTCCCCAAAAACATCTGGCCGAGCACCCACTCCCTCAATGCCCGCCTTGTTCTGCCCGCCACATCTCAGGATGAGCCATTCCAAGGGGGTGAGGCAATCTCGGAGAGAGGTTCACAACTTTTAAACTTTCATCTCTCCAGCCGAGACCCGGGCTAAATTCTGAGTCCTCAAGCGAGAGCAGAGCCACAAATTTTAACTTTTCCACAGACCCTCAGCCCAAATTCCTATTTTATTTTTTTTTTTCCCATCTCCACTTAACCTTTCACCTGAAACAACTGAGACGTTGAGAGGATGAGGAATCAAATATTCAGGAGGGTCTTTTGTCTCCTCCCTTCCATTGCTGATCTTTGTTACTCATCACCAAGCTGATGATTTGAAGAGCCTGGGACAAGCTTGTTTGTCAGCTGGGAACTACCAGTTGGGTAAAGGGAGAGTGGGATCTTGGTAACATCAGGGATAAAATTACTGCTCGGCACCTCTTCATTTTGAGAGGAACTAATTCCAACCTTTGTTTAAACCCAGAGGTGCCCAGGGAAGGGGGGAATTAAAGCACCACAAAGTGCTCTCAGTTCACCCAACTCCACCAGAACCAGGCTGGTGCCTCCAAATTCCTTGTGTTTTCCTTCTTGGAGCTTCCCACCTGAGTCTGAACACGCTGAGGTGCCATCATTGTGATGCTGGTTAAGAAAAAAAAAAAGGGGATTCAAAGGAATTTTGTGTGGCCTTGGAACCGAATCCATGTCTAAAGCTCATATTTGGGACAAAACAAGGATTTGGGACAAATATCGGCTTTGAAGCAGCTCAAAAATCCAACCAGTGCAATACTTACCCAAAAGTCTTGCCAAAATAATGGAACGAGACCCAAAACCTGCTCTGCCAGCAAAACCTTCACATCCCTTGATCCTTCTTCACCAGCTTTTCCGTCTTTTTAGGCTAGGAATGAAGGTTGGAAGGTGACACCACCCAAAAACCAGCTCCTGATCCAAGAGGAGATGCTCTGTGAGAGCATTTGAGATGTAGGGATGTGGTTTAGCGTGGGCTTGGCAGGGCAGGGCTAATGGTTGGGCTCCGTGGCCTTGGAGGGCTTTTCCAGTCATGATTCTATGATTCCAGAAATTTCTAGGCCAAATGCTGCACCCAGGTACCAGGTTAAGTCCTTGGCAACAGGGATAACAGATGTGGCAGGGAATCACGGAATCATGGAATATCCTGAGCTGGAAGGGACCCACGAGATCAACCAGATCCAGACTCCAGGAATTACTGTGTTACATGGGAATTGTTGTGTCACATGGGACACCTGTAACAGGTGTAGAACGACAAAACCTGGAGCAAATTTAGGAAATTCACGGAGTTAGGAAAATCCGAGACCAGAATTCGAAGTTTCACAACGTCTGTGAATTTAACCCAGAATCTGGGATATGTGGATCATTAGGTTCAGGAATCTGTTCCATCCCATCCCTTTCCACTACCACCACTAAGTGCCACAGAAATAACACCCAGCAAATACCCAAAAACGAGGTTTAGTCCTCAAAACCAAAGGACTAAACCCAGTCTGCACTACAGAAGGGTTTAGCAAAGCCAGGGATGAGACCAAATCCATCCGAGAGGTCTCCAGTTTTTCCAGAGGATTTCTTCCTCCTTCCAACTTTGCAAGTTTGAAGGATTGACCTCGGGACAAAGAGAGCCTGGAAAAAATCTCTTCCCTAGGGCAGATTTTGGCTTTAAAGAATGATTTTCCAAGGCTGAATTCTGAGGGAAAAGGGCTGGGAGAAGGGGATGTGGGTGATGCTTCCCAGGGATGAAATCTGAGTTTTACCCAGAGTCATTCCATAACATCCCAAATATTGTCACCAAGAGCCACTAGGGAGGAAAAGAAGGTTTCCACAAATGAAGAGAGTTTTGCTTTTACAACTGGAGACACTGAAAGCACGGAATGGCAATAAAATCATGGGATGGTTTGGGTTGGAAGGGACCTTCAAGATCATGGAATTCCACCACCCCTTTCCATGGGCAGGCTCACCTTCCACTATCCCAGGTTGCTCCAAGCCCTGCCAACCTGGCCTTGGACACTTCCAGGGATCCAGGGGCATCCACAGCTTCTCTGGGAATTCCATCCCAGCCCCTCAAAAAGCTGAAATCCCTTCCCAGTTTCCCATTTCCGAAGGTTTGAAACCATTCCCCATGTCCTGCCCCATCACCCTCGGAATAATTCGGCTTGGAAGAGACCTTGAAGATTTGCCCCAGCTCCAAACACCAACCCTCAAAAGCTGCCCACTCCTCCTCATGTTTTGGGACCACAAAAGCAAATTCCCAAGGGTTCTTCCAGAGCCAGCAGGTCACGGGAGCCGCGACAGCTTGTGGGTGAAAAATCCCGTTTTTCCTCAGGGAAAAAATGATCCCGATGGCTCCTCGGGAAAACTGTGATGCCAATGACAAGAGGACGCCATATTTTTAGAAAAGCCCACGAGGACTTTTTATCACTTGTTCTAAATTTTGTCTTCAACTCCCGTTCACCCAGCTGGGAAGATGCTACTCCATGGAAGCACGGATCGGGTGGGATGTGGCAGAATTCCTGCCGAGTGCCACAGATTTTTGCAGTATTACTCACAGAGAGGCACAAAGTGATTCATGTTTGTCCTTCTAGAAAAGGAAATTTTATTTTTTTTTTTTGTCTCTTTCCCCATTCCTGCATGCCTAGGACAATGTGTCCATGGAGTTCTCATGGATTAGAGCTTCCTGCTCGTCAGAACTTCTGTCCAAAACGTTGGGCTGGAATTCTGAGGGGAGAAATTTGGCCTAAAAAAAGAATTGGATGCTAATAATTGAGAATATGTCAATCATGTTGGAAGAGCAACCTGGAGGGATGAAGCGTGTCCAGAGATGGGAATGGAGCTAGGAACGGTTTGGAGAACCAGGAGAGGCTCATCCTGGAGAAAAACTGGATCAAAAGCATCTCAGGGTGAATCCAGGAGGGGATCAGGATCTGGTCCAAGGAAACAAGGGACAGGATGAGAGGAAATGGCCTCAAGCTGCGGCAGGGACACTTTAGGTTAGATTTTAGGGAATATTCCTCATGGAAAAGGGCTTTACAGCTTGGAATTTCCAGCTTGGAAAATAGGGAATTTGTGGCCTCTGGAAGGAGGGCAGGAACTCAGGACAAGGGTGGCAGGAGGTTGGTCAGGGAGAAAATGGGAAAAGGCACAAATCCCAATTGGAATTAATCTGGGTTCTGGCAGCTAAAAGACAATGGAAGATGTTCCCATAGATCCGTGGAAAATGGGGCAGAGGGGAATCTTCATCCTTTGTGGGATGGACAGGGAAAGGGGACAAAGGATGAGGGAAAGGCTGAGGCACTTCCTGACTTCTTTCCCTTGGCTGGTAAGGGATTTCTGAGGAGCCTCTGAGGGAGCTGGGGGGCTCATCCCAGAGAAAAGGGGGATCAGAGCTCTCCCATAATTCCCACCCCGCAAGAAATTGAGGTCTTTCCTCAAATTCAAATTCCCAAATCCATATGAGGTTGAGCTCCTCTGGAATTTCCAACTCTACAAGAAATTGAGCTCTTCCAGAATTTCTGACCCCATAAGAGGCTGAGCTCTCCCGAAATTCCCAATCCCACAACAGGCTGAGATCTTATGGAATTCCCAATCCACAAGAGGCTGAGCTCCTCCAGAATTCCCAACCCCACAACAGGTTGAGATCTTCTGGAATTCCCACCCCACAAGAGGTTGAGCTCTCCCAGAAATCCCAACCCCACAAGAGGTTGAGCTCCTCCTGAATTCACAGCCCTACAAGAAATTGAGCTCTTCCAGAATTTCCAACCCCACAAGAGGTTGAGCTCTCCTGGAATTCCCAATCCCACAAGATGCTGAGCTCCTTCAGAATTCCCAACCCCACAACAGGTTGAGCTCCTCTGGAATTCCCAATCCGCAAGAGGCTGAGCTCTCCCGGAATTCCCAATCCCAGAAGAGGTTGAGCTCCTCCTGAATTCCCAACCCTACAAGAAATTGAGCTCTTCCAGAATTTCCAGCCTCACAAGAGGTTGAGATCTCCCAGAATTCCAATACCACAAAAGGTTGAGCTCTCCCGGAATTCTTAACCCCACAAGAGCAGCCTCAATCCCAGGAAGGAGGGTGCTGGCATTTTTCCAGTGCTTTGAGCCTTCCTGGGAAAACACCCACCTCTGTCCCAGTCCTCACAACATTTATTTGTTCCCTGGCCGTATTCCGGCTCCTGTGACATCATCCCATGGCTCGTACATCACAGGGGAGAGAAAGGAGGAGTAATAAAAGGAATATTCATCCCTAAAGGTTGACAGGGCAGGAAAACCCACTCGCCCGCTGGATTCCAGGAAAGCGTAGGAAGAGCAGGGAAAATGTTAAAGTTGACATCCATGGATTTCCCGCCAGGAGCCCGTTCCCTTTACAACAATAATATCTTGTCACAATACTTTTTAAAAATTCTCTGACCGCTTCCCGGAGTTATTCCGGGCAAAGGTGGGAATTTTAGTTCGGCAAAACACGATTTCTTTCACCTGCATCGAAAAAAAGAGTCAAAATGGAATATTTAGGATGAATTGAACTAAAAGGCCATGGATGGTGACTCCACCACGCTCCATGACCCCTTTTTCCGGCCATCCCTCGGGAGGGACGGATTTATAAATAAATTCTTAGTCAGAAAAAGCCACAAAACCGTGTTACAAAAGCCATATTACAAAACTTTCACCCCCCCAAAAAAAATCCCAGGGAGTGGAGCACAGCCCAGTCCACAGGCAGGATACCACGACTTTGCTCATTCCAAGAGATTATTGTTAAACCCTTCTTAATTAGGGCTTTACTCTGCTAATTCCATTTAATAAAATTAAAGTTTCGGTTTGGTCCTGGACCTCACCAAAAGGAGGTTGGGGGAAGTTGTTCCCATCCCCTGGAAAATGCAGACGCAGCTTCTGGACCTAAGAGTTGGGAATGCCAGGACAAGGGGGCTTTAAACAGACAAGGAATAGATTTACATGGGATATTGGGAATTCCACTCCATGAGGGTGGTGAGGGGCTGGAATGGAATTCCCAGAGAATCTGTGGCTGTCCCATTCCTGGAAGTGTCCAAGGCCAGGTTGGACTGGGCTTGGAGCAAACTGGGATAGGGGAAGATGTCCCTGCCCATGGCAGAGGGGTGGGACTGGAAAATCCTTAAGATCCCTCCCAACCCAAACCATTCCATGATTCCATCATTCTGTGATTCCATCATTCCATTACTTGCTCAAAGCCTGCCATATTGGTTGCTCGTTAGTTGCTCCAGAGCTAATGAAGCACCACGGCCCATCAAGGCCTGTGTGTGCAAAATCCACCAGGCATGGAGAGGAATTCCCAATCCATTTGGATCCAGCCAGGAGCCCCCGCTCTGACAGACTTTCAGGATGCAGCTGCCGTGTCTCCAGCAGCAGAGGGATGATTAAAGCTGCTGCAGAGTGAATTTAATGATCTCTGATAATCCATTAAAGCACCACATAAGGGCAGCTCCTTCCTTTTGGGGTCACCTGGAATTCTGGAGGTTCAGGAAAAGCTCAGGAAACCCAGAGCAGGATTCTTGACCTGGGTTTCCAACCAAATCTCTGCTCACCTTAAATATCACCTAAAACCCCCTGTGCTGACCTTTCCAGCTGAAAGGACAGCTCTGTTCCATTAATACTTGGAATTTATGAGCTTGGAGGTCTTTTCCAACCCAAATAATTCCATGCCCAGCAAGAGCAGCAACAATGTTTTGTTTAAGAGGAAGCTTGGCTCACTATCCCTCAACAGGCGATGTCACTTGGATTATCCTCCCTCCACTAATTGAAATTCCTATCAATTAAAATCAAATTAGAATTAAATTAAATTCTTTCAAAAAGGTACTAAGTTCAACAGGAGCCCTCAGAAAAATGCTTCTCTTACAATTTAAAATGGAATCATGGAATGCTTTGGGTGGGAAAAGACCTTCAACATCATCTCATTCCAACCTTGCTCCACTATCCCAGATTGTTCCAAGCCCAGTCCAGCCTCACCTTGGACACTTCCAGGAATTGGGACAGCCACAGATTCTCTGGGAATTCCATTCCAGCTCCTCACCACCCTCACAGGGAGGAATTCCTTCTCAATATCCCAAATTCTCCCTGTCAGTTTAAACCATTCCCCTTGTCCTGTCACTCCAGGCCCTTTCCCAAAGATTTCAGGCAAATCCAACTTTTCACGGGAAACAAAGGAAGCAAATCCATCAGCCACATCCCTTCCCTCCAGGATCCCACTGTCAGCACCCTGTTACTCCTGGGGGGCTGCATCTGACCCCAGGGAGGGAGCCCAAGTCCCTCCAGCCTGGAAAAGCCTCTGGAGTGACGGCTCTGCCTTAAACCAAATCCCATGGCCATGGAATTCACCTTTCTGGAGAAAAGCTGCCTGGACAGAGGGACTGGGAGAATCGGGGGATGGAACCAGGTGGATTTTAGGGTCCCTTCCCAACCCAAACCATTCCATAAAGATTCAGGATTCACCTCAACAGGGCGACTCTTTAAAGGGAATTATCCCAGTTGCCTCCTGGGCCTCCTCTGGCCTGGGCACACCAGGACCAGGCTCCGTGCCTTCCTCTCCTCCCAGGTTTTGTTATTCCCTGGGGAGATTGCCCAAGAACCATGGCAGGACTCACATACAGCCTCTCCAGGACTGAAAATAGATTTTCCACTCCCCAAACCCCGTGTTACTCAAGAGGACTTTGTGACCAATGCCTGAATTCCTGCGGCTCCCAGGTGGGACAACAAAAACATTTCCCAATTTCCCAGGTGGACACAAACACCTCTGGGAGAAGCCAAGCAAACAGAAATAAGGATTTTATGCAAATTTAGAAAGTATTCAGGGTAGTGTGAACATCAGGAGAGCCAGGAAAACAAATTCACCAGCACAGAAAAAAATCATCCCCCAAAAAAATGTTCTCCAGTCCTGAACGAGTTTTGTTCTCCAGCTTCATTCCTTAATTTTGGATTTGCAACAGGCCGGGGGGGAATGGAGAGGGAGCAATGTGTTAAATGATAGGATTAAAACATCAGCACTCAAAGATTTGGGCTGTGGAGATGCAGTGGAATAAATGGGATTGGATTTTATTCCCAGTGCGTGCAGCAAGCAGGGGGAAAAAAAATCATAGCATCACAGGAAAGGTCATGGTAGAGCGAATGATTTTTACAGCATTAAATGCCACGGTGGACGCCAGCCAAATCCCATTTTGTTATGGAATTGTGGAATGGTTTGGGCTGAAATGGATCTTAAAGCTCATCTCATTCCTCCCCCACTGCCATGGGCAGGGACACCTTCCACGATCCCAGGTTGATCCAAGCTTCACCCAACCTGGCTTTGGACACTTCCAGGAATGGGCAGCCACAGATTCTCTGGGAATTCCATCCCAGTCCCTCCCCACCCTCCCAGAGAAGAATTTCTTACCAATATCCCATCTAACCCTGCCCTCTGGCAGTAGGAAGCCATTCCCTGTGTCCTGTCCGTCTGTCCCTTGTCCAAATTCTCTTTCCAGCTCTCCTGGAGCCCCTGTAGGCATTGGAATGGGTCTGAGGTCTCCCTAGTTCCTTCCCTTCTCCAGGCTGGACATTCCCAGTTCTCCCAGCCTGGCTCCACATCAGAGGGGCTCCAGCCCTTGGAGCAGCTCCGTGGCTCCTCTGGACTTGCTCCAGCATCTCCACATCCCTCCAATGCTGGACACCCCAGAACCGGACACCAGCTCTCTGTTAGTGGGATCCCATTTCCCATCATTTTCAAGGCCAGGGGGATTCTGCAATTCCAAGGAATAACTGCCCCAGCTCCATGGGCTGGTAGCAGCAGCCAGCAGGATGCCAGAGCAGAGGACACTGATGTCCGTCTCCCACCACTCCAAGCCAGCAGGAAGCTTCCTGGCTGGCGCCTTCCCAAAGGAAGAGAGAGGATGCTGGGATGGTGCCAAAGCCAACCACACACAGTTGCTTGGAAACCTTTGAAAACTACATTGAAAATTCAGATTTCCATGAAGAGCAGCACGGGCAAAACAAGCCCAAGTTGTGCTTTTTAAATCCGTCTTTTCCCGGAGCCAACAGCGCTGTCACCGCCGTGTTCCTGCTTTCCAAAAAGACCTGCAGAGCTCTGCAGGTCACCTTTGGGCCTGGAGCCTTCAAGGTTTGCACAAGTTCACAGGGGACCTGCCCCCAGCAGTGAATCTTCCCAGAGGATCAAAAATCACCCCACAGAACAATATTTCAATAAAAGAGGGAAAAGAAAGACGGAAAGGCAAATGCGGAGAAGGAAAAGAATGGAATTCCTGTCACACGGAGCCGCCCTGGCATCTAATCAGGGAGCCAGATGAAGGCAGCAATCTGTCTCCTTAAAATATGCATATTTTATTTTATTATTTCTTTTTTTTTTTTTTTTTTTTCAGTGCTGCAGAACTGTGTTGGAAGGCACTCGTTAAGAGGCTGCGCCAGGAACATCCCTCTGCAATCACGAGGGAGGATGGAACGAGCGATTCCATCATTAGCGGAGTTTAATTGCCGGCAGCCAGCGCTCTCCTCAGCATTCGCCCTGGGATTCGGGATGGACCTGAGGACTGGAAGGAGGATAAAACCAGGATTTGGTTCTGAGTTTAGAATCCTGCTGTAGCTGCGCTGGGGGAGGTCCAGGGTTGGCACAAAATAGGCACTGCATGTGGCTTGTGGGGGACATGGAACACTGGGAGATTGTGGGATCATGGGACCTTTCCAGCCCACCCCAAATGATTCTTTGGGTTGTCTTCTACAGCAGGTTCTTCTTCACCTTCCACGTGGGATCAGTCCCCACCTTCCACATCAGATTGTTCCTCACCTTCCACATAAAATCCACGCCCACCTTCCACCTGGGATTGCTCCTCACCCTCCACACAGGACCATTCCTCACCTTCCACACTGGATTGTTCCTCACCTTCCCCACTGAACCCCTTCTCACCTCTCACATCTGACTCTTTTTTCCCTTTTCAAACCAGACTCTTCCTCATATTCCACACCAGATCAGTCCCCACTGGAGCCTTCCTCACCTTCCACACAGGATCAGTCCCCACCTTCCACATGGGATTGCTCCTCGCCTTCCATGCAAGATCAGTCCCCACCTTCCACACAGGACCATTCCTCACCTTCCACATCTAATTGTCCCTTATCTTCCACACCAGACTCTTCCCCACCTTCCTCACTGAATCATTCCTCACCTTCCACACTGAACTGCTCCTCATCTTCCACACTGGGGACGATTCCCAGCCTTCCACAATGACCATTCCCAACCTTCCACCGGAGATTGCTCCTCATTTTCCACATCTGATCATTCCTCACCTTCCACACTAGATCCTTCCTCACCTTCAACCACCATTCCCGACCTTCCTTACCAGATTATTCCTCACCTTCCACACCAGATCCTTCGTCACCTTCTACAATGACCATTCCCAACCTTCCACACTAGATTATTCCTCACCTTCCACACCAGACCCTTCCTCACCTCCCAGAATGATCAGTCCCAACCTTCCACACCAGATCCTTCCTCACCTTCTACAATGACCATTCCCATCCTTCCCCACTGAAGTGACCCTTCCTCATTTTCCCACCCAACCCTTTCCCACAGAATCCAAAAAACCCTCACGGAGCAATCCATGGCAGGGCAAGACAGCACTGCCCAGAACCAAACAGGGAATTCATTGTCAGATTCCGTACAAAAATTCTGGTTTAAATTCCTCCCATCTGAGGCTCAAATCAACTCCACACGAACCTACACCAGATTTTGTTCCATGTCAAAATTCCTCCTCCTACTCCAGGCTGTTTGTTTTGGCTTCCCAGCCAGCCCACTGGCTGCACAGCATGGATTGCATTCTCATCACCATCGGAAAGAAACATGCCTTATCCATAATAAAACTTGGATACAGGGAGCTGAATGACCCGGCCACTCCGACCTTCTCATTCCCTCAAAACACCTCTCAAATTTTAAGTTCCTCCATCGAAGGACTGTGTTGTGTTTTTCCTCAAGGAAAAAGGGATGGATATCCCTGGATAGGAGTCACTTTTCCAAGAGCTGGGGAAATGGATATTCAGCAAAGATTTGTAATGGGATTCCTTAAGGCCCCTTCCAACCCAAACCATTCCATGATTTAGTGAATTGCAGCTGAGCCTGAGCCCTCCAATCTCCACTTTGAAGGCTCCTCGTCCAGCAGGGACAGCGCCTCAATCCACCCATGGAACTCCTAAGTTCTTCCCAAGGATTCCCACCCAAGACCAATGGAAGATTTTATCATTTCCTCCCGATTTTACACCACTGGGACCTGTTTTGCTCCAGCAGAAGGAAGACCACGGGATATCCTTGGCACAGCTCCCGTTCTCCCCACGTTTTTCCCGAATCCCACACCCCGAAATTTTCCCTCTAGCCTCTTGGTCACGACTCACAGCGGCCAAAAACCTCCACGCTAAAATTGCCAGGAATTAATGCACGTTGGTTTTTTTTTTTTTTTTCCCTCATGGATTAACAGCTACCAGTAGTCTCCCAGCACAAGGGTTAATTCCCGCCGGGACACAGCGGAGCTGGATCAACAATCTAGCACCTGAAAGACTCAGCAAGGTACCGGCGGCACAAAGGAGATGCAAATAAATTTGCATATCCGAGCATCAAAGACTCCATGAGATCCTCGAGTATGAAAACATCTTTTTCCCTGCGAGATACTGAAGGAATGGCAGCGGGGAGTGATGGGAGTGGGAGGACAGGAGAATGGGGGAAAAAAAATAAAAAAAGACAAAAAAGTGTGACTATAGCAGGAGCTCAACAGTTGGAGAAATTCCAAGGGAACGGCAGAGCTCGGGCACGAGGAAAAACAGTTGGGAAGATGCTGACGGGATGTTGTAGCCAGGTGGGGGTTGGGATCTGCTCCCCGGGAACGGGGATGAGAGGAAACGGCCTCAAGCTGTACCAGGGGAGGTTTAGGTTGGATTTTTGGGAATATTCAGGCTTTCCAGTTGCAGCCCAGAGGTGGAGCCCCAATCCCTGGAGGGATTTAATATCCCTGTGGACGTGGAGCTTTGGGGACGTGGCCAGTGGTGGCCTTGGCAGTGCTGAAGGAATGGTTGGACTCCTCGAGCATGGCAATCCTTCCCAACCTCAACAATTCCATCATTCTAAGAGAGATATTCAGGCACCTGATACGACACAATTCCAACAAGGAATGACCAAAGAAATGATGGGAGGAGGAGGAAACTCAAAGGCTGATCCCAAAGGAAGAGGACAGAGGTCGTGGCATGGAAAAATGAGGAGCAATTCCATGAAACACCTGTGGATGGAGTTCATACATCCCTGCAGCTCCACCGGGCTCCAGGAGCTCTGTGAAGAGCGGCCAGAAGGGAAATCTCCGTGCTTCTGCAGCTTTCCTGACAGAATTCCGAGTCTCTCCTCGTAGAGATGAAGGAGTTTCTGCTGGAGCCATGAAGGAGGACGTGGAAGGTGCGAAAAAAGCGAGCGAGAAGAAATGGAGCAGAAGGAAAACGTGAGAAATAAAGGCAGGAGGGGGTAAATTTTCCAGTAAATCCCACAAGGCTTCTCAATAAACCTCTCAGACATTCCAAGCCTGTTAAAAAGTCCAGGATGGCCAGGAAAATCCTGGTTTAGTGACCATGTATTCCACAGGCAGGAGAAGAACCAAGGCGTGAGTAGAACACTCTGGTTGAAGGACTTGGAAGGGGAAAGATGAGGAGAAGAAAAAAACCCCTCCCAAAATCCCCCAAAAATAAGGCAGAATGAGGTCTTCAGGGAGATGGAGCCCAGAAATGATGAGGAGTTGAGGAAAATGGAATAATTGCTTGGGATTTTTAATGTCTTGCTGGTGCACAGCTGAGCCAAACTGCCTCCAAAAATAAATATCATGGAATGGTTTGGGTGGGAAGGGGGAAGGGACCTTCAGGATCATCCAGTCCCACCCCCTGCCATGGGCAGGGACATCTTCCACTGTCCCAGGTTGTTCCTCAGGCATTTCTAGGGATGGGGTGGGAATTCCATTCCAGGCCTCACCACCCTCACAGCCAGAAATTCCTTCTCAGTATCCCATCTGTCCCTGCCCTCTGGCAGTGGGAAGCCATTCCCTGTGTCCTGTCCCTCCATTCCTTGTTCCAAAGTCCCTCTCCAGCTCTCCTGGAGCCCCTTCAGGCACTGAGAGGGGCTCTGAGGTCTCCTTGGAGCCTTTTCTTCTCCAGGCTGGACATTCCCAGCTCTCCCAGCCTCCCTCCAGCCCCTGGAACATCTCCTGGATTTGCTCCAACAAATCCAAGTCTGTCTTAAACAAACAGCAAAAGAAAGGAGGAAGAGCAGGTGACTGGCTCAAGGCAGACATGATAAATAAGATTTTGTCTCATCCCGTTTAAATCAGGTGCCCTGGAAGTCATGGCAGAGCTGTCAGGATGATTAATCCCTATTTTTTTCCCACCACTGGAGCAGGGAATGATTGCTGGGCTGGCAAAGTGGGAAAGCCAAGGGAAGAGGAGCCGATTGTGTGTGGGAGAGAGAAGCGCTCTGGAGGCAGCTGGGATGAAGAGGAGCTGACTCAAAACTTTGGGATTTGTGGTTGGAGCCGCAGACGGGAGCTGAGAACGTAGGAGAAACTGTTGTGGGATAATCAGGCTGTGGAACAGGGGAATACCTGCGGCACCAGTTGAGTCAGGAGCGCCACCTTTGCATAGGGAATATTTAAATAAGGATTTTCCCAGTCTTCAGGGCTCAAAGCAGAGTTTTAAACCCGTTTGGGGAGGTTTAGGCACCTCGGTTCTCCCAAGGAAGAATATTCCGGAACAGAAGTCAGGGTGGTCTTGGGTGCTCGTGAAGAGGATCCTTAAAATAAAACATATTTAGGAACTTTGACAGTGCTGGGGCTACTCTACAGCAAAGAGCTCGTTTCCATCACCCACACTCCATCCAAAACGGAATTACTCCCTGCTTTAAGGCCAATAATTTGATTTTAGGAGTAAAAATTATTCCTTCCTCATATTCCCAGGCTTTTCCAACTCTTAGCACCCCAAGACAAAGGGTGAGAATCACAGGAAGATTCTCAAAGACACGGAATCAAAATCATGGAATAACCTGAGCTATTCCACAAGGACTGTTGAGTCCTGCATGGAACAGCCCCCAAAATCCCACCATATCCTAGAGAACCATTTCCAAAGGTTTCTTGGGCCTGGAGGCCAAACTCCACCACTCTGGAGAACAAAATGAGAGAAACTACCACGGATCAGTAAGTTTCATCCAGCCCACCCCATCACCCACATCTTGGAAGCTCTGGAGCTGTGGACTGGAAAAACAGGGAATTATAGATGGGAAAACGATTCATTTTTTGCATTGTCATTTTTGGAATGAACACGTCGGGCATTGTTTACCTGTCAGTTTCAGCGTAATAACAAGAACTTACAGCAATTAGGATCTGTTTTCATTATGCAGGAAGAACAAATGACCCAAATCCCAACTCCCACACCCTCCCCAAAAGGGTGAGGTGACCAAACTCTACTCCTGAATCTGCTTCCCTTTGAATTCCAGTCTCCCCAGCCCTTTGTGAGAGTTCACGGGCAGCCTCCTTTCCCAATAATAGGTTTGCCTGGAACAAAGCAGCTGAAAGGTTTGATTATCCCAGCGATGCTTTTTGTGAGCAAATCGGGCTCCTGGCCCCATGGGAGAGCAAAAAAAAAATTCCTTTCTTATCCGTGTCACCCTCACGACGGAGCTGCTGAGGGAAAATAGGGCAGAGGAAACGCAGGGATCCCTTTGAAAGGCCGCAGGAAAAGCAGGTAACCAGGTTAAAGGGATGCTACGTCATGGAATTTTTAGGGATGACAGGGGAATTTGGCGGATTTAACGCGACTCCTGAGGGTTCCAGCTGAATGTGGCTGAGTCACAAGGAGGAGGCATTTTCCTCACCTGGAAAGATTCAAACAAACCAAAATGTTTCCTGAGTTAAACAAAGTTCGAGCTGCTGGAGAAGCTGCTCAAACCAGCAGGTCCTGTGTGCCCAAAGCCTTTAATCCTGCTAATTCCACCCCCAAAGAAGTTTGGGAGCTCATCCTGAAACGCCAAAGCCAAGCAGGGCCCTTGAACCCAAGCAGCAAGGCCAGGAGATAAGGTGGGAATCAGCCAGGCCTGCAATTTGCTGGCTGATTAAATCCCTGGAGCGGCAGGAGAATTAGGGAAATCATCCCCCAGACACTGTAAGGAACCATTGGCTGGGGATAAAGGATCTCATCCCAATGTTTGGGGGATGGCAGAGGTTGTTTGGGCACGGGTGAGACGTTGTTGGAGCCTGCTTGGCCTGTCTGGCGCAGGGACGGGTTTTGGGCAGCCTGGGCAACTCATCTGAGTGAGTTCATGAGGAATTTCCCACCACAAACCGTCCAAAACGTTGTTTGTCCAAAAGCCTGAACCCCTTAGGATGTTCTCTGAGTGTCCATGGAGAAGTTCCACAGCTGGCTGGACCTTGGACACACAGTGACCAGCAGTCCTGAGGCGTTGGGAGAGGGAGCTGCTCTCGTTATCCGGCACAATCCTCTTTCCAAAGTGGCACCAAGCAGGACAAAATTCCGGAATGGTTTGGCTTGGGAAGGACCTTCAAGACCATCCAGTTCCAACTCCCTGCCTTGGACAATGTCCACTATCCCAGGTTGCTCCAAGCCCTGTCCAACCTGGCCTTGGACAATTCCAGGGATGGAGCAGTCACAGTTTTTCTGGGAATTCCACTCCAGCCCCTCACCACCCTCACAGCCAAGAATTCCTTCCCAATATCCCATCTAACCTGGCCCTCTGGCAGTGGGAAGCCATTCCCTGTGTCCTGTCCCTCCATTCCTTGTCCCAAGTCCCTCTCCAGCTCTCCTGGAGCCCCTTCAGGCACTGGAAGGGGCTCTTAGGTGTCCCTGGATCCTTCTCCAGGGTGGACATTCCCAGCTCTCCCAGCCTCTTCCAACATGATTCAATGTTTTGAGAGGAAGGAAAATCAATCCCAATCCTCAAGGCCTTTCCAACTGAGACCCTTTAAACCCAAACATCCGAGCAGAAACTCATCAAGAACCACCTGCTCAGGAACTGAGGCAAAGATTCCCGGATGATGTGGCATTACAAACCCATAGAGACAGATCCTGGGAGTCCGACCTCAACTCCAACCCCGAGATAAAACCTCTTTCAACTGCCGGGGCAACAAATTTCCAGGGAGGAACAGGAACTGCCAGACACTGCCACGCTCCGAGGGCATTTCCAAACCCCCAAGCAAGGCTTTGGTTGGGTTTTTCACTCAGCGGTGCCCACCCGGCTCAATTCCGCTTGTCTGGACATGGATTCCTCGGAGCGACGTCGGAGCCGGAGGGAATCTCATCTGCCAATCTCAAAAGCACTGACCCATGTCTCTTGGAAGCTATGGTTGAAAAGTGCAGCTAAAAAAACATGAGGGAGGATGATGAGGAGAGCAGGAAAATTCCTTCAACATCAAGATCTGGGAATTTTTTTTGGTGTTTTGGGGTTTTTTTTTTAGCACATTTTTAATTTACTCTCCTCAGGCTGACAAATGCCACTTGCACCCAGGCGAGGGTGAGACAGAAATTTAGGAAAAAAAAAGCTCTGATTTGAGGTGGGGAAGGAGGAGACATCTCCTAAATCAGGGTCCTGATGAGATCCGCCCACTCCTCCCTTTCTCTCCTTCGAAACGCGACAAAATAAATCCCTGTTGGCTTTAAATAGAAATCAAATTAACCATGAACAGCCGAAGCAACTCTGTGATGGTCCAGCCATCGCTGGCTGTGCTCAGAAATCTTTTTATAAAACCTTTTCCTCCCTCCTTGCACAACGAACAAATTGAAGCAACAAATCAATACCAAGAGAGCCTTCAAAACCCAAATCTTATTCCGGCTGCATTAGAAATGTTCTTGGAGCATCGCTTGTGAAGGGTTGAATATTTTCAATTATTCTTCCTCCTCCTCCAGCTGACAGAAGAGTTCTTGAGTCAGACGTGGGAAAAAAAAATCCCAAATCCGTTCTGAATATTTTCGCCCTTTGGAGAGGTTTAAGGCCTTTTTAAAGGGATAAAAGGGAATTTGTCAAGGGGAAGAGAATCTAAAACTGGGAAAGGAGTGAGTGCAACACACGGAGCAGGTTGGAAGAGTTCCTGTTTAACTTGAGGAATATGGGGGAAAAAGGCATTCCTTGGAAATATGTTTTGGTGGATTAAAGGGTTGGAAGCTCCACTGGAGCTTCTCTGTTTTAGAAGACAAGGAGAGATCCTACACCCTTCATTCCTATTTCTCCGTCCTTGGATTTTTAACTGGACATCTGATCTCCAGCATCAAATAGATCCTGCCTCAAATGGATAATGCATTAAGGCCTCATTATCATTCCCACTCAAAAATATTCCCAAGTCTCTTTGTGCCAAGCCCTTTCCAGGAGGAATTTTCCCAAAATCCAGCCTAAATCTCCCCTGGCATGGCTTGAGTTTCCTCTTGTCCTGTCCCTTGTTCCCTGGGAGCAGATCTCAACCCCATCCAGCCCCACCAGCATCTTCCCAAATGTTTTCCTCATGCCCAAGTTCTACTTGGGATTTCTCCAAGTGTGGAGCTCCTGCTACAGACACATTTTTTGTCCTTTTTTTTCTTCCCCATTCTCCTGCCCTCCCACTCCCATCGCTCCCACTGCCATTCCTTCAGTATCTCGCAGGGAAAAGATGGGATAAAAAACATTTCCTGGCAAATTTTGGCGAAAATACGAAGGTTCATCCATGAGGAAGGATCCCAAAAAAATCCATTCTGGGGTATCCTCAGACCATCTCTGCGAGGTCACATCCTGCCTGTTCCCTCATCCCTCAGATGTCTGGGATGAATGACAGGACTTCTCCCAATCCCGAGCTTTCCCTCGGAATTCTTGGTTCTATGAAGGAGTCAAAGCGCAAGGCGCAAGATCCTCAAATCAAAGAATGGGTTTTTTTGGTGATTTAAGCCTTGCCCCAAGATTCCTCCTGTTCCTGCTCCAGGAATTCCTGCTGTAAATTTTCCTGATTAGGAAAGGGGATTTTTACGCATTTATCTGACTACCCAGTATTCCAGAAGCTCCAAACGAGACTCTTCCTTAAAAAGTCTGTCTGGTCCACTCTTAATTCCCACAATTTCAAGCAAATTCATAAACTCTTTTATTTCTGCCCTTCCTACTCCAAATACCTTGAAGGCTTCCCTAATTCCACAACTTTCCAGGAACAACAATTCCTAAAAAAAACCCACAGAGGTGACACCAAACCTCCCTTTATTCCCCAGGATTCAAGTGTGGCCAGAATACTTTTCCATTCTTCATAAACAGGGATTTAGGAAATCGGCTGCCACTTGGGAACCAAAGCACCCGCCACCATTTTCCTCACAACCATTCCAAACTTCCCTGTTTTTTGGTTGTTGTTGTTGTGTATTTTTTTTTTTTTCCCAGAGCCTGCACTTCATTCCTGATCACAATCAAAGAGCCTCCATGTCCCTTTCCATGCACGCAACTTCCACGCATAGCCCGGAGCATCCTCGGCCTCCTTCACATCCAGTTTTCTTCTCCCAGAGTTTTCTGTCCCTTCGGATTAATTCCACAGTTATTGGGGTAGTTTGTTTTTTTTCCTCCCCCACCATGTTTCTGCTCCGAGGTTGGAGCTGAGTGAGGGTCAGGATTTTCCCAAGGGAATGAGGGACAGGAGCAAGCAGCTTCATGTGGCATCAGAAGAGGTTTAGGTGGGATATTTTTGGGAAGAATTCCTCCTGGAAAGGGCTGTCCAGGAGGGATCCGAAATCCCTGTGGATGTGGCACTTGGGGACATGGTCAGTGATGGCCTTGGAAGTGCTGGGGTTCAACCTCAAAGCTCCTTTCCAACATAAACAATTCCACAATCCTATCTTTTACCTACGGATGTCCCAAGTAATTTATTCCTCCTTCCCCTCTTATCTTTTCCTTCCCAATCCTTGTTTTTTGACAGAGTTTTCCAGGTTTTTGTAGACTCCTTGGACATTTGTGCCTTTCCATTCCTGCTTGAGCCAAAATTCTGTGGAGGTTTAAGTTCTTCCATTTAAGTTCACAAATTCATGGAATGGGTTGGAAGGGATTGGATCAAAGCCCATTCAGTTCCAACCACCTTCCACTATCCCAGATTGCTCCAAGCCCCATCCAACCTGGCCTGGGACACTTCCAGGGATCCGGATCCAGGGGCAGCCACGGCTTCTCTGGGAATTCCATCCCAGCCCCTCAAAGTGAAGAATTCCTTCCCAATATCCCATCCAACCAGTGGGAAGCCATTCCCTGTGTCCCTTCATCCCTTATCCAAAGTCTTTCCCCAGCTCTCCTGGAGCCCCTTTAGGCACTGGAAGAAGCTCCAAGATCTCCTCTGAGCGTTCCTGAAGGTGAAATGATTTCTGCCACCCAAGAAAATCTGACATGATTCAGGAAAAGAGCAGTGAGACACTTGGATCAGGGAATGTGGGTGGAGGGAGATCCGTGAGTCACCAATGACCTTTAACTGCTCCCAGGGCCGGGTTTGTACCCTCTGAAATTCCCTTTTCCAGGTTCTCCAGAACAAAACCAAATTTTCCAAATTTAGGAGTTTTCCACGTTCCATTGGAGGGAAAGGGAACAAAGAATGGAATGGGAATTCCTGGCTTTGCAGTGGGATTTGACACAAGGAGGGGACGACTCTTAAGCTCAGCCTATTTATCCCTAAAAACCCCTACTTTTCTCCAGGATTAGACCCAGCCCCAGCTGTTCCTGGTGTTCCAGACCTTTCCCCAAATCCATTCCCATCCCCGGACACGCTCCAGCCCCTCAATGTCCTTCTTGTCATCCCAATCCTGGGATTTGAGGTTCCTCAGCACAGTGGGAATGTGTCCCCCTCAAAAAGCCACACTTTCCGTAGTTAAAAGCCTGAAGGGAAGATATTTGCAAGTGCCAGGAGTATCCTGATTTTTCAAGGATCCCTACTGTCCAAAGGATGGCCACATCAGAATTCCAAAGGCCACAGACCCCTCCGTGGGCTGATAAGGCACTTAATGAACTGATAAGGCTGAGGCAATGCCCCAGGAAGAACACATGGAATGAAGCAAATCCAACCTGGGGCTTTAAGGTCTGGATCGGGATTTTCCTACGTGGGAAAGTGTCAGGATCTGCTGCCAAACTTGCTCCTGCTGCACACTCAGATTGGCTTTTCCCGCGAGTTTGTGTTCATTTCCTGTTTGGAGCTTCCCAAAAAAACACTCTGGGGGACTCTGGAGATGAAAAATTAAGACCTGTTCCCCCCTCCTGCGTTATTCCCAGGGGTTTTCCCACAAAAAAATCTTTCCCAACCTCATTCTGTGCTCCGAGCATTACTATAGGGGTGGTGAGGGGCTAGAATGGAATTCCCAGAAAAGCTGTGGCTGCCCCATTTCTTGAAGTGTCCAAGGCCAGTTTGGATGGGGATTGGAGCAACTTGGGATAGTGGAAGGTGTCCCTGCCCATGGAAAGGGGTTGGGAATTATTTTTAAGGTCCCTTTCCAACCCAACCCATTCTTTGATCTTATTCCCCACTTCCATCCTGATAAAAATCCCTTTCCCTGCCCCTCCCAGCCAAGGAAAAATGGGGGAATTGTTCAGGTGAGCTGGAGTGTGACAGAACAGGAATTATTCCAGACTGACTTATCGGGGTTTGGAGAGTTCTGGGCACAGGACTTTCCTCAATTAAAAAACAAACAAACAAACAAACAAAAAACACCTCAGGAACTTCCTGTTGAAACAGAAAAATTCCCAGACAGAAAATGTGTTCTCTGGATCATTGTGGGACTTTTTTTTTTTTTTTTTTTTTTTTTTTTTTTTTTTTTTTTTTGGGAGCAGCACCCACTTCCGAACAGAAAATTCCCAACATAGAACAGCATGGACTCGTCAAGGTGACATTCAGGAGATGTTGGAGAGACAGGAGAAAAAGGGGGAAAAGAAAAAAGCTCCTAAAAGGACAGATTAATTTAGAATTTTCTCCTTCCTGGCAGTTCTGACAGATCTGAGGGCATCTCCCAGAAAAGGCAGAAAAGTTGGGAATAGGGAAGGGAAAGGCCTCAGCTCCTTGGGAGAAGCAGAGGTTGCAATGAAAATCAATTTAATGTGGAATTAATGGGAATAAAGTTTTTTTTCCATGTTTTTTTGTTGCCCGACTGCTCCATTTAATCCAGACACATTTAATTAGGGACACACCAATTCTGAGGGAAGCCGCTCCCATCCTGGCACCATCCCCACAGGAATCAACAACCCAATCCAACCCAGCAGGATTCCTGATCCATTTAAACTGGATTTAAGGAAGTAATTCATTACAGTGAAGGTGGTGAGGGGTTGGAATGGAATTCCCAGAGAATTCCATGGGTGTCCCATCCCTGGAAGTATCCAAGGCCAAGCTGGACAGGGTTTGGAGCAACCTGGGATAGGGAAAGGTGTCCCTGCCCATGGCAGGAGTTGGAATGAGAGGATTTTTAATCCAACCCCTTCCAACCCATTCCATGACTCCATGATTAAGAATTCCTGCCCTGTGGAGGATTCCAAGTCCAGCAGCCTCAGCCAACAACCTCTGACCCAAATCCCACTATTTTTTCTGGGAAGTGGAAGAAAATCCACTCCTACCTCAGCCAGAGCCTGCCGAAGTGGTCAGAGCACAAATCCCTCAATTCCTCTTCTTCCAAAAGGAATTTTTCCTCTTTTCCTAATTATTTTCCCCTTTTCCTAATTATTCCCAAATATTCCCAACTACATTAAATCTTGCTGAAGTTTTTTGTTCTGTTATTGTTTGGTTTTTCTTTTTCCAAGCAGCCTAGCATAGGAAAGGACTCCATGGAATTCCTCCTTTCCCTGTTTTTGAGGGATCACGGATCCATGGATGCACCCTTTGGATAAAAGGGAGTAAAGAACTTTAGGAGGCATCCAGAACTCCAAGTCCAGGTCCAAAAATGAATCCAGAAAACCCCTAAGAGGCAGCTTAATTCCCAATAAAATTGAGGATGCACCCACAGGTCCACCAAATCCTTGTGTCCATGCTCGGGGCAGCTTGGGGTGCAACCCTGAACGTGAGAAATTTAAAAAAGGACACCAAAAAGATCAAAAATAACCCTGGAATATGGAAAAGAAGGAAAAAAGAAGCAGCTGCAAGAAGCAGCATTTTCCCTTCCGAGCCCACCTGGAACTCAGAATCTAGGGATAGCTTCATTTGGGGCCTTTGGAAGGATTTAGAGCCCAAAGAGATCCCAAAAAAAGCTGGGAAAGGGTTTTGGAAAAAGGCATGGAATAACAGATAATGGGGAATGGATGCAAGAGAACAGGGTTAGGTGGGATATTGGGAAAAAATTCCTCTCTGGGAGCATGGTGAGGCCCTGGAATGAAATTCCGAGAAAAAACTGTGGCTGTCCCATCCCTGGAACAGTCCAAGACCAGGTCAGAGGAACCTGGGAGAGTGGAAATTATCCCTTCCCATGGCAAGGGGGCGGAATTGTGTGACCTTTACATCCTCATCCAACCCAAATCATTCCATGATCCCACAATTTGAGCCGTCCCAACACCCCGGACCGACGGCGAGTTGAAATTCCAAACCAACCAAAATTCCTGTGTTATTCCAAGGCACCTCATCATCCATCCTCCTCTTCCACAAAAAGAAACCACCTCGTTTCTATCTCATAATTGCACTTTTCCATGCTTTCCCATGATCCCTTCCAGATGGGTGTGAAGGACACGAGGAAGATCAATTAAAAAAAAAAAAACAAACAGTAATTCCGCGGCAACGCTTCCCAAGGCAACATTTTTCCAACGCTTTTCCTGAAGACGGAGACCCTGTTGAGAGTCATTTCTGTTCCAGCACGGAGGGCATGGAGCAGAGAAGGGGAGATCAATAAAAAACTCAACGAGGCAGACAGGGAAATGGCAGGAGCACCTTGGGAAAGAGGTGGCCCAGAATCTGCTGGGATCCAACCCTGGCGCCGACGGACTGGGTGCGTGGGTTTTCTGTAGGGAAAACGCCACCAGGAATGAGCCGTGCTTGGATCCAGGGATTTTTCCCTGCTTTTTGGTGGTGAAGAATAAAGAGACGGAGTGGGTGAAGGCAGACATGGCCCAGGAGATGAAATCCCAGGAAAATGGGAAGAGGATTGGGGGTGATCACCTGGAGATAGGAAGGAAACTTTGGAGTCGTTTCCAGTGCCTGAAGGGGCTCCAGGAGAGCTGGAGATGGACTTGGGATAAGGGATGGATGGACAGGACACAGGGAATGGCTTTCCAGAAAGCAGGGCTAGATGGGATATTGGGAAGGAATTCTTTGCTGGGAGGATGGTGAGGGGCTGGGATGGAATTCCCAGAGAATCAGTGACTGCCCCTGGATCCCTGGAAGTGTCCAAGGCCAGCTTGGACTGGGCTTGGATCAACCTGGGATCGTGGAAGATGTCCCTGCCCATGGGTGGTCTTGATGGTTCCTTCCTACCCAAACCATTCCAAAATCTCTGCTCCAACCCAGAACCCCAAACTTCCAGCCAGGAACAAAACCACACAGGATCCCACTGCCAGGAAAATCCAAGAAACAAAACTTTCTCACTCTGAGAGTCCATTTCAGGCCTCATGTGCTCCAAGTTTTACGAGACTTTCCTCAACAATCAGAAATTTCCACATTTTTCCGTGTGGGAACAGCAGTTCCTGGTCTTGGAATAACACCACTGCCTCTTCCCACTCCTTCCCATTTATTGTTGGGAAAGACTTGGAAAAAAACTGGAAATAAGATTTATTTTTCTCTTGTGAATGTGGAGATAGGGATATCCAGCTTCCTGAAAGTCCGAGTGATGCTTTTAGCTCCCTAAAAGAACTGGGATTAGTGGGTTTATTCCCTAAAAATCAGGATGGCACAGCTGGATGTGGGAATGTTTAAAGGGCAGGGGCAGGAGGAAGGAAATAAACCAAATCCCTGGATCTGTGAAGGACAAGGAAAGAGCAAGGGACGAAGAATTTGAGATAGGAGGAGCCTCCCATTGGAACAGCACAATGTGATCCTTTCAGGAGCTGGAAAACCAAAAAAAACCCCACCAAAAAACAACAGGATTTGGGAATCCTTGGGAGCAATCAGGGATAACAATGAATTCCCAAGGGCACTGGGAGGTCTGGAGTGCTCCACTTCTTCCCCTCAGCACCTGGAGCACATTTATCCCTCAAACACTTCTTTGGCAGCCGGAATTAAAAATAGCCAGCCTGGATGAGTTGGAAAGTGGGAGAGGGAGGGGGGGGAAGAAAAAACAAACAAAAAAATATTCCAGCCGGAATGTTTATTTTTGGGAAGAGCCAGAGGAGGAAGAGGAAAGGTCGGGGTTCAATGCGTTATTTAGAGCATGTAAGGAAATAATCACTGGAGCAAAAACGCAGGAGGGAGAGGATGGAGGAAGAGCAAGGGATGATAATTTGAAGGATTTTTTTTTTTTTTAAGGAAGGGGTCGCTAAAACAACTTGGAATCAACTTGGGATCACCTTAACCAAATCTTAATCATTGAAACAAAATTTCCACTGATATGATCATTCCTGGAGCAAACATTCCTGAATAAAAAACTCCATAAAACTGCGACAGCAGCCACGGCACAGCCCCAAAAATCCCAGATCTGATGAATTGGGATCCCTCCCCAAAATCCAGGCCCCTCCACGGTTCTGTTTCACCATCAGGGAATGTGTGGTTTTATGGGATTTGACACCAGTTTGACTCTGGAATCTGCCTGAATTCCCAGCTGTATTTTGCGGTTTGGATTTGGGACTTTTTAAAAAGGTTTTTGGGTCATTATTTAGTTGGGGTTTTTTTTGTGGTGTCTTCCCAAATTCCCAGAGGTGGGACTCCAAAATCCATTAATTTCTCAGGAAAGGAACGACAGCACTGCAAAGCTTTGGTTTCCTGGGAATGGATGGAGCAGTTCCTGCAAGCCTGGAATTTTGGGATCAAGGCCTAAGTAGGTCATCACCAAATCCAGGTAAAGAACCAGGATTCATCCAGATTTTCTGGAAAATGGAGGGGGGGGGTGGGGCGGAAAGCTTTAAAGGAGCATGAAGTTGAAGGAATTCCTTCCCTGGAGCTCCACCTGAGAACATCAGGATTATTTATAGGAAGGACCTATGAGATGCATCAGGGATCCTCCAACTTCCCACTAAAGAAGGGATTTGGTGGCCCACAGGACAAAATTTTCATGGAATGGATTCCACGTGTTCCCAGGATGTCCAATCAACCACACACACAACATGTTCCTGTACTTTTCAGAAGCCTGGAATTCCACAAAACACCCTTTTTTTAAAAAAAAAATGATTGTGGATCATTTGGGATGATCCAGTGAGGTAAAGGCCTGGAAACCCTACAAAAGTTGGACAATCCATAAAAACCACTTGGGGTTGCATCCGGGGTAAAAAAAGCAGTTCCTTGTCCCAACAAAACAGTGGCACTGATGAATAAAATCCCAAAAAATCGGGATAAAAGTGAACTGACCAATTTTCATGGATACCAGGAAAACCCGTGGTGAAACACAACCTGAGCCTGGATTTGGAAAACCTTCAGGAGCCCCCCTTTCCTTCCAAACTTTTAGGGTTGAACTCCATGATTTTAAGCGTATTTTTCCTTAAAGCCTAAATGATTACATAAATCCCTGACTCCTCTTTGCTCCCACCACCCCAAGCAGCCAATCCCACGGCACAGCGGGACATTCCCAAAAATCCCTTTGAACCCATCTCCAGCCCCTCTGGAAAAAGAGCAGCCTGGGGACATCTGGCTCACAGACAGCCCAGACCTTGGATTGCCTGGAATTGCAGCAGGAAAAGAAATCCAGGAACTGCAGATTTGGGTGGGAAAAGCAAAGACTTCCCTGGAAAACGAGGGCCTCCCCACAGGCTTTTCTTCCCAAAGGAAACATTGAAATGCTCTCTCCCAATGGGATTAATGTTGAGATTATCCTGAAAATCCATCCCTGGTTCTGGTGGGATGGGTTGTGCCACCGCCAGCAACACAAAATTCCAATTTTTTGGAGTTAAATTCACCCAACTTTAGGCTTTTAAGGCCTAGAATTGCTCCCAGTCAGCAATCCTAAGATCCAGCACTCCAACTCCAGGTCAGGTTGGATGAGGCTTGGAGAAACCCGGGATTGTGAAAAAAAAAAAAAAAAGGTGGGACTCAAGGCCTCTTCCAACCCAAACCATTCCAGGATTCTGTAATTCAGGATATTCCATGAAAAATCCCTTCAGAGGAAGGGAAAAGCTGCTGGATGCCTTGAGCTCTCCTTCCTCCATCCTTCCCGAGCGATGGGGAAGGAAAATAACCCTAAATCCCCCCCAAAATTCACACGGAACAACACTCAAGAGAACTCCAAAATCCAACACAAATAATCCGAGATCCCACATTCCTGGACTGATCCATATCCACAACCAAACCCCATCGCTCTCCCCCATTCCTCAAAACCATCAGTTTTCCACCCTGGCAGCACCAAACCTGGCTTCCCCACATTTTACAATCCCACTGGTTCTTGGGATTAATGAACATCCATCCAGGAAAAAAGATGGGGGGAAGGAGCCCAAACCAACCCCGATCCCTGGAAGCACCACAGATCCCAATTCCCGAGCCACTTGCTGCTCGACAGCTCCTTCCAAACATCCCAAATCCATCCATTTTCGAAGGAAAACGTGGGGTTTTTTTTTCCCTCCCTCTTTAATCCCACTCAGCTGCATGTGCCAGGTGAGGCTCCGGAGCCACAAAGCAGCTGCGGATTTCTCCGTAGAGGTCACTCAAGGGGTTGGATTATAAGTAGGAATAAAATAAGAGGATAAAGAAATAACTCGGAAAAATTACTAAATAAATAATGAAAAGAAATAAATCGCAAAATAAATAAATAAATAAGGAAATAAACAGATAAGGGAATAAAGAAATAAGGGGAATAAATAAATAAGGAAATAAATAAATAAATAAGGAAATAAATAAATAAGGAAATAAATAAATAAGGAAATAAATAAATAACTCCAGTCCCATCCTGCAGTTTTTGCAGCCCGGAGGGGAACGCAGGGAATGGGGGAAACGGCCTAGGGAAGGGGGCGGGGGGGAAATCCCGAAACGGCGTGAAATAAATAAATCCCAAACAATTCTACCCCTCCACCTTTCCAAAAAAAAAAAAAAACCCAGCGGATTTGGTCCTCCAGATCCCCGCCCCAAATTCCGGCGCTGCGCATCCCGCTGCAGCCCCCCCCCACCCCGCGCCTTCTCCCTCCCTCCTCTCCATCCCACCCGGCTCCATCCCTGCCCGCTCCCCTTTCCCGGCGCATCCCCGCATCCACACCCACTCCCACGCCTCCCCGGGCCCCCCCTCCCCTCGCCCTGCCACACCTTACACCTCCATGAAAACACCTCCCGCATCCCACGGGATCCATCCCGGGCATCACCGACCTTCCTTCCCCTGGCCCGATCCCGAGCGGAGCATCCGCGGGGAGCCGGGATGGGGCTGGATCCAGCCCTTCCATCCTCACCTCTCCGAGGGAGGAAGGGTGGGATCTAAGGAACCCCCCCAATCCTGCGGAGGGTGGGATCCAAACCCCATCCGTGGGGAGCTGGATGGGATCCCGCACCTCCAAACCCCCCCCCAGGAAGGGAAGCAGGGTGGGATTTAACCCCTCCGGAGGCAGCAGGATGGGATTCAGCACTTCCATGATGCCCCTCAAGGAGAACAGGGTGGGATCCAGCACCTTCCTACGGAACAGGGTGGGATCCAGCCGCTCCAGAGGGAAGCGAGATGGGATCCAGCCCTTCCAACCCTCCCCAGAAAAGGGAGCAGGGTGGGATTCGACCCTTCCATAAGGAGCACGATGGGATCCAGCACCTCCATAAAACCCCCTTGTGAGGAGCAGGGTGGGATCCAAGCCGCTCCAGAGGGAGCAGGATGGGATCCAGCCCCTCCAAACCCCTCTCAGGAGGAGCAAGGTGGGATCCAGCCCTTCCATAACCCAGGGAACAGGGATCCAGTCCAAACCATGGGGAGCGGGATAAGATCCAGCCCTTCCATAAAACCCCCTTGTGAGGAGCAGGGTGGGATCCAGCCGCTCCAGGGGTAAGCAGGTGGCATCCAGCCCCTCCATAACCTCTTCCAAAAGGAGCAGGGTGGGATCTAGCCCCTCCACTGGGAGCAGGATGGGATCCAAATCCCCCCCTCTCCTTTCCCAATTCTCCCCGACATCCAGGGTGGGGTTGAGCTCCATCCCCCTTTTCCCATCCCCTTCCTGCAGCCACCGGGAAGCAGGTGGGCGAATCCAGCCCCCCCTCCATGCACCAAAATCTAGGAGGGGGGCTTGGAATTCTCCAGCCGAACCAACACCTGGATGCAGCGCAAGTGGGGACGCCTCCCTTCCCCCCCAAAAACCCCGCAATCAAAGTGGAGCCCCCAAAACGCAGCCAGAGGAGGAGGGAAATCCTCCCCCTCCCCAAAAAGGGGCTGAGAGCCCCCAAAGTGGTGATGGGGGGCGTAAAGACTCCCCCAAGGGCACCTCAAAGAGGGAGGAGCACCCCAATAAGCGCCATGTGGAGAGGAGGGGGATGCAATAAAGGGTCCCTGAAAGGGGTCTGGGGGGATTTGGAACTTGAGGAGCAGACTCCCCCCCTCCCCGAATCCCCCTCGCCTTCCCCGCCGCGATGCCGCTTCTCACCTCTCCGCCATGATCCCCGGCGGCTCTACCGCTCGCCGCCGCCGGCTCCGGCCCCGGTTCGGGCTCCCATGGCCCCCCCCCGTGACCGACCCCGAGCCCCCCCCCCGGCTCCTCCTCGCTCCGTGCCCGCCGCGGCCGCTCCCGGCGCGCTCTGAGCGCCGCGTCCCCGTCACCAGCGACAACGGCGGCGCGGCCAATGGGGGCAGCGCTGGGGGGCGTGTCCTCACCGAGTCCCCGCCCCCACCCGCGCCAAAGCCACGCCCGTATTCAAATGAGGGGCGGGGAAGCAACCTCCCCTCCCCGCGGGGGCTGATGGGAAGGGTAGGAGATGGGGTTTTTTTGGGTGAGATGCGCGTGCGTTCTGGGAAATACGGTAAGTGCGGCTCGCGCGCGGTGGGGAAGGAGGCGTGGAGCGAGATGCGCGTGAGCACTGGGAATTACGGTAACCACGGGGATGCGGCGCACGCGTGTAATTACGGTCTTTTCGTGACGCGCATGCGCACTTGGAAATACGGTAGTTTTGTGATGCGCATTTGGAATTACTGTAGTTATCTTCCCATGCGCATTCGGAAATAAGGTAGTTGTGCTGGATGCGCATTAGGAAATACGGTGGTTGTGTTGTGATGAGTACTTTGAAATACATAGCTGTGGGGCGCAAACGCTTTTGTGATTACGTTACTTGTGATGCCCGTGGGAATTAAGGTATTTGTGTGCATGAGCGTTTTAAAAACATCGTAGTTCTGGAATTACGTTGGAATTACGGTAATTGTGATGCGCCTGCACGCCGGGAGATACGGTGTGGGCGCTTTTACATACTTAGAAATACGGTAGTCATGGCGCGCAGGCGCGTTTAGAAACGGTAGTTGTAATGCTCATACCTATTGGGAAATACGGTAACTTTGGACTGACGGCCCTTGAGACGTTATGCGGATTTGTAATTACGGTAGCTCTGCCTGATGCGCCTTTGGCATTACGGTAGTAGTGGTGCGCATGCGCATCTGGAATTATGAGCTCGTGGTGCAGCGCGCTTTTATATCTACGGTAGTTGTGAGGCGCGCATGCGCATTTGTAAATACGGCACTTGCATGATGCTCAGTCGGACCTACGACACTTGGTGTGCGCATGCGCTCTTGGAAACACGGGAATTGTACGACGCACGTTGGACATTACGGTACTTAAGATGCGCATACGCATCTCGAGGTACGGTAATCGTGTGATGCGCAACCAGAATTACTATAGTTGTGATGCGCGTGCGCATATTGAAGTACGGTAATCGTGTGATGCGCTTTTCGAACCTGTTACTCTCAGTGCGCATGCGCGCGGTGAAATTACGGTACCGGTGCGATGCGCACGTAAAACGCCGGTATTTATTTTGCGCATGCACATTTGAAATAGCGGCCGTGGCACTGCGCATGCGCGCTGGGAATTACGGTACCCGAATGCGCCTTTGAGGGGAAAGTACGGTACCCGTGGCGCGCATGTATATTTATAAATACGGCAATCCCGTATTTCCCGAGGCGCACCGGAGTGGGGAGGATGGAGAAACACGCGTGGGAGCTGCCGTGGGCGCCAAACTCACACATGGGGGTCCTCCAGCGCCCTGGGACCCAGAGGTCCCCCGCGACCTTCACCCCACCGTGGGACCGTTTGGCCCCTGAGCCCCTTCAGGGCCTGTGACACTCCCCCGCACTGTGTCCCCCAGAACCCCAAAATAGCCCGCTGTACCCTGTGGGACCTGTGCCCCCGCCCCACCACTGTCCCCCCACGTCCCCACCCTCTGTGTCCCCATCCCCCCCAGTCCACATTCCCTCCCCGATGTTTTTGGGATGGGGATGGAGACCTCCAAACTGGGAGGCTCCAGCCCCTCTGGGGCCCCCTAGCGCTGCCCAACCCGCTGAAATTTGATCTCTCCAAACTTTTCCCTCCATCCCACCTCCTCTTCCTGCTGCTCCATCAGATATTCCTCCACCGTGATGTCCATCAACACAGCAAAAACACGCCGAGGATGAAGCCCGAACTATTTCTGGGAGGATAAACAAGAGCTGGCCATGGTGACAACTGAATTGAGTACAACCATGAGACCTGCGGAGCTGCTTTCACCCCGTGAAAAAGGCCAAAACTTCGGGAATTACATTTGTCAGGAGGGGGATGTTATAAATGCAAATTATAGAGTTGGCTTTTTTGCAAATATTAACAGGACTACTACATGTACTGTATTATTAATAGAGTTTAGAAAGGGAATGAATGTGTACCAGAAGGTTTATCTCTTCTTTGGATTGTCTAAACCACCAAGCCAGAAATTATGGGAAGGGGAGGTCACCTTGTGACCCTTCATTAAAAAACCTGTTGACTTCCTGTTTTCTTATCAAAATGAAAATAACCGGAAAACCTCAGGAGAAAAAATTTATACCCACGTTACCAGACTAAGTTGGAGCCACCCACAAAATAAATCTATTCAATAAGATGAACTGGGATACTTAAAACTGATCAAAAAAAGAATGTTTGATTAACATCAATTGAATATTCAACAAAGATAGAAGTCCTAAAAGGGTGAGCAGGGCTACAGACAAACCTTGTGCCAAGCCCCCTCGGTCCAGAAGCTTCGCTTATTCTGTCTCCTAATTTCTCACTGGTCTTTTTTTTTTTTTTTTTTTTTTTTTTTTTTTTTTGTTGTTGTTGTTGTTGTTGTTGTTGTTGTTGTTTTGTTTTGTTTTGTTTTGTTTTTTGGGGGTTTTTTTGGGGTTTTTTTGGGTTTTTTTTGTTATTATTATTTTATTTTATTTTATTTTTTTTATTATTATTAAACTTATAAATTTATAAAAGAGAGTGGAACTCGTTTTTCACAGGGACAAGTTCGGTCACGGTGTGAAACCAACCACTAAACCCTTTTATTCCCTTTCCAGCCTCGGCATAATCCCTGACTTGCAGTTTTTCCAGGAATTTGGCCGTCTGTCCTGCCGGCTGTCTCAGCAGGATCGGCGGCTCTGCCGCGCCCAGGGCTTCAGGTGCTCCTCACAGGTTTCTTTTATTTCCATGGCTGCGAGAGCTTCCTCACGTCCAACCTGTGGTTTTTTTGGGAGCAGAAGAACTCCAAACCAGTCAGGTTTTCTCCTCTGAGCTCCTTTGGGACGTATGTGGAGTGGGATGGAGGCTGGGAAAGGGTGAGTCAGTACAATTTTGGTGTTTTCCTGGGCTTTTTCTCCTGCTCCTGTTGCTCTTTAGATTTAGTTTTTGGAAATATTTAGTTTTGGGCTGGGTGGTTTTTTGGGGGGGTTTTGGGTGTTTTTTGTGTTTTTTTTTTTTTTTTTTTTTTTTTTTTTTTTTTTTTTTTTTTTTTTTTTTTTTTGTTGTTTTTTTTCAATTTAACCTGATTTATGCAGAATAAAAGTGCAGCTTTGTCCTTTTCTCTAAGCATCCTCATTTGAGAAAGACCATTCCATTACCAATTCATGGAACAGTTTGGGTTGGAAGGGAATTTCACGTAATTCCACCCCCCTGCCATGGGCAGGGACACCTCCCACCATCCCAGGGTGCTCCAAGCCCTGTCCAGCCTGGTCTTGGACACTTCCAGGGTGGACCAGAATGTCTCTGAGGGCTGTGAAGTGGCACCTGGGGATGTGCCACAAGGTCCCTTCCAACCCAAAACCATCCCATGATCCTATTCCTGGACACAGCCTCCCTTTGTTCTACCTGGAGCTTTTCAGGGAAGCTCCAAGCAAATTCCTCTGACTTTGAAACCTTGATTAAATGTGAGATGCTAACAGCTCAAGCCTGTGAATTCCTGCTGTCTCCATCACCATGGAAATGTGAGACTGTTGTTTTTTAATAGTTTTAAGTTATGTAAAGGCTTGGAACAACTCTGAAACCCCTCCCCCCCCAATGATTAAACAAGAGGAGGAGCGGAAAAAAATAAATCCACTTTTCCTTGAAGGAAATGATGGAAATGGATGACCTTGGAAGTCTCTCCCAACCCAAACCATTCCATGACTCTTGCTTGTTGAACACGCTGGGAATAAAGTCCAATCCCATTTATTCCACTGCATCTCCACAGCCCAAATCTTTGAGTGCTGATGTTTTAATCCTATCATTTAACACATTGCTCCCTCTCCATTCCCCCCCCTGGCCTGTTGCAAATCCAAAATTAAGGAATGAAGCTGGAGAACAAGACTCGTTCAGGACTGGAGAACATTTTTTTGGGGGATGATTTTTTTCTGTGCTGGTGAATTTGTTTTCCTGGCTCTCCTGATGTTCACACTACCCTGAATACTTTCTAAATTTGCATAAAATCCTTATTTCTGTTTGCTTGGCTTCTCCCAGAGGTGTTTGTGTCCACCTGGGAAATTGGGAAATGTTTTTGTTGTCCCACCTGGGAGCCGCAGGAATTCAGGCACCGGTCACAAAGTCCTCTTGAGTAACACAGGGTTTGGGGAGTGGAAAATCTATTTTCAGTCCTGGAGAGGCTGTATGTGAGTCCTGCCATGGTTCTTGGGCAATCTCCCCAGGGAATAACAAAACCTGGGAGGAGAGGAAGGCACGGAGCCTGGTTCTGGTGTGCCCAGGCCAGAGGAGGCCCAGGAGGCAACTGGGATAATTCCCTTTAAGGAGTCGCCCTGTTGAGGTGAATCCTGAATCTTTATGGAATGGTTTGGGTTGGGAAGGGACCCTAAAATCCACCTGGTTCCATCCCCCGATTCTCCCAGTCCCTCTGTCCAGGCAGCTTTTCTCCAGAAAGGTGAATTCCATGGCCGTGGGATTTGGTTTAAGGCAGAGCCGTCACTCCAGAGGCTTTTCCAGGCTGGAGGGACTTGGGCTCCCTCCCTGGGGTCAGATGCAGCCCCCCAGGAGTAACGGGGTGCTGACAGTGGGATCCTGGAGGGAAGGGATGTGGCTGATGGATTTGCTTCCTTTGTTTCCCGTGAAAAGTTGGATTTACCTGAAATCTTTGGGAAAGGGCCTGGAGTGACAGGACAAGGGGAATGGTTTAAACCGACAGGGGGAATTTGGGATATTGAGAAGGAATTCCTCCCTGTGAGGGTGGTGAGGGGCTGGAATGGAATTCCCAGAGAATCTGTTGCTGCCCCTGGATCCCTGGAAATGTCCAGGGCCAGGCTGGACTGGACTTGGAGCAAGCTGGAATGGTGGAAAGTGTCCCTTTCCATGGCAGAATGTTAGAATTAAAGATCTTGAAGGTCTTTTCCCACCCAAAGCATTCCATGATTCCATGACATGAGTGTTCTGGATTGCCCGAATTTTTCCGTCAGGGTGGGGACGGGGGGGGGGCAGGAGGTGACAACACCCAAAATTGGTGGTCCAAGGACCCTGTGGATGGTGAATAGTGACATGGAATTGGTACAGAACTGAGGGGTCTGTGACACCCCACCGATTTGATTTGAAAAAAATTTGGAGTTTGTTCTTGTCATAAACATTTTTAGCAGTATTTTGCCTTTGGATCATTGTCCTTTCCTTTTCTCACAATTCATGTTTTGTGCTTCTTTGCCATTCCCCCCCCCCCCCAACTTTTTGTTAAAATTGATTCTTTTCCCTTTCCCCCCTATTTCTGTGTCGTCATTGCTCAATCTTAATAATTTCTTTATGTGGAGTTTTCTAACCAAGTGTTATCTCATCTATTTTTTTGGGAAAGTTTCTCCCCCAGAAGGCCTTTGCTGGGTGGTTTGGTTTTGGCATTCATTCTGATTTATTCTGGTGGGACTTTATGGATTTACTTAAGGCAGGAGGTTTTTGTTTTGTTTTTTATCTTCAGCTTTGTTTTTTTTTTTTCCTTCCCCATCTGCTTATGGAGGCTCTGTTGATGGATTTATCAATTGCAGCTGGTTTTGAGGGTGGGGAAATTATTATTATTATTATTATTATTATTATTATTATTATGTGGAAAATCAGAGGCCCTGATTCCACAGGACATGGAAGAGGTGAACCGCACTTTCACCTCCACAACAAAGTGTCATGAAATTAATTGCTTAGGTCGATTAAAGTATTGCTGTCAAAGGTGCCAATAAAAGCTTGTTTAATATAAATTACATTTTATCGTAATTTATCAGTATAAAGTTTGATAGGAAGGTTCACTTTACTAATTAAAATCATAATATGGTTGGGAAAGACCTCCGAGGTTGTCAACTCGCTGCGTGGATGAAACATAAAAGGGAACGTCAAATTAGAATTAATTTAGAATTATTTATGTGGATAATGAAGGTTTAAGAAAGCTTAGTGGCATTTTATCATGAGGTTATTATTGGTTTATCACTGTCTTATCATTGGCTTATTGTTCTCATTAATGAAGAGGTTCATTAGGATTGACCACAATTAGAAGAGGGACTGAGCCAGAGGTTCCAGATGGCAAAATTGGTTCTGTGTTTACTGTAAGGTACTGAAATCTTGGAATCAGCTTCCCACCACAACAAATTCCAAAGGGGAATAGAACTTTGGAATTTCTGAGGTTGGGAAAGTCCTCTGAGACTGAGTCCAACTCTTCCCCCAACAGTGCCAAAGCCACTCTTGGCCATGTCCCCAAGTGCCACATCCATGTGGATGTTGATCCCGCTCAGGGATGGGGACTCTACCACTGCCCCATGCCAGGGCTGGACAGCCCTTTCCAGGAAGGGATTTTCCCTAATATCCAACTAAATATCCCCTGGCACAACGTTTCTTCTTGTCCCTTTTTCCCTGGGAACAGAACCCAAGCTCCACCTGGTTCCACCCTCCTGCCAGAAGCCTCCTTTTGTCCAGGCTGAGCCCCCTCAGCCTGGGGGGGGGGTCTCAAGATGATTTCCTCTACTCATCCTTAATTTTTCCAGTGTCTGGTTGACTAATCATTGAAGTTTCCAAAGCAAATATTTCCAACACTACGGGAAATGGTTTTCAAACAAACCCAGCCTGGCCTTGAACATTTTCCAGGGATGGAAGGAAGGATGTGGGATGGTTTCTCTGGACATTTCTTTGCCTTGGCCTCGGTGCAGGACACAGGCAATGCCTCAGACTGTGATGGTCTTGATGACCACCATGGTCTTGAGAAGGGTGACCTGGAACAGAGCTGAAAGAATAAAGTAGGTATTTAGGTCAGGGGTAGTAGATATTAAATTAGGTATAGGAGGATCACGGCTTTATTAAAAAGCCGTAAAGGATCCACCTTGGGTGTAACAAGAGCTGGCCAGGGCTACACCCAAGGTGGACCCAAAATGGTTACAAAATGGATGACTGGTCACAAGGTCTCAAACATTTATAAGTTTTGATCCATTTGCATATTGGGGGTTAATTGTCCAATTACAACTTCAAGTTATGAAGTTCTGTTGTCCTTGTTCTCTCCCCTCAGCCCTCCCTTGTTTATGTTTTTTTGGGCCTGAAAATTGTAATGGTTGTTCTTGGTCTCAAGCTGGAAACGGATTTGTTTTTCTACCTACCCCGTGAAGAGAGCTGACTAACGCTTAATGTGAGGCTCGGACCTACACACCTAGGCAGCACAGAATCTGAAAAATATGAAAGCTGAAACTGAAGAAATCAGTCCCTGTGGAAAAGCGACCAGAGCCCGTTTGGTTGGTGCCTTACAGGTTTTGTGATGGCGAAACTGAAGTCAGTGCTGAACCCATGGAATAACACATTTTTTCACACTTCTTTTCTCTCCTCTTCTATTCCTCTCTGCCTCCAATATTCCTTTCCATGTCTCCTTATGGATCATGAGTGGTGTTGGGGAAGGAGGATGAGCATCCATGTGGATGAGCACAACTGTAGCCAAGCCTTGGTTTGGGCAAAGGAAGGGCTTGTTCCATGTGCTGGAAGGAAAAATTACACCAGCAGTTGTTGGGGATGGAATATTTCCTGGAATAGGTCTTGGCATCATGAAGGGTCATGTCTCTGTTGGGATGAGTGGCTTGGCCAGACTGGAAACAGGGTGAAAACCAAACCCAAAAGCTGATGGAACTTATGGACAATTGGCACCCGGGTTCATGGCATGAGAGATTGGAACAGCCTTGGGAGAAGAAAAAAAAAAAAAAGGACTCATCTGAGGCTGTGATGCAGGAAAACTTTATTGAGAAAAAAAAAAAAAGTAAAAAGCAGGACAATTAAATAAAATAGAGCTGGTCTGAGGTGCAACATGACAATGATCAGCACAGATCCTTTGATTGCAGTAAGTCTGACCAGAGAATCAAAGACCCAGATGGCAGGAGTCCAGCAGAGGTGCCCAAATGTCTCTGGCTTGGAAGAAGGGGTTTGGAGCAGAGGAGACTGGACAGAGCCAAAGGGGCAATGCAGCGCAGGGAGTGGGAGAAGAGCAGCAGGAAGATGGGCCATGTTTGCAGGCAGCCCAGGCTGGGCCCTTGGCAGCTGCCTTGCTTGGTGCCCTGAGCGCAGGAGCTGCAAGTGCTGAGCCCCTTTGAGAGCCTTGGCCCAGAGAGGCGTCCTCAATGGCTGAGAGGTGTTCCAGGGAGTGGGTGGTTGGTGTCAGGAGTGGTGCTGAGGGCCCTCAGCAGATGTAGCCGCCCCTTCTGCCGTAGCAGCCCAGGCCTCCCAGGCCGTAGCCAAATCCACGGCCATAGCCAAGGCCGTAGCCAAAGCCACCAAATCCCCCAGAGATGGGCTGTCCCTGGGCACTGAGTTCAGTGCCCACGGCAGCCGAGGAGGTGGATCCGACGGCGGTGCTCTGGGGGAAGGAGGTCATGATGGGTCCTGGCAGGGTGACCAGCACAGGGGAAGGGTTGATGATGACACGGGAATCCTGGCATTGCAGGGCACAGGGCTCGTTGCAGCTGTTGGCCAGCGGGGTGGGTCCGCAGGGAGTGCAGAGGTTGTTGCAGGCCATGGGTGTGGTGTGGAGGGTCCCTGGAAGAGAGGGGGGTGAGGCAGGGCAGGTCTGTATGTTTGCAAGCAGGGTATTAGGAAGGTGAGGGAGTGTGGAGGCTGTTGGGGGTCTGTGGGGAGGTGTGAGGGCTGCTGGGGCTGGGGCTGAGTGTGCTGGAAGAGAGGGGCCAGGGGTGCAGGAGCAGCAGGATCAGGGGTTTGAGGCTCACCTGGTTGTTGGCAGGAGGAGAAGGTGTGAGGAGCAGTGTGTGAGGGACAGAGGCTCTGGGCTGGCTTTTATGCTGGTTGTGGAGGAGCGGGACAGCCTTGTCCCATGGCCTTGGGGCATTTTGCCGGACGCAGCTCTTGCCATCCCACCCTGCTGAATCTGCAGTTCCATGTGCTGATCCTGAGGCAGTGTCCCTCTGACCTTGGCAGCACCTTTTAATTACAAAAATTAGTGACCATTATCTTGTTGCCGGTGCCTTTCAGGGCATGTAGAACATTCAAACAACCTGAGGATATTTGGTGTGTCATTGATGAGGTCATGCCATGCCATAATGACCTCATTTCCCATTTGCCTTCTTCTGCCTGAAAGACCACTCAGTTCTTTCAACTTCTTGTTTTAAGGGTACTCTAGTCCTATCAGTGTCATGGTCTCCTGGCACTGCTCTCGGTCAACCATGTCTTTGTTGCACTCTGCAGCCCCACCAGTGGTATGCTACAAGACACTCGACTTCCTCATCCTCCCCTTGTTACTTTTCCTATTATGTATTTCCTAATCCTGTCCTGGTAATTGCTGGAACTTTTTGCATCAGAGGCTACATTGCCACCTCATAATGAATTTAAACTCCACCAGTATCTCCAGGTCCTTCCCTGCTTGAATGCTGTTGTTGACAAGGGAATGGTAACTCGTGTCATGTTCCTGGACTTCTACCAGGGCCTTAAAACTGTCCCACAAGACTGCCTTGTCTCTAAACCGCAGACACAGTTCCAACCCTCCAGTGGGTTTGAAGGGTTGACTAATCAATCTATGAGTAATTGTTCCCCTCATACTGCTGCTTTTCCTTATCCTCCACGAGGTTTCCCTTCCATGTGTCTGTCACAGCCCAGCGCTGTGACCCCACAGTGTGACCTTGCTGGGCTCAGCTGAGACGAGCACCTCGGATGAATCAATACTGTGAGGAGCATAGGACACCTCCCTAAGTCATGTGTATTGCTTTCCTACCTCCAATGGCAAAGGCCAGGAATATAGAGGAGCCTGGAGAGATGTAGTCAAGGTAGGGAGGAAGAGAACGTGATCAAAGGAGCAGAGGCTCAGCCCCAGAACACCTGCAAAGCTTAGAGCAGCCTAAAATCTCTGTGAGGAAATGGGGATGGGGCCCCTCTTCAGCACACACACACAAAACACCAGTGCCATGGGTGACCTCACTGGTGACACCCCGTCTCTACACAGCTTTGGTCACGTCTTCAACCCATCGTGACATAAACCATCAAGAGCAATGTCTGACCTCTAATACTCACAACTTAAAAGCTGCCACCAAGGTCAGATGGACACGGCCTCAAGGGAAGGACGTGGAATTCCAGAATCCCACAAAGGAATGCCAGCACCATGACAGAGAAGGAAAGAGCAACTCACTAACTGTCCATTACTAATTACTCCTTTTTGCTAATAGGAACACAATATTACAACTGACAGGATATAAGTTACAAAACTCTTCTGCTTGAACAGGGAACAAATGAATTGACATCACACACCAGGCTGAGAAGAAAAAAAAGGGATGGGCCTGTGTTCGTTGTTGGTTCTTCTGATTTCTAAAATGAAGTCAAGAAATGCACTTTAAATTATAGAATAGCTTGTTGGGTAAATTCCAGAAATCCTAATGGAGTATAATACTGGAACAAGTTCAGCCAAAATCTACTTTCCAAGATCCTCTTTTTATCCCATTCAAGATACGAGGCCCGGAGCCCTCTTTCATCCATCAGGAAATACTCCCAGGCACTGGGACCTTTCCAGGCTGTTGCTCTCCAGCTCTCTCTAAGGGACCTCCCCAGGGTATCAGCAGCTCCCTCAGCATTCCTGAGTGCAACAAAAAGACTGATTGGCATCCAGTGGCACAGAAGAGGAACCTAGGCTTGACAAGGCACTCACAAACCACAGCATGCAACTGCTGATGGTATCACAACACTGCTGGTCTCTGCTTGTTTATTCGAAGACACACATCAAACATGCAAATCTTCCCAATGACCAAGACTTACTCTAAAACTGCCTGATTGGACGCAGCCTCAAGGGCAGGAGATGACACTGCAGAATTCACTGAAGGAAAATACTCTCCAATCAATTACTCACCAGGCTGGGCCAGCGAAGAGCTGCTGCCTAAAAATGCCCCCAGGCCATGGGACAAGGCTGTCCCACCCCTCCACAACCAGCATAAAAGCTGGCCCAGAGCCTCTCTCCCTCACACACTTCTCCTCACACCTTCGACTCCTGCTCCTGCTGACAACCAGGTGAGCCTCAAACCCCTGATCCTGCTGCTCCTGACCCCCTGGTCCCTCTCTGCTAGCACACTCAGCCCCAGTCTCAGCAGCCCTCACTCCTCCCCACAGACCCACAACAGCCACCACACTCCCTCACCCTCCTGCATCACCACCCCTTGCCCTCCCCACACCCCTGCCCTGCCTCACTCCCCTCTCTTCCAGGGACCCTCCACACCACACCCATGGCCTGCAACAGCATCTGCACTCCCTGCGGACCCACCCCGCTGGCCAACAGCTGCAACGAGCCCTGTGCCCTGCAATGCCAGGATTCCCGTGTCATCATCAACCCTTCCCCTGTGCTGGTCACCCTGCCAGGACCCATCATGACCTCCTTCCCCCAGAGCACCGCCGTCGGATCCACCTCCTCGGCTGCCGTGGGCACTGAACTCAGTGCCCAGGGACAGCCCATCTCTGGGGGATTTGGTGGCTTTGGCTATGGCCTTGGCTATGGCCGTGGATTTGGCTACGGCCTGGGAGGCCTGGGCTGCTACGGCAGAAGGGGCGGCTACATCTGCTGAGGGCCCTCAGCACCACTCCTGACACCAACCACCCACTCCCTGGAACACCTCTCAGCCATTGAGGACGCCTCTCTGGGCCAAGGCTCTCAAAGGGGCTCAGCACTTGCAGCTCCTGCGCTCAGGGCACCAAGCAAGGCAGCAGCCAAGGGCCAGCCTGGGCTGCCTGCAAACATGGCCCATCTTCCTGCTGCTCTTCCTCCATTCCCTGTTCTGCATCATTCCATCGGCTCTGTCCAGTCCACTCTGCTCCAAACCCCTTCTTCCAAGCCAGAGACATTTGGGCACCTCTGCTGGGCTGCTCCCATTGTGAGGCAGGAAGTCCTTGGTTCTCTGCCTCAACTGTCTGCTAGCAAACAACCTTGGTTGATGGTTGTCCTGCTTGCACCTCAGACTGCTCTCTTCCAGTGGATGCTCATGACTTTCTATTGTTCTATTAGCTCAATAAAATTCTTTTGCATTGCAGTATTGTGATGTCTCCTTTTTCTTCACTGGCCCACACTGGTACACTTTGTCTTTCTGGTGTTTTTCAGAAACCCTTCACTTGTTTAATCCCAGGCCTGGATACACTAATGCAGGTCTATCCCTGCCTCTTATACAAGCCATGTATGGGTATTGTTTTCATACTGGCTGCACACCAGTTGCTCCAGACCCTCATCATCCTTCTCATCCATCCACAGCTCTGCTTCAGCAGGTCTATATCTTCCATATCCTCAGGTGCCCAGAGTTTAACACATGTCTCTGGTCCCTGAAGTGGAGAGCAGAGGGTCAGAATCCCCCTGTCACCTGCTGCCTACACTGTGGTGATGAGCCCAGGACATGGAGGGGTTTTGGTCTCTGAGTGCACATGGCCAGGGCATGTCCAATTCTTCATCCACCAACACCCCAAGTCCTAATACTCGGGCATGCTCTCAATTAACCATCCAATATCCATTACTGAGATTGCCACATGTCTGAGGGGACAGGAGTCCCAATGCCCAGCTCATTATTCAAGATGTTGAACAGAGTTGGCCCCACAGATCCAACTCCTGGGCTGCAGTACTGGAGTTTCACCTCCAATTACTCTTTGGGCCACAGACCCTCAGCCTCTGGCTTCAGCCCCTGAGCTTCTCCTACGCCACTCACTGCACTCTCAGGGAAACTGGACTTGCTCAAGCTGCTCTTAGAGTGTAGAATGGGAAGGAGCCTCAAAGGCGTCACAAAAGGGTTGAGTTTAGCAGCAGGCACAGGTCCCTCCTCATGTCCAGGCTGAGTCACTGGCACAGAGCAGACACAGAGCTCAAGCACCATTTCCTCAAGGGAAATCCTCCAAGAGAATTGGCCTCAGCCATGGGCACTTGCCACAGCTCAAGACCTCAAAGGCTCAGCTCACTCCTCCCTTGCTGCTGCTCCCATTTTCATGAAGGGAATATTCTTCCTGAAAAGTTTGATGGAGCTCCAACACCGGTGAACTGCAGAAGAGCAACTGATATCATGCACATGGACTTGTGCAAAGCATTTCTTCCTGGGGCAGACAACATCCTCATCTCTGACCTGGAGGGATGTGGAGCTGATAGCTGGAACATCAGCTGTGGGGTGGAAAATGGGAGGGATGGTCTCACTCACAGAGCTGAGGTCAACAGCTCCATTGTCTGTGAGGAGAACAGGGATGAGTGGTGACCAACAGAGGCTCGTACTGGGACCATTATCACTTCCTATCTTTGTCAGGCACAGGGGACAGTGCAATTGAGTGTCCCCTCAGCAAGACTGGGAATGACATCAGGGTGAGCAGTGTTGTTGATTGTCTGGAGGGAAGGGATGGCATCCAGAGATTTCTTGACAGGCTAGGGATATGGGGTGGCATGGTTGTAATGAAGGTCAACAGAACCAAGTGTAAGATCCTAAATCTGAAATGGAGCAATCTCAGTAATGGATATTGGATGGGTAATGAGTCAATTAAGAGTATCCCCAAAGAGAAGGACGTGGGGTGATGGTGGATGAAGGATTGGACATGTCCTGGACATGTAAACACGCCAAACAAAAACTGTCCATGCCATGGGCTCCTTGCCACAGTGTGGGCAGCAGGTGAGGAGTGATTTCTGACCCTCTGCTCTGCTCTGCTCTGCTCTGCTCTGCTCTGCTCTGCTCTGGTGAGACCAGAGTTCTGTGCTCAGCTCTGGGGGCTCAAGGGTAAGGACCTGCTCGTGTGGGTCTGTATATGGGCTAAAGAGATAAGGAGGGACTGGAGCAAATGCTCTGTAGTCAATGTAAACACATGGCCCAGGAGGGCCTTGTGTCAGAGGCAGGGATAGATCTGCCTTAGTGTATCCAGATGCAGGGTAAAGGAAGTGAAGGGTTTATGAGGTGCACTGGAAGACCAAAGCATGCCAGTGTGTGCCAGTGAAGGAAAAGGAGACATCACAATGCTACAATGCGAGAGAATTTTATTGAGGCACAAAAACAGTGAGAGGTGATGAGTAGCAAAAGGAAGGGAACTGGTGGGAGGTGCAAGTAGAGCAACCATCAGCCAAGGTCCTTTGCTGGCAGATTATTTGGCCAGAGCATCAAGGCCTTCCTGTTCCACAGTAGAAGGGACCTGAGAGTGAAGGTTCCTGATGGTCTCTGTCCTGGGAGAAGGGATTTCCAACAGAGGGAGCTGAACAGAGCTGAAAGGGAATGGGAGAAGAGCAGCAGGAAGATGGGCCATGTTTGCAGGCAGCCCAGGCTGGCCCCTTGGCAGCTGCCTTGCTTGGTGCCCTGAGAGCAGGAGCTGCAAGTGCTGAGCCCCTTTGAGAGCCTTGGCCCAGAGAGGCGTCCTCAATGGCTGAGATGTGTTCCAGGGAGTGGGTGGTTGGTGTCAGGAGTGGTGCTGAGGGCCCTCAGCAGATGTAGCCGCCCCTTCTGCCGTAGCAGCCCAGGCCTCCCAGGCCGTAGCCAAATCCACGGCCATAGCCAAGGCCATAGCCAAAGCCACCAAATCCCCCAGAGATGGGCTGTCCCTGGGCACTGAGTTCAGTGCCCACGGCAGCCGAGGAGGTGGATCCGACGGCGGTGCTCTGGGGGAAGGAGGTCATGATGGGTCCTGGCAGGGTGACCAGCACAGGGGAAGGGTTGATGATGACACGGGAATCCTGGCATTGCAGGGCACAGGGCTCGTTGCAGCTGTTGGCCAGCGGGGTGGGTCCGCAGGGAGTGCAGAGGTTGTTGCAGGCCATGGGTGTGGTGTGGAGGGTCCTGGAAGAGAGGGGGGAGTGAGGCAGGGCAGGGGTGTGGGGAGGGCAAGGGGTGGTGATGCAGGAGGGTGAGGGAATGTGGAGGCTGTTGTGGGTCTGTGGGGAGGTGTGAGGGCTGCTGAGGCTGTATGTGAGTGTGCTGGAAGAGGGGCCAGGTGTGCAGGGGCAGCAGGGTCAGGGGTTTCAGACTCACCTGGTTGTTGGCACAGGAGAAGGAGAAGGTGTGAGGAGAAGTGTGTGAGGGAGAGAGGCTCTGGGCCAGCTTTTATGCTGGTTGTGGAGGGGTGGGACAGCCTTGTCCCGTGGCCTTGGGGCGTTTTTTAGGCAGCAGCTCTTTCCAGGGCCAAGCTTGGTGAGTCATGAAGTGAGGAGTGTTTTCCTTCACAGAATTCTGCAATGTCACAACTGGTTCTTGAGTCCATGCCCAGCTTTAAGGTGAGATGTGGTATTTGGGCAGATTTGATTGTTGAATGTTTGTCAGGGAAGAATTAATAAACAACCAGAGCCCTGGAGAGGTGTGATATCATGAATGAGGTAATTTTGTGGGACTCGTGTGCTGAGGTTTGTGGGTGCCTTTTGAAGGTTGTGACTCTTTTCTGTGCCGCTAGATGTCCGTCAGTCCTTGTGTTGCACCCAGGAATGCTGAGGGAGCTGCTGACATCCTGGGGAGGTCACTCTGCAATACCTTGGAAATATTTTAGTGCGTAGGGGTGTTCCTCCTGATGAAGGAGAGCTCATTGCCTTGTGTCTTGAATTGTATCAGGAGAGAGCATCTGGAAAAGTAGAAGCTAGTCTGGTTGAACTTGTTCTGGTGTCACAGTTCATTTGGATTTTTCGTCTTTACACAACATTGTACTCTGCCATTCAAAGTGTATTTATTAACCTCATTAAGAAATCCCTTAAACAAAGACCCAACCCAGCTTGATCCTTTTCCCCCTGCTGGTCTGTGATTTTCATGCCTTTATTCTGCATTCAAGCCATAAGGTTTCATATCTGATATCCTTTTAGTCTTAATATTTTGTTCCTGCTAGCAAAACCCAGTAATTACTTATGGTTGGTCAGGCATAGACCTCTTCCCTCCTCTGTCATGTTGCAGGCATTCCTTTGTGGAATTCTGCAGCTTCATGTCCTTTTGAGGCCATGTCCATATGACCTTGGCTGCAGATTTTAGGTGTCTTAGAGGTTAAGAGCAGGTGTTGATGATGTGTGTCATGGCTGAAGACATGTCCAAAACCTTGGAGAGATGGGGTGTCATCAGTGAGGTGACCCCATGGCACTGGTGTGGGATGGTTTTGGGGTACATTGTGAAGAGGGGCCCCAAACCATCACAGGTTTGGATTGTCTGGCTTTGTAGGAGCACTGCTTGTGAGGAACTGCTCTTTCCATGATGTTTTCTCCATCCCCACTATGCTGCCAACATTCAGAGCCTCTCTATATTCCTAGCTTGACACTGTTGTACACCACAACAACACAAACTCTGAACTTCAGAACGCTGAAAATTACTTTTATTTTTGGGATGTGTCTCCCTTTTATACTATTCTGTACTATACAGACCAATTTGATTGGTGAAACAAAGACAAACTTCTTCAGTCACATTGGTCAGACTAGAGGGACATCAAGAAGAAGTTCCTTCTAGGAAAAGGAATGACAAACAAAATACAGTTTACAAAAACACTTCTCTTGTTTACAGAAAATTCCCTGGGAAAAGAATTTCAGAAAACCAAAACATCTCAGGCACGAACCAGGGCTACCCTAGCCTTTCCTGCTGGGTACGGGAATGCAATCCCTGTGATTTAAGATGGCCTCCCATTCTCCCACAAAGTCTTGTGTTCTATATCTATATATAGTCTTGTGAGCTATATCTATACCTCTCATCCCAGCTGAGAGCAGCAAGGTCACACTGTAGGGTCACAGTGCTGGGCTGTGACCAACGAATGGAAAGGAAAAACAGTGAAGGATAAGGAGAACAAGATGCATGAGGAGCACAATTCCCCATCTATTGATTAATCCACCCTTGAAACCCATGTTCCTGAGCTTTAGAAAGGTTGAGGGAGTGGACTGTCCTGGTCGCTGCCACTGGTAGGGCTCACCAATGGAACAAGGACATGGACATGGTTGACCAAGGAGACGGCAGGGGCATCATGACACTGACAGGACTGGGATATCCTCAAAATGAGGACAAGCTGAGAAAACTGGGAGCTCTTTCAGGCAGGGCACAAGAATGCAAATGGGAGATGATATTAATATGCCATGGTATGACCTCAGTGACAACACTCCAATTCTCCAAAGATTCAGCTGAGTCTTCTAAATGTTCTGACACACATCAAAAACAAGATAATGGTCATGAATTTTTGCAATTAAGATGTTCTGCTGAAGTCACATGGACACAGCCTTAAAGGAAGTATATGGAATAGCAGAATTCCAGGAAGGAAAACACTCCCCACCTTATGACTCACCAAGCTGTGTCAGCCAAGAGCTGCTGCCTTAAAAATGCCCCGAGGCCATGGGACAAGACTGTCCCACCCCTCCACAACCAGCATAAAAGCCGGCCCAGAGCCCCTCACCCTCACACACTTCTCTGGACACATTCTCCTCCTGCTCCTGCGGACAACAAGGTGAGTCTCAAATCCCTGATCCTCCTGCCCCTGTACCTTGGCACCTCTGTTCCAGCACGCACAGCCCGAGCCTCAGCAGCCCTCACACATCCCCACAGACCCACAACAGCCACCACACTCCCTCACCCTCCTGCATCACTGCCCCTTGCCCTACCCTCACCTCTGCCCTGCCTCACTCCCCTCTCTTCCAGGGACCCTCCACACCACACCCATGGCCTGCAACAACCTCTGCACTCCCTGCGGACCCACCCCGCTGGCCAACAGCTGCAACGAGCCCTGTGCCCTGCAATGCCAGGATTCCCGTGTCATCATCAACCCTTCCCCTGTGCTGGTCACCCTGCCAGGACCCATCATGACCTCCTTCCCCCAGAGCACCGCCGTCGGATCCACCTCCTCGGCTGCCGTGGGCACTGAACTCAGTGCCCAGGGACAGCCCATCTCTGGGGGATTTGGTGGCTTTGGCTACGGCCTTGGCTATGGCCGTGGATTTGGCTACGGCCTGGGAGGCCTGGGCTGCTATGGCAGAAGGGGCGGCTACATCTGCTGAGGGCCCTCAGCACCACTCCTGACACCACCAGCTCAGGGCTCTTGGAAGAGCTCCTGCAAGCAAAGCACCTCAGCTGGCAGTGGGCCTGCATGCTCCTCACAGCAGATCCCTTCTTCTTCTTCTTTCTCCTGTCTCTTCATTCTTGTGCCTCAATAAAGTTTTCCTGCATCAATGACTGAGATGTCTCCTGTTCTTTTGTAGTTCCAGCTGTATCACATCCTCACCAAGCACATTGCATGCCTCATCAGGCCATTGGGGTATGCGCAATAACACCTTCCCTCACAAATATGTCAAAACATCTAATAAGAAAGTCTGGCATAAGAAGCACAGGAGGGACACCTTCCAGAACATGACACAAACCCATCACCTGACACGTCAAAGCCTTGGACACATCCATCCTCTCCTGGGTACAGCTCTGGTCAAGTCACTCCATGTCCGCACACGCTTGGAAAACTGTCTTCCCCACCAGGACTCTTGAATCCCTTCATCAAAAAGAGTCACAAAATCATCCACTTGGGCAGGAAATCTTGAGTGCAATTGCTTTAACTCCTCTGCTCAAAAACGAGCATGGTTTCCAGGACCATGGACAGTTCAATGTTGTTGCCTCTCCCGGGACTGACAGCCCAACACCTCTTTCGCTCTACGGCCACACTCACAACAAAAGATTCTTGCCTTATTTAGCAATTACATTCCATCTCTTTTCCCTTTTGGTCTTGCCCTCTTGTCCTGCACATGTGCACTGCTGAGAACTGCCAGCCGTCCTCACATTCATTCTCTGCCATTAGAGATTTGCATGCACTGATGACACCCCCGTGTCCAGCCTTGTCCCCTGGGAGTCCCAGCTCTCTCAGTTTCTCCTCTAAGAATGATCCACCAGCCCCTTTGGAACCTTGGTGGTCCTGAACTGATCTGGATTAACTAAAGTGACTTCATTTTCACAGTGGAAAGTCAAAGGCTGCCCACAACACCTCACCTGGGACCTCACCAGTGCTCAGAAGACACCAAGAGTCATCTCCTCCTGCTTCATCACAACACTTCTCCCCAGCCCTGATCTGGAGACTTGGGGCCCCTTTTCCCACAAGGATAAAGGGACACCTCCTGCCCTTCCTTCTAACCCAGAATCACAAAGGCTTTTTCAGAGAAGAAAACAATTATTCCAAATGTCACCCAGATTTTTTTTTTCCTTCCTGGGATGACTCCTCCCAAGAAACAGCACTTGGCAGATGCCCTTGATGACCTCCAGCAGATGTCCAGAACCTGTCAAGTTTTCAGTGTTGGCTAAAATGATCCAACTCCTGGTCTACAGCACTGGGGACTTGCTGTCATCTGGACTTTGGCTACGGACCATAAACCTCTGGACCCAGCCCTTCAGACCTTTCTCAGTCTACTATGCTGGGCACAGACACCACCTAGACTTGCCTGGGTTGTTTTGGAGGATGATGCAATGCCCACCTCCCACAACCCTGGGTGTTGGGAAAGATGAAAGTTTGACAAGAAAATTTCACAGATATGTATGCTTGGCAGAAAGCTCTTTGAATGTGGAACCTGAGAGCAGAATAGAGATGGAAGAAAGTTTTGATATAGAAGAATAAAATATGCCTAAATTAAGAATTGCTGAGCCAGTAGTTACTGGACAACTAAGAAAGAAAAGGTTAAGTGGAGCTGGAAGGAGGTTTTAGGGCTAGAGCAAAGGCTTTGTTGACCATAAACAAAGAAGATGTTTTTACCAAGCAGAAATACATCTTAGGAAAAGCAGAAGATACCATAGACATACAAACATGCCAATGTAGAAAGTAGAAAAAAGGTCTAAGAATTTTCCACTGCAAGAAAGCAGAAAAACAACTTTAAGCTTAAACTGTAGCATAATATGATCATGATAGTAGTTATGATAGGCTATAGGTAAATGGGAAAGGTATTGTGTATGATGCTGATTGGTTGTTATGTATTAAGATACTCAGCAAAGAAAAATAGATAATGTATTGTAACCAGAAATAACTTGGCTTCAGACTTGCCTATAAGCTTTAGCTGGCCGCTTTAGGCATGGCTGTGTCAGACCTACAACCTATTATGAATGGAATACCTTCTGTAAGAATTCTGCTACAATAAACAACATTCAGAAAAGCTGCCTGTCTCACATCTCTCAGGTCAGGCTCCTACACCTGGGCAACCTCCAAATGGTCATTCAGACAATCACAACTGGTTCCACCCCTTCACACTCAGCCCTAGCAAAGAGCCAAAATATCAAAACCTTTGAAGCAAGAGTGTCACTCAAGCACCCCTGAGAATATCCAAATGGAAAGGTGAGGTCTGATGTCAGGCTTTGCCAACTGGGATAAATGCATGGAGAGGTGGAAGGCAATGGAAGATGTAACACCTCCTCCTTGCCAGAGCTGTAAGGCCCAGACCAGCCTATCAGAACTATGAGAAACTGGGGGCAATTTTTCAGAAGGCACCCACAAACCACAGCACACAAGGGCCGTAGGGTGACCACAATGATGACAACTCACCTCTTCAAAGCTTGGGTCACGTCTTCAGCCCTTCCTGACATGAATCATCAACAGAAAAAATTGACCTCTTAGTACTTGCAATTAAAAGTTACCACCGCAGATGGGCCTCAGGAGTAGGATATGGAATTGCACAATTCTACAATGACACGCACCCACCTTGTCAGGGAATGACACTGGAGCTCACTGCTTGTCCATTAGTAATTACTAGTTATTTGCTTACAGGAACACAATGTTAACACATGTAGGTTATAAGTTATGAAACTTGTGGCTTGAATGTGGAATGAGTGAATAGATGTCACAGACAGACTGAAAAAAATGGATCAGGCCCAGATTGTTGGTTTTTTACTGGATTTCTTAACAATGTCAAAGAATACAGTTTAAATGGCAGAGTACACTGCCATGTAAATTTGAGAAATCCAAGTGGGCCGTAACACTAGAAAAAGTTCAGCCTGAACAGACTCTCATTTTAAATGTCCTCTCTCTCGATCCCATTCAAGACACAAGGCCAAGAAGCCTCATTCATCCATCAGGAAGAGCTCAAAAGCACTGAGACCTTTCCAAGTTATTGCAGAGTGACCTCCCCAGGATATCAACAGCCCCCTCAGCATTCCTGGGTGCAACACAATGACTGATGGACATCCAGTGGCAAGAACGGTGACCAAGTCTTCACAAGGTGCCCACAAACCACAGAACACGAGTAAGACAAAATTGCATCACTGGTGACATTGCAAATCTCTTGGGCTCTGGTTGTTCATTCATCCCTCCCTGGCACACATTCAACAATCAAATCCACCCAAACACCATATTATTAAAGCTTCTGCCAAGGTCAGAGGGACACAGCATCAAGAGAAGGTCATGGAACTGAAGAATTGCATGGAGGAAAACACTCCTCACCGCATGACTCACCAAGCTGGGCCAGGCAAGACATGCTGCCTTCAAAATGCCCCCAGGCTATGGGACAAGGCTGTCCCACCCCTCCACGACCAGCATAAAAGCTGGCCCAGAGCCTCTCTCCCTCACACACTTCTCCTGACTCCCTCTCCTGCTCTTGCTGACAACCAGGTGAGCCTCAAACCCCTGACCCTGCTGCCCCTGCACCCCTGGCCCTTCTCTTCCAGCATGCTCAGCCCCAGCCCCAGCAGCCCTCACACCTCCCCACAGACCCACAACAGCCACCACACTCCCTCAACCTCCTAACACTTCATCCCTCACAGTCCCACACCACTGCCCTGCTGCACTCCCCCCTCTCTTCCAGGGACCCTCCACACCACACCCATGGCCTGCAACAGCATCTGCACTCCCTGCGGACCCACCCCGCTGGCCAACAGCTGCAACGAGCCCTGTGCCCTGCAATGCCAGGATTCCCGTGTCATCATCAACCCTTCCCCTGTGCTGGTCACCCTGCCAGGACCCATCATGACCTCCTTCCCCCAGAGCACCGCCGTCGGATCCACCTCCTCGGCTGCCGTGGGCACTGAACTCAGTGCCCAGGGACAGCCCATCTCTGGGGGATTTGGTGGCTTTGGCTACGGCCTTGGCTATGGCCGTGGATTTGGCTACGGCCTGGGAGGCCTGGGCTGCTACGGTAGAAGGGGCGGCTACATCTGCTGAGGGCCCTCAGCACCACTCCTGACACCACCAATGAGCTCAGGCCTCTGGCAACAGCTCCTGCAGGCAAATCACCTCAGCTGATGCTTGCCTTACTTGCATCTCACACTGGATTCCTTCTACTTCTTTCTCCTGTCTTAATCTTTTTTCCCCTCAATAAAGTTTTCCTGCAACAAAGTCTGAGGTGCCTCCTCATCTTTTTGAATTCCAATGGTTTCACATCCTCACCCAGCAAAATGCCAGACAGGCCATTGGTGTGGATGGATGGAAAAGAATTCCTCTCTTAGGACAGATGTCACCACCAGTAATAACCAAGATGGGCACTGAAAGTAGGGGAGGGGACACACCTTCCAGAACATGACACAGACCTAAGACCCACTTCCTCAAAGGTCTTTACACATTCATGTCCTCCTGCTCATGGCTCTGGCAGAATCTCTCTGTGCCAGCTTGGAAACTCTCTTCCCAGCAGGACTCTTGAACCCACCCAGCAAACAGGAGGAACAACATCATCCATTTGGGCAGGAACTCTGGAACACAAGTGCTTCATTTCCCTCTGCTCAAACACAGTCAGCAAGGCAGCATTTCCAGGACCATGGCCAGCTCAGTTTTGGTCCTCCCAGCAGCCAGATTCCACCAGCTTTTCCACTCTGTGACCACTCTCACATTCAAAAAATCTTGGCTTCTTCACCCACGAAATTCCATCTTTCTCTTCTGACCTTCCCCCTTTTCCTTCATGTGCGAGTGCTGCTGAGAACAGCTGGGCTCCCTCAACTTAATTTCCTGCCATCAGGGATCTGGGGACCCTGATGCCACCCCTATATCCAGCCTTGTCTCCTGGGAGTCCCAGCGCTCTCTGCCCTCTAGGAAAGATTCTCCTACTCCTTCAGTTTCCTGGTCACCCTGATCTGGTCTTGTTTCACTAAGCCCTTGTGCTTCTTCCTCTGGACAGCCCAGAACTGCCCACACCACCCCACATGGGACCCCACCAGTGTTCTAAAGAGAGAAAAGGCCTCTTCTCCTGACTTCATGGCAAGAACTGTCTGAAGTCTATCTTGGATGATGGTGAGGCTTTTTCAAGAAAGGAAAGGATTGAGACAAAGATATCATTCTTCCCCTGTACTAAGCACTGGTGAGGCCACACCTTGAGTGCTGTGTCCAGCTCTGGCCCCTCAGTTTAGGAAGGACATTGAGATGCTTGAATGTGTCCAGAGGAGGCAACAAGGCTGGTTAGGGGCTGGGAACACAAACCCTGTGAGAAACGACTGAGGGAGCTGGGGTTGTTTAGCCTGGAGAAAAGGAGACTCAGAGGTGACCTTATCACTCCCTACAACTTCCTGAAAGGTGGCTGTAGTCAAGTGGGGGTTGGTATCTTTCAACAGGCAGCACTGACAGAACGAGAGGACTCAGTCTTAAACTGCACCAAGGGAAATTTAGGTTAGATATTAGGAAAAAGTTTTTTATTGAAAGAGTGATAAAGTACTGGAATTATCTGCCCAGGGAGGTGGTGGAGTCACCAGCCCCAGATGCGTTTAGAAAAAGACTGGATGTGTCACTTGGTGTCATGGTTTAATTGAGGTGTTAGGTCATGGGTTAGATTCGATGATCTTGAAGATCTTTTCCAACCTACACATTCTGTGATTCTGTGAGATTTTGTTGTCTCCTTGTTCTCCACCAGCACCACAGAGTCATGCTCAGCAAAGCTGCTTTGCAGCCTCAGCCCACAGCATGAGCTGGGGCTCACTGCTGTTCCTGCCTGGATGCAGCACTTCATGGTTCCCTTGCTCGAGAAGTTCAGGAAATTCCTTTAACCCTCATTCTCCAGGTCCCTCTGACTGATGGCACAACCACCTGGTGCCTCAATCACCTCATCATCTGCCAGCTTGCTGAGGGGACAACAGCCCCACTGCCCACATCTTTGTTGAGGAGGTTGAACAGGGTTGTCCCCCCGATCCAACTCTTCACCTACTTCCCTTGAGACTTGTCTGCATTTGCACTTTGGGCCACTGATCCCCAGCCTCTGGGCACAGCCCCCAACCACTCTCAGGCCACTCACTGCCCTCTCAGGCAACCTGGACCTGCTCAGCTGCTCTGGGAGTACGGAATGAGAAGGAGCCTCAAAGGTTTCACAAATGAGTTGAGTTCAGCAGCAGCCACAGCTCCCTCCTCGTGCCCAGGCTGAGTAACTGGGACAGAGCAGACACAGAGCTCAAGCACCCTTTCCTCAAGGGAAATCCTCCAAGAGAATTGGCCTCAGCTCTGGGCACTTGCCACAACTCAAGACCTCAAAGCCCTGGCTCACCCGTCCCCTGCTGCCACTCCCAACTGGCCCCTTGTCCCTTGCACAGGTGCCACCAACACACATGGAATCCATTTCCATTCAGCTGGAAAAAGTCCCTTGACATTGACTAAAACTGTTAATGCAGGACTACAAAATCCACTGTTAAAAGATCACATCTTAGAAACATTTTTGTTGCAAAAGATCTAAAATTTCAGTACAAAGTCTAACCATTCCCTCAGCATTACCAAGGCCACCACTAATCCATGTCCCCAGGTGATACATCTACAGGGATACTAAATCCCTGCAGGGATGATGACTCCACTATTACCCTGTGCAGTCTGTGACAGGAATAACAACCCTCACCATGAAGGAAGCTTCCTTAATATCCGACCTAAACTTAAACTGAAGACGCTTTTACTCTGGATTCCTGATCTTTGTGCAGTGAAAGGGAAGCAGCATTTACACCCAGTTTATTACGAGTCCATTCAGAAAAGACATCTGAAACAGTGATGCAAGAAAAATTTTATTGCAACAAAATAATGGAAAAGCAGGAGCATCCAGTGGAAGGGAATTGGGCTGAGATGCAAGTAGAGCTACCATCAGCCAAAGTCCTTGACTTGCAGTAGATTTGGCCAGAGCACTGAGGCCTTCCTGGCCCACAGTGAGAGCAGCCCACTAGAGATGCCTGATGGTCTCTGGACTGGAAGAAGGGGTCTGGAGCAGAGGAGACTGGACAGAGCCAAAGGGGAGAGCAGAGAGCAGGAACTAGGGAAAAGGAGAAGAGGAGGAGGCAGATGGGCCATGTTTGCAGGCAGCCCAGGCTGGCCCCTTGGCAGCTGCCTTGCTTGGTGCCCTGAGCGCAGGAGCTGCAAGTGCTGGGCCCCTTTGAGAGCCTTGGCCCAGAGAGGCGTCCTCAATGACTGAGATGTGTTCCAGGGAGTGGGTGGTTGGTGTCAGGAGTGGTGCTGAGGGCCCTCAGCAGATGTAGCCGCCCCTTCTGCCATAGCAGCCCAGGCCTCCCAGACCGTAGCCAAATCCACGGCCATAGCCAAGGCCGTAGCCAAAGCCACCAAATCCCCCAGAGACGGGCTGTCCCTGGGCACTGAGTTCAGTGCCCACGGCAGCCGAGGAGGTGGATCCGACGGCGGTGCTCTGGGGGAAGGAGGTCATGATGGGTCCTGGCAGGGTGACCAGCACAGGGGAAGGGTTGATGATGACACGGGAATCCTGGCATTGCAGGGCACAGGGCTCGTTGCAGCTGTTGGCCAGCGGGGTGGGTCCGCAGGGAGTGCAGAGGTTGTTGCAGGCCATGGGTGTGGTGTGGAGGGTCCCTGGAAGAGAGGGGGCGTGAGGCAGGGCAGGGGAGTGGGAGTGTGAGGGGCGAAGTGTTAGGAGGCTGCGGGAGTGTGGAGGCTGTTGTGGGTCTGTGAGGAGGGGTGTGGGTTACTGAGGCTGTGTAGGAGCATGCTGGCAGAGAGGGGTCAGGGGTGCAGGGGCAGCAGGGTCAGGGGTTTGAGGCTCACCTGGTTCTCAGCAGCAGGAGAAGTTCTAAGGAGAAGTGTGTGGGAGAGAGGTTTTGGGCTGGCTTTTATGCTGGTTGTGGAGTGGTGGGACAGCCTTGTCCCATGGCCTTGGGCCATTTTTTACGCCACAGCTCTTGACTGGCCCAGCCTGGTGATTCATGAGGTGGGGTGTGTTTTCCTTCCTGCAATTCTGCAATTCCATGTCCTTTCCATGAGGCCGTGTTCATCTGAACTTGGTAGAACCTCCTGGTTGTGACAGTGGGTGACCAATGTCTTGTTGTTGGTGGCCTGTGTCAGGACACACAGAAGATTCAATTACAGTTTTGGAGAACTGGAAAGTCAACACCAAGGTCATACCACAGCATATTCAACGCATGTCCCATTTGCGTTCTTGTCTCCTGTCTGAACAAAATTCCAGGTCCCTTGTTTCCTCTCCTTTTAAGGATGCTCCTGTACCGGCAGTGTCATGGTCTCCCTGAGTTGCTCTTGATCAACCATGTCCTCGTTCCACAGTGGAACCCCACCAGTTGTGGGCAAAAGGATGGACACTGCCCTCAACCCACTTATATTTTGTTTCCTAATCCTGTCCTGGTAACTGCTAGAGTTTTTCACAGCTAAGGGTACACAGCCAAAAGGTGGATTAATCAAGGTTGAGGAATTGTACTCCTCACATGTCTTGTTCTCCTTATCCTTCACCATTTTTCCTTTCCCTGTGTCAGGCAGAACCCAGCACTGTGACCCCACAGTGTGACCTTGCTGGGCCCAGATGAGACAAGCTATGGACGAACCAACACAACCCTTGGGGCAGCATGGGATCCTCCCTAAACAATAGGATTGCTTTCCCATTCACAACGGGAAGGGTCTCGTATATAAAAACTCCTGGAGAGACCTCAACATGCTGGGGATGGAAACAACGTGATGAAAGGAGCAGACCCTCACAAGCAGTCCTCCTGCAAAGTCCAGACCAGCCTGACGGGGCCACAATGGTTTGGGGCCCCTCTTCCCAATGCACCCACAAATGACAGAACATGAGTGCCCCAGGGTGACCTCACTGATGACACCCAACCTCTCCAGAGCTTTGGTCACGTCTTCAGCTTGCCCCGACAAGGCCATCAGCACCTTCCTTTAACCTCTAATACTTGCATTTAAATATTGCCATCAAAGTCAGATAGAAAAGAACTCAAGAAAATGACTTGGAATTGCAGAATTTTACAAAGGAATGCTACCAACACATCATAGGAGGGAGGAGGACCTCACTGATCATCCATTAGTAACAATTAGTTTTTGCTAACAGGAACAAAATATTAAGACTTAGAGGTTTTAAATTATGAAACCTTGTGGCTTAAATGCGGAATAAGAGAATTAACGTCACAGACCAGCCTGGGCAAACACAGGCTTGTTGTTTGTCTATAAGATTCATGAATGAGGTCGAGGAATATGCTTTAAATTACAGTGTATGCTGTCCTGTAGATTGCAAAAATACAAATTGACCTGAAAAATGGAACAAGTTCAGCCTGAACAGCCTCTGCTTTGCAGGATCCTCTCTCTTGATCCCACTCAGACACAAGGCCATGAGCTCTCTTTCATCCATCAGGAAGCACTCAAAGGCACAAGGACCTTGTCAAGTTATTCCACAGTGACCTCCCCAGGACGTCAGCAGCTCCCTCAGCATTCCTGGGTGCCACAAAATGACTGAAGGATATCCAGCAGCACAGAAAAGAGGCTCAGTCATCACAAGGCACCCACAAACCACAGCACACAAGTGCCACAAAATGACCGCACTGATGACATTGCAAATCTCCAGGGCACTGGTTGTTTATTCATTCCTCCTTGACACATATTGACAGATCACACCCTCCCGAATACCAACCCTCACTCTAAAGCTGCCGCCAAAGTCAGATGGACACGGATTGCAGAGTGGGATATGGAATTGCAGCACTACATGAATGAAACTACTCTCCACCTCATGAATCACCAAGCTGGCCATCCAAGACCTGCTGCCTGAAAAATGCCCCAAGGCCATGGGACAAGGCTGTCCCACCCCTCCACAACCAGCATAAAAGCCGGCCCAGCATCACACTCCTTCACACACTTCTCCTCAGACCTTCTCCTCCAGCTCCTACCGACAACAAGGTGAGCCTCAAACCCCTGACCCTCCTGCCCCTGCACCCCTGGCCCCTCTCTGCCAGCACGCTCAGAACTAGCCTTAGCAGCCCACACCCCTCCCCACAGACCCACAACAGCCTCCACACTCCCTCACCCTCTGCATCACCACCCCTTGCACCTCCAAGCCCCTGCCCTGCCTCACTCCCCTCTCTTCCAGGGACCCTCCACACCACACCCATGGCCTGCAACAGCATCTGCACTCCCTGCGGACCCACCCCGCTGGCCAACAGCTGCAACGAGCCCTGTGCCCTGCAATGCCAGGATTCCCGTGTCATCATCAACCCTTCCCCTGTGCTGGTCACCCTGCCAGGACCCATCATGACCTCCTTCCCCCAGAGCACCGCCGTCGGATCCACCTCCTCGGCTGCCGTGGGCACTGAACTCAGTGCCCAGGGACAGCCCATCTCTGGGGGATTTGGTGGCTTTGGCTACGGCCTTGGCTATGGCCGTGGATTTGGCTACGGCCTGGGAGGCCTGGGCTGCTACGGCAGAAGGGGCGGCTACATCTGCTGAGGGCCCTCAGCACCACTCCTGACACCAACCACCCACTCCCTGGAACACCTCTCAGCCATTGAGGACGCCTCTCTGGGCCAAGGCTCTCAAAGGGGCTCAGCACTTGCAGCTCCTGCGCTCAGGGCACCAAGCAAGGGAGCTGCCAAGGGGCCAGCCTGGGCTGCCTGTAAGCATGGCCCATCCATCTCCTCGTCATTTCCCACTCCCTTCTCTCCATTACCACTTCAACCCTGTGCAGCTCCCTCTGCTGCAAACCACTTGTCCCAAGCCAGACACAACCAGACACCTCTGCTTGGTAACTCCAGCTGCAGAGCAGGAAGGCCTTGATGCTCTGGCCCAACCTCCTCAGAGGAAGGGGCCTTGGCTGGTGGTCACTGTCCTTGCACCTCAGATCAGCTGCTTTCCACTGGCTGCTCCTGAGTTTTCATTCTTCTACCTCAATAAAGTTTTCTTGCATCACAACCTCAGATGACTCCTTCTTACTTTTCCCAAGCTTCTTCCAGTCTCATTTAGCACTAAGGCAGGGTTGTTGAGACCACTGGGGTGGGGGATAAAGAGTGCCAGGACCACTCTTTGTTGTGATTTCTGCAGTTCTGCTATTCACTGCCACACTTTGCTCTTCCAGTGCATTATCACACAAACCCTTCAGGTATTGATTGAAACACAAACCTGGATACACTAGTACAGATCTATCCTTGCCTCTGGCACAAGCTCTTCACTGTTGGTGTGTTTAAATTTTCTGGACACCAGCTGCTTCTGCCCGTCATTGTCTTCCAGGGCTGTCTCCAGCTCTGGTTCAGCAGGTCCATGTCTTCCTTGGTGTCAGGTCCCAGAGCTGAACACACATCTCCAGTCCCAGCAGGGTAGAGCAGTGGAGCAGAATTCCCCCCTCACCTGCTGCCCCACACTGTGGGGATGAGCCCAGGACACAGCGGGGTTTGTGTTTGGTGCATTCCCATTGCGGGGCATGTCCAGTACTTCATCCACCACCAGCCCAAGGGCTCCTCCTTGGGCTCAATCCCCTCCTCACCCAGCCTTTATCCTACATATTTGGGATTGTCCCAATGCAGGTGCAGCAGATTCTGCCTCTGTGTTCTGCTCTGATGATATTGGAGATCTCTGTTAATCTCTGCATTAATTAAGAGGAATAAGACAAGACTCTGGTGGAGGATAACCAGAGCATGGCCTCAAGGATGATGGGGGCTGAAGGTTTGGGACAGCCATTACCCGTGACATTGGGGCTTTTTCCAGGCCAGCTGCTCTTGCCTGGGACAGAGTGGTGAGTTATGGTCTTGGGAAGGTTTTGGTTTGCCACAGGTCTGTAATTCCATATCCCGCTCTCGAGGCTATGCCCATTTTACCTTGGCAGCAGCTTTGAGGAGTTGGTGTTCATCCCAACATGGATGAGGGAAGAGCTGCCAGCTGGACTTGTGCAAGCCCTTTGTTCCTGTGGCAGACAACATCCTTGTCTCTAAACTGGAGAGATGTGGATGTTGGTTGGACCATTTGGTGGATAAGGAATGGGCGGGATGGTCTCACTCCAAATGTTTTGGCCAATTTCTCTGTGTGGAGAATGGGGAAGAGTGGTGACCATTGGAGACCCACATTAGGATTATTATAATTTTGCCTCATTGTCAGAAATCTGGGCACTGGGATTTAGTGGAACGATCAGCAAAACGAGGGTGCACTCAGAGCTGACAAGTAGTGTGGGTGGTTGTGTGGAGGGAAGGCATGGCATCCAGAGGGGCTGGAACAGGTTGGGGATGTGGGATATTGTCAATCTGACGAAGCTGAACAAGACCAAGTGCAAGGTCCTGCATCTGGTTTGGAGCAATGCCAAACATGGCTGTAGAGTGGGCGAGGAGTGGATTGAGAACAGCCGAGAGGAGAAAGGCTTGGGGTGTGGGTGGATGAAGAAGGGGCCATGCCCTGCCACGTGAATGAGCTGAGCAGAAATTCCCCGTGTCCTGGGCTCCTGCCCATTGCATGGGCAGAAGGTGAGACGGGGATTCTGCCCCTCTGCTCTGGTCAGGGTAGATTGGAGTTGTGTGTCCAACTTCTGGGACCTGGAAATAAGGGAGACATGAAGCAGCTCGAGAGGATCTGAAAATGGGCCTGGAAGATGATGAGGGTCTGGAGCAACTGATGTCCAGCCAAAATGGATACACCTCCCATGATACACCTCTGGCACCTCTTGTGACAGAATCAAGAGTAGACCTGCATTAGTGTATCCAGGCCTGCTATTAAGCAACTGAGGTTCTTCTCTGTGATGCCCACAAAGTGTGCCAGTGGGTCCTGGTGGGTAGTGGAACTGCAGAAGCAATTCCAAGAGAGGTGTTGGTGCCATTTGCAGCCTCCACAAATGGCTTGTGGACACATGGATTTGTACCAAGTGTGGTTGGCACATCTTTGTCAGAAAGAAGTTGAAAGAGACATGTCAGGTTGCAAGGCAAGAGAATTTTATTGAGGCAAAAGAAGAGTGAGAGTCTAGAGGAGCCACTGGAAGGGAACTGGTCTGAGGTGGAAGTCAGACGACCCTCAGGCAAGGGCCTTTGCTTGCAGTAGGTTTGGCCAGATCATCAAGGCCTTCCTGCTCCACAGTGAGAGCACCTCAGCAGAGGTGCCCGATGGTCTCTGGACTGGAAGAAGGGGTCTGGAGCAGAGGAGACTGGACAGAGCCAAAGGGGCAATGCAGAGCAGGGAGTGGAAGAAGAGCAGCAGGAAGATGGGCCATGTTTGCAGGCAGCCCAGGCTGGGCCCTTGGCTGCTGCCTTGCTTGGTGCCCTGAGCGCAGGAGCTGCAAGTGCTGAGCCCCTTTGAGAGCCTTGGCCCAGAGAGGCATCCTCAATGACTGAGATGTGTTCCAGGGAGTGGGTGGTTGGTGTCAGGAGTGGTGCTGAGGGCCCTCAGCAGATGTAGCCGCCCCTTCTGCCGTAGCAGCCCAGGCCTCCCAGGCCGTAGCCAAATCCACGGCCATAGCCAAGGCCGTAGCCAAAGCCACCAAATCCCCCAGAGATGGGCTGTCCCTGGGCACTGAGTTCAGTGCCCACGGCAGCCGAGGAGGTGGATCCGACGGCGGTGCTCTGGGGGAAGGAGGTCATGATGGGTCCTGGCAGGGTGACCAGCACAGGGGAAGGGTTGATGATGACACGGGAATCCTGGCATTGCAGGGCACAGGGCTCGTTGCAGCTGTTGGCCAGCGGGGTGGGTCCGCAGGGAGTGCAGATGCTGTTGCAGGCCATGGGTGTGGTGTGGAGGGTCCCTGGAAGAGAGGGGAGTGAAGCAGGGCAGGGGTGAGGGGAGGGCAAGGGGCGGTGATGCAGGAGGCTGAGGGAATGTGCAGGCTGTTGTGGGTCTGTGGGGATGTGTGAGGGCTGCTGAGGCTGGGGCTGAGCATGCTGGAAGAGAAGGGCCAGGAGTGCAGGAATAGGAGGGTCAGGGGTTTGAGGCTCACCTTGTTTTCAGCAGGAGTAGAAGGTGTCAGAAGTGTGTGAGGGAGAGAGGCTATGGGCCAGCTTTTATGCTGGTTCTGGCAGGGTGGGACAGCTTTGTCCCATGGCCTTGGGCCATTTTCAGGCACAGCTCTTGCTGCCTCATCTTGGTGATTCATGATGTGTGGGAGTGTTTTCTTTCCTGCATCTCTTCAATTGCACATCCTTCCTTTGGGGCAGTGTCCATCTGACCTTGGCAGCTCATCTTATTGGAGAGAATTAGTGACCATGATCCTGTTGGTGATTGTACGTATCAGGACATGTAGAAGATTCAACCAAAGCTTTGGAGAACTGGGAGGTCATCACTGAAGTCATTCCATGGGAAATTGACAATATGTCCCATGTACATCCTTGCCTTCTGCCTGAAAGATCTCCCAGCTCTCTCAGCTTCTCGTTTTAAGGATGTTGCTGTTCCATCATTTTCATGGTCTCTTCTGCTGCTCTTGGTCAACCATGTCCATTTCCTTTATCCACTGGTGGATCCCCGCCAGTGGTGAGTGAAAGGATGGATGCTGCCATCAAACCACTTGTATTTCTTTTCTAATCCTTTCCTGGTAACTGCGGGAGTTTTTTGCAGCAAAGAGTACACAGCCCAAGAGTGGACTAATCAGTGGTTTAGGAATTGTTTTCCTCAAATGCCTTGTCCTCCTTATCCTTCACCATTTTTCTTTTCCATGCCTCAGGCAGAGCCCATCGCTGTGACCCCACAGTGTGACCTTGCTGGGCATGGAGTAGCAAAATTCCAAAAATATGCGCCCCACCATTACAGAGGTGAGAAGAAGAGCTCATTGACCTTCCTCTATTATTTACTGGCTTTTCCTAACAGAAACACACAATTAAGATTATAAGAAAAAAGTTATGATACCTGATGGCCTGAATGCAGATAATGGAAATTGACATCACAGACCAGCCATGGCAAGTAACAGATTGGACAAATTGTTGGTATTAGATTTCTGAGTGAGGTGTAGAAATACACTTTATATGACAGTGTATGCTGTTATATAAATGTAGGAAATCCAAATAAACCAGAACACTGAAACAAGTTCAGCCTGAACAGACTCCCATTTCCCAGATCCTCTCTCTTGATTCCATTCAAGACACAAGGCCATGAGCTCTCCTTCATCCAAGCACTGACACCTTTAAAAGTTATTGCAGAGTGACCTCCCCAGGACATCAGCAGCTCCCTCAGCATTTCTGGGTGTGGTGCAATGACTGATGGACATCCAGTGGCACAGAAGAGGAGCTCAGTCTTCACAAGGCACCCACAAACCACAGCACACGAGTGTCACAAAATGACCGCACTGATGACATTGCAAATCTCCAGGGCTCTGGTTGTTTATTCATTCCTCCCTGACACACAACTGACAATGAAATTCTCCCAAATACCAACTCATGAAAATTGCTGCCAAGGTCAGCTGGGCACAGACTCCAGAATAGAACATGGAATTGCAAAACTACATGAATGAAACCAGTCCCCACCTCATGACCTCATGCTAGGCTGGGCCAGGCATAAGCTGCTTCCTAAAAAATGCCCCCAGGCCATGGGACAAGGCTGTCCCACCCCTCCACGACCAGCATAAAAGCTGGCCCAGAGCCTCTCTCCCTCACACACTTCTCCTGACACTGTTGACTCCTGCTCCTGTCAACAACAAGGTGAGCCTCAAACCGCTGACCCTCCTGCTCCTTGAATCCCTGGCCCCTCTCTGCCAGCATGCTCAGCCCCAGCCTCAGCAGCCCTCACGCCTCCCCACAGACCCACAACAGCCTCCACACTCCCTCACCCTCCTGCATCACCGCTCCTTGCACCTCCAAGCCCCTGCCCTGCCTCACTCCCCCCTCTCTTCCAGGGACCCTCCACACCGCACCCATGGCCTGCAACAACCTCTGCACTCCCTGCGGACCCACCCCGCTGGCCAACAGCTGCAACGAGCCCTGTGCCCTGCAATGCCAGGATTCCCGTGTCATCATCAACCCTTCCCCTGTGCTGGTCACCCTGCCAGGACCCATCATGACCTCCTTCCCCCAGAGCACCGCCGTCGGATCCACCTCCTCGGCTGCCGTGGGCACTGAACTCAGTGCCCAGGGACAGCCCATCTCTGGGGGATTTGGTGGCTTTGGCTACGGCCTTGGCTATGGCCGTGGATTTGGCTACGGCCTGGGAGGCCTGGGCTGCTACGGCAGAAGGGGCGGCTACATCTGCTGAGGGCCCTCAGCACCACTCCTGACACCACCAGCTCATGGCTTTAGCGGGAATTTCTGCAAGCAAAGCATCTCAGCTGATGGTCCCCCTACTTGCACCTCACAAAAAATTATTTCCACTTCTTTCTCCTGACTTTTCATTCTTTCAACTCAATAAAGTTTACCTGCGTAAAACCTGAGATGTCTCCTTATGCTTTTATTCCAACAGTCCCATATCCTTACCCACACATTCTAGAGCTGAGCAAGCCATTGGGCAACCCTTTTCCTTCCATATAGGTCAAAACAACTAATAACAAGTTCTGGCATAGGAAGCAGAGGAAGGGACATCTTGCAGAACATGTCACACACCTGGAAAACTGCTACACCAAAGTCTTTGGTACAGCAGTTCTCTCCGAGGCACAAAACCAGAAAAGTTATTCCAGGCCAGTGCACACTTGACAAACTCTCTTCCTGACCAGGACTCCTGAAACCTTCCAGCAGAGAGAGAAGCAACATCAATCACACGTTCAGGACCTCTGCAGTGCAAGTGCTTCAACTGCCCTGCTCAAGCAAGGCCAACAGGAGCAGAATTTACAGCACCATGGACAGTTCCGATTTGGATCTCCCAGGACAGACACTCCATCAGCTCTTCCAATCGCTGATCATCCTCACAGTGAAAGGTTCTTGTCTTCTTTGCCCATGGAGTTCCATCACTTTTCACTTGTGCCCTTGCTCTCTTGCCCTGCCCGTGTGCACTGCTGAGAACAGCCGGGCTCCCTTGTCTTCATTGCCCACCATCAGGGATCTGCACACACTGGTGACACGCCCCTGTCCATCCTTGTCCCCTGGGAGTCCTGGCTCTCTCTGAATCTTATCTAGGAATCATCTTTCAGGCCCATTTGTATCTGGGTGGCCCTGAGCTGGTCTCACTGGGGAACCCACAACTGCCCACAACACCTCATGCGGGACCTCACCAGTGCTGAGCAAACACCAACTGTCACCACCCACAACCTCATTCCAACACTTTTCCAAACCCTGCCCTCGAACCCTGGGGTCCTTTTTACCACACAGGGGCACCTCATGCTCCATTTCTTCTTAACCACAACCACAAAGAATTTTTGGAAAAGAAAACAATTGTTCCAACTGATACCCACATATTCCTTCCTACTTGGGATAATTTCCTCATTCCTTCCAAGAAACATCTCTTGGCAGAAGCCCTTGTGAACTCCAGCAGATGTCCAGGGCCACTCAGGTTTTCAGTGTTGGTCAAAAGGATCCAATTCCTGGGCTACAGTCCTGGGGACTTGCTGCCATCTGGCCTTTGGGGCACTGACCACACGCCTCTGGATCCAGCCCTTCAGACCCTTCTCAAGCCACCATTCTGGGCAGTGACTCAATGTCGACACACTCAAGTTATTGTCAAAGATTATATAATGATCTCCTCCAAGAACCCAGGGCAACCTCCAAATCCTCTTTCTGACAACCAGACATTGCCCAGTGAAGTAACCTCAGTCCTCAGCCCAGGAAATGACCCAAAAGACCCTGCATATTCAAACTGTAAAAGGAAGAAGAGCACCAAGACATACACAAAGCACAATCAACAGGAAAAACATGGTCCAATGTCAGCCATTGCCAGCTGTGAGAAAAGCATAAAGGGAGGGAATGTGATTGAAGGTACAACAGCTGCAAAATGCAGACCACCCTAATAAGGCTGCCAGAGGATGGGGGCAACTCTTCCTGACACACCCACAAACCATAGCACAGAAGTACCATGGGGTGACCTCAGTCATTACATCCTACCGCTCCAAAGGATGGTTATGTCTTCAACCCACCCTGACACAAGCCATAAATACCAGAATACGTTCTCTAAAACTCACACTTAAAAACTGCCACCGAGGTCGGATGGACACGACCCTAATAGCAGGACATGACACTGTGGATGTGGGGAATGGCAAGGAATCCTCAGCTCATGACTTGCCAGGTTGGGCCATCCATGAGAAAGAAGACAAGGATCTGCTCAAACAGACCCGGAGATGAGCCTGGGAGATGATGACAGGCTGGAGCCAAAAGTGAATGCAGAGACACTGAGGAGCTTGTGTCAGAAACAGGCAAAGATCTACACTAGGGTATCCAGCCCTGATTTCAAACAAGTGAAGGGTTTGTGTGGAGGAATGGAAGACAAAAGTCTGTCGGGGATAGGGTGGAACTGGGGCCTTATTTCCTAAGACATGCATTGGTGCACTTTTTGACCCACACCAATTGCACAAACTTGCCTTAGTACTGAGTGAGACTGGAAGAGTCCTGAGACAAGAAAGAAAAGAGCCACGTGAGCTTGTGATGCAAGAAAATTTTATTGAGGTAGAAGAGTGAAAACTCAGGAGCAGCCAGGGCAAGGGAACTGGTCTGGGTTGCAAACAGGGTGACCATAAGCAGAGTATCTTTGCTTGGAGGTTTGACTGGAGCATCAAGGCCTTCCTGGCCCACAATAAGAACAGCCCAGGAGAGGTGCACAATGGTCTCTGGATTGGGACAAGGGGTTCGTCCAGATGGGACTGGAGAGACCCAAAGGGGTGATGCGGAGCAGGGAATGGGAAAAGGGCAGCAGGAAGATGGGCCATGTTTGCAGGCAGCCCAGGCTGGCCCCTTGGCAGCTGCCTTGCTTGGTGCCCTGAAAGCAGGAGCTGCAAGTGCTGAGCCCCTTTGAGAGCCTTGGCCCAGAGAGGCGTCCTCAATGGCTGAGATGTGTTCCAGGGAGTGGGTGGTTGGTGTCAGGAGTGGTGCTGAGGGCCCTCAGCAGATGTAGCCGCCCCTTCTGCCATAGCAGCCCAGGCCTCCCAGACCGTAGCCAAATCCACGGCCATAGCCAAGGCCATAGCCAAAGCCACCAAATCCCCCAGAGATGGGCTGTCCCTGGGCACTGAGTTCAGTGCCCACGGCAGCCGAGGAGGTGGATCCGACGGCGGTGCTCTGGGGGAAGGAGGTCATGATGGGTCCTGGCAGGGTGACCAGCACGGGGGAAGGGTTGATGATGACACGGGAATCCTGGCATTGCAGGGCACAGGGCTCGTTGCAGCTGTTGGCCAGCGGGGTGGGTCCGCAGGGAGTGCAGAGGTTGTTGCAGGCCATGGGTGTGGTGTGGAGGGTCCCTGGAAGAGAGGGCATTGAAGCAAGGGAGTGGCGAGGGGTGTTGGGGTAAGTGTCAGCAGAGCAAGGGCGTGTGGAGGCTGTTGTGGGTCTGTGGGGAGGCGTGAGGGCTGCTGAGGCTGTCTGTGAGTGTGCCGGAAGAGAGGGTTCAGGGGTGCAGGGGCAGGAGGGTCAGGGGTTTGAGGCTCACCTGGTTGTCAGCAGGAGCAGGAGTCGAAGGTGTGAGGAGCAGTGTGTGAGGGACAGAGGCCCTAGGCCGGCTTTTATGCTGGTCCTGGCAGGGCAGGACAGCTTTGTCCCATGGCCTTGAGGCATTTTTTAGGCAGCAGCTTATGCCTGGCCCAGCCTAGAATGAGGTCATGAGGTGGGGAGTGTTTTGCTTTGTGATGTTCTTCAAATCCATGTCCTGCTCTGGAGTCTGTGTCCATCTGTCCTAAGTGATACATTTCATGAGTTGGTATTTGGGAGGGTGTGACTGTTCAAAGTGTGTCAGGGAGGAATGAATAAACAACCAGAGCCCAGCAGAAATGCAATGTCATCAATTATGTCATTTTGTGTTACTCTTGTGCTGTGGTTTGTGGGTGCCTTTTGCAGACTGGGACTCTGTTCTGTGCTGCTGGATGTCCATCAGTCATTGTGCTGCACCCAGGAATGCTGAGGGAGCTTCTGATGTTCTGAGGAGGCCACTCGGGAACAGCTTGGAAAGATCCCAGTGCCTGGAGCTCTTGGGGATGGATGAAAGAGAGCTCCTGGCCTTGTGTTTGGAATGGACTCACAAGATCTGGTAAACACATGGCTGTTCTAGCTGAACCTGTTCCATTTTTGTGGTCCACTTGGATTTCTCAAATTTTAATTTCAACTTACTCTTATGTGTAAAATGTATTCCTTGACCTCATTCAGAAATCCAATAACAAACGACAAATCCCTTTGTTCCCAGGCTGATCTGTGGCGTTGATTCCCTTATTCCACATTCAGGCCACCAGGTTTCATACTGATTAATATCCTGTAAATCATAATATTGTGTTCCAGGGAGCAAAACCCAATAATTGCTACCTGATGGTCAGCCTGCTCACCTTTCCCTCTCTGTTCATGATGTCGGTGTGTCTTTATGGAAATCCACAATTCCATGTCCTTCCTTGAGGCCCTGTCCCTATGACCTTGAGGGCAGCTTTTACATGTGAGTGATTGGTATATGAGGGTTAGAGGCATTTGGCGGGGGGGTTGCTCTGAAGGTGAGTGTAGGGAGGGCTGAATAAACAACCAAAACTTCAGGGAGGTGTGGTCGTCATCTGCAAGGTCACTGTGTGGCACTGGTGTGCTGTGTGTTGTGGAGTCCCATTCTCTCCCAGCCCTGACAGGCTGCTCTGGGGTTTACAGGTGTGTTCCCTCACATTCCATGCCTTCCCAACTTGATCCAACCTAGCTAAGCCTGACACTACACCTGACCTTTCCTATTGACTGTGGAAAACATGGTGCCCCTCTTGCCTTTAAGGCTTTCATATCAGGGGCCTTTAGGGTCTTTACTGGGGCTGAGTGCGAAGGGGTGAGGAAACTTGTGGATGTCAGAAAACGGATTTGGAGGTCGCCCTAGATTGTTGGAGGTGACCATTTCATGATTCTCAACAAACAGGCAAGTCAGGGTTGTGTCACTTCCCAGAATGGTGGCTTGAGAAGGGTCTGAAGGGCTGGATCCAGAGGCGTGTGGTCAGTGCCCCAAAGGCCAGATGGCAGCAAGTCCCCAGGACTGTAGCCCAGGAATTGGATCCTTTTGACCAACACTGAAAACCTGAGTGGCCCTGGACATCTGCTGGAGTTCACAAGGGCTTCTGCCAAGGGATGTTTCTTGGAAGGAATGAGGAAATTATCCCAAGTAGGAAGGAATATGTGGGTATCAGCTGGAACAATTGTTTTCTTTTCCAAAAATTCTTTGTGGTTGTGGTTAAGAAGAAATGGAGCATGAGGTGCCCCTGTGTGGTAAAAAGGACCCCAGGGTTCGAGGGCAGGGTTTGGAAAAGTGTTGGAATGAGGTTGTGGGTGGTGACAGTTGGTGTTTGCTCAGCACTGGTGAGGTCCCGCATGAGGTGTTGTGGGCAGTTGTGGGTTCCCCAGTGAGACCAGCTCAGGGCCACCCAGATACAAATGGGCCTGAAAGATGATTCCTAGATAAGATTCAGAGAGAGCCAGGACTCCCAGGGGACAAGGATGGACAGGGGCGTGTCACCAGTGTGTGCAGATCCCTGATGGTGGGGAATGAAGACAAGGGAGCCCGGCTGTTCTCAGCAGTGCACACGGGCAGGGCAAGAGAGCAAGGGCACAAGTGAAAAGTGATGGAACTCCATGGGCAAAGAAGACAAGAACCTTTCACTGTGAGGATGATCAGCGATTGGAAGAGCTGATGGAGTGTCTGTCCTGGGAGATCCAAATTGGAACTGTCCATGGTGCTGTAAATTCTGCTCCTGTTGGCCTTGCTTGAGCAGGGCAGTTGAAGCACTTGCACTGCAGAGGTCCTGAACGTGTGATTGATGTTGCTTCTCTCTCTGCTGGAAGGTTTCAGGAGTCCTGGTCAGGAAGAGAGTTTGTCAAGCGTGCACTGGCCTGGAATAACTTTTCTGGTTTTGTGCCTCGGAGAGAACTGCTGTATCAAAGACTTTGGTGTAGCAGTTTTCCAGGTGTGTGACATGTTCTGCAAGATGTCCCTTCTTCTGCTTCCTATGCCAGAACTTGTTATTAGTTGTTTTGACCTATATGGAAGGAAAAGGGTTGCCCAATGGCTTGCTCAGCTCTAGAATGTGGTGGGTAAGGATGTGGGACTGTTGGAATAAAAGCATAAGGAGACATCTCAGGTTTTATGCAGGTAAACTTTATTGAGTTGAAAGAATGAAAAGTCAGGAGAAAGAAGTGGAAATAATTTTTTGTGAGGTGCAAGTAGGGTGACCATCAGCTGAGATGCTTTGCTTGCAGAAATTCCCGCTAAAGCCATGAGCTGGTGGTGTCAGGAGTGGTGCTGAGGGCCCTCAGCAGATGTAGCCGCCCCTTCTGCCGTAGCAGCCCAGGCCTCCCAGGCCGTAGCCAAATCCACGGCCATAGCCAAGGCCGTAGCCAAAGCCACCAAATCCCCCAGAGATGGGCTGTCCCTGGGCACTGAGTTCAGTGCCCACGGCAGCCGAGGAGGTGGATCCGACGGCGGTGCTCTGGGGGAAGGAGGTCATGATGGGTCCTGGCAGGGTGACCAGCACAGGGGAAGGGTTGATGATGACACGAGAATCCTGGCATTGCAGGGCACAGGGCTCGTTGCAGCTGTTGGCCAGCGGGGTGGGTCCGCAGGGAGTGCAGATGCTGTTGCAGGCCATGGGTGTGGTGTGGAGGGTCCCTGGAAGAGAGGGGGGAGTGAGGCAGGGCAGGGGCTTGGAGATGCAAGGGGCAGTGATGCAGAGGGTGAGGGAGTGTGGAGGCTGTTGTGGGTCTGTGGGGAGATGTGAGGGCTGCTGAGGCTGGGGCTGAGCATGCTGGCAGAGAGGGGCCAGGAGTGCAGGGGCAGGAGGGTCAGGAATTTGAGGCTCACCTGGCTGTTGACAGGAGCAGGAGTCAACAGTGTCAGGAGAAGTGTATGAGGGACAGAGGCTCTGGGCCAGCTTTTATGCTGGTCGTGGAGGGGTGGGACAGCCTTGTCCCATGGCCTGGGGGCATTTTTTAGGCAGCAGCTTATGCCTGGCCCAGCCTAGCATGAGGTCATGAGGTGGGGACTGGTGTCATTCATGTAGTTCTGCAATTCCATGTTCTATTCTGGAGTCTGTGCCCAGCTGACCTTGGCAGCAATTTTCATGAGTTGGTATTTGGGAGAATTTCATTGCCAGTTGTGTGTCAGGGAGGAATGAATAAACAACCAGAGCCCTGGAGATTTGCAATGTCATCAGTGCGGTCATTTTGTGGCACTCGTGTGCTGTGGTTTGTGGGTGCCTTGTGAAGACTGAGCTCCTCTTCTGTGCCACTGGATGTCCATCAGTCATTGCACCACACCCAGAAATGCTGAGGGAGCTGCTGATGTCCTGGGGAGGTCACTCTGCAATAACTTTTAAAGGTCTCAGTGCTTGGATGAAGGAGAGCTCATGGCCTTGTGTCTTGAATGGAATCAAGAGAGAGGATCTGGGAAATGGGAGTCTGTTCAGGCTGAACTTGTTTCAGTGTTCTGGTTTATTTGGATTTCCTACATTTATATAACAGCATACACTGTCATATAAAGTGTATTTCTACACCTCATTCAGAAATCTAATACCAACAATTTGTCCAATCTGTTACTTGCCATGGCTGGTCTGTGATGTCAATTTCCATTATCTGCATTCAGGCCATCAGGTATCATAACTTTTTTCTTATAATCTTAATTGTGTGTTTCTGTTAGGAAAAGCCAGTAAATAATAGAGGAAGGTCAATGAGCTCTTCTTCTCACCTCTGTAATGGTGGGGTGCATATTTTTTGAATTTTGCTACTCCATGCCCAGCAAGGTCACACTGTGGGGTCACAGTGATGGGCTCTGCCTGAGGCACGGAAAAGAAAAATGGTGAAGGATAAGGAGGACAAGGCATTTGAGGAAAACAATTCCTAAACCACTGATTAGTCCACTCTTGGGCTGTGTACTCTTTGCTGCAAAAAACTCCCGCAGTTACCAGGAAAGGATTAGAAAAGAAATACAAGTGGTTTGATGGCAGCATCCATCCTTTCACTCACCACTGGCGGGGATCCACCAGTGGATAAAGGAAATGGACATGGTTGACCAAGAGCAGCAGAAGAGACTATGAAAATGATGGAACAGCAACATCCTTAAAACGAGAAGCTGAGAGAGCTGGGAGATCTTTCAGGCAGAAGGCAAGGATGTACACGGGACGTGTTGTCAATTTCCCATGGAATGACTTCAGTGATGACCTCCCAGTTCTCCAAAGATTTGGTTGAATCTTCTACATGTCCTGATACGTACAATCACCAACAGGATCATGGTCACTAATTCTCTCCAATAAGATGAGCCGCCAAGGTCAGATGGACACTGCCCCAAAGGAAGGATGTGCAATTGAAGAGATGCAGGAAAGAAAACACTCCCACACGTCATGAATCACCAAGATGAGGCAGCAAGAGCTGTGCCTGAAAATGGCCCAAGGCCATGGGACAAAGCTGTCCCACCCTGCCAGAACCAGCATAAAAGCTGGGCCATAGCCTCTCTCCCTCACACACTTCTGACACCTTCTACTCCTGCTGAAAACAAGGTGAGCCTCAAACCCCTGACCCTCCTATTCCTGCACTCCTGGCCCTTCTCTTCCAGCATGCTCAGCCCCAGCCTCAGCAGCCCTCACACATCCCCACAGACCCACAACAGCCTCCACATTCCCTCAGCCTCCTGCATCACCACCCCTTGCCCTCTCCAAGCCCCTGCCCTGCCTCACTCCCCTCTCTTCCAGGGACCCTCCACACCACACCCATGGCCTGCAACAACATCTGCACTCCCTGCGGACCCACCCCGCTGGCCAACAGCTGCAACGAGCCCTGTGCCCTGCAATGCCAGGATTCCCGTGTCATCATCAACCCTTCCCCTGTGCTGGTCACCCTGCCAGGACCCATCATGACCTCCTTCCCCCAGAGCACCGCCGTCGGATCCACCTCCTCGGCTGCTGTGGGCACTGAACTCAGTGCCCAGGGACAGCCCATCTCTGGGGGATTTGGTGGCTTTGGCTACGGCCTTGGCTATGGCCGTGGATTTGGCTACGGCCTGGGAGGCCTGGGCTGCTACGGCAGAAGGGGCGGCTACATCTGCTGAGGGCCCTCAGCACCACTCCTGACACCAACCACCCACTCCCTGGAACACCTCTCAGCCATTGAGGACGCCCCTCTGGGCCAAGGCTCTCAAAGGGGCTCAGCACTTGCAGCTCCTGCGCTCAGGGCACCAAGCAAGGCAGCTGCCAAGGGGCCAGCCTGGGCTGCCTGCAAACATGGCCCATCTTCCTGCTGCTCTTCTCCCACTCCCTTCTCTGCATTGCCCCTTTGGCTCTGTCCAGTCTCCTCTGCTCCAGACCCCTTCTTCCAGTCCAGAGACCATCGGGCACCTCTGCTGAGGTGCTCTCACTGTGGAGCAGGAAGGCCTTGATGATCTGGCCAAACCTACTGCAAGCAAAGGACCTTGCCTGAGGGTCGTCCGACTTCCACCTCAGACCAGTTCCCTTCCAGTGGCTCCTCTAGACTCTCACTCTTCTTTTGCCTCAATAAAATTCCCTTGCCTTGCAACCTGACATGTCTCTTTCAACTTCTTTCTGACAAAGATGTGCCAACTACACTTGGTACAAATCCATGTGTCCACAAGCAATTTGTGGAGGCTGCAAATGGCACCAACACCTCTCTTGGAATTGCTTCTGCAGTTCCACTACCCACCAGGACCCACTGGCACACTTTGTGGGCATCACAGAGAAGAACCTCAGTTGCTTAATAACAGGCCTGGATACACTAATGCAGGTCTACTCTTGATTCTGGCACAAGAGGTGCCAGAGGTGTATCATGGGAGGTGTATCCATTTTGGCTGGACATCAGTTGCTCCAGACCCTCATCATCTTCCAGGCCCATTTTCAGATCCTCTCGAGCTGCTTCATGTCTCCCTTATTTCCAGGTCCCAGAAGTTGGACACACAACTCCAATCTACCCTGACCAGAGCAGACGGGCAGAATCCCCCTCTCACCTTCTGCCCATGCCATGGGCAGGAGCCCAGGACACGGGGAATTTCTGCTCAGCTCATTCACGTGGCAGGGCATGGCCCCTTCTTCATCCACCCACACCCCAAGCCTTTCTCCTCTCGGCTGTTCTCAATCCACTCCTCGCCCACTCTACAGCCATGTTTGGCATTGCTCCAAACCAGATGCAGGACCTTGCACTTGGTCTTGTTCAGCTTCGTCAGATTGACAATATCCCACATCCCCAACCTGTTCCAGCCCCTCTGGATGCCATGCCTTCCCTCCACACAACCACCCACACTACTTGTCAGCTCTGAGTGCACCCTTGTTTTGCTGATCATTCCACTAAAGCCCAGTGCCCAGATTTCTGACAATGAGGCAAAATTATAATAGTCCTAATGTGGGTCTCCAATGGTCACCACTCTTCCCCATTCTCCACACAGAGAAATTGGCCAAAACATTTGGAGTGAGACCATCCTGCCCATTCCTTATCCACCAAATGGTCCAACCAACATCCACATCTCTCCAGTTTAGAGACAAGGATGTTGTCTGCCACAGGAACAAAGGGCTTGCACAAGTCCAGCTGGCAGCTCTTCCCTCATCCATGTTGGGATGAACACCAACTCCTCAAAGCTGCTGCCAAGGTAAAACGGGCATAGCCTCGAGAGCGGGATATGGAATTACAGACCTGTGGCAAACCAAAACCTTCCCAAGACCATAACTCACCACTCTGTCCCAGGCAAGAGCAGCTGGCCTGAAAAAAAGCCCCAATGTCACGGGTAATGGCTGTCCCAAACCTTCAGCCCCCATCATCCTTGAGGCCATGCTCTGGTTATCCTCCACCAGAGTCTTGTCTTATTCCCAGGAATGCAGAGATTAACAGAGATCTCCAATATCATCAGAGCAGAACACAGAGGCAGAATCTGCTGCACCTGCATTGGGGCAATCCCAAACATGCAGGATAAAGGCTGGGTGAGGAGGGGATTGAGCCCAAGGAGGAGCCCTTGGGCTGGTGGTGGATGAAGTACTGGACATGCCCCGCAATGGGAATGCACCAAACACAAACCCCGCTGTGTCCTGGGCTCATCCCCACAGTGTGGGGCAGCAGGTGAGGGGGGAATTCTGCTCCACTGCTCTACCCTGCTGGGACTGGAGATGTGTGTTCAGCTCTGGGACCTGACACCAAGGAAGACATGGACCTGCTGAACCAGAGCTGGAGACAGCCCTGGAAGACAATGACGGGCAGAAGCAGCTGATGTCCAGAAAATTTGAACACACCAACAGTAAAGAGCTTGTGCCAGAGGCAAGGATAGATCTGTACTAGTGTATCCAGGTTTGTGTTTCAATCAATACCTGAAGGGTTTGTGTGATAATGCACTGGAAGAGCAAAGTGTGGCAGTGACTAGCAGAAGTGCAGAAATCACAACCAAGAGTGGTCCTGGCACTCTTTATCCCCCACCCCAGTGGTCTCAACAACCCTGCCTTAGTGCTGAGTGAGACTGGAAGAAGCTTGGGAAAAGTAAGAAGGAGTCATCTGAGGTTGTGATGCAAGAAAATTTTATTGAGGTAGAAGAATGAAAACTCAGGAGCAGCCAGTGGAAAGCAGCTGAACTGAGGTGCAAGGACAGTGACCACCAGCCAAGGCCCCTTCCTCGGAGGAGGTTTGGCCAGAGCATCAAGGCCTTCCTGCTCTGCAGCTGGAGTTACCAAGCAGAGGTGTCTGGTTGTGTCTGGCTTGGGACAAGTGGTTTGCAGCAGAGGGAGCTGCACAGGGTTGAAGTGGTGATGGAGAGAAGGGAGTGGGAAATGACGAGGAGATGGATGGGCCATGCTTACAGGCAGCCCAGGCTGGGCCCTTGGTTGCTGCCTTGCTTGGTGCCCTGAGCGCAGGAGCTGCAAGTGCTGAGCCCCTTTGAGAGCCTTGGCCCAGAGGAGCGTCCTCAATGGCTGAGAGGTGTTCCAGGGAGTGGGTGGTTGGTGTCAGGAGTGGTGCTGAGGGCCCTCAGCAGATGTAGCCGCCCCTTCTGCCGTAGCAGCCCAGGCCTCCCAGGCCGTAGCCAAATCCACGGCCATAGCCAAGGCCGTAGCCAAAGCCACCAAATCCCCCAGAGATGGGCTGTCCCTGGGCACTGAGTTCAGTGCCCACGGCAGCCGAGGAGGTGGATCCGACGGCGGTGCTCTGGGGGAAGGAGGTCATGATGGGTCCTGGCAGGGTGACCAGCACAGGGGAAGGGTTGATGATGACACGGGAATCCTGGCATTGCAGGGCACAGGGCTCGTTGCAGCTGTTGGCCAGCGGGGTGGGTCCGCAGGGAGTGCAGAGGTTGTTGCAGGCCATGGGTGTGGTGTGGAGGGTCCCTGGAAGAGAGGGGGGTGAGGGAGGGCAGGGGCTTGGAGGTGCAAGGAGCGGTGATGCAGAGGGTGAGGGAGTGTGGAGGCTGTTGTGGGTCTGTGGGGAGGGGTGTGGGCTGCTAAGGCTAGTTCTGAGCGTGCTTGCAGAGAGGGGCCAGGGGTGCAGGAGCAGGAGGGTCAGGGATTTGAGGCTCACCTTGTTGTCGGTAGGAGCTGGAGGAGAAGGTCTGAGGAGAAGTGTGTGAAGGAGTGTGATGCTGGGCCGGCTTTTATGCTGGTTGTGGAGGGGTGGGACAGCCTTGTCCCATGGCCTTGGGGCATTTTTCAGGCAGCAGGTCTTGGATGGGCCAGCCTGGTGATTCATGAGGTGGAGAGTAGTTTCATTCATGTAGTTCTGCAATTCCATATCCCACTCTGCAATCCACGTCCATCTGACTTTGGCGGCAGCTTTAGAGTGAGGGTTGGTATTTGGGAGGGTGTGATCTGTCAATATGTGTCAAGGAGGAATGAATAAACAACCAGTGCCCTGGAGATTTGCAATGTCATCAGTGAGGTCATTTTGTGGCACCTGTGTGCTGTGGTTTGTGGGTGCCTTGTGATGACTGAGCCTCTTTTCTGTGCTGCTGGATATCCTTCAGTCATTTTGTGGCACCCAGGAATGCTGAGGGAGCTGCTGACGTCCTGGGGAGGTCACTGTGGAATAACTTGACAAGGTCCTTGTTCCTTTGAGTGCTTCCTGATGGATGAAAGAGAGCTCATGGCCTTGTGTTTGAGTGGGATCAAGAGAGAGGATCCTGCAAAGCAGAGGCTGTTCAGGCTGAACTTGTTCCATTTTTCAGGTCAATTTGTATTTTTGCAATCTACAGGACAGCATACACTGTAATTTAAAGCATATTCCTCGACCTCATTCATGAATCTTATAGACAAACAACAAGCCTGTGTTTGCCCAGGCTGGTCTGTGACATTAATTCTCTTATTCCGCATTTAAGCCACAAGGTTTCGTAATTTTAAACCTCTAAGTCTTAATATTTTGTTCCTGTTAGCAAAAACTAATTGTTACTAATGGATGATCAGTGAGGTCCTCCTCCCTCCTATGATGTGTTGGTAGCATTCCTTTGTAAAATTCTGCAATTCCAAGCCATTTTCTTGAGTTCTTTTCTATCTGACTTTGATGGCAATATTTAAATGCAAGTATTAGAGGTTAAAGGAAGGTGCTGATAGCCTTGTCGGGGCAAGCTGAAGACGTGACCAAAGCTCTGGAGAGGTTGGGTGTCATCAGTGAGGTCACCCTGGGGCACTCATGTTCTGTCATTCGTGGGTGCATTGGGAAGAGGGGCCCCAAACCATTGTGGCCCCGTCAGGCTGGTCTGGACTTTGCAGGAGCACTGCTTGTGAGGGTCTGCTCCTTTCATCACGTTGTTTCCATCCCCAGCATGTTGAGGTCTCTCCAGGAGTTTTTATATACGAGACCCTTCCCGTTGTGAATGGGAAAGCAATCCTATTGTTTAGGGAGGATCCCATGCTGCCCCAAGGGTTGTGTTGGTTCGTCCATAGCTTGTCTCATCTGGGCCCAGCAAGGTCACACTGTGGGGTCACAGTGCTGGGTTCTGCCTGACACATGGAAAGGAAAAATGGTGAAGGATAAGGAGAACAAGACATGTGAGGAGAACAATTCCTCAGCCTTGATTAATCCACCTTTTGGCTGTGTACCCTTAGCTGTGAAAAACTCTAGCAGTTACCAGGACAGGATTAGGAAACAAAATATAAGTGGGTTGAGGGCAGTGTCCATCCTTTTGCCCACAACTGGTGGGGTTCCACTGTGGAATGAGGACATGGTTGATCAAGAGCAACTCAGGGAGACCATGACACTGCCGGTACAGGAGCACCCTTAAAAGGAGAGGAGACAAGGGACCTGGAATTTTGTTCAGACAGGAGACAAGAATGCAAATGGGACATGCGTTGAATATGCTGTGGTATGACCTTGGTGTTGACTTTCCAGTTCTCCAAAACTGTAATTGAATCTTCTGTGTGTCCTGACACAGGCCACCAACAACAAGACATTGGTCACCAACTGTCACAACCAGGAGGTTCTACCAAGTTCAGATGAACACGGCCTCATGGAAAGGACATGGAATTGCAGAATTGCAGGAAGGAAAACACACCCCACCTCATGAATCACCAGGCTGGGCCAGTCAAGAGCTGTGGCGTAAAAAATGCCCCAAGGCCATGGGACAAGGCTGTCCCGCCCCTCCACAACCAGCATAAAAGCCAGCCCAAAACCTCTCTCCAACACACTTCTCCTTAGATCTTCTCCTGCTGCTGAGAACCAGGTGAGCCTCAAACCCCTGACCCTGCTGCCCCTGCACCCCTGACCCCTCTCTGCCAGCATGCTCCTACACAGCCTCAGTAACCCACACCCCTCCTCACAGACCCACAACAGCCTCCACACTCCCGCAGCCTCCTAACACTTCACCTCTCACACTCCCACTCCCCTGCCCTGCCTCATCCCCCTCTCTTCCAGGGACTCTCCACACCACAGCCATGGCCTGCAACAATCTCTGCACTCCCTGCGGACCCACTCCGCTGGCCAACAGCTGCAACGAGCCCTGTGCCCTGCAATGCCAGGATTCCCGTGTCATCATCAACCCTTCCCCTGTGCTGGTCACCCTGCCAGGACCCATCATGACCTCCTTCCCCCAGAGCACCGCCGTCGGATCCACCTCCTCGGCTGCTGTGGGCACTGAACTCAGTGCCCAGGGACAGCCCATCTCTGGGGGATTTGGTGGCTTTGGCTACGGCCTTGGCTATGGCCGTGGATTTGGCTACGGCCTGGGAGGCCTGGGCTGCTATGGCAGAAGGGGCGGCTACATCTGCTGAGGGCCCTCAGCACCACTCCTGACACCAACCACCCACTCCCTGGAACACCTCTCAGCCATTGAGGACGCCTCTCTGGGCCAAGGCTCTCAAAGGGGCTCAGCACTTGCAGCTCCTGCGCTCAGGGCACCAAGCAAGGCAGCAGCCAAGGGCCCAGCCTGGGCTGCCTGCAAACATGGCCCATCTGCCTTCTCCTCTTCTCCTTTTCCCTGGTTCCTGCTCTCTGCTCTCCCCTTTGGCTCTGTCCAGTCTCCTCTGCTCCAGACCCCTTCTTCCAGTCCAGAGACCATCAGGCATCTCTAGTGGGCTGCTCTCACTGTGGGCCAGGAAGGCCTCAGTGCTCTGGCCAAACCTACTGCAAGTCAAGGACTTTGGCTGATGGTAGCTCTACTTGCATCTCAGCCCAATTCCCTTCCACTGGATGCTCCTGCTTTTCCATTATTTTGTTGCAATAAAATTTTTCCTGCATCACTGTTTCAGATGTCTTTTCTGAATGGACTCGTAATAAACTGGGTGTAAATGCTGCTTCCCTTTCACTGCACACAGAAGATCAGGAATCCAGAGTAAAAGTGTCTTCAGTTTAAGTTTAGGTCGGATATTAAGGAAGCTTCCTTCATGGTGAGGGTTGTTATTCCTGTCACAGACTGCACAGGGTAATAGTGGAGTCATCATCCCTGCAGGGATTTAGTATCCCTGTAGATGTATCACCTGGGGACATGGATTAGTGGTGGCCTTGGTAATGCTGAGGGAATGGTTAGACTTTGTACTGAAATTTTAGATCTTTTGCAACAAAAATGTTTCTAAGATGTGATCTTTTAGCAGTGGATTTTGTAGTCCTGCATTAACAGTTTTAGTCAATGTCAAGGGACTTTTTCCAGCTGAATGGAAATGGATTCCATGTGTGTTGGTGGCACCTGTGCAAGGGACAAGGGGCCAGTTGGGAGTGGCAGCAGGGGACGGGTGAGCCAGGGCTTTGAGGTCTTGAGTTGTGGCAAGTGCCCAGAGCTGAGGCCAATTCTCTTGGAGGATTTCCCTTGAGGAAATGGTGCTTGAGCTCTGTGTCTGCTCTGTCCCAGTTACTCAGCCTGGGCACGAGGAGGGAGCTGTGGCTGCTGCTGAACTCACCTCAAAGGTGAAAACTTTGAGGCTCCTTCTCATTCCCTACTCCCAGAGCAGCTGAGCAGGTCCAGGTTGCCTGAGAGGGCAGTGAGTGGCCTGAGAGTGGTTGGGGGCTGTGCCCAGAGGCTGGGGATCAGTGGCCCAAAGTGCAAATGCAGACAAGTCTCAAGGGAAGTAGGTGAAGAGTTGGATCGGGGGGACAACCCTGTTCAACCTCCTCAACAAAGATGTGGGCAGTGGGGCTGTTGTCCCCTCAGCAAGCTGGCAGATGATGAGGTGATTGAGGCACCAGGTGGTTGTGCCATCAGTCAGAGGGACCTGGAGAATGAGGGTTAAAGGAACTTCCTGAACTTCGAGCAAGGGAAACATGAAGTTCTGCATCCAGGCAGGAAGAGCAGTGAGCCCCAGCTCATGCTGTGGGCTGAGGCTGCAAAGCAGCTTTGCTGAGCATGACTCTGTGGTGCTGGTGGAGAACAAGGAGACAACAAAATCTCACAGAATCACAGAATGTGTAGGTTGGAAAAGATCTTCAAGATCATCGAATCTAACCCATGACCTAACACCTCAATCAAACCATGACACCAAGTGCCACATCCAGTCTTTTTCTAAACGCATCTGGGGCTGGTGACTCCACCACCTCCCTGGGCAGACAATTCCAGTACTTTATCACTCTTTCAATAAAAAACTTTTTCCTAATATCTAACCTAAATTTCCCTTGGTGCAGTTTAAGACTGAGTCCTCTTGTTCTGTCAGTGCTGCCTGTTGAAAGATACCAACCCCCACTTGACTACAGCCACCTTTCAGGAAGTTGTAGGGAGTGATAAGGTCACCTCTGAGTCTCCTTTTCTCCAGGCTAAACAACCCCAGGTCCCTCAGTCGTTTCTCACAGGGTTTGTGTTCCCAGCCCCTCACCAGCCTTGTTGCCTCCTCTGGACACATTCAAGCATCTCAACGTCCTTCCTAAACTGAGGGGCCAGAGCTGGACACAGCACTCAAGGTGTGGCCTCACCAGTGCTTAGTACAGGGGAAGAATGATATCCTTGTCTCAATCCTTTCCTTTCTTGAGAAAGCATCACCATCACCCAAGATAGACTTGACAGTTCTTGCCATGAAGTCAGGAGAAGAGGCCTTTTCTCTCTTTAGAACACTGGTGGGGTCCCATGTGGGGTGGTGTGGGCAGTTCTGGGCTGTCCAGAGGAAGAAGCACAAGAGCTTAGTGAAACAAGACCAGATCAGGGTGACCAGGAAACTGAAGGAGCAGGAGAATCTTTCCTAGAGGGCAGAGAGCGCTGGGACTCCCAGGAGACAAGGCTGGATATAGGGGTGGCATCAGGGTCCCCAGATCCCTGATGGCAGGAAATTAAGTTGAGGGAGCCCAGCTGTTCTCAGCAGCACTCGCACATGAAGGAAAAGGGGGAAGGTCAGAAGAGAAAGATGGAATTTCATGGGTGAAGAAGCCAAGATTTTTTGAATGTGAGAGTGGTCACAGAGTGGAAAAGCTGGTGGAATCTGGCTGCTGGGAGAACCAAAACTGAGCTGGCCATGGTCCTGGAAATGCTGCCTTGCTGACTGTGCTTGAGCAGAGGGAAATGAAGCACTTGTATTCCAGAGTTCCTGCCCAAATGGATGATGTTGTTCCTCCTGTTTGCTGGGTGGGTTCAAGAGTCCTGCTGGGAAGAGAGTTTCCAAGCTGGCACAGAGAGATTCTGCCAGAGCCATGAGCAGGAGGACATGAAGGTGTAAAGACCTTTGAGGAAGTGGGTCTTAGGTCTGTGTCATGTTCTGGAAGGTGCGCCCCCCTCCCCTACTTACAGTGCCCATCTTGGTTATTACTGGTGGTGACATCTGTCCTAAGAGAGGAATTCTTTTCCATCCATCCACACCAATGGCCTGTCTGGCATTTTGCTGGGTGAGGATGTGAAACCATTGGAATTCAAAAAGATGAGGAGGCACCTCAGACTTTGTTGCAGGAAAACTTTATTGAGGGGAAAAAAGATTAAGACAGGAGAAAGAAGTAGAAGGAATCCAGTGTGAGATGCAAGTAAGGCAAGCATCAACCGAGGTGATTTGCCTGCAGGAGCTGTTGGCAGAGGCCTGAGCTCATTGGTGGTGTCAGGAGTGGTGCTGAGGGCCCTCAGCAGATGTAGCCGCCCCTTCTGCCGTAGCAGCCCAGGCCTCCCAGGCCGTAGCCAAATCCACGGCCATAGCCAAGGCCGTAGCCAAAGCCACCAAATCCACGGCCATAGCCAAGGCCGTAGCCAAAGCCACCAAATCCCCCAGAGATGGGCTGTCCCTGGGCACTGAGTTCAGTGCCCACAGCAGCCGAGGAGGTGGATCCGACGGCGGTGCTCTGGGGGAAGGAGGTCATGATGGGTCCTGGCAGGGTGACCAGCACAGGGGAAGGGTTGATGATGACACGGGAATCCTGGCATTGCAGGGCACAGGGCTCGTTGCAGCTGTTGGCCAGCGGGGTGGGTCCGCAGGGAGTGCAGATGCTGTTGCAGGCCATGGGTGTGGTGTGGAGGGTCCCTGGAAGAGAGGGGAGTGAGGCAGGGCAGTGGTGTGGGAGTGTGAGGGATGAAGTGTTAGGAGGTTGAGGGAGTGTGGAGGCTGTTGTGGGTCTGTGGGGAGGTGTGAGGGTTGCTGAGGCTGGGGCTGAGCATGCTGGAAGAGAAGGGCCAGGGGTGCTGGAATAGGAGGGTCAGGGGTTTGAGGCTCACCTGGTTGTCAGCAAGAGCAGGAGAGGGAGTCAGGAGAAGTGTGTGAGGGAGAGAGGCTCTGGGCCAGCTTTTATGCTGGTCGTGGAGGGGTGGGACAGCCTTGTCCCATAGCCTTGGGCCATTTTTTTAGGCAGCAGCTCTTGCTGGCCCAGCTTGGTGAGTCATGCGGTGAGGAGTGTTTTCCTCCATGCAATTCTTTAGTTCCATGACCTTCTCTTGATGCTGTGTCCCTCTGACCTTGGCAGAAGCTTTAATAATATGGTGTTTGGGTGGATTTGATTGTTGAATGTGTGCCAGGGAGGGATGAATGAACAACCAGAGCCCAAGAGATTTGCAATGTCACCAGTGATGCAATTTTGTCTTACTCGTGTTCTGTGGTTTGTGGGCACCTTGTGAAGACTTGGACACCGTTCTTGCCGCTGGATGTCCATCAGTCATTGTGTTGCACCCAGGAATGCTGAGGGGGCTGTTGATATCCTGGGGAGGTCACTCTGCAATAACTTGGAAAGGTCTCAGTGCTTTTGAGCTCTTCCTGATGGATGAATGAGGCTTCTTGGCCTTGTGTCTTGAATGGGATCGAGAGAGAGGACATTTAAAATGAGAGTCTGTTCAGGCTGAACTTGTTCTAGTGTTACGGCCCACTTGGATTTCTCAAATTTACATGGCAGTGTACTCTGCCATTTAAACTGTATTCTTTGACATTGTTAAGAAATCCAGTAAAAAACCAACAATCTGGGCCTGATCCATTTTTTTCAGTCTGTCTGTGACATCTATTCACTCATTCCACATTCAAGCCACAAGTTTCATAACTTATAACCTACATGTGTTAACATTGTGTTCCTGTAAGCAAATAACTAGTAATTACTAATGGACAAGCAGTGAGCTCCAGTGTCATTCCCTGACAAGGTGGGTGCGTGTCATTGTAGAATTGTGCAATTCCATATCCTACTCCCGAGGCCCATCTGAGGTGGTAACTTTTAATTGCAAGTACTAAGAGGTCAATTTTTTCTGTTGATGATTCATGTCAGGAAGGGCTGAAGACGTGACCCAAGCTTTGAAGAAGTGAGTTGTCATCATTGTGGTCACCCTACGGCCCTTGTGTGCTGTGGTTTGTGGGTGCCTTCTGAAAAATTGCCCCCAGTTTCTCATAGTTCTGATAGGCTGGTCTGGGCCTTACAGCTCTGGCAAGGAGGAGGTGTTACATCTTCCATTGCCTTCCACCTCTCCATGTATTTATCCCAGTTGGCAAAGCCTGACATCAGACCTCACCTTTCCATTTGGATATTCTCAGGGGTGCTTGAGTGACACTCTTGCTTCAAAGGTTTTGATAGTTTGGTTCTTTGCTTCGGCTGAGTGTGAAGGGGTGGAACCAGTTGTGATTGTCTGAATGACCATTTGGAGGTTGCCCAGGTGTAGGAGCCTGACCTGAGAGATGTGGGACGACAGGCAGCTTTTCTGAATGTTGTTTATTGTAGCAGAATTCTTACAGAAGGTATTCCATTCATAATAGGTTGTAGGTCTGACACAGCCACGCCTAAAGCGGCCAGCTAAAGCTTATAGGCAAGTCTGAAGCCAAGTTATTTCTGGTTACAATACATTATCTATTTTTCTTTGCTGAGTATCTTAATACATAACAACCAATCAGCATCATACACAATACCTTTCCCATTTACCTATAGCCTATCATAACTACTATCATGATCATATTATGCTACAGTTTAAGCTTAAAGTTGTTTTTCTGCTTTCTTGCAGTGGAAAATTCTTAGACCTTTTTTCTACTTTCTACATTGGCATGTTTGTTTGTCTATGGTATCTTCTGCTTTTCCTAAGATGTATTTCTGCTTGGTAAAAACATCTTCTTTGTTTGTGGTCAACAAAGCCTTTGCTCTAGCCCTAAAACCTCCTTGCAGCTCCACTTAACCTTTTCTTTCTTAGTTGTCCGGTAACTACTGGCTCAGCAATTCTTAATTTAGACATATTTTATTCTTCTATATCAAAACTTTCTTCCATCTCTATTCCGCTCTCGGGTTCCACATTCAAAGAGCTTTCTGCCAAGCATACGTATCTGTGAAATTTTCTTGTCAAACTTTCATCTTTCCCAACAGCCAGGGTTGTGGGAGGTGGGCATTGCATCATCCTCCAAAACAACCCAGGCAAGTCTAGGTGGTGTCTGTGCCCAGCATAGTAGACTGAGAAAGGTCTGAAGGGCTGGGTCCAGAGGTTTATGGTCAGTAGCCAAAGTCCAGATGACAGCAAGTCCCCAGTGCTGTAGACCAGGAGTTGGATCCTTTTAGCCAACACTGAAAACTTGACAGGTTCTGGACATCTGCTGGAGGTCATCAAGGGCATCTGCCAAGTGCTGTTTCTTGGGAGGAGTCATCCCAGGAAGGAAAAAAAAATCTGGGTGACATTTGGAATAATTGTTTTCTTCTCTGAAAAAGCCTTTGTGATTCTGGGTTAGAAGGAAGGGCAGGAGGTGTCCCTTTATCCTTGTGGGAAAAGGGGCCCCAAGTCTCCAGATCAGGGCTGGGGAGAAGTGTTGTGATGAAGCAGGAGGAGATGACTCTTGGTGTCTTCTGAGCACTGGTGAGGTCCCAGGTGAGGTGTTGTGGGCAGCCTTTGACTTTCCACTGTGAAAATGAAGTCACTTTAGTTAATCCAGATCAGTTCAGGACCACCAAGGTTCCAAAGGGGCTGGTGGATCATTCCTAGAGGAGAAACGGAGAGAGCTGGGACTCCCAGGGGACAAGGCTGGACATGGGGGTGTCATCAATGCATGCAAATCTCTAATGGCAGAGAATGAATGTGAGGACGGCTGGCAGTTCTCAGCAGTGCACATGTGCAGGACAAGAGGGCAAGACCAAAAGGGAAAAGAGATGGAATGTAATTGCTAAATAAGGCAAGAATCTTTTGTTGTGAGTGTGGCCGTAGAGTGAAAGAGGAGTTGGGCTGTCAGTCCCGGGAAAGGCAACAACATTGAACTGTCCATGGTCCTGGAAACCATGCTCGTGTTTGAGCAGAGGAGTTTAAGCAATTGCACTCAAGATTTCCTGCCCAAGTGGATGATTTTGCGACTCTTTTTGATGAAGGGATTCAAGAGTCCTGGTGGGGAAGACAGTTTTCCAAGCGTGTGCGGACATGGAGTGACATGACCAGAGCTGTAGCCAGGAGAGGATGGATGTGTCCAAGGCTTTGACGTGTCAGGTGATGGGTTTGTGTCAGGTTCTGGAAGGTGTCCCTCCTGTGCTTCTTATGCCAGACTTTCTTATTAGATCTTTTGACATATTTGTGAGGGAAGGTGTTATTGCGCATACCCCAATGGCCTGATGAGGCATGCAATGTGCTTGGTGAGGATGTGATACAGCTGGAACTACAAAAGAACAGGAGACATCTCAGTCATTGATGCAGGAAAACTTTATTGAGGCACAAGAATGAAGAGACAGGAGAAAGAAGAAGAAGAAGGGATCTGCTGTGAGGAGCATGTAGGCCCACTGCCAGCTGAGGTGCTTTGCTTGCAGGAGCTCTTCCAAGAGCCCTGAGCTGGTGGTGTCAGGAGTGGTGCTGAGGGCCCTCAGCAGATGTAGCCGCCCCTTCTGCCGTAGCAGCCCAGGCCTCCCAGGCCGTAGCCAAATCCACGGCCATAGCCAAGGCCGTAGCCAAAGCCACCAAATCCCCCAGAGATGGGCTGTCCCTGGGCACTGAGTTCAGTGCCCACGGCAGCCGAGGAGGTGGATCCGACGGCGGTGCTCTGGGGGAAGGAGGTCATGATGGGTCCTGGCAGGGTGACCAGCACAGGGGAAGGGTTGATGATGACACGGGAATCCTGGCATTGCAGGGCACAGGGCTCGTTGCAGCTGTTGGCCAGCGGGGTGGGTCCGCAGGGAGTGCAGAGGTTGTTGCAGGCCATGGGTGTGGTGTGGAGGGTCCCTGGAAGAGAGGGGAGTGAGGCAGGGCAGGGGATGAGGGTAGGGCAAGGGGCAGTGATGCAGGAGGGTGAGGGAGTGTGGTGGCTGTTGTGGGTCTGTGGGGATGTGTGAGGGCTGCTGAGGCTGGGGCTGTGCATGCTGGAACAGAGGTGCCAAGGTACAGGGGCAGGAGGATCAGGGATTTGAGACTCACCTTGTTGTCCGCAGGAGCAGGAGGAGAATGTGTCCAGAGAAGTGTGTGAGGGTGAGGGGCTCTGGACTGGCTTTTATGCTGGTTGTGGAGGGGTGGGACAGTCTTGTCCCATGGCCTCGGGGCATTTTTAAGGCAGCAGCTCTTGGCTGACACAGCTTGGTGAGTCATAAGGTGGGGAGTGTTTTCCTTCCTGGAATTCTGCTATTCCATATACTTCCTTTAATGCTGTGTCCATGTGACTTCAGCAGAACATCTTAATTGCAAAAATTCATGACCATTATCTTGTTTTTGATGTGTGTCAGAACATTTAGAAGACTCAGCTGAATCTTTGGAGAATTGGGGTATTGTCACTGAGGTCATACCATGGCATATTAATATCATCTCCCATTTGCATTCTTGTGCCCTGCCTGAAAGAGCTCCCAGTTTTCTCAGCTTGTCCTCATTTTGAGGATATCCCAGTCCTGTCAGTGTCATGATGCCCCTGCCGTCTCCTTGGTCAACCATGTCCATGTCCTTGTTCCATTGGTGAGCCCTACCAGTGGCAGCGACCAGGACAGTCCACTCCCTCAACCTTTCTAAAGCTCAGGAACATGGGTTTCAAGGGTGGATTAATCAATAGATGGGGAATTGTGCTCCTCATGCATCTTGTTCTCCTTATCCTTCACTGTTTTTCCTTTCCATTCGTTGGTCACAGCCCAGCACTGTGACTCTACAGTGTGACCTTGCTGCTCTCAGCTGGGATGAGAGGTATAGATATAGCTCACAAGACTATATATAGATATAGAACACAAGATTTTGTGGGAGAACGGGAGGCCATCTTAAATCACAGGGATTGCATTCCCGTACCCAGCAGGAAAGGCTAGGGTAGCCCTGGTTCGTGCCTTTGATGTTTTGGTTTTCTGAAATTCTTTTCCCAGGGAATTTTCTGTAAACAAGAGAAGTGTTTTTGTAAACTGTATTTTGTTTGTCATTCCTTTTCCTAGAAGGAACTTCTTCTTGATGTCCCTCTAGTCTGACCAATGTGACTGAAGAAGTTTGTCTTTGTTTCACCAATCAAATTGGTCTGTATAGTACAGAATAGTATAAAAGGGAGACACATCCCAAAAATAAAAGTAATTTTCAGCGTTCTGAAGTTCAGAGTTTGTGTTGTTGTGGTGTACAACAGTGTCAAGCTAGGAATATAGAGAGGCTCTGAATGTTGGCAGCATAGTGGGGATGGAGAAAACATCATGGAAAGAGCAGTTCCTCACAAGCAGTGCTCCTACAAAGCCAGACAATCCAAACCTGTGATGGTTTGGGGCCCCTCTTCACAATGTACTCCAAAACCATCACACACCAGTGCCATGGGGTCACCTCACTGATGACACCCCATCTCTCCAAGGTTTTGGACATGTCTTCAGCCATGACACACATCATCAACACCTGCTCTTAACCTCTAAGACACCTAAAATCTGCAGCCAAGGTCATATGGACATGGCCTCAAAAGGACATGAAGCTGCAGAATTCCACAAAGGAATGCCTGCAACATGACAGAGGAGGGAAGAGGTCTATGCCTGACCAACCACTAGTAATTACTGGGTTTTGCTAGCAGGAACAAAATATTAAGACTAAAAGGATATCAGATATGAAACCTTATGGCTTGAATGCAGAATAAAGGCATGAAAAGCACAGACCAGCAGGGGGAAAAAGGATCAAGCTGGGTTGGGTCTTTGTTTAAGGGATTTCTTAATGAGGTTAATAAATACACTTTGAATGGCAGAGTACAATGTTGTGTAAAGACGAAAAATCCAAATGGACCGTGACACCAGAACAAGTTCAACCAGACTAGCTTCTACTTTTCCAGATGCTCTCTCCTGATACAATTCAAGACACAAGGCAATGAGCTCTCCTTCATCAGTAGCAACACTCCTACGCACTAAAATATTTCCAAGGTATTGCAGAGTGACCTCCCCAGGATGTCAGCAGCTCCCTCAGCATTCCTGGGTGCAACACAAGGACTGACGGACATCCAGCGGCACAGAAAAGGGTCACAACCTTCAAAAGACACCCACAAACCTCAGCACACGAGTCCCACAAAATTACCTCATTCATGATATCACACCTCTCCAGGGCTCTGGTTGTTTATTAATTCTTCCCTGACAAACATTCAGCAATCAAATCTGCCCAAATACCACATCTCACTTTAAAGCTGGGCATGGACTCAAGAACCAGTTGTGACATTGCAGAATTCTGTGAAGGAAAACACTCCTCACTTCATGACTCACCAAGCTTGGCCCTGGAATAAGCTGCTGCCTAAAAAATGCCCCAAGGCCACGGGACAAGGCTGTCCCACCCCTCCACAACCAGCATAAAAGCTGGCCCAGAGCCTCTCTCCCTCACACACTTCTCCTCACATCTTCTCCTTCTCCTGTGCCAACAACCAGGTGAGTCTGAAACCCCTGACCCTGATGCCCCTGCACCCCTGGCCCCTCTTCCAGCACACTCACATACAGCCTCAGCAGCCCTCACACCTCCCCACAGACCCACAACAGCCTCCACATTCCCTCACCCTCCTGCATCACCAACCCTTGCCCTCCCCACACACCTGCCCTGCTTCACCCCCCTCTCTTCCAGGGACCCTCCACACCACACCCATGGCCTGCAACAACCTCTGCACTCCCTGCGGACCCACCCCGCTGGCCAACAGCTGCAACGAGCCCTGTGCCCTGCAATGCCAGGATTCCCGTGTCATCATCAACCCTTCCCCTGTGCTGGTCACCCTGCCAGGACCCATCATGACCTCCTTCCCCCAGAGCACCGCCGTCGGATCCACCTCCTCGGCTGCCGTGGGCACTGAACTCAGTGCCCAGGGACAGCCCATCTCTGGGGGATTTGGTGGCTTTGGCTACGGCCTTGGCTATGGCCGTGGATTTGGCTATGGCCTGGGAGGCCTGGGCTGCTACGGCAGAAGGGGCGGCTACATCTGCTGAGGGCCCTCAGCACCACTCCTGACACCAACCACCCACTCCCTGGAACACATCTCAGCCATTGAGGATGCCTCTCTGGGCCAAGGCTCTCAAAGGGGCTCAGCACTTGCAGCTCCTGCGCTCAGGGCACCAAGCAAGGCAGCTGCCAAGGGGCCAGCCTGGGCTGCCTGCAAACCTGGCCCATCTTCCTGCTACTCTTCTCCCATTCCCTTTCAGCTCTGTTCAGCTCCCTCTGTTGGAAATCCCTTCTCCCAGGACAGAGACCATCAGGAACCTTCACTGTCAGGTCCCTTCTACTGTGGAACAGGAAGGCCTTGATGCTCTGGCCAAATCTTCTGCCAGCAAAGGACCTTGGCTGATGGTTGCTCTACTTGCACCTCCCACCAGTTCCCTTCCTTTTGCTACTCATCACCTCTCACTGTTTTTGTGTCTCAATAAAATTCTCTTGCATTGCAGCATTGTGCTGTCTCCTTTTCCTTCACTGGCACACACTGGCATGCTTTGGTCTTCCAGTGCATCTCATAAACCCTTCACTTCCTTTACCCTGCATCTGGATACACTAAGGCAGATCTATCCCTGCCTCTGACACAAGGCCCTCCTGGGCCATGTGTTTACATTGACTACAGAGCATTTGCTCCAGTCCCTCCTTATCACTTTAGCCCGTATACAGACCCACACGAGCAGGTCGTTACCCTTGAGCCCCCAGAGCTGAGCACAGAACTCTGGTCTCACCAGAGCAGAGCAGAGCAGAGGGTCAGAAATCACTCCTCACCTGCTGCCCACACTGTGGCAAGGAGCCCATGGCATGGACAGTTTTTGTTTGGTGTGTTTACATGTCCAGGACATGTCCAATCCTTCATCCACCATCACCCCACGTCCTTCTCTTTGGGGATACTCTTAACTGACTCATTACCCATCCAATATCCGTTACTGAGATTGCTCCATTTCAGATTTAGGATCTTACACTTGGTTCTGTTGACCTTCATTACCACCATGCCACCCCATATCCCTAGCCTGTCAAGAAATCTCTGGATGCCATCCCTTCCCTCCAGACAATCAACAACACTGCTCACCCTGATGTCATTCCCAGTCTTGCTGAGGGGACACTCAATTGCACTGTCCCCTGTGCCTGACAAAGATAGGAAGTGATAATGGTCCCAGTACGAGCCTCTGTTGGTCACCACTCATCCCTGTTCTCCTCACAGACAATGGAGCTGTTGACCTCAGCTCTGAGTGAGACCATCCCTCCCATTTTCCACCCCACAGTTGATGTTCCAGCTATCAGCTCCACATCCCTCCAGGTCAGAGATGAGGATGTTGTCTGCCCCAGGAAGAAATGCTTTGCACAAGTCCATGTGCATGATATCAGTTGCTCTTCTGCAGTTCACCGGTGTTGGAGCTCCATCAAACTTTTCAGGAAGAATATTTCCTTCATGAAAATGGGAGCAGCAGCAAGGGAGGAGTGAGCTGAGCCTTTGGGGTCTTGAGCTGTGGCAAGTGCCCATGGCTGAGGCCAATTCTCTTGGAGGATTTCCCTTGAGGAAATGGTGCTTGAGCTCTGTGTCTGCTCTGTGCCAGTGACTCAGCCTGGACATGAGGAGGGACCTGTGCCTGCTGCTAAACTCAACCCTTTTGTGAAGCCTTTGAGGCTCCTTCCCATTCTACACTCTAAGAGCAGCTTGAGCAAGTCCAGTTTCCCTGAGAGTGCAGTGAGTGGCATAGGAGAAGCTCAGGGGCTGAAGCCAGAGGCTGAGGGTCTGTGGCCCAAAGAGTAATTGGAGGTGAAACTCCAGTATTGCAGCCCAGGAGTTGGATCTGTGGGGCCAACTCTGTTCAACATCCTGAATAATGAGCTGGGCATTGCGACTCCTGTCCCCTCAGACACGTGGCAATCTCAGTAATGGATATTAAATGGTTAATTGAGAGCATGCCCGAGTATTAGGACTTGGGGTGTTGGTGGATGAAGAATTGGACATGCCCTGGCCATGTGCACTCAGAGACCAAAACCCCTCCATGTCCTGGGCTCATCACCACAGTGTAGGCAGCAGGTGAGGGGGGGATTCTGACCCTCTGCTCTCCACTTCAGGGACCGGAGACATGTGTTAAACTCTGGGCACCTGAGGATATGGAAGATATAGACCTGCTGAAGCAGAGCTGTGGATGGATGAGAAGGATGATGAGGGTCTGGAGCAACTGGTGTGCAGCCAGTATGAAAACAATACCCATACATGGCTTGTATAAGAGGCAGGGATAGACCTGCATTAGTGTATCCAGGCCTGGGATTAAACAAGTGAAGGGTTTCTGAAAAACACCAGAAAGACAAAGTGTACCAGTGTGGGCCAGTGAAGAAAAAGGAGACATCACAATACTGCAATGCAAAAGAATTTTATTGAGCTAATAGAACAATAGAAAGTCATGAGCATCCACTGGAAGAGAGCAGTCTGAGGTGCAAGCAGGACAAGCATCAACCAAGGTTGTTTGCTAGCAGGCAGTTGAGGCAGAGAACCAAGGACTTCCTGCCTCACAATGGGAGCAGCCCAGCAGAGGTGCCCAAATGTCTCTGGCTTGGAAGAAGGGGTTTGGAGCAGAGTGGACTGGACAGAGCCGATGGAATGATGCAGAACAGGGAATGGAGGAAGAGCAGCAGGAAGATGGGCCATGTTTGCAGGCAGCCCAGGCTGGCCCCTTGGCAGCTGCCTTGCTTGGTGCCCTGAGCGCAGGAGCTGCAAGTGCTGAGCCCCTTTGAGAGCCTTGGCCCAGAGAGGCGTCCTCAATGGCTGAGATGTGTTCCAGGGAGTGGGTGGTTGGTGTCAGGAGTGGTGCTGAGGGCCCTCAGCAGATGTAGCCGCCCCTTCTGCCATAGCAGCCCAGGCCTCCCAGGCCGTAGCCAAATCCACGGCCATAGCCCAGCCCGTAGCCAAGGCCACCAAATCCCCCAGAGATGGGCTGTCCCTGGGCACTGAGTTCAGTGCCCACGGCAGCCGAGGAGGTGGATCCGACGGCGGTGCTCTGGGGGAAGGAGGTCATGATGGGTCCTGGCAGGGTGACCAGCACAGGGGAAGGGTTGATGATGACACGGGAATCCTGGCATTGCAGGGCACAGGGCTCGTTGCAGCTGTTGGCCAGCGGGGTGGGTCCGCAGGGAGTGCAGAGGTTGTTGCAGGCCATGGGTGTGGTGTGGAGGGTCCCTGGAAGAGAGGGGGGAGTGAGGCAGGGCAGGGGCTTGGAGGTGCAAGGGGCGGTGATGCAGAGGGTGAGGAAGTGTGGGGGCTGTTGTGGGTCTGTGGGGAGGTGTGAGGGCTGCTGAGGCTGGGGCTGTGCGTGCTGGAACAGAGGTGCCAAGGTACAGGGGCAGGAGGATCAGGGATTTGACACTCACCTTGTTGTCCGCAGGAGCAGGAGGAGAATGTGTCCAGAGAAGTGTGTGAGGGTGAGGGGCTCTGGACTGGCTTTTATGCTGGTTGTGAAGGGGTGGGACAGTCTTGTCCCATGGCCTCGGGGCATTTTTAAGGCAGCAGCTCTTGGCTGACACAGTTTGGTGAGTCATAAGGTGGGGAGTGTTTTCCTTCACACAATTTTGAAATTCCATGTACTGCTGTTGAGGCCATGCCCATCTGACCTAGGCAGCACTTTTCATGAGTTGGTACTGGGAGTATTTGAATGTTCAGTGTGTGTCAGGGAGGAATGAGTAAACAACCAGAGCCCTGGAGATTTGCAATGTCATCAATGAGGTCATTTTGTGGTACCTCTCTGCTGTGGTTTGTGGGTGCCTTGTGAAGACAGGAACTATTTTCTGTGCTGCTGGCTGTCCATCAGTTCTTGTGTTGCACCCCGGAATACTGAGAGAGCTGCTGATGTCCTGGGGATTTCACTCAGGAATAATTTGGTAAGATCCTGGTTTCTGGGAGATTTTTCTGATGAATGAAGGAGAGCTCATGGCCGTTTGTCTTCAATGGGATCAAGGGAAAAGATCTAGGAAATGTGAGGTGTTCAGGCTGAACTTGTTACCATGTTATGGTCGATTTGGATTTCCTAAATGTACACAAGAGCCTTACTTGTCCTTTCAAATGTATTACTTGACCGCATTCAGAAATCTAAGAAATAAACAACCAATGGGGCCCATCCCTTTGTTCCCAGCCTAGTCTGTGACCTCAATTCATTTATTCTGCATTCAGGCCATAAGGTTTCATAATTTATATCCTTCCAGCCTTAGTCTTATGTTCCTCCTAACAAATACCTATTAATTACTAACGGATAGTCAACAACCTCCTCTTTCCTTCTCTGCCATTATTTTGGGCATTTCTTTGTTGGAATTATGAGATGCCACATCCTTCTCTGGAGGCTGTGTGCATCTCCCCTTGGCAGCAGCCTCTAAGTTTGCATTTCAGAGACCAAATTCTGCTGTTGTGGGTGCAGGATGAAGACTTGACCCAAGCTTTGGAGAACAGAGGTGTCATTACTGAGGCCACCCTGGGGCAGTGGCTGGCCCTGGTTTGTGGGCGTCGTGAAGTGTTGCCCCCGGCACTCTCAGCCCTGACAAGTTGGTCTGGGCTTTGCAGCTGTTCCAAGTATCCAGTGCTGCCCCTTCCACCCCGTTCCCTCTCTCCACGCAATTATCCCAGCTGTCCAAAGCCTGACTGGGGACATGGCCTTTACCAGTGGTTCTGCTCTGAGGGCATCTTGGCATCCCTCTTGTCTGTAAGGATTTGATGTCCAAGGTCTTTTGGATCTTTTCTTGGGATGAGTGTTGAGGAGCGAGATCACTTCTTTGGGCAAGGTCTGATTGTCAGAAAGAGGATTTGGAAGTTGCCCAGGGCTTTTGGAGGCCAGTATTGCACCATCCTCAACAAGCCAGGCCAGTCCAGGTGTCCAGTGTGGTAGCCTGAGAAGGATGTCAATGGCAGGGCCCACAGGGTGGTGGTCTGGATTGCCCTTAAAACAGAGAGAAGCTGAGAGAGCTGGGAGTGCTTTCAGGCAGGAGGCAAGAATGCAAATGGGAAATGTTCTCAGCCTGCCATGGAATGACCTTGGATGACACCTGAATTCTCCTCAGCTTTGGCTGAATCTTCTACGTGCCCGGACATGTGCCATCAACAACCCCACACTCTAACTCTGGGTCTCTAATTCCAGCAATTAAGAGGTGCCGCCAAGGTCAGATGGACACTGCCCCAAGGGAAGGATGTGAAACTGCAGAACTTCAGGAAGGAAAACAATCCCCACTGCAGGACTCACCAAGCTGGGCCAGGCAAGACCTGCTGCCTTCAAAATGCCCCCAGGCCATGGGACAAGGCTGTCCCACCCCTCCACGACCAGCATAAAAACCGGCCCAGAGCCTCTGTCCCTCACACGCTTCTCCTGACGCCTTCTCCTCCTGCTCCTGCCAGCAGCCAGGTGAGCCTCAAACCCCTGACCCTCCTATCCCTGCACCCCTGGCTCCTCTCTGCCAGCACCCTCAGTCCCAGCCTCAGCAGCCCTCACACCTCCCCACAGCCCCACAACAGCCTGCACACTCCATCATTGTTAAGAACAGGCAAGGAGACCTTCTCTTTTTATAAAGCCTTTATTGATCAGCCTGGGAGGAGGCCCGAGGGGTCGCACTCACCCCCACTGCTCCCTGTGAACAACGAGGAGGAAAAGGTGCAAGCAATTTTACCCAAAGCTAGAGCTAGGGTTGCAGACCTCACAGGGGTCTTATAAGAGACTTCCTGTGTCTTGGCTCCCTGGAAGTCTACGGGGTGACCTCGAGCGACTCCTGCTCAGTCATGGCGAGACAGATAAACCACCCAAATGGATCAACAGATAGCTTGGTGTCTTGTCAGTCCCCCAGTGTGGTCCAGTAAGCTATCTGGACAATGGCTCGCTGGCTCTGGGGGTCTGCATGTCGTGGTCTCACTTCCTGTTGTCACTCAGATTCATGGGAGTTGGCGTGGTTAGAATACTGGGTGGAATCACTAGTTGCCATGTAGAAGTATCCACTGGTTGCTATGTGGAAGTATAGGGGAGCAGTGGAGGCGGGGATGGATGGAACAAGGAACAAGGAACAAGGAACAAGGCAGAGCAACTAGGGATAGGGGTACAGCAGGGGTACAAGGTAGAGTGGTTTTCATTCAATAACATTATCTGACAATCAATAAGAAAACAAATACTAGCTGCACAACAATGAACATGCTAATGGGCAATTTTCACCTTTTTCTCTCTAAAAATCACCTTCCTTACGCCCAACTGTGCAACCCCTCACCCCTGCCCTGCCTCACCCCCCTCTCTTCCAGGGACCCTCCACACCACACCCATGGCCTGCAACAACCTCTGCACTCCCTGCGGACCCACCCCGCTGGCCAACAGCTGCAACGAGCCCTGTGCCCTGCAATGCCAGGATTCCCGTGTCATCATCAACCCTTCCCCTGTGCTGGTCACCCTGCCAGGACCCATCATGACCTCCTTCCCCCAGAGCACCGCCGTCGGATCCACCTCCTCGGCTGCCGTGGGCACTGAACTCAGTGCCCAGGGACAGCCCATCTCTGGGGGATTTGGTGGCTTTGGCTACGGGCTGGGCTATGGCCGTGGATTTGGCTACGGCCTGGGAGGCCTGGGCTGCTACGGCAGAAGGGGCGGCTACATCTGCTGAGGGCCCTCAGCACCACTCCTGACACCACCAGCTCAGGGCTCTGGCAACAGCTCCTGCAAGCAAAGCACTTCAGCTGATGGTCACTCTGCTTGCATTTCACAGTGGATCTCTTCTATTTCATTCTCCTCTCCCTTCATTCATTTGCATCAATAAAGCTTGTCTGCATTAAATCCTGAGATGCCTTTTCTTACTTTTTGAATTCCTGTGGTGTCACATCCTCAACCAGCACAGGGCTGGAGCTCAACAGGACACTAGTGATAGGAAAAGGGGCAGAACACTTTTCTCTAGGAAATATGTCACCACCAGTCACACACAAGACCTGCACAGGAAGCAGAGAAGGTGGGGGGAACCTTCCAAAATATTTTACAAGCCAAGAAGCTGCTATACCAACAGCTTTGGCACATTAATGCTCTCTTGCTCATCTCTCTGGTAAAGTCTCTCTCTGCCTCCACACTCTTCACAAATTCTTTTCCCAGCAGGACTCTCAAGGCCTCTGAACAAGCAGTCACAAAACCTTCCACTTGGGCAGGAACTCCAGTGTGCAAGGGCTTCATTGCCTTCTGTTCAAGCAGGACCCACAAGAGCAGAGTTTCCAGCACCATGGGCAGACCACATTTTGATCTCCCAGCACAGTCTCCACCACCTCTTCCGCCTCTCTGACCAACCTCACATTGAAAAATTCTGGCCTTCCTTTCCCACAGAATTCCACCCCATTTCCCTTGTGCCCAATGCCTCTTGTCCTCCATGTGCCATCAGGGATCTGAACACACTGATGATGCTCCCCTGTCCAGCCTTGTCCCCTGGGACTTCCAGCTTTCTCAGCCTCTCCTCTAGGAAAGATCCTCCTGTAGAATATTGCTGGCCCTGAAACGGTCTGGATTCACCAAATTGACTTCATTTTCACTGGGGTGGCCAGGATTGCCCACAACCCCTCACACGAGATGTCACCAGTGCTAAACACACAGCGAGAGTCACCTCTCCCTGTTTGGTCAAAACACTTTTCTAGATCTACCCTGGACACTTGAGGTCCCTGTTGCCACAATGGCACAGGGACAGCTCCTGCTCCATTTCTTCTCAACCACAACCACAAAGGCTTTTTTGGAGAAGAAAACAATTGTTCTAACCCACACTCAGACATTTTATCCCATCTGGGATGACTCCCCCCAAAGAAACAGGGCTTGGCACCTGTCCTTGTTGAGCACCAGCAGATGTGCAGGATCGCTCAGGTTTTCTGTGTTGGCAAAAAGGATCCAATTCCTGGGCCACAGCACTGGGATCTTGCTGCCATCTGGACTTTGGGACACTGACTACAAGCCTCTGGACCCAGCCATTCAGACCGTTCTCAGGCCACCACTCTGGGCAGTGACACAACCCTGACTTGCCTGGGTGGTTTTTGAGGATCGTGCAATGCTCACCTCCAGAAACACTCTAGAATGGCCCAATCCTCATTCTGACAATCAGATATTGCCCAGAGAAGTGACCTCACACCACAGTCCAAGCTGGGACCTAAAATGCCCTGGATATCAAAACCTTAAAATCAAGAGGGGCACCGAGAAACCTTTAAAGCATGACCAGTGTGAAATACAAGGTTTAAAGTCAGAGTTTGCCACAGGGGGGAAATGCATAGGAGGAAATGCAGTGGAAAGGGCAACACCAAATACCTGGAACAGCTGCAAAGCTCAGACCAGCCCGACTGGGCTGAGAGAGACTGGGGGCAACTCCTTCCAACACACCCAAAAACCACAGCACACGAGGGCCACGGAATGACCTAAATGATGACACCCCAGCTCTCCAAAGTTTGGGCCACATCTTCAGCCTGCCCTGACATGAGCCATCAGCAGCAGAATTTGGTTGTTTTTGTTGGCAATTCAAAGAATTAAAAGCTGCCACCAAGGTCAGATGGACATGGCCTCAAGAAAAGGAGACACAGAATCACAACATTTACAAAGACACGTTGGAACCATGAGAGAGGAGGGAAGAGGATCACACTGACTGTCCGTTAGTAATTATTAGGTTTTGCTCAGAGGAACGAAATACCAACATTTCAAGAACATAAGTTATGAAACCTCATGGCTTGAATGCAGAATAAGGAAATTGAGGTCACAACTACGGCCAAAGGGGATCAAGTAATGGTTTGTTGTTTGTTTATTGCATTTCTTAACCAGGTGAAACAATACATTTCAAATGACAGAGAACGTTGCCATGTAAATTTGAGAAATACAAATGGAACAAAACATTGGAACAAGTTCAGCCTGACCACACTCTTGTTTTCCAGATCCTCTCTCGATCACATTCAAGACCCAGGAAAGACATTCAAGACACAAGGCCTGGAAATCTCTATTCCATCACGAAGGATTCCCAGGCAACAGGACCTTACCAAGGTATTGCAGAGTGACCTCCCCAGGACATCAGCAGCTCCTTCATTCTGTACTCCAGCATTTCTGGGTACAATACAAGGACAAATAGACATCCATTGGCACAGAAGAGGAGCCCAGTCTTCACAAAGCACCCGCAAACCACAGCACACAAGTGCCACAAAATTACCTCACTGATGACATCACAGATCTTCAGGGCTCTGGATGTTTATTAAACCCTCCCTGAAACACACAGAACAATCACACTCATGCAAATACCAAATTAATAAAGTTGCTGCCAAGGTTAGATGGACACAGAATCAAGAGCAGGACAAGAAATTGCACAATTGTGGGAGGGAAAACACTCCCCACCTCATGAGTCACCTGACACAAAAGAGCTGTTGCTTCATTAACGCCCCAAGGCCATGAGACAAGGCTGTCCCACCCCTCCATGACCAGTATAAAAGACAGCCCAGAGCCCCTCTATCACACATACTTCTCCTGCCTCTTTCTGCTCCTGCTCCTGCCCACAACAAGGTGAGCCTCAAACCTCTGACCCTCCTATTCCAGCACTCCTGGCCCCTCTCTGCCAGCATGCTCAGATCTAGCCTCAGCTGTCCCCACAGCTCCCCACAGACCCACAACAGCCTCCACATTCCCTCACCCTCCTGCATCACTGTCCCTTGCCCCCCCCTCACCCCTGCCCTGCCTCACTCCCCCCATCTCTTCCAGGGACCCTCCACACCACACCCATGGCTTGCAACAGCATCTGCACTCCCTGCGGACCCACCCCGCTGGCCAACAGCTGCAACGAGCCCTGTGCCCTGCAATGCCAGGATTCCCGTGTCATCATCAACCCTTCCCCTGTGCTGGTCACCCTGCCAGGACCCGTCATGACCTCCTTCCCCCAGAGCACCGCCGTCGGATCCACCTCCTCGGCTGCCGTGGGCACTGAACTCAGTGCCCAGGGACAGCCCATCTCTGGGGGATTTGGTGGCTTTGGCTACGGCCTTGGCTATGGCCGTGGATTTGGCTACGGCCTGGGAGGCCTGGGCTGCTACGGCAGAAGGGGCGGCTACATCTGCTGAGGGCCCTCAGCACCACTCCTGACACCAACCACCCACTCCCTGGAACACATCTCAGCCACTGAGGACGCCTCTCAAAGGGGCTCAGCACTTGCAGCTCCTGCGCTCAGGGCACCAAGCAAGGCAGCTGCCAAGGGCCCAGCCTGGGCTGCCTGCAAACATGGCCCATCTTCCTGCTGCTCTTCTCCCACTCTCTGCTCTGCATTGCCCCATGACTCTGTCCAGTCCCCTCTGGACAAATCTCTTCTCCCAAGCCAGACACCATCAGGCACCTCCACCATTGGCTGCTCCCATTGTGGAGCAGGAAGGCCTTGATGCTCTGGCCAAACCACCTGCAAGCCAAGAGGCCTTGGCTGATGGTCGCCCTACTTGTACCTCAGCCCAACATCTGCCAAATGCTGCTCATGATTTTCACTTTTCTTTATGTCTGAATAAAATTCTTTTGCATTGCCACATTGTGAAATGTCCTCTTCCTTGGCAGGCACCTACTGTCACAATTTCCTCTTCCATTGCATCCCTCAAACCCTTCACTTGCTTGATCCCATGCCTGGATACACTAATGCAGGTCTATCCCTGCCTCTGACACAAGCCATGTACGGGTGTTGTGTTCACATTGGCTGGACACCAGTTGCTCCAGATGCCCACTGTCTTCCCTGTCCACCTACAGCTCTGCTCAAGCATGTCCATGTCTTCCAAATACACATCTCCAGTCTCAGAAGAGCAGAGCAGAGGGACAGAATTCCCCTCTCAGCTGCTGCCCATGCTGTGGGGATGAGCCCAGGACATGGGGGCTTTCTGGTCTGTGAGTGGTCATGGCTGGGGCATGTTCAATTCTTCATCTACCAACATCCCAGGTCCTTCTCCTCTGGGCTGCTCTCAACCTCCCTGATTGTCCAGTCTGTGGTCTTTTTGGCATTGCTCCAAACCAAGTGCAGGGGCTTGCATTTGGCCACATTCAGCTTCATGGAACTGATAAAATCCTACTGCTCCAACCTGTTCTAACCCCTCTGGATGCCCTCTCTTCCCTCCAGACAATCAACCACACTACTCAGCTTGTTCTGCTCCCTGATTTTGCAGAACAACCCACTCAATCCCACCAGCCGTGTCACTGAAATAGATGGGAAATAATACTGGTCCCAATAGGAGCTTCTGCCTGCCACCAGTCATCCCTTTTCTCCACACACATGGAGCCAGTGACCACAAGGGTTTGACTTAGACTGTCCTTAGACTGAGTTAGACCATCCCATCCATTCCTCATCCACCACATGGTCCAACCACAACTCCACATCTTTCCAGACTGAATAGGCAGATGCCTTCTGGTGCAGGAATAAATGCTAGGCACAAGTCCAGGTACAGGATATTGTCCCCTCTCCCCTCATCCAACAAGGCTGAAACCAATACCAGCACATTAAAATATGCCATCAAGTTCGGACAGACACAGCCCCAAGAGCTGGACATGATCCTGGAGAGCTGAGGGAAGCAAAACACTCCCCACCTTATGATTTGCCAGAGATGCTGCCTGAAAAAATGCCCCAATGTCGTGGCCAATGGCTGTCCCAAACCTTCAGCTCCAGATCATCCTCAAGGCCATACTCTGGATGTTATGCAGCAGTCTTGTCTTCCTTATTCCCTGTAAGCCAGAGATAAACAGAGCTCTCTAGTGTGAGCAGAGAAGAGCAGAGGGGCAGAATCTGCTGCACCTGGGATGGAGCAATCCCAAACATGCAGGATACAGTATGGGTGATCAAGAGGGGATGGAGAGCAGCCCCAAGGAGGAGGACTCGAGGTGTTGGATGAAGAATTAGATGTGCCATGGCCATGTGCACTCACCAAGTAGAAACTCCCCCTTGTATCCTGGGTTCATCCCCACAGTGTGGGCAGCACAAGAGAGTGGGAGAATCTCACCCTCTGCTCTCCTGTACTAAGACCAGAGTTCTGTGTTGAACTCTGAGCCCCCAAAGACAAGGAAGACATGGACCTGCTTGAGCAGATGTGTAGAAAGGTCTGGAAGATGATGAAGGTCAGGTGCAATTGGTGTCCAGCCAAAGAGAACACAACTTGCAAGATGCTGTGGGGCTTGTGCCAGAGGCAGGGATAGATCTGCATTCGTGTATCCAGGTCTGTGTTTCAGTAGCTGAAGGTCTGATGGAATGCAATGGAAGAGCAAAGTGTACCATTAGATAGTAGAACTGGGGAGGTGTAGCCCTGGTTCGTGCCTGAGATCTTTTGGTTTTCTGAAATTCTTTTCCCAGGGAATTTTCTGTAAACAAGAGAAGTGTTCTTCTAACTGTACTATGTTTACAATCTTTTCCCTAGGAGGGAATTCTTCTTGATGTCCCTCTGGTCTGACCAATGTGATTGAAGAAATTTGTCTTTGTTTCACCAATCGAATTGGTCTGTGTAGAATAGTATTAAAAAATCCCAAAAATAAAGAAGTCATTTTCAGCCTTTTGAAATCAGAGTCCTGTGTCATTGTGGTGTAAAGCAGTGTCAGGGAAGTAGCAAGTAAATGAGGTCTTGGAACACTTTTTTAACCCACCCCAGTGACTCCTACAACCCTGGCTCAGTAATGAGCAGGAGTTGAGAGAGTCTTGGAAGAAGAAAGAAGGAGGAGTCATTTGAAGCTATGGTGCAGAAAAATTTTATTGAGGTAGAACAGTGAAAACTCAGGAGCAGCCAAAGGAAGGAAGCTGGTCTGAGGTGCAAGAAGGGTGACCATCAACCCAGGTGCTTTCCTTGCAGGACGTTGTGCCAGACTTTGTGCCTTGCAGAGGGAGCAGCCCAGCAGAGCTGCCTGATGGTCTCTGGCTTAGGTAAAGTGGTTTGCAGCAAAAGAGACCACAAACAGACAAAGGGGTGATGCAGAGCAGGGAGTGGGAGAAGAGCAGCAGGAAGATGGGCCATGTTTGCAGGCAGCCCAGGCTGGGCCCTTGGCAGCTGCCTTGCTTGGTGCCCTGAGTGCAGGAGCTGCAAGTGCTGAGCCCCTTTGAGAGCCTTGGCCCAGAGAGGCGTCCTCAATGGCTGAGATGTGTTCCAGGGAGTGGGTGGTTGGTGTCAGGAGTGGTGCTGAGGGCCCTCAGCAGATGTAGCCGCCCCTTCTGCCGTAGCAGCCCAGGCCTCCCAGGCCGTAGCCAAATCCACGGCCATAGCCAAGGCCGTAGCCAAGGCCAAAGCCAAATCCCCCAGAGATGGGCTGTCCCTGGGCACTGAGTTCAGTGCCCACGGCAGCCGAGGAGGTGGATCCGACGGCGGTGCTCTGGGGGAAGGAGGTCATGATGGGTCCTGGCAGGGTGACCAGCACAGGGGAAGGGTTGATGATGACACGGGAATCCTGGCATTGCAGGGCACAGGGCTCGTTGCAGCTGTTGGCCAGCGGGGTGGGTCCGCAGGGAGTGCAGATGCTGTTGCAGGCCATGGGTGTGGTGTGGAGGGTCCCTGGAAGAGAGGGGGGAGTGAGGCAGGGCAGGGGCTTGGAGGTGCAAGGGGTGGTGATGCAGGAGGGTGAGGGAGTGTGGTGGCTGTTGTGGGTCTGTGGGGAGGGGTGTGGGCTGCTGAGGCTGGGGCTGAGCATGCTGGCAGAGAAGGGCCAGGGGTGCAGGGACAGGAGGGTCAGGGATTTGAGGCTCACCTGGCTGTTGGCAGGAGCAGGAGTCAACAGTGTCAGGAGAAGTGCTCGAGGGAGAGAGGCTCTGGGCCAGCTTTTATGCTGGTCATGGAGGGGTGGGACAGCCTTGTCCCATGGCCTGGGGGCATTTTTTAGGCAGCAGCTTATGCCTGGCCCAGCCTAGCATGAGGTCATGAGGTGGGGACTGGTTTCATTCATGTAGTTCTGCAATTCCATGTTCTATTCTGGAGTCTGTGCCCAGCTGACCTTGGCAGCAATTTTCATGAGTTGGTATTTGGGAGAATTTCATTGTCAGTTGTGTGTCAGGGAGGAATGAATAAACAACCAGAGCCCTGGAGATTTGCAATGTCATCAGTGCGGTCATTTTGTGACACTCGTGTGCTGTGGTTTGTGGGTGCCTTGTGAAGACTGAGCTCCTCTTCTGTGCCACTGGATGTCCATCAGTCATTTCACCACACCCAGAAATGCTGAGGGAGCTGCTGATGTCCTGGGGAGGTCACTCTGCACTATCTTGGCAAGGTTCTGGTGCCTGGGTGGAGTTCCTTATTTATGAAATAGAGTTCATGTCACTTTGACTTCTATGTGAAGAAGAGGGAGAATTTGGGAAATCGGAAGTTCTTTAGGCTGAACATGTTCCATTGTTACGGTCCATGTGGATTTCTGAAATTTACTCGACCATGTCCTCTGTCAATAAAGTGTATTCTGTGGCCTCACTCAGAAATCCTAGAAATAGCAACAAATCAGGCTTGATCCCTTTTTTCCCAAACTGATCTGTGTCAACAACTCACTTTTTCCACATTCAAGCCACGAGTTGTTATAATGTATAATCATAAGTATTAATCTTTTGTTCCTGTGAGCAAAACCCAATAATTAGCATATGGACAGCCAGCAAGATCCTCTTTCCTTCTTTGCCACACTTTGGGTGTTCCTCTGCGGAATTGTGCAATTTCATGTTCTGCTCCTGAGGCCATCTCCACCTGACCTTGGCGATAGTTTTTAGTTGCAGGTATTAGAGACCAAGGTGTTGTTGTTGACTGTGTGTAGAAAGACATGTAGAAGATTCATGCAAAGCTTACAAGGACTGGAGTGTTGTCACTGAGGTCATTCCATGGCATATTGACAACGTGTCTTATTTGCATTCTCGCCTCCTGCCTGGAAGAACTCCCAGCTCTCTCAGCTTCTCCTCATCTTAAGGATATTCCAGTTCCATCAGTGGCATGGAGGCCTTGCACTGTTCTTGGTCAACCATGTTAACGCCCATTCTGCCTCACCTTTGGTGGGGAACAGGCTGTTCAGCTCCCTCAACCTGCTTATATTTCTCTTCCTAATCCTGTTTTGGTAACTGCTGGAGCTTTTTACCCTAAAGGGCACATGGTGACATCAAGATCCATTTATGCTCCACCAGGAAGAGAAGGTCCTTCCCTGCTTGAACACCTTGGTTGTCAAGGGAAGGGACACTGGTGTCATGTGCCTGGACTTCTGTCAGGGCTTCAACACAGTCCCACATAACATCTTTGTCTCTAAACTGCAGACACGTGGGTTGCAAAGGTGGACTGATGAGTGTTGGGAAAGATGAATCAAGGAAACCTTATAAATATGATTGCTTAGCAAAAAATTCTGAAAATATGAAATCTATAATCAAAATAGAAGCTTACTTTGAGTTGTAGGATACCGAGTTTTAGTTACTATATAATCTAAAGGCAATAGCCTAGCCAGCTGAAGGAGAATCCCTTTTGATTGAACAATACCTTTCTGTTGGCTAAGGGATCCAAAGGTCAATGTAGCAAAACAGAAAAGTCTAAAGAGTAGTTTTTAGAGTTTAAAATATAACAAGGTATGGTAATATAATAGTTCTTATAGGGTGTATGTAGATTCTATAGGATTTTGTGTCTTGTATTGGTTGGTCACTGTAAATTAGAATATTCATCACAAAAGGAGATATAATGTATTGTAACAAGGCTCTCACTCTCTCTCTCTGGCTCTCTTGCCTGCTCTCTTCCCCCCGCTCTTAGCTCTCTCTTCCCCCTACTCTCTCTTAGCTCTTTTCCCTCCTCTCTTACCTCTGCTCTCTTTCCCACTGCACAATGACTCCTGCCACCTTGCTCTCTTGCTCCCCTCTTCTTAGCTCTTACCCTCTTGCTCTTTCTCCCTCTCTCTTTGGGCCTTCCCTTCAGACGAGGCTGGTGGCTGAAGGCAAGGCCCTTTCTACCCATGACCCTTGCAATAAAACCACGTATTCTGGAATATCTCAGGTCAACAGAGTTCCTTGTCCCTGTAATCCTTGGATGCACCTACAAATGAGTGGATGAGGAACAGCGAGAGAATGATGGTCAATGCCTCAGTGTACAGGTGGAGGCTGATGATGAGGCCTTCAGGCCTCTGCCTTGGACTGGTGATCCTGAATACCTTTCTCAAGGACATGAGCAGTGAGATTGAGACCACCTTCAGCATGTTTGCAGGTGCCAGGACGCTGAGCAGTGCAGTTGACACAAGAACAGTGAGAGATCCCATCATGGGGACACTGGGAATGCTGAGAACCTAAGAAACCTTTGTGGTTCAGAAACCTGAACCTGGGTTGGGACAGTCCCAGACATGAGCACAGCTTTGGAGATGAGATCCTCAAGAACAGTTCCACAGAGAATGACCTGAGGGTTCTGGTGGACCAAAATCTTGACAGGAAACAGCAATGTGAATTTTCAGCCCAGAACACCAACCATATCCTTGGTTGCATAGAAATAAGTGTAGCCAGCAGGAAAGCCTGGGGGTCAGTTGGAAACATGAGAATGTCATTATTGTCATGGCAGAGACCAAATGGATCAAGAGATGGCCATGCATCCTTGCAGCAGAAGAACTCCTGGTAAAGGGTTTCTAGCAGATTGACACTTTCTGTCTCTTCAGAGGTAAGGATATCTGATTTGGGGTGATGTGTTGGGCTCTGCAGTGGAAGAAAGACATGGACTTAGTGAGGCAAGAACAGTGCAAGAACAGCAAGAGGTTGAGGGGACTGAAGAACCCTTATTTTGATTAGAAATGAGAGACGTGCAAAGTTAATTTTTGCGAGAAGGGAAGAATGGACAAAGGAGATGTTGCCAGTGTTCCATGGCATGACCTCACTCATAACACCCCAATTCTTGTAGGCTTTGGTGTCCTCTCCTACATGCCTAAGGCAAAACAACAATACCAATCCTTTGGCCTCTACTCAAAATTAAAAACTGCCACAAAGGTCAGATGGACACAGCCTCTAGAGAAGGACACAGAATCTCAGAATTCCACAAAGATACACCAGCACCATGACAGAGGAGGAAATAGGATCACAATTACAATCCACTAGCAATTAGTGTTTTTTCCCAACAGGAATGAAATATTACTTCTGACAGGATGTAAGTTATGAAACTATATGGCATGAATGCGGAATAAGCAAATTCACGTCACAGACGTGAATTCTGACAGGATGTAAGTTATGAAACCATATGGCATGAATGCGGAATAAGCAAATTCACGTCACAGACGAGCCTGGGCAAAACGTGATCAAGCATTGTTGGCCACTTGTTTATTTGATTCCTTAAAGAGGTAAGGAAATGCACTTTAAATGACAGAGTACATTTCCGTGGAAAGTTTAGAAATCCAAATGGATCACAGCACTGGAAGAAGTTCAGCCTAACCAGACTCTAATTTCCAGATCTTCCCTCTTGATCCTAAACAAGAAACAAGGGCATGGGGTCCCTTTCATCCATCAGGAACTGCTCCCAGGCACTGAGACCTTTCCAAGAGATTGCAGAGTGACCTCCCCAGGACATCAGCAGATCCTGGGTGCAACACAAGCACTGATGAAAATCCAATGGATGAGAAGAGGGGCCTAGATTTCACAAGGCACCTGCAAACCATAGCACGTGAGTGCCACAAAATTACCTCACTGATGACATTATACCTCTGCTGGGCTCTGGTTGTTTATTCAGCCCTCCCTGACTCACATTGAACAAAGAAATCCAGCCAAATACAAAGGCAATGAAGTGACTGCAAGGGTCAGCTGTACATGGCTTCAAGAGCGGGATATGGAATAGCAGAAATACATGAAGGAAAGCATTCCCTGCCTCATGACTCACCGGGCCCTGGCCCAGGCAAGAACTGCTGCCTTCAAAATGCCCCAAGGCCATGGGACAAGGCTGTCCCGCCCCTCCACGACCAGCATAAAAGCTGGCCCAGAGCCTCTGTCCCTCCACACCTCTCCAGACACACTTCTCCTCCTGCTGACAGCCAGGTGAGCCTCAAACCCCTGCTGCTCCTGCACCCCTGGCCCCTCTCTGCCAGCACACTCAGCCCCAGCCCCAGCAGCCCTCACACCTCCCCACAGACCCACAACAACCTCCACACTCCCTCACCTTCCTAATACCCTGCTTGCAAACATACAGACCTGCCCTGCCTCACCCCCCTCTCTTCCAGGGACCCTCCACACCACACCCATGGCCTGCAACAACCTCTGCACTCCCTGCGGACCCACCCCGCTGGCCAACAGCTGCAACGAGCCCTGTGCCCTGCAATGCCAGGATTCCCGTGTCATCATCAACCCTTCCCCTGTGCTGGTCACCCTGCCAGGACCCATCATGACCTCCTTCCCCCAGAGCACCGCCGTCGGATCCACCTCCTCGGCTGCCGTGGGCACTGAACTCAGTGCCCAGGGACAGCCCATCTCTGGGGGATTTGGTGGCTTTGGCTACGGGCTGGGCTATGGCCGTGGATTTGGCTACGGCCTGGGAGGCCTGGGCTGCTACGGCAGAAGGGGCGGCTACATCTGCTGAGGGCCCTCAGCACCACTCCTGACACCAACCACCCACTCCCTGGAACACATCTCAGCCATTGAGGACGCCTCTCTGGGCCAAGGCTCTCAAAGGGGCTCAGCACTTGCAGCTCCTGCTCTCAGGGCACCAAGCAAGGCAGCTGCCAAGGGGCCAGCCTGGGCTGCCTGCAAACATGGCCCATCTTCCTGCTGCTCTTCCTCCATTCCCTGCTCTGCATCACTGCTTCAACCCCGTGCAGCTCCCTCTGCTGCAAACCCCTTGTCTCAAACCAGAGACTATCGGGAATCTCTGATAGCCATCTCCCACTGTGGGGCAGGAAGGCCTCGGTGCTCTGGCCAAACCATCTGCAAGCAAGGGGCCTCGGCTGATGGTTGCTCTACTTGCACCTCAGACCGGCTCCCTTCCATATGCTGCTCCTGATTTTTCACTGTTCTACCACAATAAAGTTTTCCTGCATCATGACCTCAGAAGACTCCTTCTTTCTTTCTTCTCCAGAGACTCTTTGAGACTAAGTCCATGGTTTTGAGGCTATTTGGGTTGTTGAAAAAGTGCTCCAAGATCTCCTTCAGGAATTATTTCCCCAATTCTACTGCCCACTGCCACACTTTGTTCTTCCAGTGCATCACAGCCACTTTTCAGTTGCTTGAACATACGCCTTGATACACTAATGCAGGCGTGTCTGTGACTCTGACACAAGGACCTCCTGGGTGGTGTGCTCACTTTGGCTGGACACCAGTTCCTCCAGACTCTCCTCATCATCTCCTAAGGCCATTTACAGATCTGCTCAGGCAGGTCCATGTCTTCCCTCTTTTGTGTACTCAGAGTGGAACACACAAGCCCAGTCTCTTCAGAGTGCAGCAGAAGGGCAGAATGTGCAGCCCACACTGTGGGGATAACCCCAGGACATGGGGGATTTTTGCTCAGCTCATTCACATGGCCAGGACATGTCCAATTCTTCATCCACCAACACCCCAAGTCCTTCTCCTTAAGGATGCTCTTAATTAACTCATTGCCCATCCAACATCCATTACTGAGATTGATCCAATCCATGTGCAGGACCTTCCTATTGGCCCTGTGGACCTTCACGAGCTTCACACCAGCCCATCTCCCCAGCCTGTCCAGAACCCTCTGGATGCCTTCCCTTCCCTCCAGACAATCAACCACACCACTCACCTTACTGTTACTCACATCTTTTTGCTGAGGGGACACACAACTGCAGTCTCCATGTCCCTGACAAAGATGGGAAGTGATAAAAGTTGCAACATGAGTCTCTGAGGGTCACCACTCATCCCTGTTCTCCACACACACATGGAGCCATTGACCACAACTCTTTCAGTGTGACCATCTTGCCCATTTCCTTCTTAACCAAACAGTCCAACCATCAATTCCACATGCCTCCAGCTTAGAGCCAAGGATGTTTTATGGCAAAGGAACAAATACTGTGCACAAGTCCAGGTACATGATATTGGTCTCTCTTCCCTCATCCAGCAATGGTGGAACAAATACCAACTCACCAAATCTGCTGCCAAGGTCAGATGAACGCAGCCTCAAGAGTAGGACATGACAATGCAGAGCTGTGGGAAGAAAAACCCTCCCATCTTATGATTCTCCAGGCTGTGCCAGGCAAAAGCTGCTGCCTGAAAAAATGCCCTGGATTAACTGGCCAAGTCTGTCCCAAACCTCCAATGACAGATCATCCTCAAGGCTGTGGTCTGGATTTTCTCAACCAGAATCCTGTCATCCTTTTTCCCAGTAACCCATAGATTAAGAGTTCTCCAATATCACCAGAGAGGAGCAGAGGCGCAGAATCTGCTGCAACTGGATTGGAGCAGTCCCAAACATGCAGGATAAAGGCTGGGTGAGGAGGGGATTGAGAGCAGTCCCAAGGGGAAGGATTTGGAGGCTGTTGGTGGATGAAAAATTGGACATGCCCCGACCCATGTGCACTCACAGGCCAGAAACGCCCCCTGTGTCCTGTGCTTATCTCCACATTGTGGGGAGCAGGTGAGAAGGTGATTCATAGCCTCTACTCATCTCTGGTGAGACTGGAATTGTGTGTTCAACTGTAGGACCCCCATGATAAGAAAGACATGGACCTGCTTGAGCAGATCTGTGAATGGGCTGAGGATATGATGAGGGGCTGGAGCAACTGATGTCCAACCAAAGCAAAGACACCACGCAGAGGGGCTTGTGCCAGCAGCAGGGATAGACCTGCATTAGTGTCTCCAGGCCTGTGTTCTAGAAACAGAAGGGTTTGTAGGATGCACTGGAAGACCAAAGCATGACAGTGGGTGGTAGAATTGGGGAAAGAAATCCTAAAAGAGGTCAATGTACATTTTTTAAGCCCAATGGCTTCTACAAACCTGACTTAGTGCTGAGTAAGACTGGAAAAGTCTTGGGAGAAGAAACAAGGAGTCATCTGAGACTATGATGCAGGAAAACTTTATTGAGGCAGAAGGATGAAAGGTCATGAGAATCCAGTAGAAGCACGGCAGGCTGAGGGGCAAGTTGGGTGACCATCAGCCAAGGTCCTTTGCTCACAGGAGCTGTTTCCAGAGCATCAAGGGCTTTAGGCCCCACAGTGGGGGGCAGCCCAGCAGAGGTGCCCAAACCCAAAAGCTGATGGAACTTATGGACAATTGGCACCCGGGTTCATGGCATGAGAGATTGGAACAGCCTTGGGAGAAGAAAAAAAAAAAAAGGACTCATCTGAGGCTGTGATGCAGGAAAACTTTATTGAGAAAAAAAAAAAAAAAAAAGTAAAAAGCAGGACAATTAAATAAAATAGAGCTGGTCTGAGGTGCAACATGACAATGATCAGCACAGATCCTTTGATTGCAGTAGGTCTGACCAGAGAATCAAAGACCCAGATGGCAGGAGTCCAGCAGAGGTGCCCAAATATCTCTGGCTTGGAAGAAGGGGTTTGGAGCAGAGGAGACTGGACAGAGCCAAAGGGGCAATGCAGAGCAGGGAGTGGGAGAAGAGCAGCAGGAAGATGGGCCATGTTTGCAGGCAGCCCAGGCTGGCCCCTTGGCAGCTGCCTTGCTTGGTGCCCTGAGCGCAGGAGCTGCAAGTGCTGAGCCCCTTTGAGAGCCTTGGCCCAGAGAGGCATCCTCAATGGCTGAGATGTGTTCCAGGGAGTGGGTGGTTGGTGTCAGGAGTGGTGCTGAGGGCCCTCAGCAGATGTAGCCGCCCCTTCTGCCGTAGCAGCCCAGGCCTCCCAGGCCGTAGCCAAATCCACGGCCATAGCCAAGGCCGTAGCCAAAGCCACCAAATCCCCCAGAGATGGGCTGTCCCTGGGCACTGAGTTCAGTGCCCACGGCAGCCGAGGAGGTGGATCCGACGACGGTGCTCTGGGGGAAGGAGGTCATGATGGGTCCTGGCAGGGTGACCAGCACAGGGGAAGGGTTGATGATGACACGGGAATCCTGGCATTGCAGGGCACAGGGCTCGTTGCAGCTGTTGGCCAGCGGGGTGGGTCCGCAGGGAGTGCAGAGGTTGTTGCAGGCCATGGGTGTGGTGTGGAGGGTCCCTGGAAGAGATGGGGGTTGAGGCAGGGCAGGTCTTTATGTTTGCATGCAGGGTATTAGGAAGGTGAGGGAGTGTGGAGGTTGTTGTGGGTCTGTGGGGAGGTGTGAGGGCTGCTGGGGCTGGGGCTGAGTGTGCTGGCAGAGAGGGGTGTGGGAGTCAGGAGCAGGAAGGTTAAGGGTTTGAGGCTCACCTTGTTTTTGGCACAAGCAGGAGGAGAAGGCGGGTGGAGAAGTGTGTGAGAGAGAGAGGCTCTGGGCTGGCTTTTATGCTGGTTGTGGAGGGGTGGGACAGCCTTGTGCCTTAGCCTTGGGGCATTTTGCAGGCCACAGTTCTTGCCTGGTCCAGGCTGCTGAGTCATGATGTGAGTAGTGTTTTTCTAACCAGAACTCTGCAATTCCATGTCCTGTTCCTGAGTCTGTGTCCATATGACCTTGCCAGCAGCTTTCAATCGGGAGTCAGCATTTAGGCAGATCTGATTGTTGAATGTGTGTCAGGGAGGAATGAGTAAACAACAAGAGCCCAGCAGAGGTGCTATGTCATCATTGTGGTCATTTTGTAGCCCTTGTATTCTGTGGTTTGTTGGTCATTTGTGAAGACTGGGTTCCACTCCTGGGCCACTGGATGTCCACCAGTCCTTGTGTTGCACCCAGGAATGCTGAGGGAGCTGCTGATGTCCTGGGCAGATCACTGCACAATAGCTTGGAGAGGTCTCCGTGCTTGAGAGCCCTTCCTGATAGGGGAAAGGGAGCTCCTTCCTTTTGTGTCTTCAATGGTATCAAGAAAGACCATCTGGAAAACAAGAGGCAGTTCAGGGCTGAACTTGTTCCAGTGTCATTGTCTACTTGTGTTCTGAAATTTATATGACAATATACTCTGTCATTTAAAGTCCATTCTTTGACCTCTTTCAGAAATCCAATAAATAACAAAGGGGGCCTGATCTCTTTTTTCCCAGGCTGGTCTGTGACATCAATTCCTTTCTTCTGTGTTCAAGCCACAAGTTTTCATAACCTATAATTTGTAAGTCTTAATATGTTGTCCCTGTGAGCAAAACCCAATAATTACTAACGGACAGCCAGTGAGCTCCTCTTTCCTTCTCTGTCATGGAGCAGTTGTTCCTCTGAGGAATTGGGCAATTTCACGTTCTGCCCCTGAGGCCATCTCCATCCGACCTTGGTGGTAGGTTTAAGCTGCAAGGATTAGAGACCAAGGTGCTGTTGTTGATTGTGCGTGTCACACGTAGAAGATTCAATAACAGTGTAGGAGATTTGTGGTGTCATCACTAAGGTCATTCCATTCCAAATGTCCCATTTCCATTCTTTTCTCCTCCCTGAAAGAAATCCCAGCTGTCTCAGCTTCTCCTCATCTTAATGATACTCACGTCCCATCAGTGTCATGGTCTCCCTACACTGCTCTCAGTCAACTATGTCCATGGCCTTGTTCCATTCCAGAGCCCCAACAGTGGTATGGAACAGGAGGGTCAACTCCCTCAGCCTATTTGATATCTCTTTTCCTAATCCTCTCCAGGTAACTGCTGGAGCTTTTCACAGCAAAGGGTACATGGCCACCTCATGATCCATTTATGAAATTTCAGCCCAGAACATCAACCATATTCCAGGCTGAAGAGAAGTAGGTTTGGCAAGAAGGAATGGCCAGGGATTAAGTGAAGACATGAGACAACACCCAAATTCCTGTAGACTTTGTTTGAGTCTTCTACATTCAGGACAAAACCAGTACCATTCCATTCGCCTCCTTTTCCCAATTGAAATCTGCTGCCAAGGTCAAATGGGCATAGACTCAAGGGACGGACACAGAATTGCAGAACATCAAGAAGGAGAACACTCCCCCACCTCAGGACTAACCACTCTGAGCCACCAAGGAACTGTGGCCTGCAAAATGGCCCAAGGCCATGGGACAAGGCTGTCCCACCCCTCCACAACCAGCATAAAAGCTGGCCCAGAGCCTCTCTCCCTCACACACTTCTCCAGACACCTCCTCCTGCTGACAGCTAGGTGAGCCTCAAACCCCTGATCCTCCTGCATCCCTGGCCCCTCTCTTCCAGCATGCTCAGCACCAGCCTCAGCAGCCCTCGCACCTCCCTACAGACCCACAACAGCCTCCACACTCCCTCGTCCTCCTGAGATGTCCCGCCTCACAACCCTCACCCTCACAACCCTGCTTCTCACTCCTGTCTTCCAGAGACCCTCCACACCACACCCATGGCCTGCAACAACCTCTGCACTCCCTGCGGACCCACCCCGCTGGCCAACAGCTGCAACGAGCCCTGTGCCCTGCAATGCCAGGATTCCCGTGTCATCATCAACCCTTCCCCTGTGCTGGTCACCCTGCCAGGACCCATCATGACCTCCTTCCCCCAGAGCACCGTCGTCGGATCCACCTCCTCGGCTGCCGTGGGCACTGAACTCAGTGCCCAGGGACAGCCCATCTCTGGGGGATTTGGCTTTGGCCTTGGCTACGGGCTGGGCTATGGCTACGGCCTGGGAGGCCTGGGCTGCTACGGCAGAAGGGGCGGCTACATCTGCTGAGGGCCCTCAGCACCACTCCTGACACCACCAGCTTGGAATGCTGCAACAATTCCTGCAGGAAAATGTCCTCAGCTGATGGTCACTGTACTTGCACCTTGCGCTGGATTCCTCCCACTTTTTTCTCCTGCCTCTTCAGTCCTTTGCCTCAATAAACTTTTGTTGCATCAAAGCCTGAGACACCTCCTGTTCCTTTTTAATTCGATAATCTCACACCCTAAACGAGTACATTCCACAGCTCAACAGGACATTGGGCTACATGGAATAGACCAACAACACCTTCCCTTACAAATATGTCAAAACTTCTAATAACAGAGTCTGGAATAGGAAGCAGAGGAGAGATCACCTCCCAGAATCTGTCATACACATCTCTGGTACACCAAAGCCTTGGACACATTAATGCTCTTATGGGTACAGCTCTGGTAAAATCTTTCCATGACGGTGCACACTTGACAAACTCTCTTACCAGCAGCAGATCTGTGACAGTTCTGGCTTCTTTTTCCCTCTACCAAGATCAGGATGAAGAACACACGGGAAATGTAGATGTTGAGTTCAGACTTGGTTGTTTATTATATCTTAACTATTTACAGACTCATGAGCCATAAGCCCTTACTAGCAAGCTAGAGAAATGTGGTAAAATGGCTTACCTCTCTATCTCTACAAGGTTGTGATAAATCTGGTGTAAAAAATTAATGTATAAAATAATAATCCAATGTATAATAAGAATGATGTTAATAAAATGTAAAGTCCAGTAGGTAGCAACCTGTATCCCCAGCCTCCACGGCTCCAGTTGCGAAACAGGACAAGGACCATCAGACTGAACAAAAACGCCAGCCAGCCCCGATAAGAATCGCATCCTTTCCAATGCAAGGAGAATTCCTTCTTGACGACGATGCAGATTTCATCAACGCCCTGGCACGATATGCATACTGGAATCAACATAAGACTGACTGGTACAATTGGCATAAGAAAAGACCTTCCTGGAATGGATCAACGGGACTTGGCAGATCCAGGAAGGCCATCGAAAAGACATTTGGACTATTTGGCCCACCCTGGACAGCTGGACTGCCTCAAGGCAGAAAAATCCTATAAAACAGTAGACTGAGAATCGTTCGGGGTGGATTTGGGCAACCTGTACCCTGGTGTGCAGACCCCTATCCACCCGGCGCGGCGCTGCTAATTTCCTATTTTGTGGTTTTCTCTTTTTGTTGGTGATCGATATCGTGTTATTAATAAATTGTCTCTTTGTTAATCCGATATTTGCCATTGCATTTATAACAAGGTCTTTTCAAGGACAATGTGTCCAATTATAAAATGACACCTAAATTATTTCCACTTTAAACCCAATAACTAACTACTTGAGGTCTGCAATGCTGACTCCATCAACCAATTACTGAAAACCACGTAAACACATGAAGAAGAAGGAAGAAGGTGGTGACGAAGAAGGACTTAGACAACAGCTCAAATCTTCTATCTTGACCCACATGCATTACTATATACTAAAACCCCCAAATCCAAGTTTCCAGAATTCCAACACAGGTCCTTCAAGCAAACTGAGGAACTGCATCAATCACTTGGGCAGGAAATCTGGAGCGCAAGTGCTTCAACATCCCTGCTCAGAGTCAAGGGCGGGATTTCCAGCACCATGGACAGTTCAGTGTTCACTCTCTCAGGGCAGCCGCTCCAACACTTTTTCCATTCTGTGGCCACCCTCACAATGAAAGATTATTTTATTCTTTGCCCAGGGAATTCCGTTTGTTTTCACTTGTGCCCTTGCTCTCATATGCCCTGCATGTGAGCACTGCTGTGAACAGTTAGACTCCTTCACTTCACTCCCTGCCATCAGAGATTTGCATACACTGATGACACCCCCTATCCATCCTTGTGATCAATCCATCCTTGACCACTGTGAGTCCCAGCTGTCTCAGCCTCTCCTGTAGCTATGGTTCTCCAACCTCTTGGGAGTCTTGTTGTCCTGAACTGGTGTGGATTCACTAAATCTACTTCATTTTCACACTAGGGAGCCCAGAACTGCCCACAACACCTCCACGTGGGACCTCACCAGTGCTTAGCAGACAGCAAAAGGCACTTATCCCTGCTTGGTCGTAACATATTTCCCATCCTACTCTGGATACTCCGAGTCCCATTTTCCATGCACGGACACCTCTTGCTCTATTTCCTCTCAACCACAACCACAACCACAAAACAAAGGCTTTTTCAAAGACAAAAACAATTGTTCCAACAGGTACCCAGGCATTCCTTCCTACCCAGGATGACTCCGCCCAACAAACACTTGGCAGAACTCCATTCTGCCCTTTACAGAACCCCAGGAGATGTCCAGCACCTGTCAGGTTTTCTATGTTGGCCAAAAGGATCCAACTCCTGGCCTACAGCACTGGGGACTTGCTGCCATCTGGACTTTGGGGCACTGACCACAAGCCTCCAGGTCCAGCCCAACAGACCTTTCTCAGGTGTCCATGCTGGGCACTGCCACAACCTGGACTTGCCTGAGTTGTTTTTGAGGATCATGCAATGCTCACCTTCAACAATCCTGGGCAGCCTCCAAATCCTCTTTCTCACAATCACAAGTGGTCTCATGTTTTGGCACACAGCCCATGTAAAAAGTCCAAAAGACCACAGATATCAAAACTTTAAAAGTAAGAGGAGCACCAAGACACCCATAGAGCACAGTCAAAAGGAAATGTCAGGTCTAGTGTCAAGTTTGGGCCTGTGGGATCAGTATGGGATGGGACAAAACGTGAGGGAAGTGACAACACCTCCAGCACATCTGCAAATCCCAGACCAGCCTGGCAGGGCTAGGAGGGAATGGGGCCCCTCTTCAAAACACATCCACAGACCACAGCACATAAATATCAGGCAGTGGCCTCACTGATGACACCCCACACCTCCAACGCTCTGGTTTATTTTGTTTATTCTGCCCTTCCCTGACATGAACCTTCCATGCAAATCCTGCCATATACACACTCACACTTAAAAGCAGCTGCCAAGGCAAGAAGGAAAAGGAGTCAAGAGCAGGACATGGAATCACACAATTCCATAAAGAAATGCCCAAATCATGACAGAGAAGGGAAAAGGACCTTGCTGAGCATCAGTTAGTGAATATTGTTTTTTTTCTTGCAGGAACAAAATATAAAGACTTACAAGTTATACCTGGTGCCTTGAATGGGGAATAAGTAAAGTCATGTCACAGAACAATCCGGGGAAAAAAGGGATCAGGCCAGGTGTATTTTTTGGTTTTTTGATTTCTGAATGATATCAAGAAATACACTTTAATTGGCTGAATACATTGTCATGTAAAGTAGAGAAATCCAAATGGATGATAAAAGTAGAACAAGTTCAGCCTGAACAGCCTCGCATTTTCCAGATGCTGTCACTTCAATCCACTGAAGACACAAGGGGATGAGCTTCCTTTCATCCATCAGAAACTGCTCCTAGGCAATAAGACCTTACAAAGCCCTTGCAGAGTGATCTCCTCAGGACGTCAGCAGCTCCCTCGGCATTCCTGGGTGCAGCACAATGACTGATGGACATCCACAGTAGCACAGGACAGAGTCCCAGTCATCAGAAGGAACCCACAAACCACAGCACACGAGTGCCACAAAATGACCATACTGATGACATTGCAAATCTCTAGGGCTCTAGTTCTTTATTCAGTCTTCCTTGACACACAGTGAACAATCAAATCCCAACTCTTCCTTTAAAGCTGTCACCAAGGTCAGACGGACACGTCTTCAAGGGAAGGACACGGAACTACATAAAGAAAAACATTCCCCACCTAAGGACTCAACAGGCAGGAGCTGCAGCATGCCAGATGCCCCAAGGCCAGGGCACAAGGCTGTCCCGCCTCTCCACGACCAGCATAAAAGCCAGCCCAGAGCCTCTGTCCCTCACACACTTCTCCTCACACCTTCTCCTCCAGCTCCTGCTGACAACCAGGTGAGTCCCAAACCCCTGACCCTCCTATTCCTGCACCCCTGGCCCCTCTCTGCCAGCACACTCGGTCCCAGCTTCAGCACCCTTCACACCTCCCCACAGACACACAACAGCCTCCACACTCCATAAGTCCCCAGATCCCCATGACCCTGCCCTGCCTCACCCCCCTCTCTTCCAGGGACCCTCCACACCACACCCATGGCCTGCAACAACCTCTGCACTCCCTGCGGACCCACCCCGCTGGCCAACAGCTGCAACGAGCCCTGTGCCCTGCAATGCCAGGATTCCCGTGTCATCATCAACCCTTCCCCTGTGCTGGTCACTCTGCCAGGACCCATCATGACCTCCTTCCCCCAGAGCACCGTCGTCGGATCCACCTCCTCGGCTGCCGTGGGCACTGAACTCAGTGCCCAGGGACAGCCCATCTCTGGGGGATTTGGCTTTGGCCTTGGCTACGGCCTTGGCTATGGCCGTGGATTTGGCTACGGCCTGGGAGGCCTGGGCTGCTACGGCAGAAGGGGCGGCTACATCTGCTGAGGGCCCTCAGCACCACTCCTGACACCACCAGCTTGGGGCTCTGGCAACAGCTCCTGCAAGCAAAGCACCTTGGCTGATGGTTGCCTAACTTGCAACTCACACCAGATGCCTTCCACTTTTTTCTCCTGTTTCTTTAGTCTTTTCCCTCAATAAAGTTTTCCTTCATCCAAGCCTGAGGTGTCTCCTCTTCTTTGTGATCTCAGATTGTCTCACATCCTCACCCAGCATGACCCAGGGCCAAGTGCTATTCCTGTCCAGATGCAGAACTTCTCATTTCTCTCTCTTGAAATGGAGGAGATTCCTTTAACCCTCTGCCTCCACATCTCTGCCTGGTGGCACAGCTGAGTGGTGCCTCAGCCACTCCATCATCTGCCAGCTCATTGAGGGGGCAACTCTCCCATTGCCCACGTGGAAGGGAAGAGGCCAGGAATTCACACCTAGCACAGATGCAAAGCCCAGACCAGCCTGACAGACCTGTGAGAGTTTGGGACACCACAACACACCCACAAACTAAACCAAAAAAGTGCCGCAAAATTACCTCATTGATGACACTCATACTTTTTTCAGGTTTCTGTTGTATGTTCTGGTTTCTCTGACACACCTCTTCCATGCCAATGCTCCCAAACACCAAGTCTCACTTTAAAGCTGCCACCAAGGTCAGAATGACTTAGTCTCCTTAGAGCTAGATATAACACTGCAGAGTTGTGGGGAGGAAAACACTCACTATATAATGACTCACCAGCAAGGGCCAGGCAAAACCTGCTGCCTGCAAAATGCCCCAAGGCTTTGTGACAAGGCTGTCCTGACCCTCCACAACCAGCATAAAAGCCAACCCAGGGCCTCCCTCCCTTACACACTTCTTCTGACACTTTCTCTGGTGTTCAAAACCAGGTGGGCGTCAAGGCCCCAACCCTATTCCTCCTCCTCCTGCACCCCTGCCCCCTCTCTTCCAGCACACTCGGTCCCAGCTTCAGCAGCCCTCACGCCTCCCCACAGTCCCACAACAGCCTCCACACTCCATCACCCCTCAAACCCCCACACCCCTGCCCTGCCTCATCCCTCTCTCTTCCAGGGACCCTCCACACCACACCCACAGCCTGCAACAACCTCTGCAGTCTACGGCCGAGGGGGTGGCTACACTGCTGAGGACCCTCAGCACCACCACTGACATTACCAGCTCAGGGCTCAGGCAACAGCTCCTGCAAGCAAAGCACCTCGGCTGATGGTCTTCATACTTGCACTTCACACTGGATCACTTAATCTTCTTTCTCCTGCCTTTTAATTCTTTTGCCTCAATCAAGTTTTCCTGCATCAAAGCCTGACATGTCTCCTCATCTTTGTAAATTCCTGTGGTCTCACATCCTCACCTCACACAGTGCCACAGAAAGCATTGGGGTGAACAGAAAAGGGGCACAAACACATTTCTTAGCAAATATGTCACCACCATTAAAGGAATCTGGAGGACCTTCCAGAACATGGCAGAAGTCCATCACCTGCTACACCAAAGGCTTCTGACACATTAATGATCTCCTGAGCACAGGTCTGTTAGAGTGTCCCCATGCCAGCACACACATTACAAACTGTCTTGCTAGCAGAACTCTCAAAACCTCTCAGCACAGTCACAAAACCTTCCACTTCGGCAGGAACTCTGGGGTGCAAGTGCTTCATTCTTCTCTGCTCAAGAAAGACTAACAAGTGCAGGATTTCCAGAACCATGGACTCCCAGGACAGAGACTCCACCACCTCTTTCCCCCTCTGTCTACCCTCATGTGAGCTTGATTTGCTGCCTGAATTCTTCTCAAGCAGTTTCTCTACTGGAGAGGCTGAGTGGGATATAGAAAGGCCATAGCTGCACTCCAAAAAAACCACACTGTTACACTCTCACATTGAAAAATTCTTCACTTCTCTGCCCATGGAATTCCATCTGTTTTCACTTGTGTCCTTGCCCTCTTTTGCTGCGTGGTTGCACTACTGTGAATAAATGGACTCCCTCAACTTCATTCCCTGCCATCAGGGATTTTCATACATTGATGACACCCCACTGTCCATTCTTGTCTCCTGTGAGTCCCAGCTCTCCCAGCCTCTCGTCTAGGACAGATTCTCCAGCCCTTTCCATATCTTAGTTGTCCTGCATTTTCATGTATTTATTTTTCCTAATAAAAAACTAAATCTCAACTAGGGAAACTTAAGTCCATTCCCTCTTCTCTATGGCTTGGTAAAAGGGAGACAAGACTGGTGTTAATTTCCATTCAGACAATTCCAGAGAGCAATAAGGTCAATCCTCTTCTTCTGAAAATTGAACATGCCTGGTTCCTTCTAGTTCTCCTCACCTGTCTCATTTTCCGCATCCTTCAGCAGTTTTCCTTTCCATGTGTCAGTCAGAGCCCAGCACTGTCACCCCACAGTGTGACCATGCTGGGCCCAGCTGAGATTGCTGCTATGGATCAACTAGCACTGGACTTTGGGAAGCTTGGGTGACCTTCATAAATCTCAGGGATTGCTTTTCCACTTCCATTAGAAAGGCCTGGCATATAGATTGGGAAGGAGAGAAGGAGCCAAGGTAGGCAGGGAGTAAATGCACTGGTAGAAGCAGCCCCTCAGCCTCACAACACCTGCAAAGCCCAGACCATCCTGACCTGATGTTGGAACCCTGGAAGCTGAGAATTTTGGGCTTTCTGTGCTAACAGGCACTGTCCCTCAAGAAAACATTACATTTGACCTGAGGCCATGGCAAAGGCTTCCAAAATTGGCTGATAGCACTGGGACTATGGGTGTGTAGTTTAAATATCAGTGTGTAATATCACATTGTAGAACATTTAGAGTTTAAGGTTTTAGAATTTAGTAATATATATATATATGCGTACATATATATATAGCAAGATGAAAGTTTTAGGGCATAGGCTAGTCCTCCTTTTTCACCTTCTTCATAGATCTGGGTGGTATTTTGTAATTGGGTAGAAAAGTCTGCATTGTGGGCCACGGGTCATTGGTTATTGGGTTAAACCAAAAATAATTTAGGTGTCATTTCTCAGTTGGACAATTTTTCCTTAAAAGGCCTTGTAAAGAGATAGAGACAGAGCCATTTTTTCACTTTGTTAGCTAGAACTCACAGTGTGTGAGACTGCACTATAGATAAGAATTAATAAACATCTGAGTCCAAACACAAAATACTGTCTCTCAACCATTTAATCCTGACTCTAACAGAAAAGAAGATAAAAGCTAACAACATGGCTGGGAAGGGATGGGGCCCCACTTCAAACACATAAAAAAACAACAGCACACCAGTATCACAGGGTGACATCACTTTATTCAGCCCTGCCTGACACATATTTAATAATTAAATACTCCCAAATACCAATTCCCAAGTTATTCATGCTGCTGCCAAGGACAGATAAACGTGGACTCAAGAGCTGGACATGGAATTGCAGAGTTGTGGGAAGAAAAACACTCCCCACATCATGACTCACAAGGCTGAGGCAGCAGGAACTATGTCCTGCAAAATGCCCCAAGGCGAAGGCAGCAGGCTGTCCCGCCCCTCCACGACCAGCATAAAAGCCGGATCAGAGCCTCTGTCCCTCACACACTTCTCCTCACACCTTCTTCTCCTGCTGCAAACCAGGTGAGCCTCAAGCCCCTGATTTTCCTGCTCCTGCTCCCCTGGTCCCTCTTTGCCAGCACGCTCAGCCCCAGCCTCAGAAGCCCTCATACCTCCCCACAGACCCACAACAGCCTCCACATACCCTCAGTCTCCTGCAGCACCACGCCACTGATCCCCTAACCCCTGCCCTGCCTCACTCCCCCCTCTCTTCCAGGGACCCTCCACACCACACCCATGGCCTGCAACAACCTCTGCACTCCCTGCGGACCCACCCCACTGGCCAACAGCTGCAACGAGCCCTGTGCCCTGCAATGCCAGGATTCCCGTGTCATCATCGACCCTTCCCCTGTGCTGGTCACCCTGCCAGGACCCATCATGACCTCCTTCCCCCAGAGCACCGTCGTCGGATCCACCTCCTCGGCTGCCGTGGGCACTGAACTCAATGCCCAGGGACAGCCCGTCTCTGGGGGATTTGGCTTTGGCCTTGGCTACGGCCTTGGCTATGGCCGTGGATTTGGCTACGGCCTGGGAGGCCTGGGCTGCTACGGCAGAAGGGGCGGCTACATCTGCTGAGGGCCCTCAGCACCACTCCTGACACCACCAGCTCAGGACGCAGGCAACAGCTCCTGCAAGAAATACACCTCAGCTGATGGTCCCTCTACTTGTACCTCACACCTGATTCCTTCAGCTCCTTCTTTCTCATCATTCTTTTCACTTCAATAAATTTTTCTCGCATAAGAACATCATTTGCATCGGCTTTTTTTTATTCCCCATCATTACACACTCTCACTATGTGCAATTCCATCACTCAACAATTAAATTGGATGGAAAAGGAACAAAGAATATTTCCTAACAAATATATCCCCACCAGTAACAACCAACGCTGACATGGGAAACACAGAAGAGGGGGGACCTTCCAGAACATGACACAAGGCCATCACCCCGTAAACAAAAGGCTTTGACACAACAATTCTGTCCTTGGCACAGTTTGGCCAAACTCACTCGATGCCAGCACGGACTGGAAAAATTCCATTTGCAGCAGCACTCTTGAGTCCTCCCAGCAAAGACAGGAACAAAAGCATCCACTTGAACAGCAACTCGGGAAAGCAAATGCTTCCATCCCCTCTGCTCTAGCAGGCCCAGCAGGAGCAGCATTTCCAGCACTATCATCACTTCACTTTGGAGGCTCCTAGGAGAGGGAACCCATCATCTCCTATACTCTACGACCAGTCACAACCTCAGAAAAAAAAAAAAAATCTGCCCTCCTTAGCCCATGGAAGTCCATCTGTTTTCTCTTGTGTATATGTACAGTGCTGAGATGAGCGGAGCTCCCACACGCTTGTTACCCCCCCAGCCCAGCCTTGTCTCCTCAGGGTCCCAGCTCTCTCAGTCTCGCCTCCAGCAAAGATCCACCAGCCCTTGCGCTATCTGGAGGCCCTCAAGTGCTCTTCATCCACTCCCCCGTTTGTCATTCTGCACATGTGGAGGCCACAACTGTCCACACCACCCCATATGAGACCTCACCTGTTCTCTAAAGAGAGCAAGGGCCACCTCTCCCAACTTCATGTCAACAATCTTCACAAATCTGTCTTGAACACGGCTGACATCCTTTCAAGTAAATCTCCACTGTCACCTTGCGGCTTCTTTGCTCTCTACCCGGCTCTTTGCAAACACTTAGTCCACAGCATGACGTAGGGGCCAGTGCCATTCCTGCCCAGACGCAGAACTTCACATTTGACACTGTTAAAATGCAGGAGATTCCTTTAACCCCTAGACTCCAGAACACTCGGACTGGTGCAACAACCAAGTGTGCCTTAAAACACTCCACCGTCTGCCAACTTGCTGAGGGAGAAACTCTCCTACTGCCCACATGTGAAACGAGAGTCCAGGCCCTCACAGCTGGCACAGATGGAAAGCCCAGACCAGCTGGACCTGCCTGGGAGACTTTGGGACCCCTCTAAAGACTACACCCATAAACCCAAACTCGTCAGTTCTACAGGCTGACCTCAATGATGACACCCCACCTCCCCAAATCCTGGTCACCTCTTTGGTCCCTGTTGACACACACCATCAACACCAGAGTTTGGTCTCAAATACACGTTAAAGGAAGAATGACTGCAATGGAAGGGACAGCTCCTCATGCACAGCGCAGCCGCAAAGCCCAGACCAGCCTGACACGGCTCCCATGGAATGGGGCCCCGCTTCACAACACACCCACCAACTAAACGACATAAGGGCCACAAAATGACTGATGACGCCCATATTGGTCTTAGGATTTTCTTGTATATTTTGGTTGCTCTGACACACATTTTCAATGCCAATCCTCCCAAATACCAACTCTCACTTTAAAGCTGCCGCCAAGGTCAGATGGACATGGCTTCAAGAGCCGGACACGACACTGCAGGGTTGTGTGCAGGAAAATACTCCCCACATCATGACTCACAATCACTTGCCAGACAAAACTGATGATATCATTTCCGCTCACGTACCTTTACAGAGTACCAAGGTCAAACCCCTTTTTCAGAAATGCCAATGTCTGCAGTTCCTTCAACTGTTCCGCAAGTCTTTGCGTTATCCTTCTCCAGTTTTCCTGTCTCAGTTTCACACAGAGCCCAGCAATGGCACCCAAGGAGTGTGACCTTGCTGGGCCCAGCTGAGACGAGCCCTACGGCTGAACCAACACAAGATATTGGACAGCAGGGGAGGCATCACAGGGATGGTTTCCCATATCCAGCAAGAAACGCTTGGCACAGGGACAAGTTTACAATAATGGCAATGGGACAGGGAAGGTAAGAATGGGATGGAAGGGAACACCCATCACCCCCAGAAGTGCTGCATAGCCCAGACGAGCTTGACATGGCTGTGGCCAAATTAGGACCCTCTGCACAAGACATCCACAAACCACAGCACACCAGGGCCATGGGATGACTTCACTGATGACACGTCGCTCTAAAGAGCTCTTGTCACGTCTACAGCCCTCCCAAAAAGCATCATCATCAACCGTCTTTGGTCTCTAATACTTGCATTTCAAAGTTGCCGCCAAGGTCACATGGATAGGGACTCAAAAGTAGGACATGACACTGCAGAGTTGTGGGAAGCAAAACACTCTTGACTGCAAGACTCACCACTCTGAGCCACCAAGGAACTGTGGCCTGCAAAATGCCCCAAGGCCATGGGACAAGGCTGTCCCGCCCCTCCACGACCAGCATAAAAGCTGGCCCAGAGCCTCTGTCCCTCACACACTTCTCCTCACACCTTCTCCTCCAGCTCCTGCCAACAACAAGGTGAGCCTCAAACCGCTGACCCTCCTGCTCCTTGAATCCCTGATCCTCCTACTCCTCAAAGCTCTGCCGTCTCTCCTCCAGCACACTCGGTGCCAGCCTCTGCAGCCCTCACCCCTCCCCACAGCCCCATACCAGCCTCTACACTCCCTCATAGTCCTGACACACTGCCCCACCCATTGTACCCCCTCACCACAGCCCTGCCTCACCCCCCTCTCTTCCAGGGACCCTCCACACCACACCCATGGCCTGCAACAACCTCTGCACTCCCTGCGGACCCACCCCGCTGGCCAACAGCTGCAACGAGCCCTGTGCCCTGCAATGCCAGGATTCCCGTGTCATCATCAACCCTTCCCCTGTGCTGGTCACCCTGCCAGGACCCATCATGACCTCCTTCCCCCAGAGCACCGTCGTCGGATCCACCTCCTCGGCTGCCGTGGGCACTGAACTCAGTGCCCAGGGACAGCCCGTCTCTGGGGGATTTGGCTTTGGCCTTGGCTACGGGCTGGGCTATGGCTACGGCCTGGGCTGCTACGGCAGAAGGGGCGGCTACATCTGCTGAGGGTCCTCAGCACCACTCCTGACACCATCAGCTCAGGGCTCTGGCAACAGCTCCTGCCAGCAAAGCACCTCAGCTGATGGTCCCTCTACTTCTACCTCACACCAGATCCTTTCAAATACTTTCTCCTGTCCCTTCTTTTTGGGGAATTTTTTGCCTCAATAAAGCTTTCCTGCATCAAAGCATGACACGTGTCCTCATCTTGGTGAATTCCAATGGTCACACCTCCTCATCCAACACAGTGCTGGCAATAAACTAACTATTGCTGTGAATACAAAAAGGGTCTCAACACCTTTCTTAGAAAATACATCACAACCTGAAACAATCAGGACTGGCATGGGAAGCAGCGATTGAGGGGAGACACAAGCCCAACACCTACTACAGCAGAATTTTTGACACAACAAATCTCTCTGGCTCATGGCTCTCTCCAAGTCTCTCTGTGCCCGAACACACTTGAGAACCTCTCTTCCCAGCAGGAAGAACCTTCCCCACAAAAATAGGAAGAACATCATCCAATTAGGCAGCAAGACTGGAGTGCAATTGCTTCCTTCTCTTCTGCTCGATCATAGACAGCAAGAGCTGGACTTCCAGGACCTTGGACAGGTCAGTCTTGGCAGTCCCAGGACAACTACTCCCAACTTTTACTCCAGGACAAGCCTCACACTGAAAAAGGCTTGTCTGCCTTGCCCATGGAATTCCAGCTGTTTTCAATTGAGCCCTTGCCCTCTTTGTACTGCACAGGTGAACTGCTGAGAACAGTCAGGATCTCTCAACTTCATTCTCTGCCATCAGAGATTTGCACACACTGATTTGCACACACTGATGACACCCTCCTGTCCAGCCTTGTCTCCTGGCAGTCCCAGGTCTCACAGTCTCTCCTCTGGGAAAGACCCTCCAGCCCCTTAAGAATCTTTCTGGCCCTGAACTGGTTTTCTTTCACCAAATCGACTTCATTTACATGTGGGAAGCCCAGAGCTGCTCACAACACCTCACATGGGACCTCATCATTGCTCAGGAGACAGCAAGAGTCACCTCCCTCGGATTCATCACAACACCTTTCCCAATCCTGACCTAAAGACTTGGGGTCCCTTTTCCCACAATGCTACAGGGCCACCTCCTGCTCCATTTCTTCAAGCACAAGGATGATTTCATAGAAGAAAACAGTTCTCATATTTGATAGACATACATTCCTTCCTATCCAGGATGACTGCTCCAAAGAAACAGCACTTGGCAGATGCCCTTGGTGAGCTCCAGCAGATGTCCAGCACCAGTCAGATTTTCAGGCTTGGCCAAAAGGCTCCAACTCCTGGTCTACAGCACTGGGGACTTGCTGCCATCTGGACTTTGCGACAGGGGCCACAAGCCTCCGGGTCCAGCCCTTCACACCTTTCTCAGGCCACCCCGCTGGGCACAGACACAACCTGGACTCCCCTGTGTTTGTTTTGAGGATCATGTAATGCTCACCACCAACAACATTCCAAATCCTCATTCAATCACAAGTGGCCCCAGCCCTTTGCACTCAGCCTAAGGAAACCACTAGCTCACCCTGGATATCAAAATCTTCCAAGCACGAGATATCCACAGTGCACAGTGACCAGGAAAGGTCAGGTCTAGTGTCAGGCTTAGGCACGTGGGATCAAGGTGAGGAGCAATGGAATGGGAGGGAAGGGGCAACAGCTCCAGCACAGCTGCAAATCCCAGAGCAGCCTGACAGGCCTGGGAGAGAATGGGGCCCCTCTTCACAACAGACCCACAAACCACAGCACACAAGTGAGGGCCACAGGGTGATTTCACTGATGACACCACACCCCTCCTAAATTTTGGTTGTTTATTTGCCCTGGCCTAATGCCAGTCTTCCATGCAAACCCTCTCAAACACCAACTTGCACTTAAAGCTGCTGTCAAGGTTAGATGGACAAGGCCTCAAGAGCAGGGAATCATAGAATTTCATGAAGAAATGCCCATACCATGACAAAGAAGGAAAGAGGAGCATGCCGAGCATCAGGCAGTAATTAATGGTTTTGCTATGGGGAGCATAGTATTAAGACTTAAGGGATGTAAGAGATGAAACCTTACAGCTTGAATGCAGAGAAACAGAATTGAAGTCACAGACCAGCCATGATATAAAAGGGAGCTACACCATTTGATGCTGGGTTTTTTTGGTTTGTTAATGATATTAGGAAATACATTTAAAATGAAAGAGTTAATTCTCATGTAATTTTCCAAAATCCAAATGGACCCTAAAAATGAAGAAACAAATCCCTCCTGACCACTACCTGGTTTTCCAGTTTCTGTCTCTTGATCTCATTCAAGACACAAAAGGATGAGCCCTTCACAAGGCACTGGAAAACCACAGCAGAGGAAAGCCACAAAATTACCTCACTGATGACATAACACTTCTCCTGGGCTCTGCTTGTTTATTCAGCCCTCTCTGACACACATCAAACAATCAAAACCTCCCAAACACCAACTTATTCATGCTGCTGCCAAGGTCAGATGGACACAGCGTCAAGAGCAGGACATGACAGTGCAGAGGCAGGGGAAGGAAAACACTCCTTGCCTCATGACTAACCAACCTGGGCCCGGCAAGAGCTGCTGCCCTAAAAAATGCCCCAAGGCCATGGGACAAGGCTGTCCCGCCCCTCCACGACCAGCATAAAAGCTGGCCCAGAGCCTCTGTCCCTCACACACTTCTCCTCACACCTTCTGCTCCTGAGAACCAGGTGAGCCTCAAACCCCTGGCCCCTCCAGCTTCGGTCTCCACGGCCCTTCTCTTCCAGAATTCTTACCACTACCTTCTGCAGCCCTCACAACTCACTACAGCCTCACAACAGCCTCCACACTCCCTCCACTCCTAACAGCCCTGCCTCACTCCCCTCTCTTCCAGGGACCCTCCACACCACACCCATGGCCTGCAACAGCATCTGCACTCCCTGCGGACCCACCCCGCTGGCCAACAGCTGCAACGAGCCCTGTGCCCTGCAATGCCAGGATTCCCGTGTCATCATCAACCCTTCCCCTGTGCTGGTCACCCTGCCAGGACCCATCATGACCTCCTTCCCCCAGAGCACCGCCGTCGGATCCACCTCCTCGGCTGCCGTGGGCACTGAACTCAGTGCCCAGGGACAGCCCATCTCTGGGGGATTTGGCTTTGGCCTTGGCTACGGGCTGGGCTATGGCCGTGGATTTGGCTACGGTCTGGGAGGCCTGGGCTGCTATGGCAGAAGGGGTGGCTACATCTGCTGAGGGCCCTCAGCACCACTCCTCACACCACTAGTTCAGGGCTCCTGAAGCAAATTATGCAAGCCAAAGCACCTCAGCTGATGGTCCCTCTACTTGTACCTCACACCTGATACCTTCAGCTTCTTCTTTCTCATCATTCTTTCACTTCAATAAATTTTTCTTGCATCAGAACCTGAGTTGCTTCCTCCTTTTTTTGAAGTCAAATTGTCTCATACTCTCAGCTTGTGCAATTCTTCCACTCAACCATTCTGTTGGATACAAAGGAGGCAAAGAACATTTCTTAGCAAATCTGTCTTAGCAAATATGGTTGGTAAGAACCAACGCTGACAAGGGAAACACAGCAGAGGGGGGACCTTCCAGAACAGGACACAAGGCCATCACCTGATCTCTCAAAGGCTTTGACACAGCAATTCTGTCCTGGGCACAGCTTGACCATAGTCACTCTGCCAGCATGCACTTGAAAAATTGTCTTTCCAGCAGCATTGTTGAATCCTCCCAGCAAAGAGAGGAACAAGAGCACCCTTGAGCATGAAGTCTGGAGAGCAAGTGCTTCCATCCCCTCTGCTCTAGCAGGCCCAGGAGGATCAGCATTTCCATTACTAGGGCCAGTTCAAATTTGGAGCTCCCAGGAGAAGGAACCCATCATCTCCTACACTCCATGAGCATACACATTCACAAAAAAAAGTTTTGCCTCCTTTGCCCAGGGAACTCTGACTCTTTTCACTCATGCACTTGCCTCTTTCCCTTCATGTGTGCAGTGCTGAGACCAGCTGAGCTATCACAAACTCATGACACCCCCACCCCCAGTCTTTTCTTTTCAGAGTCCCAGTTCTCTCAGTCTCTCCTTCAGCAAAAATCCACCAGCCCTTGCACTATCAGGTGGCCCTCAAGTGGTCTTCATCCACAACCCAATTGGTGCTTCTTCACCTATGGAGGACAGAACTGTCCACACCACTCCACATGGGATCTTACCAGTGCTCTAGACAGAGGAAGGGCCACCTCTCCCAATTTCGTGGCAACAATTTTCACAATTCTGTCTTGGACATGGGTGACATCCTTTCAAGTAAAGCTCCACTGTGACCCTGTGGTTTCTTTGTTCTCCAGCAGACACTTTCCAGACACTCAGTCCACAGCATGACCTGGAGGCCATTGCCATTCCTGCCCAGTTGCAGACCTTCACATTTTACGCTCTTGAAATCCATGAGATTCCTTTAAGCCCTAGACTCCAGATCCCTCTGACTGGTGGAAGAGTCAAACGATGCCTCAGACACTCCACCAGCTGCCAGCTTGCTGACAGGGCAACTCTCCTATTGCCCACATGGAACACCAGAGTCCAGGCACAGATGGCACCTCACACCTGGTACAGATGCAAAGACCAGACAAAACTGACCAGCGTGTAATAGTTTGGGATGCCTATAAAGAACATAGATAAAAACCCAAAGCCATGAATTCTACAATGTGACCTCACGGATGACACCCCACCTCTCCAAATACTGGTGGCGTCTTCAGTCCCCTTTGACACGTGCCATCAACACCAGCCTTTGCTCTCAAATACTCATACTCCAATGGAAGAATGACCGCAGTGGAAGGCGCAGCTCCTCATGCACAGACCAGCTGCAAAGCCCAGACCCGCCTGACATGGCTGAGATGGAAAGGGGCCCCGCTTCACAACACACCCACAAACCAAACCACACAAGTGCCACAAAATTACCTCAATGACAACACCAACAGTTATCTTAGGCTTTTGTTGTATATTCTGGCTTCAGTGAAAGGCACCTTCCAAGCAAATGCACCCAAATACCAACTCTCACTTTAAAGCTGCCGCCAAGATCAGATGGACATAGCCCCAAGAGCGGGACATGACTCTAAAAAATGGTGTGAAGGAAATCACTCACACAGCGTGACTAACAAGCCCATGCCAGAAAAATCTGGTGTTACAATTTCCATTCAGCTATCTCTACAGAGTATCAAGCAAAACCATCGTTTTCAGAAAAGTGAATATCTGCAGTTCCTTCAACTGTTCCGCAAGTCTTTGTCTTATCCTTCTCCAGTTTTCCTGTCTCAGTTTCACACAGAGCCCAGCAATGGCACCCCAGAGTGTGACCTTGCTGGGCCCAGCTGAGACGAGCCCTACGGTTGAACCAACACAAGATATTGGACAGCAGGGGAGGCATCACAGGGAGGGTTTCCCATATCCAGCAAGAAACGCTTGGCACAGGGACAGGTTTACAATAATGGCAATGGGACAGGGAAGGTAAGAATGTGATGGAAGGGAACACCCATCACCCCCAGAAGTGCTGCATAGCCCAGACGAGCTTGACATGGCTGTGGGGGAATGAAGACCCTCTGCACAAGACATCCACAAACCACAGCACACAGGTCCATGGGATGACTTCACTCATGACACGCCGCTCTAAAGAGCTCTTGTCACGTCTACAGCCCTCCCAAAAAGCATCATCATCAACCGTCTTTGGTCTCTAATACTTGCATTTAAAAGTTGCCGCCAAGGTCACATGGATAGGGACTCAAAAGTAGGACATGACACTGCAGAGTTGTGGGAAGCAAAACACTCTTGACTGCAAGACTCACCGCTCTGAGCCACCAAGGAACTGTGGCCTGCAAAATGCCCCAAGGCCATGGGACAAGGCTGTCCCGCCCCTCCACGACCAGCATAAAAGCTGGCCCAGAGCCTCTGTCCCTCACACACTTCTCCTCACACCTTCTCCTCCAGCTCCTGCCAACAACAAGGTGAGCCTCAAACCGCTGACCCTCCTGCTCCTTGAATCCCTGATCCTCCTACTCCTCAAAGCTCTGCCGTCTCTCCTCCAGCACACTCGGTGGCAGCCTCTGCAGCCCTCACCCCTCCCCACAGCCCCATACCAGCCTCTACACTCCCTCATAGTCCTGACACACTGCCCCACCCATTGTACCCCCTCACCACAGCCCTGCCTCACCCCCCTCTCTTCCAGGGACCCTCCACACCACACCCATGGCCTGCAACAACCTCTGCACTCCCTGCGGACCCACCCCGCTGGCCAACAGCTGCAACGAGCCCTGTGCCCTGCAATGCCAGGATTCCCGTGTCATCATCAACCCTTCCCCTGTGCTGGTCACCCTGCCAGGACCCATCATGACCTCCTTCCCCCAGAGCACCGTCGTCGGATCCACCTCCTCGGCTGCCGTGGGCACTGAACTCAGTGCCCAGGGACAGCCCGTCTCTGGGGGATTTGGCTTTGGCCTTGGCTACGGCCTGGGCTATGGCTACGGCCTGGGCTGCTACGGCAGAAGGGGCTGCAACACCTGCTGAAGACCCCCAGCACCACCCCTGACACCACCAGCTCAGGACGCAGGCAACAGCTCCTGCCAGCAAAGCACCTCGGCTGATGCTCCCTCTGCTTTTACCTCACACCTGATTCCTCAGCCTCTTCCTTCTCATCATCCTTTCACTTCAATAAATTTTTTCGTGCATGAGAACCTGAGTTGCTTGCTCCTTTTTTTTCAATTCCCATGGCGCCACGTCCTCACTATGTGCAATTCCGTCACTCAACAATTCAATTGGATGGAAAAGGAGCAAAGAATATTTCCTAACAAATATATCCCCACCAGTAACAACCAACGCTGACATGGGAAACACAGAAGAGGGGGGACCTTCCAGAACATGACACAAGGCCATCACCCCGTAAACAAAAGGCTTTGACACAACAATTCTGTCCTTGGCACAGTTTGGCCAAACTCACTCGATGCCAGCACGGACTGGAAAAATTCCATTTGCAGCAGCACTCTTGAGTCCTCCCAGCAAAGAGAGGAACAAAAGCATCCACTTGAACAGCAACTCGGGAAGCAAATGCTTCCATCCCCTCTGCTCTAGCAGGCCCAGCAGGAGCAGCATTTCCAGCACTATCATCACTTCACTTTGGAGGCTCCTAGGAGAGGGAACCCATCATCTCCTATACTCTACGACCAGTCACAACCTCAGAAAAAAAGAAAAAAATCTGCCCTCCTTAGCCCACGGAAGTCCATCTGTTTTCTCTTGTGTATATGTACAGTGCTGAGATGAGCGGAGCTCCCACACGCTTGTTACCCCCCCAGCCCAGCCTTGTCTCCTCAGGGTCCCAGCTCTCTCAGTCTCGCCTCCAGCAAAGATCCACCAGCCCTTGCACTATCTGGAGGCCCTCAAGTGCTCTTCATCCACTCCCCCATTTGTCATTCTGCACATGTGGAGGCCACAACTGTCCACACCATCCCATATGAGACCTCACCTCTTCTCTAAAGAGAGCAAGGGCCACCTCTCCCAACTTCATGTCAACAATCTTCACAAATCTGCCTTGAACACGGGTGACATCCTTTCAAGTAAATCTCCACTGTCACCTTGCGGCTTCTTTGCTCTCCACCCGGCTCTTTGCAAACACTTAGTCCACAGCATGACGTAGGGGCCAGTGCCATTCCTGCCCAGACGCAGAACTTCACATTTGACACTGTTAAAATGCAGGAGATTCCTTTAATCCCTAGACTCCAGAACACTCGGACTGCTGGAACAACCAAGTGTGGCTTCAAACACTCCACCGTCTGCCAACTTGCTGAGGGAGAAACTCTCCTATTGCCCACATGTGAAATGAGAGTCCAGGCCCTCACAGCTGGCACAGATGGAAAGCCCAGACCAGCTGGACCTGCCTGGGAGACTTTGGGACCCCTCTAAAGACTACACCCATAAACCCAAACTCGGGAGTTCTACAGGCTGACCTCAATGATGACACCCCACCTCCCCCAAATCCTGGTCACCTCTTTGGTCCCCGTTGACACACACCATCAACACCAGAGTTTGGTCTCAAATACACGTTAAAGGAAGAATGACTGCAATGGAAGGGACAGCTCCTCATGCACAGCGCAGCCGCAAAGCCCAGACCAGCCTGACACGGCTCCCATGGAATGGGGCCCCGCTTCACAACACACCCACCAACTAAACGACATAAGGGCCACAAAATGACTGATGACGCCCATATTGGTCTTAGGATTTTCTTGTATATTTTGGTTTCTCTGACACACATTTTCAATGCCAATCCTCCCAAATACCAACTCTCACTTTAAAGCTGCCGCCAAGGTCAGATGGACATGGCTTCAAGAGCCGGACACGACACTGCAGGGTTGTGTGCAGGAAAATACTCCCCACATCATGACTCACAATCACTGGCCAGACAAAACTGATGATATAATTTCCGCTCACGTGCCTTTACAGAGTACCAAGGTCAAACCCCTTTTTCAGAAATGCAAATGTCTGCAGTTCCTTCAACTGTTTCGTAAGTCTTTGCGTTATCCTTCTCCAGTTTTCCTGTCTCAGTTTCACTCAGAGCCCAGCAATGGCACCCCAGAGTGTGACCTTGCTGGGCCCAGCTGAGACGAGCCCTACGGCTGAACCAACACAAGATATTGGACAGCAGGGGAGGCATCACAGGGATGGTTTCCCATATCCAGCAAGAAACACTTGGCACAGGGACAAGTTTACAATAATGGCAATGGGACAGGGAAGGTAAGAATGTGATGGAAGGGAACACCCATCACCCCCAGAAGTGCTGCATAGCCCAGACGAGCTTGACATGGCTGTGGGGGAATGAAGACCCTCTTCTGCACAAGACATCCACAAACCACAGCACACCAGGCCCATGGGGTGATTTCACTGATGACACCCCACTGTCCAAAGCCCTGGTCATGTCCACAGCCCTCCCAAAAAGCATCATCATCAACCGTCTTTGGTCTCTAATACTTGCATTTCAAAGTTGCCGCCAAGGTCACATGGATAGGGACTCAAAAGTAGGACATGACACTGCAGAGTTGTGGGAAGCAAAACACTCTTGACTGCAAGACTCACCACTCTGAGCCACCAAGGAACTGTGGCCTGCAAAATGCCCCAAGGCCATGGGACAAGGCTGTCCCGCCCCTCCACGACCAGCATAAAAGCTGGCCCAGAGCCTCTGTCCCTCACACACTTCTCCTCACACCTTCCCCTCTAGCTCCTGCCAACAACAAGGTGAGCCTCAAACTGCTGACCCTCCTGCTCCTTGAATCCCTGATCCTCCGACTCCTCAAAGCTCTGCCGTCTCTTCTCCAGCACACTCGGTGGCAGCCTCTGCAGCCCTCACCCCTCCCCACAGCCCCATACCAGCCTATACACTCCCTCATAGTCCTGACACACTGCCCCACCCATTGTACCCCCTCACCACAGCCCTGCCTCACCCCCCTCTCTTCCAGGGACCCTCCACACCACACTCATGGCCTGCAACAACCTCTGCACTCCCTGCGGACCCACCCCGCTGGCCAACAGCTGCAACGAGCCCTGTGCCCTGCAATGCCAGGATTCCCGTGTCATCATCAACCCTTCCCCTGTGCTGGTCACCCTGCCAGGACCCATCATGACCTCCTTCCCCCAGAGCACCGTCGTCGGATCCACCTCCTCGGCTGCCGTGGGCACTGAACTCAGTGCCCAGGGACAGCCCGTCTCTGGGGGATTTGGCTTTGGCCTTGGCTACGGCCTGGGCTATGGCTACGGCCTGGGCTGCTACGGCAGAAGGGGCTGCAACACCTGCTGAAGACCCTCAGCACCACCCCTGACACCACCAGCTCAGGACGCAGGCAACAGCTCCTGCCAGCAAAGCACCTCGGCTGATGCTCCCTCTGCTTTTACCTCACACCTGATTCCTCAGCCTCTTCCTTCTCATCATCCTTTCACTTCAATAAATTTTTTCGTGCATGAGAACCTGAGTTGCTTGCTCCTTTTTTTTGAATTCCCATGGCGCCACGTCCTCACTATGTGCAATTCTGTCACTCAAAAATTCAATTGGATGGAAAATGAGCAAAGAATATTTCCTAACAAATATATCCCCACCAGTAACAACCAACGCTGACATGGGAAACACAGAAGAGGGGGGACCTTCCAGAACATGACACAAGGCCATCACCCCATAAACAAAAGGCTTTGACACAACAACTCTGTCCTTGGCACAGTTTGGCCAAACTCACTCGATGCCAGCACGGACTGGAAAAATTCCATTTGCAGCAGCACTCTTGAGTCCTCCCAGCAAAGAGAGGAACAAAAGCATCCACTTGAACAGCAACTCGGGAAAGCAAATGCTTCCATCCCCTCTGCTCTAGCAGGCCCAGCAGGAGCAGCATTTCCAGCACTATCATCACTTCACTTTGGAGGCTCCTAGGAGAGGGAACCCATCATCTCCTATACTCTACGACCAGTCACAACCTCAGAAAAAAAAAAAAATCTGCCCTCCTTAGCCCACGGAAGTCCATCTGTTTTCTCCTGTGTATATGTACAGTGCTGAGATGAGCGGAGCTCCCACACGCTTGTTACCCCCCCCAGCCCAGCCTTGTCTCCTCAGGGTCCCAGCTCTCTCAGTCTCGCCTCCAGCAAAGATCCACCAGCCCTTGCGCTATCTGGAGGCCCTCAAGTGCTCTTCATCCACTCCCCCATTTGTCATTCTGCACATGTGGAGGCCACAACTGTCCACACCACCCCATATGAGACCTCACCTGTTCTCTAAAGAGAGCAAGGGCCACCTCTCCCAACTTCATGTCAACAATCTTCACAAATCTGTCTTGAACACGGCTGACATCCTTTCAAGTAAATCTCCACTGTCACCTTGCGGCTTCTTTGCTCTCTACCCGGCTCTTTGCAAACACTTAGTCCACAGCATGACGTAGGGGCCAGTGCCATTCCTGCCCAGACGCAGAACTTCACATTTGACACTGTTAAAATGCAGGAGATTCCTTTAACCCCTAGACTCCAGAACACTCGGACTGGTGCAACAACCAAGTGTGGCTTCAAACACTCCACCGTCTGCCAACTTGCTGAGGGAGAAACTCTCCTACTGCCCACATGTGAAATGAGAGTCCAGGCCCTCACAGCTGGCACAGATGGAAAGCCCAGAGCAGCTGGACCTGCCTGGGAGACTTTGGGACCCCTCTAAAGACTACACCCATAAACCCAAACTCGGGAGTTCTACAGGCTGACCTCAAGGATGACACCCCACCTCCCCAAATCCTGGTCACCTCTTTGGTCCCCGTTGACACACACCATCAACACCAGAGTTTGGTTTCAAATACACATTAAAGGAAGAATGACTGCAATGGAAGGGACAGCTCCTCATGCACAGCGCAGCCGCAAAGCCCAGACCAGCCTGACACGGCTCCCATGGAATGGGGCCCCGCTTCACAACACACCCACCAACTAAACGACATAAGGGCCACAAAATGACTGATGACACCCATATTGGTTTTAGGATTTTCTTGTATATTTTGGTTTCTCTGACACACATTTTCAATGCCAATCCTCCCAAATACCAACTCTCACTTTAAAGCTGCCGCCAAGGTCAGATGGACATGGCTTCAAGAGCCGGACACGACACTGCAGGGTTGTGTGCAGGAAAATACTCCCCACATCATGACTCACAATCACTGGCCAGACAAAACTGATGATATCATTTCTGCTCACGTGCCTTTACAGAGTACCAAGGTCAAACCCCTTTTTCAGAAATGCAAATGTCTGCAGTTCCTTCAACTGTCCCGCAAGTCTTTGTGTTATCCTTCTCCAGTTTTCCTGTCTCAGTTTCACACAGAGACCAGCAATGGCACCCCAGAGTGTGACCTTGCTGGGCCCAGCTGAGACGAGCCCTACGGCTGAACCAACACAAGATATTGGACAGCAGGGGAGGCATCACAGGGATGGCTTCCCATATCCAGCAAGAAACGCTTGGCACAGGGACAAGTTTACAATAATGGCAATGGGACAGGGAAGGTAAGAATGTGATGGAAGGGAACACCCATCACCCCCAGAAGTGCTGCATAGCCCAGACGAGCTTGACATGGCTGTGGGGGAATGAAGACCCTCTTCTGCACAAGACATCCACAAACCACAGCACACCAGGCCCATGGGGTGATTTCACTGATGACACCCCACTGTCCAAAGCCCTGGTCATGTCCACAGCCCTCCCAAAAAGCATCATCATCAACCGTCTTTGGTCTCTAATACTTGCATTTCAAAGTTGCCGCCAAGGTCACATGGATAGGGACTCAAAAGTAGGACATGACACTGCAGAGTTGTGGGAAGCAAAACACTCTTGACTGCAGGACTCACCACTCTGAGCCACCAAGGAACTGTGGCCTGCAAAATGCCCCAAGGCCATGGGACAAGGCTGTCCCGCCCCTCCACGACCAGCATAAAAGCTGGCCCAGAGCCTCTGTCCCTCACACACTTCTCCTCACACCTTCTCCTCCAGCTCCTGCCAACAACAAGGTGAGCCTCAAACCGCTGACCCTCCTGCTCCTTGAATCCCTGATCCTCCTACTCCTCAAAGCTCTGCCGTCTCTCCTCCAGCACACTTGGTGCCAGCCTCTGCAGCCACCACCCCTCCCCACAGCCCCATACCAGCCTCTACACTCCTTCATAGTCCTGACACACTGCCCCACCCATTGTACCCCCTCACCACAGCCCTGCCTCACCCCCCTCTCTTCCAGGGACCCTCCACACCACACCCATGGCCTGCAACAACCTCTGCACTCCCTGCGGACCCACCCCGCTGGCCAACAGCTGCAACGAGCCCTGTGCCCTGCAATGCCAGGATTCCCGTGTCATCATCAACCCTTCCCCTGTGCTGGTCACCCTGCCAGGACCCATCATGACCTCCTTCCCCCAGAGCACCGTCGTCGGATCCACCTCCTCGGCTGCCGTGGGCACTGAACTCAGTGCCCAGGGACAGCCCGTCTCTGGGGGATTTGGCTTTGGCCTTGGCTACGGCCTGGGCTATGGCTACGGCCTGGGCTGCTACGGCAGAAGGGGCTGCAACACCTGCTGAAAACCCTCAGCACCACCCCTGACACCACCAGCTCAGGACGCAGGCAACAGCTCCTGCCAGCAAAGCACCTCGGCTGATGCTCCCTCTGCTTTTACCTCACACCTGATTCCTCAGCCTCTTCCTTCTCATCATTCTTTCACTTCAATAAATTTTTTCGTGCATGAGAACCTGAGTTGCTTGCTCCTTTTTTTTGAATTCCCATGGCGCCACGTCCTCACTATGTGCAATTCCGTCACTCAACAATTCAATTGGATGGAAAAGGAGCAAAGAATATTTCCTAACAAATATATCCCCACCAGTAACAACCAACGCTGACATGGGAAACACAGAAGAGGGGGGACCTTCCAGAACATGACACAAGGCCATCACCCCGTAAACAAAAGGCTTTGACACAACAATTCTGTCCTTGGCACAGTTTGGCCAAACTCACTCGATGCCAGCACGGACTGGAAAAATTCCATTTGCAGCAGCACTCTTGAGTCCTCCCAGCAAAGAGAGGAACAAAAGCATCCACTTGAACAGCAACTCGGGAAAGCAAATGCTTCCATCCCCTCTGCTCTAGCAGGCCCAGCAGGAGCAGCATTTCCAGCACTATCATCACTTCACTTTGGAGGCTCCTAGGAGAGGGAACCCATCATCTCCTAGACTCTACGACCAGTCACAACCTCAGAAAAAAAAAAAAAAAATCTGCCCTCCTTAGCCCACGGAAGTCCATCTGTTTTCTCTTGTGTATATGTACAGTGCTGAGATGAGCGGAGCTCCCACACGCTTGTTACCCCCCCAGCCCAGCCTTGTCTCCTCAGGGTCCCAGCTCTCTCAGTCTCGCCTCCAGCAAAGATCCACCAGCCCTTGCACTATCTGGAGGCCCTCAAGTGCTCTTCATCCACTCCCCCATTTGTCATTCTGCACATGTGGAGGCCACAACTGTCCACACCACCCCATATGAGACCTCACCTGTTCTCTAAAGAGAGCAAGGGCCACCTCTCCCAACTTCATGTCAACAATCTTCACAAATCTGCCTTGAACACGGGTGACATCCTTTCAAGTAAATCTCCACTGGGACCTTGCGGCTTCTTTGCTCTCCACCCGGCTCTTTGCAAACACTTAGTCCACAGCATGACGTAGGGGCCAGTGCCATTCCTGCCCAGACGCAGAACTTCACATTTGACACTGTTAAAATGCAGGAGATTCCTTTAACCCCTAGACTCCAGAACACTCGGACTGCTGGAACAACCAAGTGCGGTTTAAAACACTCCACCGTCTGCCAACTTGCTGAGGGAGAAACTCTCCTACTGCCCACATGTGAAACGAGAGTCCAGGCCCTCACAGCTGGCACAGATGGAAAGCCCAGACCAGCTGGACCTGCCTGTGAGACTTTGGGACCCCTCTAAAGACTACACCCATAAACCCAAACTCGTCAGTTCTACAGGCTGACCTCAATGATGACACCCCACCTCCCCAAATCCTGGTCACCTCTTTGGTCCCCGTTGACACACGCCATCAACACCAGAGTTTGGTCTCAAATACACGTTAAAGGAAGAATGACTGCAATGGAAGGGACAGCTCCTCATGCACAGCGCAGCCGCAAAGCCCAGACCAGCCTGACACGGCTCCCATGGAATGGGGCCCCGCTTCACAACACACCCACCAACTAAATGACATAAGGGCCACAAGATGACTGATGACACCCATATTGGTCTTAGGATTTTCTTGTATATTTTGGTTGCTCTGACACACATTTTCAATGCCAATCCTCCCAAATACCAACTCTCACTTTAAAGCTGCCGCCAAGGTCAGATGGACATGGCTTCAAGAGCCGGACACGACACTGCAGGGTTGTGTGCAGGAAAATACTCCCCACATCATGACTCACAATCACTTGCCAGACAAAACTGATGATATAATTTCCGCTCACGTACCTTTACAGAGTACCAAGGTCAAACCCCTTTTTCAGAAATGCCAATGTCTGCAGTTCCTTCAACTGTTCCGCAAGTCTTTGTCTTATCCTTCTCCAGTTTTCCTGTCTCAGTTTCACACAGAGCCCAGCAATGGCACCCCAGAGTGTGACCTTGCTGGGCCCAGCTGAGACGAGCCCTACGGCTGAACCAACACAAGATATTGGACAGCAGGGGAGGCATCACAGGGATGGCTTCCCATATCCAGCAAGAAACGCTTGGCACAGGGACAAGTTTACAATAATGGCAATGGGACAGGGAAGGTAAGAATATGATGGAAGGGAACACCCATCACCCCCAGAAGTGCTGCATAGCCCAGACGAGCTTGACATGGCTGTGGCCAAATTAGGACCCTCTGCACAAGACATCCACAAACCACAGCACACCAGGGCCATGGGATGACTTCACTGATGACACGCCGCTCTAAAGAGCTCTTGTCACGTCTACAGCCCTCCCAAAAAGCATCATCATCAACCGTCTTTGGTCTCTGATACTTGCATTTCAAAGTTGCCGCCAAGGTCACATGGATAGGGACTCAAAAGTAGGACATGACACTGCAGAGTTGTGGGAAGCAAAACACTCTTGACTGCAAGACTCACCACTCTGAGCCACCAAGGAACTGTGGCCTGCAAAATGCCCCAAGGCCATGGGACAAGGCTGTCCTGCCCCTCCACGACCAGCATAAAAGCTGGCCCAGAGCCTCTGTCCCTCACACACTTCTCCTCACACCTTCTCCTCCAGCTCCTGCCAACAACAAGGTGAGCCTGAAACCGCTGACCCTCCTGCTCCTTGAATCCCTGATCCTCCTACTCCTCAAAGCTCTGCCGTCTCTCCTCCAGCACACTCGGTGCCAGCCTCTGCAGCCCTCACCCCTCCCCACAGCCCCATACCAGCCTATACACTCCCTCATAGTCCTGACACACTGCCCCACCCATTGTACCCCCTCACCACAGCCCTGCCTCACCCCCCTCTCTTCCAGGGACCCTCCACACCGCACCCATGGCCTGCAACAACCTCTGCACTCCCTGCGGACCCACCCCGCTGGCCAACAGCTGCAACGAGCCCTGTGCCCTGCAATGCCAGGATTCCCGTGTCATCATCAACCCTTCCCCTGTGCTGGTCACCCTGCCAGGACCCATCATGACCTCCTTCCCCCAGAGCACCGTCGTCGGATCCACCTCCTCGGCTGCCGTGGGCACTGAACTCAGTGCCCAGGGACAGCCCGTCTCTGGGGGATTTGGCTTTGGCCTTGGCTACGGGCTGGGCTATGGCTACGGCCTGGGAGGCCTGGGCTGCTATGGCAGAAGGGGCGGCTACATCTGCTGAGGGCCCTCAGCACCACTCCTGACACCATCAGCTCAGGGCTCTGGCAACAGCTCCTGCCAGCAAAGCACCTCAGCTGATGGTCCCTCTACTTCTACCTCACACCAGATCCTTTCAAATACTTTCTCCTGTTCCTTTCTTTTTGGGGAATTTTTTGCCTCAATAAAGCTTTCCTGCATCAAAGCATGACGCGTGTCCTCTTCTTGGTGAATTCCAATGGTCACACCTCCTCATCCAACACAGTGCTGGGAATAAACAAACTATTGCTGTGAATACAAAAAGGGTCTCAACACCTTTCTTAGAAAATACATCACAACCTGAAACAATCAGGACTGGCATGGGAAGCAGCGATTGAGGGGAGACACAAGCCCAACACCTACTACAGCAGAATTTTTGACACAACAAATCTCTCTGGCTCATGGCTCTCTCTGGCTCATGGCTCTCTCCAAGTCTCTCTGTGCCCGAACACACTTGAGAACCTCTCTTCCCAGCAGGAAGAACCTTCCCCACAAAAATAGGAAGAACATCATCCAATTAGGCAGCAAGACTGGAGTGCAATTGCTTCCTTCTCTTCTGCTCGATCATAGACAGCAAGAGCTGGACTTCCAGGACCTTGGACAGGTCAGTCTTGTCAGTCCCAGGACAACTACTCCCCAGCTTTTACTCCAGGACAAGCCTCACACTGAAAAAGGCTTGTCTGCCTTGCCCATGGAATTCCAGCTGTTTGCAATTGAGCCCTTGCCCTCTTTGTCCTGCACATGTGAACTGCTGAGAACAGTCAGGATCTCTCAACTTCATTCTCTGCCATCAGAGATTTGCACACACTGATTTGCACACACTGATGACACCCTCCTGTCCAGCCTTGTCTCCTGGCAGTCCCAGGTCTCACAGTCTCTCCTCTGGGAAAGACCCTCCAGCCCCTTAAGAATCTTTCTGGCCCTGAACTGGTTTTCTTTCACCAAATCGACTTCATTTACATGTGGGAAGCCCAGAGCTGCTCACAACACCTCACATGGGACCTCATCATTGCTCAGGAGACAGCAAGAGTCACCTCCCTCGGATTCATCACAACACCTTTCCCAATCCTGACCTAAAGACTTGGGGTCCCTTTTCCCACAATGCTACAGGGCCACCTCCTGCTCCATTTCTTCAAGCACAAGGACGATTTCATAGAAGAAAACAGTTCTCATATTTGATAGACATACATTCCTTCCTATCCAGGATGGCTGCTCCAAAGAAACAGCACTTGGCAGATGCCCTTGGTGAGCTCCAGCAGATGTCCAGCACCAGTCAGATTTTCAGGGTTGGCCAAAAGGCTCCAACTCCTGGTCTACAGCACTGGGGACTTGCTGCCATCTGGACTTTGGGGCAGGGGCCACAAGCCTCCAGGTCCAGCCCTTCACACCTTTCTCAGGCCACCCCGCTGGGCACAGACACAACCTGGACTCCCCTGTGTTTGTTTTGAGGATCATGTAATGCTCACCACCAACAACGTTCCAAATCCTCATTCAATCACAAGTGGCCCCAGCCCTTTGCACTCAGCCTAAGGAAACCACTAGCTCACCCTGGATATCAAAATCTTCCAAGCAGGAGATATCCACAGTGCACAGTGACCAGGAAAGGTCAGGTCTAGTGTCAGGCTTAGGCACGTGGGATCAAGGTGAGGAGCAATGGAATGGGAGGGAAGGGGCAACAGCTCCAGCACAGCTGCAAATCCCAGAGCAGCCTGACAGGCCTGGGAGAGAATGGGGCCCCTCTTCACAACAGACCCACAAACCACAGCACACCAGTGAGTGCCACAGGGTGATTTCACTGATGACACCACACCCCTCCTAAATTTTGGTTGTTTATTTGCCCTGGCCTAATGCCAGTCTTCCATGCAAACCCTCTCAAACACCAACTTGCACTTAAAGCTGCTGTCAAGGTTAGATGGACAAGGCCTCAAGAGCAGGGAATCATAGAATTTCATGAAGAAATGCCCATACCGTGAAAAAGAAGGAAAGAGGAGCATGCTGAGCATCAGGCAGTAATTAATGGTTTTGCTATGGGGAACATAGTATTAAGACTTAAGGGATGTAAGAGATGAAACCTTACAGCTTGAATGCACAGAAACAGAACTGAAGTCACTGACCAGCCATGATATAAAAGGGAGCTACACCATTTGATGCTGGGCTTTTTTGGTTTGTTAATGATATTAGGAAATACATTTAAAATGAAAGAGTTAATTCTCATGTAATTTTCCAAAATCCAAATGGACCCTAAAAATGAAGAAACAAATCCCTCCTGACCACTACCTGGTTTTCCAGTTTCTGTCTCTTGATCTCATTCAAGACACAAAAGGATGAGCCCTTCACAAGGCACTGGAAAACCACAGCAGAGGAAAGCCACAAAATTACCTCACTGATGACATAACACTTCTCCTGGGCTCTGCTTGTTTATTCAGCCCTCTCTGACACACATCAAACAATCAAAACCTCCCAAACACCAACTTATTCATGCTGCTGCCAAGGTCAGATGGACACAGCGTCAAGAGCAGGACATGACAGTGCAGAGGCAGGGGAAGGAAAACACTCCTTGCCTCATGACTAACAACCTTGGCCCGGCAAGAGCTGCTGCCCTAAAAAATGCCCCAAGGCCATGGGACAAGGCTGTCCCGCCCCTCCACGACCAGCATAAAAGCTGGCCCAGAGCCTCTGTCCCTCACACACTTCTCCTCACACCTTCTGCTCCTGAGAACCAGGTGAGCCTCAAACCCCTGGCCCCTCCAGCTTCGGTCTCCACGGCCCTTCTCTTCCAGAATTCTTACCACTACCTTCTGCACCCCTCACAACTCACTACAGCCTCACAACAGCCTCCACACTCTCTCACACTCCTAACAGCCCTGCCTCACTCCCCTCTCTTCCAGGGACCCTCCACACCACACCCATGGCCTGCAACAACCTCTGCACTCCCTGCGGACCCACCCCGCTGGCCAACAGCTGCAACGAGCCCTGTGCCCTGCAATGCCAGGATTCCCGTGTCATCATCAACCCTTCCCCTGTGCTGGTCACCCTGCCAGGACCCATCATGACCTCCTTCCCCCAGAGCACCGCCGTCGGATCCACCTCCTCGGCTGCCGTGGGCACTGAACTCAGTGCCCAGGGACAGCCCGTCTCTGGGGGATTTGGCTTTGGCCTTGGCTACGGCCTGGGCTATGGCTACGGCCTGGGCTGCTACGGCAGAAGGGGCTGCAACACCTGCTGAAGACCCTCAGCACCACCCCTGACACCACCAGCTCAGGACGCAGGCAACAGCTCCTGCCAGCAAAGCACCTCGGCTGATGCTCCCTCTGCTTTTACCTCACACCTGATTCCTCAGCCTCTTCCTTCTCATCATCCTTTCACTTCAATAAATTTTTTCGTGCATGAGAACCTGAGTTGCTTGCTCCTTTTTTTTCAATTCCCATGGCGCCACGTCCTCACTATGTGCAATTCCGTCACTCAACAATTCAATTGGATGGAAAATGAGCAAAGAATATTTCCTAACAAATTTATCCCCACCAGTAACAACCAATGCTGACATGGGAAACACAGAAGAGGGGGGACCTTCCAGAACATGACACAAGGCCATCACCCCGTAAACAAACGGCTTTGACACAACAATTCTGTCCTTGGCACAGTTTGGCCAAACTCACTCGATGCCAGCACGGACTGGAAAAATTCCATTTGCAGCAGCACTCTTGAGTCCTCCCAGCAAAGAGAGGAACAAAAGCATCCACTTGAACAGCAACTCGGGAAAGCAAATGCTTCCATCCCCTCTGCTCTAGCAGGCCCAGCAGGAGCAGCATTTCCAGCACTATCATCACTTCACTTTGGAGGCTCCTAGGAGAGGGAACCCATCATCTCCTAGACTCTACGACCAGTCACAACCTCAGAAAAAAAAAAAAAATCTGTCCTCCTTAGCCCATGGAAGTCCATCTGTTTTCTCTTGTGTATATGTACAGTGCTGAGATGAGCGGAGCTCCCACACGCTTGTTACCCCCCCAGCCCAGCCTTGTCTCCTCAGGGTCCCAGCTCTCTCAGTCTCGCCTCCAGCAAAGATCCACCAGCCCTTGCGCTATCTGGAGGCCCTCAAGTGCTCTTCATCCACTCCCCCATTTGTCATTCTGCACATGTGGAGGCCACAACTGTCCACACCACCCCATATGAGACCTCACCTGTTCTCTAAAGAGAGCAAGGGCCACCTCTCCCAACTTCATGTCAACAATCTTCACAAATCTGTCTTGAACACGGGTGACATCCTTTCAAGTAAATCTCCACTGTCACCTTGCGGCTTCTTTGCTCTCTACCCGGCTCTTTGCAAACACTTAGTCCACAGCATGACGTAGGGGCCAGTGCCATTCCTGCCCAGACGCAGAACTTCACATTTGACACTGTTAAAATGCAGGAGATTCCTTTAACCCCTAGACTCCAGAACACTCGGACTGCTGGAACAACCAAGTGTGCCTTAAAACACTCCACCCTCTGCCAACTTGCTGAGGGAGAAACTCTCCTACTGCCCACATGTGAAATGAGAGTCCAGGCCCTCACAGCTGGCACAGATGGAAAGCCCAGACCACCTGGACCTGCCTGGGAGACTTTGGGACCCCTCTAAAGACTACACCCATAAACCCAAACTCGTGAGTTCTACAGGCTGACCTCAATGATGACACCCCACCTCCCCAAATCCTGGTCACCTCTTTGGTCCCCGTTGACACACACCATCAACACCAGAGTTTGGTTTCAAATACACGTTAAAGGAAGAATGACTGCAATGGAAGGGACAGCTCCTCATGCACAGCGCAGCTGCAAAGCCCAGACCAGCCTGACACGGCTCCCATGGAATGGGGCCCCGCTTCACAACACACCCACCAACTAAACGACATAAGGGCCACAAAATGACTGATGACGCCCATATTGGTCTTAGGATTTTCTTGTATGTTTTGGTTGCTCTGACACACATTTTCAATGCCAATCCTCCCAAATACCAACTCTCACTTTAAAGCTGCCGCCAAGGTCAGATGGACATGGCTTCAAGAGCCGGACACGACACTGCAGGGTTGTGTGCAGGAAAATACTCCCCACATCATGACTCACAATCACTGGCCAGACAAAACTGATGATATCATTTCCGCTCACGTACCTTTACAGAGTACCAAGGTCAAACCCCTTTTTCAGAAATGCCAATGTCTGCAGTTCCTTCAACTGTTCCGCAAGTCTTTGTCTTATCCTTCTCCAGTTTTCCTGTCTCAGTTTCACACAGAGCCCAGCAATGGCACCCCAGAGTGTGACCTTGCTGGGCCCAGCTGAGACGAGCCCTACGGCTGAACCAACACAAGATATTGGACAGCAGGGGAGGCATCACAGGGATGGTTTCCCATATCCAGCAAGAAACGCTTGGCACAGGGACAGGTTTACAATAATGGCAATGGGACAGGGAAGGTAAGAATGTGATGGAAGGGAACACCCATCACCCCCAGAAGTGCTGCATAGCCCAGACGAGCTTGACATGGCTGTGGCCAAATGAGGACCCTTTGCACAAGACATCCACAAACCACAGCACACCAGGGCCATGGGATGACTTCACTGATGACACGTCGCTCTAAAGAGCTCTTGTCACGTCTACAGCCCTCCCAAAAAGCATCATCATCAACCGTCTTTGGTCTCTAATACTTGCATTTAAAAGTTGCCGCCAAGGTCACATGGATAGGGACTCAAAAGTAGGACATGACACTGCAGAGTTGTGGGAAGCAAAACACTCTTGACTGCAAGACTCACCACTCTGAGCCACCAAGGAACTGTGGCCTGCAAAATGCCCCCAGGCCATGGGACAAGGCTGTCCCGCCCCTCCACGACCAGCATAAAAGCTGGCCCAGAGCCTCTGTCCCTCACACACTTCTCCTCACACCTTCTCCTCCAGCTCCTGCCAACAACAAGGTGAGCCTCAAACCGCTGACCCTCCTGCTCCTTGAATCCCTGATCCTCCTACTCCTCAAAGCTCTGCCGTCTCTCCTCCAGCACACTCGGTGGCAGCCTCACCCCTCCCCACAGCCCCATACCAGCCTATACACTCCCTCATAGTCCTGACACACTGCCCCACCCATTGTACCCCCTCACCACAGCCCTGCCTCACCCCCCTCTCTTCCAGGGACCCTCCACACCACACCCATGGCCTGCAACAACCTCTGCACTCCCTGCGGACCCACCCCGCTGGCCAACAGCTGCAACGAGCCCTGTGCCCTGCAATGCCAGGATTCCCGTGTCATCATCAACCCTTCCCCTGTGCTGGTCACCCTGCCAGGACCCATCATGACCTCCTTCCCCCAGAGCACCGTCGTCGGATCCACCTCCTCGGCTGCCGTGGGCACTGAACTCAGTGCCCAGGGACAGCCCGTCTCTGGGGGATTTGGCTTTGGCCTTGGCTACGGCCTGGGCTATGGCTACGGCCTGGGCTGCTACGGCAGAAGGGGCTGCAACACCTGCTGAAGACCCTCAGCACCACCCCTGACACCACCAGCTCAGGACGCAGGCAACAGCTCCTGCCAGCAAAGCACCTCGGCTGATGCTCCCTCTGCTTTTACCTCACACCTGATTCCTCAGCCTCTTCCTTCTCATCATCCTTTCACTTCAATAAATTTTTTCGTGCATGAGAACCTGAGTTGCTTGCTCCTTTTTTTTCAATTCCCATGGCGCCACGTCCTCACTATGTGCAATTCCGTCACTCAACAATTGAATTGGATGGAAAATGAGCAAAGAATATTTCCTAACAAATATATCCCCACCAGTAACAACCAATGCTGACATGGGAAACACAGAAGAGGGGGGACCTTCCAGAACATGACACAAGGCCATCACCCCGTAAACAAAAGGCTTTGACACAACAATTCTGTCCTTGGCACAGTTTGGCCAAACTCACTCGATGCCAGCACGGACTGGAAAAATTCCATTTGCAGCAGCACTCTTGAGTCCTCCCAGCAAAGAGAGGAACAAAAGCATCCACTTGAACAGCAACTCGGGAAAGCAAATGCTTCCATTCCCTCTGCTCTAGCAGGCCCAGCAGGAGCAGCATTTCCAGCACTATCATCACTTCACTTTGGAGGCTCCTAGGAGAGGGAACCCATCATCTCCTAGACTCTACGACCAGTCACAACCTCAGAAAAAAAAAAAAAAAATCTGCCCTCCTTAGCCCACGGAAGTCCATCTGTTTTCTCTTGTGTATATGTACAGTGCTGAGATGAGCGGAGCTCCCACACGCTTGTTACCCCCCCAGCCCAGCCTTGTCTCCTCAGGGTCCCAGCTCTCTCAGTCTCGCCTCCAGCAAAGATCCACCAGCCCTTGCACTATCTGGAGGCCCTCAAGTGCTCTTCATCCACTCCCCCATTTGTCATTCTGCACATGTGGAGGCCACAACTGTCCACACCACCCCATATGAGACCTCACCTGTTCTCTAAAGAGAGCAAGGGCCACCTCTCCCAACTTCATGTCAACAATCTTCACAAATCTGCCTTGAACACGGGTGACATCCTTTCAAGTAAATCTCCACTGGGACCTTGCGGCTTCTTTGCTCTCCACCCGGCTCTTTGCAAACACTTAGTCCACAGCATGACGTAGGGGCCAGTGCCATTCCTGCCCAGACGCAGAACTTCACATTTGACACTGTTAAAATGCAGGAGATTCCTTTAACCCCTAGACTCCAGAACACTCGGACTGCTGGAACAACCAAGTGTGCCTTAAAACACTCCACCGTCTGCCAACTTGCTGAGGGAGAAACTCTCCTACTGCCCACATGTGAAATGAGAGTCCAGGCCCTCACAGCTGGCACAGATGGAAAGCCCAGACCACCTGGACCTGCCTGGGAGACTTTGGGACCCCTCTAAAGACTACACCCATAAACCCAAACTCGCGAGTTCTACAGGCTGACCTCAATGATGACACCCCACCTCCCCAAATCCTGGTCACCTCTTTGCTCCCCGTTGACACACACCATCAACACCAGAGTTTGGTCTCAAATACACGTTAAAGGAAGAATGACTGCAATGGAAGGGACAGCTCCTCATGCACAGCGCAGCCGCAAAGCCCAGACCAGCCTGACACGGCTCCCATGGAATGGGGCCCCGCTTCACAACACACCCACCAACTAAACGACATAAGGGCCACAAAATGACTGATGACGCCAATATTGGTCTTAGGATTTTCTTGTATGTTTTGGTTGCTCTGACACACATTTTCAATGCCAATCCTCCCAAATACCAACTCTCACTTTAAAGCTGCCGCCAAGGTCAGATGGACATGGCTTCAAGAGCCGGACACGACACGGCAGGGTTGTGTGCAGGAAAATACTCCCCACATCATGACTCACAATCACTTGCCAGACAAAACTGGTGATATAATTTCCGCTCACGTACATTTACAGGGTACCAAGGTCAAACCCCTTTTTCAGAAATGCCAATGTCTGCAGTTCCTTCAACTGTTCCGCAAGTCTTTGTGTTATCCTTCTCCAGTTTTCCTGTCTCAGTTTCACACAGAGCCCAGCAATGGCACCCCAGAGTGTGACCTTGCTGGGCCCAGCTGAGACGAGCCCTATGACTGAACCAACACAAGATATTGGACAGCAGGGGAGGCATCACAGGGATGGTTTCCCATATCCAGCAAGAAACGCTTGGCACAGGGACAAGTTTACAATAATGGCAATGGGACAGGGAAGGTAAGAATGTGATGGAAGGGAACACCCATCACCCCGAGAAGTGCTGCATAGCCCAGACGAGCTTGACATGGCTGTGGGGGAATGAAGACCCTCTTCTGCACAAGACATCCACAAACCACAGCACACCAGGCCCATGGGGTGATTTCACTGATGACACCCCACTGTCCAAAGCCCTGGTCATGTCCACAGCCCTCCCAAAAAGCATCATCATCAACCGTCTTTGGTCTCTAATACTTGCATTTCAAAGTTGCTGCCAAGGTCACATGGATAGGGACTCAAAAGTAGGACATGACACTGCAGAGTTGTGGGAAGCAAAACACTCTTGACTGCAAGACTCACCACTCTGAGCCACCAAGGAACTGTGGCCTGCAAAATGCCCCAAGGCCATGGGACAAGGCTGTCCCGCCCCTCCACGACCAGCATAAAAGCTGGCCCAGAGCCTCTGTCCCTCACACACTTCTCCTCACACCTTCTCCTCCAGCTCCTGCCAACAACAAGGTGAGCCTCAAACCGCTGACCCTCCTGCTCCTTGAATCCCTGATCCTCCTACTCCTCAAAGCTCTGCCGTCTCTCCTCCAGCACACTCGGTGGCAGCCTCTGCAGCCCTCACCCCTCCCCACAGCCCCATACCAGCCTCTACACTCCCTCATAGTCCTGACACACTGCCCCACCCATTGTACTCCCTCACCACAGCCCTGCCTCACCCCCCTCTCTTCCAGGGACCCTCCACACCACACCCATGGCCTGCAACAACCTCTGCACTCCCTGCGGACCCACCCCGCTGGCCAACAGCTGCAACGAGCCCTGTGCCCTGCAATGCCAGGATTCCCGTGTCATCATCAACCCTTCCCCTGTGCTGGTCACCCTGCCAGGACCCATCATGACCTCCTTCCCCCAGAGCACCGTCGTCGGATCCACCTCCTCGGCTGCCGTGGGCACTGAACTCAGTGCCCAGGGACAGCCCGTCTCTGGGGGATTTGGCTTTGGCCTTGGCTACGGCCTGGGCTATGGCTACGGCCTGGGCTGCTACGGCAGAAGGGGCTGCAACACCTGCTGAAGACCCTCAGCACCACCCCTGACACCACCAGCTCAGGACGCAGGCAACAGCTCCTGCCAGCAAAGCACCTCGGCTGATGCTCCCTCTGCTTTTACCTCACACCTGATTCCTCAGCCTCTTCCTTCTCATCATCCTTTCACTTCAATAAATTTTTTTGTGCATCAGAACCTGAGTTGCTTGCTCCTTTTCTTTGAATTCCCATGGCGCCACATCCTCACTATGTGCAATTCCGTCACTCAACAATTGAATTGGATGGAAAAGGAGCAAAGAATATTTCCTAACAAATATATCCCCACCAGTAACAACCAACGCTGACATGGGAAACACAGAAGAGGGGGGACCTTCCAGAACATGACACAAGGCCATCACCCCGTAAACAAAAGGCTTTGACACAACAATTCTGTCCTTGGCACAGTTTGGCCAAACTCACTCGATGCCAGCACGGACTGGAAAAATTCCATTTGCAGCAGCACTCTTGAGTCCTCCCAGCAAAGAGAGGAACAAAAGCATCCACTTGAACAGCAACTCGGGAAAGCAAATGCTTCCATCCCCTCTGCTCTAGCAGGCCCAGCAGGAGCAGCATTTCCAGCACTATCATCACTTCACTTTGGAGGCTCCTAGGAGAGGGAACCCATCATCTCCTATACTCTACGACCAGTCACAACCTCAGAAAAAAAAAAAAAAAATCTGCCCTCCTTAGCCCACGGAAGTCCATCTGTTTTCTCTTGTGTATATGTACCGTGCTGAGATGAGCGGAGCTCCCACACGCTTGTTACCCCCCCAGCCCAGCCTTGTCTCCTCAGGGTCCCAGCTCTCTCAGTCTCGCCTCCAGCAAAGATCCACCAGCCCTTGCACTATCTGGAGGCCCTCAAGTGCTCTTCATCCACTCCCCCATTTGTCATTCTGCACATGTGGAGGCCACAACTGTCCACACCACCCCATATGAGACCTCACCTGTTCTCCAAAGAGAGCAAGGGCCACCTCTCCCAACTTCATGGCAACAATCTTCACAAACCTGTCTTGAACACGGGTGACATCCTTTCAAGTAAATCTCCACTGTCACCTTGCGGCTTCTTTGCTCTCTACCCGGCTCTTTGCAAACACTTAGTCCACAGCATGACGTAGGGGCCAGTGCCATTCCTGCCCAGACGCAGAACTTCACATTTGACACTGTTAAAATGCAGGAGATTCCTTTAACCCCTAGACTCCAGAACACTTGGACTGCTGGAACAACCAAGTGTGCCTTAAAACACTCCACCATCTGCCAACTTGCTGAGGGAGAAACTCTCCTACTGCCCACATGTGAAACGAGAGTCCAGGCCCTCACAGCTGGCACAGATGGAAAGCCCAGACCAGCTGGACCTGCCTGGGAGACTTTGGGACCCCTCTAAAGACTACACCCATAAACCCAAACTCGCGAGTTCTACAGGCTGACCTCAAGGATGACACCCCACCTCCCCAAATCCTGGTCACCTCTTTGGTCCCCGTTGACACACACCATCAACACCAGAGTTTGGTCTCAAATACACGTTAAAGGAAGAATGACTGCAATGGAAGGGACAGCTCCTCATGCACAGCGCAGCCGCAAAGCCCAGACCAGCCTGACACGGCTCCCATGGAATGGGGCCCCGCTTCACAACACACCCACCAACTAAACGACATAAGGGCCACAAAATGACTGATGACGCCCATATTGGTCTTAGGATTTTCTTGTATATTTTGGTTGCTCTGACACACATTTTCAATGCCAATCCTCCCAAATACCAACTCTCACTTTAAAGCTGCCGCCAAGGTCAGATGGACATGGCTTCAAGAGCCGGACACAACACTGCAGGGTTGTGTGCAGGAAAATACTCCCCACATCATGACTCACAATCACTTGCCAGACAAAACTGATGATATAATTTCCGCTCACGTACCTTTACAGAGTACCAAGGTCAAACCCCTTTTTCAGAAATGCCAATGTCTGCAGTTCCTTCAACTTTTCCGCAAGTCTTTGTCTTATCCTTCTCCAGTTTTCCTGTCTCAGTTTCACACAGAGCCCAGCAATGGCACCCCAGAGTGTGACCTTGCTGGGCCCAGCTGAGACGAGCCCTACGGCTGAACCAACACAAGATATTGGACAGCAGGGGAGGCATCACAGAGATGGTTTCCCATATCCAGCAAGAAACGCTTGGCACAGGGACAAGTTTACAATAATGGCAATGGGACAGGGAAGGTAAGAATGTGATGGAAGGGAACACCCATCACCCCCAGAAGTGCTGCATAGCCCAGACGAGCTTGACATGGCTGTGGCGAAATGAGAACCCTCTGCACAAGACATCCAAAAACCACAGCACACCAGGGCCATGGGGTGACTTCACCGATGACACCCCACTGTCCAAAGCCCTGGTCATGTCCACAGCCCTCCCAAAAAAGCATCATCATCAACCGTCTTTGGTCTCTGATACTTGCATTTCAAAGTTGCCGCCAAGGTCACATGGATAGGGACTCAAAAGTAGGACATGACACTGCAGAGTTGTGGGAAGCAAAACACTCTTGACTGCAAGACTCACCACTCTGAGCCACCAAGGAATTGTGGCCTGCAAAATGCCCCAAGGCCATGGGACAAGGCTGTCCTGCCCCTCCACGACCAGCATAAAAGCTGGCCCAGAGCCTCTGTCCCTCACACACTTCTCCTCACACCTTCTCCTCCAGCTCCTGCCAACAACAAGGTGAGCCTCAAACCGCTGACCCTCCTGCTCCTTGAATCCCTGATCCTCCTACTCCTCAAAGCTCTGCCGTCTCTCCTCCAGCACACTCGGTGGCAGCCTCTGCAGCCCTCACCCCTCCCCACAGCCCCATACCAGCCTATACACTCCCTCATAGTCCTGACACACTGCCCCACCCACTGCACCCCCTCACCACAGCCCTGCCTCACCCCCCTCTCTTCCAGGGACCCTCCACACCACACCCATGGCCTGCAACAACCTCTGCACTCCCTGCGGACCCACCCCGCTGGCCAACAGCTGCAACGAGCCCTGTGCCCTGCAATGCCAGGATTCCCGTGTCATCATCGACCCTTCCCCCGTGCTGGTCACCCTGCCAGGACCCATCATGACCTCCTTCCCCCAGAGCACCGTCGTCGGATCCACCTCCTCGGCTGCCGTGGGCACTGAACTCAGTGCCCAGGGACAGCCCGTCTCTGGGGGATTTGGCTTTGGCCTTGGCTACGGGCTGGGCTATGGCTACGGCCTGGGCTGCTATGGCAGAAGGGGCGGCTACATCTGCTGAGGGCCCTCAGCACTACTCCTGACACCATCAGCTCAGGGCTCTGGCAACAGCTCCTGCCAGCAAAGCACCTCAGCTGATGGTCCCTCTACTTCTACCTCACACCAGATCCTTTCAAATACTTTCTCCTGTACCTTCTTTTGGGGGAATTTTTTGCCTCAATAAAGCTTTCCTGCATCAAAGCATGACACGTGTCCTCATCTTGGTGAATTCCAATGGTCACACCTCCTCATCCAACACAGTGCTGGCAATAAACAAACTATTGCTGTGAATACAAAAAGGGTCTCAACACCTTTCTTAGAAAATACATCACAACCTGAAACAATCAGGACTGGCATGGGAAGCAGCGATTGAGGGGAGATACAAGCCCAACACCTACTACAGCAGAATTTTTGACACAACAAATCTCTCTGGCTCATGCCTCTCTCCAAGTCTCTCTGTGCCCAAACACACTTGAGAACCTCTCTTCCCAGCAGGAAGAACCTTCCCCACAAAAATAGGAAGAACATCATCCAATTAGGCAGCAAGACTGGAGTGCAATTGCTTCATTCTCTTCTGCTCCATCATAGACAGCAAGAGCTGGACTTCCAGGACCTTGGACAGGTCAGTCTTGTCAGTCCCAGGACAACTACTCCCCAACTTTTACTCCAGGACAAGCCTCACACTGAAAAAGGCTTGTCTGCCTTGCCCATGGAATTCCAGCTGTTTTCAATTGAGCCCTTGCCCTCTTTGTCCTGCACATGTGAACTGCTGAGAACAGTCAGGATCTCTCAACTTCATTCTCTGCCATCAGAGATTTGCACACACTGATTTGCACACACTGATGACACCCTCCTGTCCAGCCTTGTCTCCTGGCAGTCCCAGGTCTCACAGTCTCTCCTCTGGGAAAGACCCTCCAGCCCCTTAAGAATCTTTCTGGCCCTGAACTGATTTTCTTTCACCAAATCGACTTCATTTACATGTGGGAAGCCCAGAGCTGCTAACAACACCTCACATGGGACCTCATCATTGCTCAGGAGACAGCAAGAGTCACCTCCCTCGGATTCATCACAGCACCTTTCCCAATCCTGACCTAAAGACTTGGGGTCCCTTTTCCCACAATGCTACAGGGCCACCTCCTGCTCCATTTCTTCAAGCACAAGGACGATTTCATAGAAGAAAACAGTTCTCATATTTGATAGACATACATTCCTTCCTATCCAGGATGACTGCTCCAAAGAAACAGCACTTGGCAGATGCCCTTGGTGAGCTCCAGCAGATGTCCAGCACCAGTCAGATTTTCAGGGTTGGCCAAAAGGCTCCAACTCCTGGTCTACAGCACTGGGGACTTGCTGCCATCTGGACTTTGGGACAGGGGCCACAAGCCTCCGGGTCCAGCCCTTCACACCTTTCTCAGGCCACCCCGCTGGGCACAGACACAACCTGGACTCCCCTGTGTTTGTTTTGAGGATCATGTAATGCTCACCACCAACAATTCCAAATCCTCATTCAATCACAAGTGGCCCCAGCCCTTTGCACTCAGCCTAAGGAAACCACTAGCTCACCCTGGATATCAAAATCTTCCAAGCACGAGATATCCACAGTGCACAGTGACCAGGAAAGGTCAGGTCTAGTGTCAGGCTTAGGCACGTGGGATCAAGGTGAGGAGCAATGGAATGTGAGGGAAGGGGCAACAGCTCCAGCACAGCTGCAAATCTCAGAGCAGCCTGACAGGCCTGGGAGAGAATGGGGCCCCTCTTCACAACAGACCCACAAACCACAGCAAACCAGTGACGGCCACAGGGTGATTTCACTGATGACACCACACCCCTCCTAAATTTTGGTTGTTTATTTGCCCTGGCCTAATGCCAGTCTTCCATGCAAACCCTCTCAAACACCAACTTGCACTTAAAGCTGCTGTCAAGGTTAGATGGACAAGGCCTCAAGAGCAGGGAATCATAGAATTTCATGAAGAAATACCCATACCATGACAAAGAAGGAAAGAGGAGCATGCTGAGCATCAGGCAGTAATTAATGGTTTTGCTATGGGGAACATAGTATTAAGACTTAAGGGATGTAAGAGATGAAACCTTACAGCTTGAATGCAGAGAAACAGAATTGAAGTCACAGACCAGCCATGATATAAAAGGGAGCTACACCATTTGATGCTGGGCTTTTTTGGTTTGTTAATGATATTAGGAAATACATTTAAAATGAAAGAGTTAATTCTCATGTAATTTTCCAAAATCCAAATGGACCCTAAAAATGAAGAAACAAATCCCTCCTGACCACTACCTGGTTTTCCAGTTTCTGTCTCTTGATCTCATTCAAGACACAAAAGGATGAGCCCTTCACAAGGCACTGGAAAACCACAGCAGAGGAAAGCCACAAAATTACCTCACTGATGACATAACACTTCTCCTGGGCTCTGCTTGTTTATTCAGCCCTCTCTGACACACATCAAACAATCAAAACCTCCCAAACACCAACTTATTCATGCTGCCGCCAAGGTCAGATGGACACAGCGTCAAGAGCAGGACATGACAGTGCAGAGGCAGGGGAAGGAAAACACTCCTTGCCTCATGACTAACCAACCTGGGCCCGGCAACAGCTGCTGCCCTAAAAAATGCCCCAAGGCCATGGGACAAGGCTGTCCTGCCCCTTCCAGACCAGCATAAAAGCTGGCCCACAGCCTCTGTCCCTCACACACTTCTCCTCACACCTTCTGCTCCTGAGAACCAGGTGAGCCTCAAAACCCTGGCCCCTCCAGCTTCGGTCTCCATGGCCCTTCTCTTCCAGAATTCTTACCACTACCTTCTGCAGCCCTCACAACTCACTACAGCCTCACAACAGCCTCCACACTCCCTCACACTCCTAACAGCCCTGCCTCACTCCCCTCTCTTCCAGGGACCCTCCACACCACACCCATGGCCTGCAACAGCATCTGCACTCCCTGCGGACCCACCCCGCTGGCCAACAGCTGCAACGAGCCCTGTGCCCTGCAATGCCAGGATTCCCGTGTCATCATCAACCCTTCCCCTGTGCTGGTCACCCTGCCAGGACCCATCATGACCTCCTTCCCCCAGAGCACCGTCGTCGGATCCACCTCCTCGGCTGCCGTGGGCACTGAACTCAGTGCCCAGGGACAGCCCGTCTCTGGGGGATTTGGCTTTGGCCTTGGCTACGGGCTGGGCTATGGCTACGGCCTGGGCTGCTACGGCAGAAGGGGCTGCAACACCTGCTGAAGACCCTCAGCACCACCCCTGACACCACCAGCTCAGGACGCAGGCAACAGCTCCTGCCAGCAAAGCACCTCGGCTGATGCTCCCTCTGCTTTTACCTCACACCTGATTCCTCAGCCTCTTCCTTCTCATCATCCTTTCACTTCAATAAATTTTTTTGTGCATCAGAACCTGAATTGCTTGCTCCTTTTTTTTGAATTCCCATGGCGCCACGTCCTCACTATGTGCAATTCCGTCACTCAACAATTCAATTGGATGGAAAAGGAGCAAAGAATATTTCCTAACAAATTTATCCCCACCAGTAAGAACCAACGCTGACATGGGAAACACAGAAGAGGGGGGACCTTCCAGAACATGACACAAGGCCATCACCCCGTAAACAAAAGGCTTTGACACAACAATTCTGTCCTTGGCACAGTTTGGCCAAACTCACTCGATGCCAGCACGGACTGGAAAAATTCCATTTGCAGCAGCACTCTTGAGTCCTCCCAGCAAAGAGAGGAACAAAAGCATCCACTTGAACAGCAACTCGGGAAAGCAAATGCTTCCATCCCCTCTGCTCTAGCAGGCCCAGCAGGAGCAGCATTTCCAGCACTATCATCACTTCACTTTGGAGGCTCCTAGGAGAGGGAACTCATCATCTCCTAGACTCTACGACCAGTCACAACCTCAGAAAAAAAAAAAAAAATCTGCCCTCCTTAGCCCACGGAAGTCCATCTGTTTTCTCTTGTGTATATGTACAGTGCTGAGATGAGCGGAGCTCCCACACGCTTGTTACCCCTCCAGCCCAGCCTTGTCTCCTCAGGGTCCCAGCTCTCTCAGTCTCGCCTCCAGCAAAGATCCACCAGCCCTTGCACTATCTGGAGGCCCTCAAGTGCTCTTCATCCACTCCCCCATTTGTCATTCTGCACATGTGGAGGCCACAACTGTCCACACCACCCCATATGAGACCTCACCTGTTCTCTAAAGAGAGCAAGGGCCACCTCTCCCAACTTCATGTCAACAATCTTCACAAATCTGTCTTGAACACGGCTGACATCCTTTCAAGTAAATCTCCACTGTCACCTTGCGGCTTCTTTGCTCTCTACCCGGCTCTTTGCAAACACTTAGTCCACAGCATGACGTAGGGGCCAGTGCCATTCCTGCCCAGACGCAGAACTTCACATTTGACACTGTTAAAATGCAGGAGATTCCTTTAACCCCTAGACTCCAGAACACTTGGACTGCTGGAACAACCAAGTGTGCCTTAAAACACTCCACCGTCTGCCAACTTGCTGAGGGAGAAACTCTCCTACTGCCCACATGTGAAACGAGAGTCCAGGCCCTCACAGCTGGCACAGATGGAAAGCCCAGACCAGCTGGACCTGCCTGTGAGACTTTGGGACCCCTCTGAAGACTACACCCATAAACCCAAACTCGTCAGTTCTACAGGCTGACCTCAATGATGACACCCCACCTCCCCAAATCCTGGTCACCTCTTTGGTCCCCGTTGACACACGCCATCAACACCAGAGCTTGGTCTCAAATACACGTTAAAGGAAGAATGACTGCAATGGAAGGGACAGCTCCTCATGCACAGCGCAGCCGCAAAGCCCAGACCAGCCTGACACGGCTCCCATGGAATGGGGCCCCGCTTCACAACACACCCACCAACTAAACGACATAAGGGCCACAAAATGACTGATGACGCCCATATTGGTCTTAGGATTTTCTTGTATATTTTGGTTGCTCTGACACACATTTTCAATGCCAATCCTCCCAAATACCAACTCTCACTTTAAAGCTGCCGCCAAGGTCAGATGGACACGGCTTCAAGAGCCGGACACGACACTGCAGCGTTGTGTGCAGGAAAATACTCCCCACATCATGACTCACAATCACTTGCCAGACAAAACTGATGATATCATTTCCGCTCACGTACCTTTACAGGGTACCAAGGTCAAACCCCTTTTTCAGAAATGCCAATGTCTGCAGTTCCTTCAACTGTTCCGCAAGTCTTTGTCTTATCCTTCTCCAGTTTTCCTGTCTCAGTTTCACACAGAGCCCAGCAATGGCACCCCAGAGTGTGACCTTGCTGGGCCCAGCTGAGACGAGCCCTACGGCTGAACCAACACAAGATATTGGACAGCAGGGGAGGCATCACAGGGATGGTTTCCCATATCCAGCAAGAAACGCTTGGCACAGGGACAAGTTTACAATAATGGCAATGGGACAGGGAAGGTAAGAATGGGATGGAAGGGAACACCCATCACCCCCAGAAGTGCTGCATAGCCCAGACGAGCTTGACATGGCTGTGGCCAAATGAGGACCCTCTGCACAAGACATCCAAAAACCACAGCACACCAGGTCCATGGGATGACTTCACTGATGACACGTCGCTCTAAAGAGCTCTTGTCACGTCTACAGCCCTCCCAAAACGCATCATCATCAACCGTCTTTGGTCTCTAATACTTGCATTTAAAAGTTGCCGCCAAGGTCACATGGATAGGGACTCAAAAGTAGGACATGACACTGCAGAGTTGTGGGAAGCAAAACACTCTTGACTGCAAGACTCACCACTCTGAGCCACCAAGGAACTGTGGCCTGCAAAATGCCCCAAGGCCATGGGACAAGGCTGTCCCGCCCCTCCACGACCAGCATAAAAGCTGGACCAGAGCCTCTGTCCCTCACACACTTCTCCTCACACCTTCTCCTCCAGCTCCTGCCAACAACAAGGTGAGCCTCAAACCACTGACCCTCCTGCTCCTTGAATCCCTGATCCTCCTACTCCTCAAAGCTCTGCCGTCTCTCCTCCAGCACACTCGGTGGCAGCCTCTGCAGCCCTCACCCCTCCCCACAGCCCCATACCAGCCTCTACACTCCCTCATAGTCCTGACACACTGCCCCACCCATTGTACCCCCTCACCACAGCCCTGCCTCACCCCCCTCTCTTCCAGGGACCCTCCACACCACACCCATGGCCTGCAACAACCTCTGCACTCCCTGCGGACCCACCCCGCTGGCCAACAGCTGCAACGAGCCCTGTGCCCTGCAATGCCAGGATTCCCGTGTCATCATCAACCCTTCCCCTGTGCTGGTCACCCTGCCAGGACCCATCATGACCTCCTTCCCCCAGAGCACCGTCGTCGGATCCACCTCCTCGGCTGCCGTGGGCACTGAACTCAGTGCCCAGGGACAGCCCGTCTCTGGGGGATTTGGCTTTGGCCTTGGCTACGGCCTGGGCTATGGCTACGGCCTGGGCTGCTATGGCAGAAGGGGCTGCAACACCTGCTGAAGACCCCCAGCACCACCCCTGACACCACCAGCTCAGGACGCAGGCAACAGCTCCTGCCAGCAAAGCACCTCGGCTGATGCTCCCTCTGCTTTTACCTCACACCTGATTCCTCAGCCTCTTCCTTCTCATCATCCTTTCACTTCAATAAATTTTTTCGTGCATCAGAACCTGAATTGCTTGCTCCTTTTTTTTGAATTCCCATGGCGCCACGTCCTCACTATGTGCAATTCCGTCACTCAACAATTCAATTGGATGGAAAAGGAGCAAAGAATATTTCCTAACAAATATATCCCCACCAGTAACAACCAACGCTGACATGGGAAACACAGAAGAGGGGGGACCTTCCAGAACATGACACAAGGCCATCACCCCGTAAACAAAAGGCTTTGACACAACAATTCTGTCCTTGGCACAGTTTGGCCAAACTCACTCGATGCCAGCACGGACTGGAAAAATTCCATTTGCAGCAGCACTCTTGAGTCCTCCCAGCAAAGACAGGAACAAAAGCATCCACTTGAACAGCAACTCGGGAAAGCAAATGCTTCCATCCCCTCTGCTCTAGCAGGCCCAGCAGGAGCAGCATTTCCAGCACTATCATCACTTCACTTTGGAGGCTCCTAGGAGAGGGAACCCATCATCTCCTATACTCTACGACCAGTCACAACCTCAGAAAAAAAAAAAAAATCTGCCCTCCTTAGCCCACGGAAGTCCATCTGTTTTCTCTTGTGTATATGTACAGTGCTGAGATGAGTGGAGCTCCCACACGCTTGTTACCCCCCCAGCCCAGCCTTGTCTCCTCAGGGTCCCAGCTCTCTCAGTCTCGCCTCCAGCAAAGATCCACCAGCCCTTGCACTATCTGGAGGCCCTCAAGTGCTCTTCATCCACTCCCCCGTTTGTCATTCTGCACATGTGGAGGCCACAACTGTCCACACCACCCCATATGAGACCTCACCTGTTCTCTAAAGAGAGCAAGGGCCACCTCTCCCAACTTCATGTCAACAATCTTCACAAATCTGTCTTGAACACGGGTGACATCCTTTCAAGTAAATCTCCACTGTCACCTTGCGGCTTCTTTGCTCTCTACCCGGCTCTTTGCAAACACTTAGTCCACAGCAGGACGTAGGGGCCAGTGCCATTCCTGCCCAGACGCAGAACTTCACATTTTACACTGTTAAAATGCAGGAGATTCCTTTAACCCCTAGACTCCAGAACACTCGGACTGCTGGAACAACCAAGTGTGCCTTAAAACACTCCACCGTCTGCCAACTTGCTGAGGGAGAAACTCTCCTACTGCCCACATGTGAAATGAGAGTCCAGGCCCTCACAGCTGGCACAGATGGAAAGCCCAGACCAGCTGGACCTGCCTGTGAGACTTTGGGACCCCTCTAAAGACTACACCCATAAACCCAAACTCGGGAGTTCTACAGGCTGACCTCAATGATGACACCCCACCTCCCCAAATCCTGGTCACCTCTTTGGTCCCCGTTGACACACACCATCAACACCAGAGTTTGGTCTCAAATACACGTTAAAGGAAGAATTACTGCAATGGAAGGGACAGCTCCTCATGCACAGCGCAGCTGCAAAGCCCAGACCAGCCTGACACGGCTCCCATGGAATGGGGCCCCGCTTCACAACACACCCACCAACTAAACGACATAAGGGCCACAAAATGACTGATGACGCCCATATTGGTCTTAGGATTTTCTTGTATAGTTTGATTTCTCTGACACACATTTTCAATGCCAATCCTCCCAAATACCAACTCTCACTTTAAAGCTGCCGCCAAGGTCAGATGGACATGGCTTCAAGAGCCGGACACGACACTGCAGGGTTGTGTGCAGGAAAATACTCCCCACATCATGACTCACAATCACTTGCCAGACAAAACTGATGATATCATTTCCGCTCACGTACCTTTACAGAGTACCAAGGTCAAACCCCTTTTTCAGAAATGCCAATGTCTGCAGTTCCTTCAACTGTTCCGCAAGTCTTTGTCTTATCCTTCTCCAGTTTTCCTGTCTCAGTTTCACACAGAGCCCAGCAATGGCACCCCAGAGTGTGACCTTGCTGGGCCCAGCTGAGACGAGCCCTACGGCTGAACCAACACAAGATATTGGACAGCAGGGGAGGCATCACAGGGATGGTTTCCCATATCCAGCAAGAAACGCTTGGCACAGGGACAAGTTTACAATAATGGCAATGGGACAGGGAAGGTAAGAATGTGATGGAAGGGAACACCCATCACCCCCAGAAGTGCTGCATAGCCCAGACGAGCTTGACATGGCTGGGGCCAAATGAGGACCCTCTGCACAAGACATCCACAAACCACAGCACACCAGGCCCATGGGGTGATTTCACTGATGACACCCCACTGTCCAAAGCCCTGGTCATGTCCACAGCCCTCCCAAAAAGCATCATCATCAACCGTCTTTGGTCTCTGATACTTGCATTTAAAAGTTGCCGCCAAGGTCACATGGATAGGGACTCAAAAGTAGGACATGACACTGCAGAGTTGTGGGAAGCAAAACACTCTTGACTGCAAGACTCACCACTCTGAGCCACCAAGGAACTGTGGCCTGCAAAATGCCCCAAGGCCATGGGACAAGGCTGTCCCGCCCCTCCACGACCAGCATAAAAGCTGGCCCAGAGCCTCTGTCCCTCACACACTTCTCCTCACACCTTCTCCTCCAGCTCCTGCCAACAACAAGGTGAGCCTCAAACCACTGACCCTCCTGCTCCTTGAATCCCTGATCCTCCTACTCCTCAAAGCTCTGCCGTCTCTCCTCCAGCACACTCGGTGCCAGCCTCTGCAGCCCTCACCCCTCCCCACAGCCCCATACCAGCCTATACACTCCCTCATAGTCCTGACACACTGCCCCACCCATTGTACCCCCTCACCACAGCCCTGCCTCACCCCCCTCTCTTCCAGGGACCCTCCACACCACACCCATGGCCTGCAACAACCTCTGCACTCCCTGCGGACCCACCCCGCTGGCCAACAGCTGCAACGAGCCCTGTGCCCTGCAATGCCAGGATTCCCGTGTCATCATCAACCCTTCCCCTGTGCTGGTCACCCTGCCAGGACCCATCATGACCTCCTTCCCCCAGAGCACCGTCGTCGGATCCACCTCCTCGGCTGCCGTGGGCACTGAACTCAGTGCCCAGGGACAGCCCGTCTCTGGGGGATTTGGCTTTGGCCTTGGCTACGGCCTGGGCTATGGCTACGGCCTGGGCTGCTACGGCAGAAGGGGCTGCAACACCTGCTGAAGACCCTCAGCACCACCCCTGACACCACCAGCTCAGGACGCAGGCAACAGCTCCTGCCAGCAAAGCACCTCGGCTGATGCTCCCTCTGCTTTTACCTCACACCTGATTCCTCAGCCTCTTCCTTCTCATCATCCTTTCACTTCAATAAATTTTTTTCGTGCATTGGAGCATGAGTTGCTTTTTCTTCTTTTTGAAGTCCAGTTGACTCACACTCTACCCTGGGCAATTCCAGCATGCAACCATTCTGTTGGATGGAAAAGGAGCAAAGAACATTTCTTAGCAAATATGTCCCTGTGGTAGTGTATTGATTAGTTAATCTAAGTTCCTTATGTTAGTGCGGATTTTTGGTTTTCCTGAGTCTCCCCCTTTCTCCGCTTGGCACCCTCCAACCTTAAACCATGCCCATTTCCATGTCAATCCTACCTTCACCCACTCCCTGTGTTGCAGATCCTTCTCTGGGTTACACCAATCCGAATGTCTATCTTCCCTAGGCGTCCCCTTCTTTCCACCTACTAAGTTGTCAATCCTCTTCAAGCCCTTTCCCCCTCTCTGCAAAGTTCTATGAGGTTGTTTATGCTATTGCTTGATTTGATGGATACCCTCCTCCCCTGCTCATTGATTGAGTTGGTTATTTGTCAGTTCCTGACTGGGCCCTCCTATGGTTTTCCTTAATTGGTCGGTGTCCAGTACACACCCTTTGTACCTTCCCCAGTGAAAACCCTGTTATCACCTGTGTGACGGCTCTTGTCCCTGCCTTCCCATCTGGGAATAAACCTCTCTTGGATACAGCACTCAGGAGTCCCTCCTTCCTTCCTTGCCATTGCTCTTTGGCACATTGTAACAGCTGGTGACAAATGGCCCTGCAGCAAAGAACAGTCACAGCCTTCCTGCTCTGCACTGCTACCCAAGCAATACAGGGCTTGGGGGCAGCCCCACGTCTTGGCACGATTCCTGCAGCAGCCTGGGCTGGCAGAAAGGGCTCTTCTAACAGCTGTGGCTGTGTCATGTCCTACCAGGAACAACCAACACTGACATGGACATGGGGAATGGGAGAGGAGGGACCTTCCAGAGCATAGCACAAGGCCATCAGCTGATCTCCCAAAGGCTTTGACACAGCAATTCTGTCCTGGGCACAGCTTGGCCAAAGTCACTCTATGCCAGCACACACTTGAAAAATTCTCTTTCCAGCAGCATTCTTGAATCCTCCCTTTGAACAGAGGAATAACATAATGAACTTGGGCAGGGACTCCAGAGCTCAAGAGCTTCCATCCCCTTCAGTCAAGCAGGCCCAGCAAGACCAGCATTTCCTGGAGTATGGCCAGTTCAGTTTTGGGCATTCAAGAAGAGGGACCCCATTGTCTCTTACACACACACTATAAACTTCTTGCCTTCTTTGCCCATGGAATTCCATCTATTTTCACTTGTGCACCTGCCTCCTTTTTCTTCATGCTTGCAGTGCTGACACCAGCTGGGGCCTCACACACTCGTGACACCCCCGGCCCAGCCTTGTCTCTCCTCAGGGTCCCAGCTGTCTCAGTCTCTCCTCTAGGAAAGATTCTCCAGTCCTTGCACTATCTGATTGCCCTCAACTGGTCTTCCTCCACTCCCCCATTTGTGCTTCTTCACCTGTAGAGCCCAGAAGTGTCCACACCACTCCACATGGGATCTCACCAGTGCTCTAAAGAGAGCAAGGGCCACTTCTACCAACTTCATGGCAACAGTTGTCTGAAATCTGTCTTGGACACAGTGACACCAATTGAAGTAAAGCCCCACTGCAACCTTCTGGTTGCTTTGTTCCCCACCAGCACCACAGTGTCCCTGTCAGAAAAACCACGATCCAGACTCTCAGCCCACAGCATGATGCAGGGCCCAGTGCTATTCTTGTTCAGATGTAGAACTTCACATTTCCCTTCCTTGAACTTTGGGAGATTCCCTTAACCTTCAGTCTCCAGGCCCTTCTGACTGGTGGAACAGCTAAATGGGGCCTCAGCCACTCCATCATCATCATCATATTTTGGGACCTCTCTTCACAACACACTCACAAACCTAAAACCATGAGTTCCACAGGCTGACCTCACTGATGTCACCCCACCTCTCCAAATATTGGTCACATCTTCAGTCCCCTTTGATACACACCAGCAACAACAGCCTTTGCTCTCAAACACTCACACTTTAAAGGAAGAAAGACCGCAATGGAAGGGGCAGCTCCTCATGCACAGCACAGCTGCAAAGCCCAGACCCGCCTGACATGGCTGAGATGGAATGGGGCCCCTCTTCACAACACACCCACAAATTTAACACCACAAGTGCCACAAAATGACCTCACTGATGACACCCATGTTTTTCTTGGGCTTTTGTTGTATATTCTAGTTTCTCTGACACATATCTTCCAAGCAAATCCTCTCAAATACCAACTCTCACTTTAAAGCTGCCGCCAAGGTCAGATGGACATGGCCTCAAGAGCAGGACATGACACTGCAGAGTTGTGGGGAGGAAAACACTCCCCACACTGTGACTCGCAAGGCTTTGTCAGACAAAACTGATATTATGATTTCCATTCAGGTTCTTCTAGAGAGTAACAAGGTCAACCCTCTTTTTATGGAAAATAAAGATCCACAGTTTCATCACCCGCTCCACATATATTGTCTCCTTATCCTTTACCACCTACGGATGAACCAACACAAGACTTTGGGGAGTATAGGGGGCATCCTTAAATCACAGGAATTGCTTTCCCATCTCCAGTGGGAAAGGCCTGGAATACAGAGAAGTTTAGAAATTTCACAACATGGTAGGGAGACAGAAAATGTGATGGAAGGGGACACCTGTCACCCCCCGAAGTTCTGCAAAGCTCAAATGAGCCTGACATGGCTGTGGTGGAATGAGGCCCCTCTTCACCACACACCCACAAACCACCACCATGATGATAACATCCCACCTCTTCAAAGCTCTGGTCACGTCTGCAGCCCTCCCAGACAAACAACATCAACAACACCCTTTGGTCTCTAATACTTGCCATTTAAAAGCTGCCATCAAGGTCATGGCCTCAAGAGTAGGACATGACACAGCAGAGTTGTGGGAAGCAAAACACTTCCCACCTCAGGACTCACCAGGCCTGCAAAATGCCCCAAGGCCATGGGTCAAAGTTGTCCTGCCCCTCGAAGACCTGCATAAAAGCCAGCCCAGAGCCTCTGTCTCTCACACACTTCTCCTGGCTACTCCCGCTCCTCTCGACAACAAGGTAAGCCTCGTGCCCCTGACCCTCCTATTCCTGCAGCCCTGACCTCTCTCTTCCAGCACACTCAGCCCCAGCCCCAGCAACCCTCACCCCTCCCCACAGACCCACAACAGCCTATATACTCCCTCACTATCCTGACACGTCTCACCTTGCAACCCTCACCCCTGCCCTGCCTCACTCCCCTCTCTTCCAGGGACCCTCCACACCACACCCATGGCCTGCAACAACCTCTGCACTCCCTGCGGACCCACCCCGCTGGCCAACAGCTGCAACGAGCCCTGTGCCCTGCAATGCCAGGATTCCCGTGTCATCATCGACCCTTCCCCTGTGCTGGTCACCCTGCCAGGACCCATCATGACCTCCTTCCCCCAGAGCACCGCTGTCGGATCCACCTCCTCGGCTGCCGTGGGCACTGAACTCAGTGCCCAGGGACAGCCCATCTCTGGGGGATTTGGCTTTGGCCTTGGCTACGGGCTGGGCTATGGCTATGGCCTGGGAGGCCTGGGCTGCTACGGCAGAAGGGGCGGCTACATCTGCTGAGGGTCCTCAGCACCATCCCTGACACCACCAGCTCAGGGCTCTGGCAACAGCTCCTGTCAGCAAAGTACTCTGGCCGATGGTTGCCATTGAAGCTCACATTGGATTCCTTCCACTCGCTGCTCCTGTCTATTCATTCTTTTACCTCAATAAATTTTTTCCTGCAGCAAAGCCTCAGATGCCTCCTTGTCTTCCTGTACCTGACTTCTTGCAGCTACATCCAGCACAGATACTTTGCCTGAATAGTTGCAGTCTCTGTTACACCATCCTCACTTTCAGTGGGGTCCCGGAACCACCCATGGAAGGTTCCATTTTCTTGTCCCCTCTTTCTGCAAGGGCCTTGGCTTACCAGGGTTCCCATGTCATCACACCCCTCTCTGTGTGTTCCTCAGCTGACTCAGGTGATGGTCATTGTCGCATTGTCCATCTGGCTGGACAGTCCCCATTCCACTTCCTTTGGAGTCTCCAGGCCAGGACCTCATGTTTGTTAGGAGGTCTTCAGCCAATCCCTGATGGAGATTTTCCTTTCCCTTTTCACTGCAAGGTCCCATTAAGGGGGTCTCCAGGCCACTCTCCTTCCTGTTCAGGGTCCCTGGATCATCTGTGCTGCTGACCCCAAGCCACCAACCCTCTGCTCTGAGGTCACACAGCACGTCCCCATTATGACTTGGCTCCCACCAAGTCACATTGTGGATTCCTGAGGCACAGCATGGAGACCAGGGAACAAGGTGCAGGAATAAGTTTGTGACTCTGTTGAGAAGATGGTGTCCCTTGTGCCACCTTCCTGCCTCTTTGCCTCCCAATTTTGACTCTCCAACATGGATTTTTGGGTCATAAAGATCTTTGGTCTCCCTTTTTTTTTTTTTTCTTTTTTTTTTTTTTTTTTTGCTTCTCACCAGTGACATTCACTCTTTTCTTCTCCTTTGATGTGGTTTTTTTTTTCTCTGTACAAAGGCTCCCAGCAAACAGGTGAGTTCTGGCCTGACACACGAGTTCAAAGTCTCCAGGGCTATTGGCAGCACTAAAATATTCATCAAAAGCAAATTAAAATAACATCTCTGGAGCAGCTGGAGCCCAGAGAGCCAGACAACTTCATGCACAGCTGGATTGAGATTTGGTTCAAAGAGGAAGAGTTTGCTGAGAAACAAAGCCCTTCCCTAAAATAAAAACTAAACAGTCCCAGCATCTGAGCTGGGAAAGGAGAGAGGGAATTCGTTTGGAACTGTTTGCCCTTTTTATTTCTTGATTTACTGTAAATAATGCATTTCCCACGGTTGCCCTTGAGGCATGAACTTCAGCTCATCTTAAAGCAAAGTCTAACCCATAAAAAGACCAATTTAAGTAATCCATGCTCTTATACTCATTCACCTTGGAGTTCATCCAGCTTGACATCAACACTTGGACTGAAACAAGAGCAGGATTTCACCTTCCCAAGGTCCTGGGACATGCCCAAGCAGCCAGGCCCAGCGGGATGTCTGCCTCATCCCAAACCTGCGCCAGAGACGCTCTTTTTGGGCACAGTCAGCTCACATGGGTTCCAGGGAACACTGGGAGGAGGCTGAAATCCACATCCACAGTGCCCTGTGCCCACATTCCTCTCTCCCATCCACCCTGGGAAATCCAGGTCCCTCGGGTTGCCCCCCACCCAGTTCTCTGGATCCATCCAAGGAGACCCCAAGCAGGTGGGATGGGCTGGAAGAGATGGCATCTCTTCCAGTATCTCTCCTGATGGGATTCACATCCACCCAGCCCAGAATAACCCCAAAGCCCATCACAGAGCAGTAGCAGGTTCATCTCCCTCTTCCAGAGGACTGGAGCTGACAAGACCTAATCCACAATGATGGTGGAAAGGACATTCTCATGTGGCAGCTGCTCCCAATCCCATATATGGGGTTTCTTGGAATATCTGTGGCCATCACCCCCATCCCTATCTTAATTTTCCCCCTCTGTGCTTTTGGATAACTCCCACCTCCAAAGGGCTGCACATTGTAGGGGGCAATCCCCAATCCCTATGGAAAATGGCACAGGTGATCCTGTGGGATAAGGCCTGGAAAAGGGGTCGCTGCTGGTGTGCTGCTCCCTAAAAAGAGCCCCAAAGCTGGAATTTTATTGGGAAGAGGTATTTAGAGCCCTCTCACCTGGGATCTTGGAGCTTGGCTGCAGACATAAAGCATCATCCTCAGACAGCGTCCACCTGGGATAGGCTGAAACCAGGAATCTCATACCCATCTGCCCAACTTTCCTACAAGGCATGGGGAGGGCAGAGCAGGGAGTGGGGCTGGACCCAAAACCGGGCCTGTTCCAGAGAAATAGGTCACCCACAAGGAAGCTTCGTTATGGAAACAACACCTCACATTAAGCAGCGGTTCTCCAACAGGATCTGGCCAAGCTACCCAAGCTCTATCCAGCTGGAAGGTCCTGAGATGTCCTCTGGATCATGTCACGCAGATGCCCTGCCCAGATGAGCTAATGGGTCTGCTCCGGGCTTTGATCCTTAAATCCCAAGGCCTTGTTAGATAACATCAGAAGCCTGGGTGATATTTCATTAAAAAACGAGTCCGTCCCATGTGGTCACCGCAACTTTATCCCTCTCCTCTGTGATCTTCCCTCATGCTCCAACATTTCTTTGGTAATTAGCCCCAGAATTAGCATATTTAAGTTCAAAATTACTACATTTAGTGCAACACCGTGGTTATTCAAGTGCTGTCACAGCAGCTCTTGGCTGCACCACCTCCCAGCAATTCCTTGGCCGAAACACGGGTTTATCCCTAATTAGTCTCCCAAAACTTGCAGGAGGCAGCAGGAAGATCTTATCCTCCCACCAGCATGTGGAAAATCTACTTTGGCTTTTCCCCCCTGTCGCTGGGAGTGTTCAAGGCCACATTGGAGCAACCTGATCTAGTGGAAGGTGTCCCTGCCCATGGCAGGGGGTTGGAATGAGATGATTTTTATTTATGGGAATGATTTTATTCCAACCCAAACCTTTTTACTCCATGATTTTGCTGCGAAGTGAGGTGGAAGCGTGGATGCAGATGGATCTGACTCATCCCAACATCAATGTGAGGTTTCTTCTTGCCAAACCTTAGTGTCTCTTGGAGGATGCAGGACAGACATGGAATTAGCTGGCATGGAGAAGGAGCTTCAGTGTCCATCCCTGGCTCTGTGGGTGAGATCAGCCAGAGAATCCTGGAAAACATCAGGTGGGAACAACACCAAGACTCCTGGGAGTGGGATTTTTGAGCTGGGAAAGGCCTGGACAGGTTGAGACCCAGCCAGCTGGAAGAGGGGATGGGCCCTTCCAGGGGACACAGGCACAAGGTGACATCTTTTAATATGCAAATGACCCCCTCAACTCCCAGCAAGGAAATTCCCAAGGATTCAGCCTTTCCTGAGACTTTCCCAGAGGAAAAGGGCACATTTCCAGGTCTCACACAGGAGAAAAATAATGAAAACCTGATATTTTATTGCTCCTCAACAGTGGGGCTATCCAGGGCTTTGGTGGGAGGAATGTGGGAATTCTTGGCTTGGTCTCAAATTCCACTTTCAAAATTTTAATTTAGAGCAAAGCCCTGCCTTTGCCTCACAAAAATCCTGAAAGAAAAGCGAGCTGGAAGTGGGGGTGGAGGGGGTGTCTTCAAAACCATCCCCCACCCACAGGAAAGCTCTGCTTGTTTTTAATCTCAGCTTAAGTGCATTTAAAGTGATTAAGATGTGTTCACATCGAAATCCCTTTTGATGAGCCCCTTTGGGGGGTGGGGAACCTGGGAACCCCCTTTCCCTGCACCCCCCTTTTATTCCTGCCATCCTTTCCTTGCTTCTGCACCCCTCCCCATGAACTTCCTTAAAAACCCTGTACCCTCTTCCCTGCACTTGCGCCTCCTTCCCTTCCACCCTTCCCTGTCCTTGCACCTCCATTCCCTTCCCTGCACCCCCTTTTCCTTCCTCCTGTTATAAATACATATAATATGATTGGCTTTTCACAAATATTGAAATGAATACTGTGTGTGATGTTAAAAAGTTATGTTGTATTAATATAGTGTGCTATAAATGTATATTATAAAAATGAATGCTATATGTATTAAAATACAGTTTTATTGCTGCTATTAGCAAAGCTTATATATAGAAGTAAGATAACTAATATGTAATTAATTATACTTTGAACTAAACAGCCTTATTTAAGATAACATCCAGCAAACATATGATAAAACCCCTGCTACTAACATGCCAACTATCAATGCCAACCGTCTGTAGAAGGTAAAAACCAAAACCCAAGCTAAATGTAATAACAAAAACACAACTAAAAAACATGCATGCTCTAAAAAAGCAAACTCAAAATCCCCCATACTAAACAGTTCCTAAAATATGAAAGCTAGTTTGTAAAAATGTTTGAATATACAACAAACTAATGCAATAAAAAAGGTATTTTTAAAAAGCCTCTAAAATAACAAGCTGTGCACTTAGCTAAATACCAACTCACCCAGCCTAGTCATACTTTGCTTTTTTTCTGTCTCCTGTCTTATTTTTTATTAAACTTATCTCTTAAAATTAACCAAAAAAGTAAACCTCGTTTTTTCACTCCCCCTTCCTTTTTCCTTGCACCTCCTTCCCTCCCCCTGCACCTCATTTCCCCACTCGCACCTCCTTCTCTTCCTCTGCACCCCCTTCCCTTATCCGTCCTCACTTCCCAAACCCCCCTCCCCTGCGCCCGGGCGGACTACATTTCCCGACGAGCCACGCGGCAGCGCCCGGTGACGGCGGCGGAAGAAGCCGAGCGCAGCCGAACCCTCACCAGGCCGAGGCGAACCGAGTCGAGTGAAGCCGAGCCCCCAACGAGCCGAGCACAACCGAACCTAAGCGAGCACAGCCGAGCCCGAGCCGATCCAACCTGAACCCGCCCCGAGTCGAGAGCAGCCGAACTCAGCCGAGCGTATCCGAGCGCAGCCGAGTGGCCCCGGATCCTGCCGAGGGTAAGACGCGCCCCTCACCCCATTAAGGGACATTTTGGGGGACAGGAGCCCCCCCAGGCCGGTGGGGAGGAGAAGCGGGGGGTCTCCAAAGTGGGAGGACAGCACGGTGGGGGGGGAAGGGGGACGGGAGGTTGTGGGTTGGAAGGGTGGGGGGGGGGGGGGACACGACACGCTGAGGGACGGGAGGGGGTGCGGGGAGATGCGGGTGCAGGAGCGGGATTTGGGGTGCAGGGAAGGGGGGGGACTTAGTACTGGGTTGAGAGCCGGGATTTGGGGTGCAGTGCTGAGGTTTGAAGGGCAGGGGAGGCGTGGGATGCAATCCTGGGTGCAGACCTGGGATTTGGGGTGCAGGGGAGCTTTAGGTTGCAAGCACAGGGTTTGGGGTGCAGGGGGGAATTTGGGGTTCAGGGGGCGATCTGGGGTGCAGACCGGGGGTGCAATGGGAGATTTGGGGTACAGAAAGATCTAGGGTGCAGGGGGAGATTTGGGGTGCAGACACAAGACTCGGAGTTCAAGAGTAGATGTGGGATGCAGCCCTGAGGTGCAGGGGGAGATTTGGGGTATGGAAGGCAATTTGGGGGTACAGAAGGAGATTTGGGCACACACCTGGGGGTGCAGGTGCCCCGCCCTTTCCAGAGGCTGAGCAGTGCCACGTGGCAGATCCGGCCCTGCCCCAGGTGGCCTCCAGCTGAGGACTTTCATCCCGGTCACAGCCAAACACTCCCCTTTTTGCCAGAAATGGAGAAATTTTCCCCAAAAAAACCTGATTGTGCCTGCCTGGGACCTGAGTGATGCTCGTGGGTGCCCATACCAGGGTGGTCCATCCTAAGGTGATCCCAGCTTGTCCCTCTGGCTTCTCCCACAGGGTTTTGGCCATGACGGAGGTGAGCAAGCGCATCCTGGTGACAGGTGGCACCGGCTTGGTGGGCAGAGCCATCGAGAAGGTGGTGGCCGATGGAGAGGGGCGGCCGGACGAGGAGTGGATCTTCGTGTCCTCCCGAGATGCCGATTTGACGTGAGTTGGGTTTTTCCTTGAAAAACCTGGAATTTATCAACCCCAACAAACCCCAAAATTTCCTGCCCCTGCATTTCTTTTTTTTCCCTTGGAAACACCCCAATCTGGTCTGGTGATCCCAAAATTTCCCATTTCAGGATTGTGTTTTTCCTTGGAAATGCCTCATTTTGCTCTGTCGACTCCACCAAATCCCAAGTTTTCCCATTCCAGTCCTTGATTTTTTCTTCAAAACAACCCAGTCTGCTCTGTTTACCCTGAGAAACCCCAAAATTTCCCATCCCAGGATTTGTTTTTTCCTCAAAAAGACCCCAGTCTGCTCTGCTGACCTTACTGAACCCAAATTTTCCCATCCCAGGATTGGGTTTTTCCGTTGGACTCTCCCCAGTCTGCTCTGGTGACCCCAAAATTTCCTATCCCTGGATTTGGGTTTTCCTTTGAAACACTCCAATGTGCTCTGTCAACCCCACTGAATCCCAAGATTTCCCATTCCAGGATTTGATTTTTCCTTGGAAACAACCCAATCTGCTTTGTTGGCCCTGAAAAACCTCAAAATTTTCCATGCCAGATTTTGGGTTTTCCTTGGAAAGACCCCAATCTGCTCTGCTGACCTCACCCAATCCCAGATTTTCCCATCCCAAGATCGGGTTTTTCCTTAGAAACTCCCCAATCTGCCCCCACCAAACCCCAACATTTCCTCTCCTAGGATTAGGTTTTTCTTCAGAAACACCTCAATTTGGTCTGCTGACCCCACTGAATCCCAAAATTTCCCATTCCAGGAGCAGCTCTGAGACCAAAGCCCTGTTTGAGAGGCACAAGCCCACCCATGTCATCCACCTGGCCGCCATGGTTGGAGGCCTCTTCAAAAACCTCCGCTCCAACCTGGATTTTTGGGTGAGCACATCATGGAATTGGTACTGTCAGGATCCCTGTGGGTGCTGTGCTCCCTAAATTGCGATGTGGGCACACAGGGATGTTGCCTGGTCTGCTCCCAGAGCCAAACCAGAGCCAAACCAGTGGTTTCTGGAGTTATTAATGAGTTGTTGGTGAAGGAATTTGGGGATCCCTGACCCCACGATCCTGATAAATGTCCCCTTTCCCAGAGGACAAACATCCACATCAACGACAATGTCCTGCACTCAGCCTATGAGTCAGGGGTGCAGAAGGTGGTCTCCTGCCTCTCCACCTGCATCTTCCCAGACAAAACCACCTATCCCATCGATGAGACTATGGTGAGAATCCCCATTCCCACACAAAATCCAGGGAAAGTCCCAGCCCTGCTTAATTTATCCACTCTTATATTCCCAGATCCACAACGGGCCACCTCACAGCTCCAACTTTGGCTACTCCTATGCCAAGAGGATGATTGATGTCCAAAATAGGTCAGCTGGGGATGTGGGAGCACCCATTGGTTTTCAAGGCAAGGGGAATCCAGTGAGATTTCCAGGTGGAAGTTGGGGAGATACCTGGGCTCAGCAGGTGAAGGTGCTGCTGACTGGGTTTTTTTGGGGGGCACATCAGTGCTGGAGTGGGGGGGGACTTGACAGCCCACCCACCATCCCTTCCCTGCTCTCATCCAGGGGTTATTCGGAGCAGCATGGCCAACGCTTCACCGCCGTCATTCCCACCAACGTCTTCGGACCACATGACAACTTCAACATTGAGGACGGCCACGTCCTGCCAGGGCTCATCCACAAGGTCTACCTGGCCAAACGTGAGGGTGGCAGGACTTCCAGGGATTTTTCGGGGGAGAAACAAAGGGTTTTCTCTTTCCCACCTGCTCTGTGGGGTGGTTAGAGGTGGCTCTGGTGGTCATGGCTCCTTCTTCCTGCAGAGTCCAACTCTGCTCTGACCGTCTGGGGAACGGGCAAGCCCAGGAGACAGTTCATCTATTCCCTGGTAGGTGTGGCTTTGGGAAAGAGGGAATGGGGCTGGACAACCAACTAGCAGGACCCCAGAGGGGTCTGAACCCTCCTGGCTTGTCCTGGGCCATCTTCAGAGTTGTGTCCCCTTGGGACTGGAGGGCTGGGGGACATCAGTGACCCCTCCAAGAGTTGTCTGCTCTTCCACAGGACCTGGCCCGACTTTTCCTTTGGGTCCTGCGGGAATACGATGAGGTGGAACCAATCATTTTGTCAGGTAAGCCCTGGCTGCCCCCCAGAAATCCCCTCTTCCAGAGGGAACAGCCTCTGGAACTAGGGAGGGAACACGATCCTTCCCTTCTCCACAGTGGGAGAAGAAGATGAAGTCTCCATCCAGGAAGCAGCAGAGGCCATTGCAGAGGCCATGGAATTCGGAGGAGAGCTTGTTGTATCCTTCACAAAAGGCTAAGCCCCTCTTCCCACCAGCTCCCCTGGGGGATTCCATGATCCAGAGGATCCTTCCCACCAGAGGAGGAAATGCAAGACCTGTTTTTCCTCCTTAAGCCTTCCCATTCCAGTTTGACACCACCAAGTCCGATGGGCAGTTCAAGAAGACGGCCAGCAATGCCAAGCTCCGGCGGTACCTGCCCGAATTCCAGTTCACACCTTTCAGGAAAGGTGAGATGGGGGAAGTCTCCAGGAGACACTGGGGGTCCTACCCCATGCCATCAGCCTTGGTGGCATCAAGGTGGTCCATCCTTTCCAGATGAGGAATGAGGGTGGTGAAACACTGGCATGGGTTGCCCAGGGACCTGGTAGTTTCTCTACCCCTGGTCAGGTTTGATGGGGCATGGAGCAACCTGGTCTCTTGAGAGGTGTCTCCTTGCGTGGTGGTTGGATAAGAAGACCTAAAAAAGTCCATTCTAACCCAACCTATCCCATGATTAAATGCCCAAAATCCATTCCCAAGGCCTCAAACCCATTCCATGATTCTATGACCAAAATCTGTTCCCAGTCCTCAAACCCATCCTGTGATTCTATGACCAAAATCCATTCCCAATCCCCAAACCCATCCCATTTTCTCCCTCCCCAGCTGTGAAGGAAACCTGTGCCTGGTTCAACGCCAACTATGCCAACGCCAGGAAGTGATGGCATCAGGACTGGCATCATCCTCTTCAACTCAGGGTTGTCCTTTGCTGGGGCAGAGGACGGGGCTGGGGGGCTGACAGTGACGTTTCCAAAGTAAAAATGGGAATAGCTCCTACATTCCTGCCCCACTGTTCAGAGTGGCGCAGGACACCCAGGGCAGGGGGGAGGAAGGTTGGGGCATCCCAAAAAGATCCCAAATCAAGTGGTAGGAGCCAACTGGAGCCATCGCTGCGGCTGTGTCCAAGAGGGTGGTGGCTCTGAGCTGTTAATGAGCTACACTAATTATCTGCAATTAGGTGTAATAAAGGGAAGGCAATCAGGATTCCAGGGCATGGAAATGACAGCAGGGAATTTTCTGCTGCTCTTGGTACATGGGGATGATCCCACAGGCCCCTATCTCAGGATAGGAATGGGAAAGACTCCAGCTGTAAATGTGGCATTTATTAAAATATATGCAAATAGCATAAACTGGTGGGATAATGAACATCTGCCCTGCACCCACATCCAGTGGCATCCTTAGGGTCCGTGTTCTCCACCAGGATCTGGATTAGCCATAAAAAGGGTTAAAACCCCTCTGGGAGGGGGTAGAGGGTCAAAAATGGGGGGATGAATCCATGGCCAAGCTGCTGCTGCTGGTGTGGATGTGGCAGTATTCCTGCCCGGGAATGGCTTTCTTCCGGCACCGCTGCCCAGCCCTGGTGAGTCCCTGGCACGGGGACCTACAGAGGAGACACCCATCAGCACCCCAGGAAGTCACCAGCAGCGGGGTCTTCCCCTGAGGTGACACCAGGCCATGGAGAAGGGACATTCTGGGTGGTTGGTGCTCACATGTTGGCCCTCGGGCTGCAGGGTTTGGGTTCCCAGAGCTTCCCAGCATCCATGACCGGCTGTGGTGCCACCTGGTTTTGGAAAAAGGGGGTTCCTGCAGATGTCCCTTGTCCCCTGGAGTGCCTTGGCCATCTTTCAGGACTCCCTCTTCCATCCCAGATTCCTCTCTGTGTCATGTCCCCAGTCTGTCTGTCTCCCAATGGGTTGTCCCACAACCAGAGGTGCCACCATGGTGAGGACACCCCAAACTTGGAGGACCTGACCCTCAGGGAGACTCAGCTGGCCCCCAGGAGCAGTTTTGGGGGACAACACCAACATGGGGACATCCCACACAGCACCTTACCCCACACGAACTCGGTGTTGTCCTCTGGCCATCAGGGCCAGGTGGCACCCGCCCTGCAAATCCAGGAATGTCCTTGGCAACCTCTTGGGGCTGCTCCAGGTGTGAGGGCTCTGCAAGAACATGGCAGGGGTGGAGATACCCTGCCACTGCTCCTGTCCCCAGGTGGTGACATTCTGGGGTGGTAGCACATGCCCTGGCAGAGCTTGGGGACACTCTGGGATAACACACGTCCCAGCACAAGATGGGGACATGTCATTACTTCAGATCTATGTCCTACAGCCACCAGACCCTCCCACCTTGTCAGCACCTCTCACCTTGCAGGCAGCTTATCTCCATCCTGTCCAGCTCCTCTTGCAGCACCTCCATATCACATTCCCTGTGTGGAAGAAAGAAAAGCAGAAACGCATCACCTTGGTGGCTTCTGTGTCACCACCACAATGGAGACATGCACCTCTCCAGCCTCTCCACATCCTTCTCTGAGCAGAAACAGGTCAGGGAGTTGGGAAGAGGTGCTCAAAAGACATAGGAAAACAATCGGGATATGTCCCATCCTTCCCTAGAGACCTCTGCCAGATGGCTTTAGGATGGGACACCCAGGGATGTGACATTGAGCAGAAAGAGGACGTGGAGTTGGGATGAAATGCCCAAAAGCCATAGGAAAACCATCAGGATGTGTCCTGTCCTTCCCTGGAGACCTCTGCCAGATGGCTCCAGGATGGAACATCCAGGATGGGAAATCCAGGACAAGGCACCAAGGATGGGACACTGAGGATGGAACATCTGAGCAGAAATGGGGCAAGGTGCTGTGATGAGGTGTCCAAAAGCCATAGGGAAGCCACCAAGATGTGTCCTGTCCCTTCCTGAGAACTTCTGCCAGATGGCTCCAGGGTGGGAAACCCAGCAGCAGCTCCCAAGGGTTCCATGCAGTCTCCTCAACCATCTCCTACCTCTCTGGGGTGGAGGTGAGCCGGTACCGGGGCTCTTCCTGGGGAACCACTGGCTGGATCCTTCCAGCAACATGGCACACAGATACCACCAGCCAATGCCCTGTGGGAAAACAAGAGGGTGGGAGAGGACAGAGCTCCCCCCCAGGGTGGTGTATCCCCATCCAGGTGTTCCCACACTTGTCCCCACCTGCCACAGCAAGGACCAGGAGGGTGAAGATTCCTGGGATGCTGAGGGTGCTGGAAGCGAGGAAGAGGAGGAGAAGGATGGCCCGGAATGATGCTGGCACCAGTGGGAGAAATAGGAGCATGAAGAATGAGCCATGTGGGATGCAGGAGGAGGTGGCACTTTGGCTGTGACCTGCGGGATGGAGAAGAAGAGCCTGATGTTGGCACTCACCAGCTCCCATCAATCCTCCAGCACCCATTCCTGCTCACCATCCAGGTCAGGGATGGCTTTGAGGTGCTCCAGGTGCTTTTCCAGACGGCTTTGTGCATCTTCCAAGGCTGTCAGCATCATTTCCAGGCTCTGGTTGACCCTCTGCAGCTTCTCCATCACCTCCTGAAGGAGCAGGATGCTCTCTGCATATAGAAAAGATGGATACAGCAGCGGGATGAGCCAGGGAAGATGCACCCTGGTGTGAAAAAAGCTGGGAATGGGATTTGCTGTGTTCCCACCTGGTTGGGGATGAACATCCTGAGTCCTTTCCTGCTCCTGATGGAAGTTGAATGGGACAACCTGGTGTCCTCCTCGGAGCTCTGCAGCCCCATGGCTGCTCACATTCCCTGTGGGGAGGGAAAAGAGGTTGGATCAGTCCCAAAGTGGGATATGGGAATGTTGCAGCATCCCAGCCCTGGCTTGTACCCATCTGGTGGATGATGTTCTGCACGAGCTGCACCGCAGGGGTCTCATCCAGCGCCAAGCTCATCCGGGTCTCCCAGAGCTCCTCCTGAGGTGAAAATTTGGGGAGTGATGATGGGGGAATGCTTTTTCTCCCCATGGACACCCCCAAAACGAGCCCTTGGCACCCCTGGGTGCTCCCAGCACAGGACGAGGAAACAGAGGAGGGGGTTTGGGGATGTAAAATATGGAAAAAGATGTGAACTCGCCTCAGAATTTGGCCTTCACCCCCCAAAGAACCATCCCTACACCAAGCAAAGAGGCTGTCCAGGATGGGGGATCCCAGAATTCCAATTTCCCAGCTGGGGAGAGTCCCACAGCCACCGGACAGTAACAGGAGTCCAGGTGTAACACCACCTGGGATGTGGCTTCATCCTGGAACTGGCTGTCACCCGTGATCGTCTTGAGTGGGATGTGTGGGGGGAACCTCAGCTTTGGGTGGGGGTCCCCACCTTCTCGGGGGGGGCAGCAAGGCCCAGCCACCTCAAAAACCCGGCAGTGGCACAGAGGAGCAGCACAGCCCAGGAGCTCTGGAGCAGCATGATGGGAATGGAAGCGGTCCTGTAGGGAAAAGAGGGTGGGGAGAAGCCCCCCATACTCATGGATAAATTATAGGACCACCCCTCCCCAAATTTCGGGGACCCACGCCACTGAGGGAACCTCCCATAGTCTCAGTGATGCCGGTGGGTGAGGGTGCTGTGGGAAGAAGAGGGTGAGGAGCACCCTGGAGTGGGAAGCAGCTCCCACATCCACGGACAAATTAGGGGACACCTCCTCGGCGAGTAGCCCCACAAACCCGTGGATGCCGGCGGGTGGGGGACCCGTAGCGGGAGGAGAGTGGGGAGCACCTCCCACACCCACAGACAACTTTGGGGACCTCCCCCACGCCAAATTTAGTCCCCACCCCTGTGGCGGGGCACCCCCGTGGCCCCGGGGTGCCGGGGCTCCGCTGAGCGCTGCGGGGAAAGTTTGAAAAGGTCTGGGAACAGTCGGGAATTCCCTGCAGGAGCCCTACGCGCGGACACGCACGGACACGCACGGACCACGTGGCACCCGCGCTTGCGCAGTTTCCCCTCCTTAGCCCCTTTTACCCCGCCTCCTAAGGCGGCTCTACCAATAGGAGAGCGGGGTGTGGTTATGCGGGGCCAATCAGCGCTGGGGGTGTGCCTCCGGGGGGCGTGGCCTCGCGTAGCGATGGAGGCGTCCGAGCTCTGGGTCGGGTTCGTGGGCGCCGGGCGCATGGCCGGGGGGCTGGTCCGAGGGCTGCTGAAGGCAGGTACGGGATGGGGAGCGACCGCAGGGCACAGCGCAGGGGAGGGGATGTGCGGACAGGCCTGGTCTGGCGCCTTCCCGGCATCCCTGCGCGTCCTGTGCCGCGGGGATGTGTGCGGGGACGTGGGGACAGCGCCGGTCTGGACGCTTCCTGCACTCCCTTCCCTGTTGTCTAGTGGAGGGACGTGGGGACAGTCGCGTCCTGACCCGTTCCCAAAGTCCCTGTCCCCGGGTCCCTGTCCTCCAGTGCAGGGACGTGGGGACAGCCCTGTCCTGGCCCGTTCCCAAGGTCCCAGCCCTTCCCCAGGTCCCAGCGCTCCATTGGAGGGACATGGGGACAGCCCTTGCCTTGGCCCCTTCCCAAGGTCTCAGCCCTTCCCCGGGTTCCTGTCCTGCACTGGAGGGACACGGGGACAGCCCCTTCCTGCCACTCTTCCCTGCTGTCCCTGTCCTACAGATTAGTGTGGGGACATGGGGACAGCCTTTTTCTGCACCTCTCCCCAAGGTTCCTGCTCTCCCCAGCGTCCCTGCCCCCTGTGAGGTCCCTGTCCCCTACATCAATGTGGGGACATTGGGACAGCCCTGTCCTGCCTCTCTGCCTGACATCCCTGTCCCACAGATAGTGAGGGCACAGTCCTGTCCCTGCTCCCTGTGTGTCCCAGATTGTCCCTGTCCCATAGCACAGTGTGGGGATAGCCCTGCCAATTAGGGCCACCTCCATTGTCACTACACCCTGACACAAGTGAGTACTTGTGCCAGCCACACCAGCAGGACCCATCCCCAGTCCCCTTTGCTCCATGTCCCCCTGTGGGCTGGTGCTGAGTTTGGAGGAATCACATCCCAGTGGAAATCAGGGTGTCTGGGCTGTGCCGGCGTGTCCCCCCCACCCCGGGGCCACCCTGGCCACTCACCCCATTCCCCTGTGTCCCTCAAGGGAAGGTTCCAGCCAGCAACATCCTGGCCAGCGCTCCCTCAGACAAAAACCTGGATGCTTGGCAGGTGAGTGGGGTAATGGGGGTGGGAGATGTTGGGGTGTCCCTCACTGTGGGGTCAGAGCACCCTTTCTCCCCACACTGGGGTTTGGCTCATCCTTCCTAGGTCTGGGTGAGATCCAGGCAGGGCCTCGGTGGCTTTGTGACTGGAGCAGGTCCCCAGGCCGTGTCCCTGCCTCTGGACATGCTGTTACCGTGGGGGTCCTGGTTTTGGGGTGCTGTTTTTGGGGGTGCCAGGCTGTGATCCCTCTCCCTGTCCCCGGGCAGGAGTTGGGCTGCCGGACCACGCACTGCAACCTGGAAGTGGTGCACAGGAGCACCCTGGTCTTCCTGGCCACCAAACCCCACATCCTGCCGGGTGTCCTGGAGGAGATCCGTCCTGCTGTGGGCCCCTACCACATTGTTGTGTCACTGGTGGCTGGTGTCACCATCCAGACACTGCAGCGGGTGAGACTCCTTTTCCTTTTCCTTTTCCTTTTCCTTTTCCTTTTCTTTTCCTTTTCCTTCTTCTTTTCTCCTTCTCTCCTGATCCTCCTTCTCTCCTTTTCCTTTTGCTTCCCCTTTTTCCCCTCTTTCTCTCCTCTCCTTTTTCCTCTTCTTCCTTCTCCTCTTCCTCCTCCTCTTCCTTCTCTCCTCTTTTTTCCTTGTCCTCATCCTTGTTCTCCTCCTTTTCCCTTGTCCTTTTCCCTTCTCCTTCTCTCCTGCTCCTCCTCTCCTTTTATTTTGCTTTCCCTTCTTCCCCTCCTTCTCTCCTTTTTCCTCTTCCTCCTTCTCATCTTCCTTCTCCTCTTCCTTCTCCTCCTTCTCTTCCAGCTCCTCTTCCTTCTCTCCTCCTTTTTCCTTGTCCTCATCCTTGTCCTCCTCCTTTTCCCTTGTCCTCATCCTCCTCCTTTTCCCTTCTCCTTTTCTGTTCTCCTTCTCCTTTTTCTCTTCCTTCTTCTTCACTTCTCATTCTCCTCTTCTTCCTTTCTTTCTCCTCCTCTCCTTTCCTCCTCTTCCTCCTCCATTTGCACCCAGGCCCATGCAGGACACACTGCTGTGGCCTTGTCCCCACCCGGCTGCACCTCCAGTTCCCTCCCTGTGCTCCTCACTTCTCCGCCAGCCTGATGGGTGACAGCCCCCGGCATGTCTGGTCACCCTTGGGTACTTCCCGGGGCTGGCATCCCTTTCTCCCATCCCCATCTTTTCCCAGCTCCTCCCGCCCAGGACCAAAGTGCTGCGGATCATGCCCAACCTGCCCTGCGTGGTGCAGGCAGGGGCCATGGTCTTCTCCAGGGGCAGCAACGTGGGTGATGAGGAAGCGGCGCTCCTCAAGAGCCTCCTGTCCTCCTGCGGCCTCTGTGAGGAGGTCCCCGAATCCTACATTGACATCCACACCGGCCTCAGCGGCAGTGGGGTGGCCTACGTAAGCCAGGGGGACAAGGGACACCGTCCTGGGGTTTGGGGTGCCCCCCTTGCCCCAGGCTCACCCCTGGGTGCTCTCTTGTCTCCAGGTGTACCTGTTTGCCGAGGCGCTGGCCGAGGGTGCGGTGAAGATGGGAATGCCGGGCGCCTTGGCCAGCAGGATCGCGGCGCAGACGCTGCTGGTGAGTCCTTGGCACACGCTGGCATTGCTCCCCTCCCCTCCTGCCCCTGGGCTCCACAACATCCATCGGGATGAGGGAGGAGGTGCCGGATGCAGCCCTGCCTCAGTTTCCCCTCTTGGAAGCAAAAACAAGGCCACCAGAAGGGCGAAGGGCATGGTGGTGGGACACTCCCTTGCCATGGGGGTGTTGGGATGGCAATGCCATCCAACCGTGGGGAGGGGAATTTGGGAAGTCCCAAATCTCACCTTCTTGGTGTCCTGGTGTCCCATAGGGTGCAGCGAAGATGCTGCTGGAGACGGGGGAGCACCCTGCGAAGCTGCGGGGGGACGTCTGCACGCCTGGGGGCACCACAATCTACGCCCTGCACCAGCTGGAGAAGGGAGCGCTCCGGGCCACCGTCATGGATGCCGTGGAGGCGGCCACCAACCGGGCGTGTGACATGGCCAAGGACTAGTGGACGAGCCCCTTCTGGGACAGGAGGGGTGATGGGGACCAAAGCGAGCTCCTCTGAGGAGTAGGGGGATCCTGAGATGTTCAGGATGAGGGTGGGAGTAGTGTGGACATGTGTTACCTCTGCAGGGCTGGAACCAAATAAACGTGGCCAGAGCAATGGGGGGGGTGTGGCTTTTTGTGGTCCCTGTGGTCCTGGGGGGCTGTGGAAGTCACCATGGGGTCACTGCCATGGGGAAATCATGGATGTGTGATATCCATGATTTCCAGGGATGGAGCTGGTGCCACGCTGGATCCATGCTCACTGGGGATGGTGCTGGCACCAAGGTCACCAAGGATGAAGCTGGTGCAGGATGTGTGGCACTGGGGAGAGACTTTTAGGAATGAGGTGATCCCAATTTAATCCTGCTGGGGCTGGGAGAATGGCTGCATCCCTGTGGTCAGAGTCACATCCATGAGGATGCTTCCAGCATTCCAGAACTATAGGTGAGAGCTCTGCCAAAAAACCTGTACCTCCCTGGCACCAGGCAATGGGATGGAAACCCTGATCTGCTCCCAGCTCAAGGAATATTGAGGGAGTAGAAACTCAAACTTGCCCATCAGGAGAGGATCTGAGCCTTTTCCATGCCCTGATAAAGCTCTGCTTGCCTCCTGGCACCTGCATGGATGCAACTAGTGATGATTTGGGAACTGCTTTGGGGATGAAAAGGTTTTTTTCTGGGCAAGACATCAGTGGTGGGAACATCTGGATGCTGAGCCCTCACTTTGGATAAGGGCCTGGAATGCCAAGACAAAGGGGAATGGCTTCCCACTGCCAGAGGACAGGGTTAGATGGGATATTGGGAAAGAATTCCTCCCTGGGAGGGTGGTGAGGAACTGGGATGGAATTCACAGAGATGCTGTGGCTGCTCCATCCCTGGAGGTATCCAATGCCAGACTGGACTAAGCTTGGATCAACCTGGGGTAGTGTAAGGTGTCCCTGACCACAGCAGAGGGTTGGAATTTGATGGCCTTGCAGGTCCTTTCCAACCCAAACCATTCCATGATTTGATATTCTCACCCCCCCAAACCAGTTCAAAGACCTCCAGCCCAGCATCTTCTGCTGATCTTTGCAACATTTTTGTCACACAACTGAAGCCTCCTTTTGTTCACAAACTCTTGTTTGAAATGAGCCACATCCCAATCTCCAAAATCTTTATGTGGGGTGACTTTGGTGTAAAAGATAATAAAAATAAATGTGATTTTACATGATTACACCCCACTGGCATGAAGAAGGCCACACTGAGAGGACACAATCCCATGAAGATCCCCCCGGTGCCACCCTAAATCTCTCTGGGATGGCTCCACATGACAGTTCACAGATGACAACCTCCACGTGGGAATAAAAATCCATTTAATTTCCATAAACTCTGCAGCAAGGAGACAAAGACTCAACAAGTAAAAACCCCCACCCGCCTGCTGACACGGGGGCATGGCAGCACTGAGGAGTTAATTTAATTTCCCTTTTCCAATAATTTGGCTAAACACCCTAAAATTTCATCCAAGTCAGGTGAGGAGCTGCTAAATTCCTATCAGATGCCCCCAGTATTCCAATGGGGTGCTGGGAGCCTCCCCTGCTCCAACATCAACTCACCCAGATGCATCCTCCAGGCCTGGCCACCCCAAAACCCCTTGGGGAACACCTCAACCCCCCATCCTTGGGAGCCTTCAGCTCCTTGAGGATGCTCAGATGATGGTACCTGGTTCGGCAGGTCTCCGTGGTCCAGGTGTTCCCAGCTGTGATGGGAATGATGGAGGTGACTCTCTCTCCTGGATGCCACCTAAGTGTCCCTTTCCCAATCCAGTGCCTGTCTTAAACCAGCCCTAAACCATCCTGGTTTAAGACGATTCTGTTTTGGCTGTGCGAAGGGCATCACCAACCTCTTCCAAGGTGGAATATTTCCCCTGCAGCACCGCGGGAGTGATCCCTGTCCAGTGATCCCTGTGCCCACCTCAGCCCTGCTCTGGGATTTGGGGATTTTTCAGTGTAACATTTTAGTGTTACATTTCAGTGTAACAGCCCCTATTATCCCAGAGAAGCTGAGCAGGTCCTTCCCTCACCCCTTCTCCCATGGAATTAAGGGAACTGGGCAATTTTGGGTGGGGGGGACATCTACCCCCTTTCTGGCAGTACCAGTTACCAGGGGCCACAAGGGACGTAAAAAATAGCACCTCCTAAATATGTTTAGGTAAGGAACAATCCTGGAATTTGAGTTGTCGCACAAAAAAATCCCCTAAATTGTGACCCACAGGCATCTGGGCTTCCTGATCCCCAGGGAGTCACCGTCACAGAGGGGTGAGTGGCACCTCCACCGCCATCCCCCTGGGACAACCAGGGTGTCCCCAGCTCTGTGGCCAACCAGAGGTGGTTGGTAGCCAAAAAAACGGGGGTTAGCACTGCTCTAGGATTGGGGGCTGCGGCCACGGCGCAGCCGCTGGGCCGTGGAGATGAGGGAGCGCAGCTGCACCAGCTTGAGTGGCCCCACTTCCCGGGGGTCCTGTCCCTCCAGCCAGCGCAGTGCCGTCTCCAGACCCTGGATGGCTTCCCGAGCCGTGGGCAGCAAAGGATCTCCTCCTTCCCCACCCCTTTTGCCACCAGCTGCTTCCTCCTCCTCATCCTCCTCGGCCCCGCAGCCCTTGGCGCCTTCCTCCTCGGCGTCCTCCTCCTCCTGGGCATCATTGTCCTCCTCCTGGGCATCACTGTCCTCCTCCTGGGCATCACTGTCCTCCTCCGCACCCGGAGCTGCGTCATCCAAGTGCAGCCAGTCGGACACTTCCTCGGGAGCCAAGCGCTTGAAGGCCAAGGCGGCCAGGTGGGTCAGGTCACTGAAGACCTTGCTGTCCCCTCCGCCTTCCTCCCCTCCTCCCGGGCTGTCCCCGTGCTCCTCCTCGCCGGGCTGGGGCTCGAAGGCGGCGCGCAGCCCCAGCAGCCAGCACTTCTCGATGGATCCGGGCGGGATGAGATCCCAGGAGAGGCCGGCCAGGTACAACATGTCCTTGAGGAGGAAGGCCCGCACAAAGTCCGCGGGGCCGCCGGGGCCGCCGCAGGACACGGCCAAGCGCAGCAATTCCCGCTTGTAGAGCTGCTTGAAGGCCAACACCACCCCTTGCTCCAGCGGCGCCGGGATTCGGCCTCCTGCTCCGGCCACGCCGCTCCCGGAGGAGCCCTTGGAGAGGAAGAGCGCGCGGATGGAGCCGTCCGGAGTCTGGAGCGGCGGGGAATCCTCAGCCCCCGGTCCGGAGCGGGATGGAGCGGAGCTGAGCAGCAGCACGGCCTTCTGCTGCAGGCAGCTCCGCCGCAGGTACCGCCTGACCCCGGGCACGAAGTCCTCAAAGAACCAAGCCCGCAGAAGCGCCGGCGCCAGCCGAGCCTCGGGGCTGAAGCGGTAACCGGCCGGGAATTTCTCCTGGTTGTGATGCCGGAGGCTGGCGGGGTCGCGGAGACCCCCGACCACCAAAGGCTTGAGTTTGTGGGAACCGGTCAAGTTGGCGGCCAGCAGCACCGTGACGCGCTCGCCGCGGGCCGGACGCCTCGCGGCGATCCCAGCACCGGGAAGAAGCTTCCAGAAGAGCCTGGTGGTGTTGGCGTTGTAGATCTGCTCGTCCCCGTAGCCGCCGGCGTCGGGCAGCAGCTCGGCGCGGGCGGCGGGAGCGCGCTCGGGCTCGGGCTCGGCGGGGAGGCCGCCCTCACCATAGATGCGCTGGCTGGAGATGCCGTGGCGCTTCTGCCAGCGCCAGAACCAGCCGTGGCTCGCCTTGAAGGTGCATTCGGGCCCGTAGATCTGCCGGGCGAAGGCTTCCGCCTGCGCCTGGATGAGGGGTCCGGAGAGCGGCACGCCGTGCTGGCGCAGGGCGAGGAACCAGGCGTAGACGGCGCGGTCGATCTCCTCCTCGTTGGCCAAGCGCATCTTCTTGCGCTGGGTGCCCACCTCGCCGCCGAGCTGCTCCAGGAACCAGCGGAGCTTCGCCTCGTCCTTCAGCCAGCCCCGGAGCGTGCCCCCCGGCACGCCGAAAGCCCGGCACACCGACGCCTGCCGCTCGCCCTTCTTCACCCTCTCGATGGCCTGGAGCTTGTCCTTGATGGAGTAGGCGCGGCGAAGCGACATCTTCACCGACACCCCCCCGGGTGATGCGCCGCTGCCTCCACCTCCTCCTCCGCCTGCCCGCCGCCCTCCCGCCATTCCCCCGCCCTCCTCCGGCTCCCCCCCGGGCATGGAGCGACCCCCGCGTCCATGGGAATGGAGGGCGCGTTATAACCGGGGAGGAATGCGGGGACGGGCTGGGGGGGGCGCGGCGGCGCCTTTGTCTCCGCTCCGCTCCCCCGCATGCGCGCACCCCACCGCTGCCGCTAAGCTGCTCCTCTCTCCCCCCTTTTTCCTCGCCAAGTTGGATTCTTCCTCTTATCTCTACCGGCGCCTTTGGGTTGTACCACTCTGCGAAAAGGGGACAGCGCCTCACCCCGCTGTCCCCCCTTGTCGCGTCCCTTTCCCTCTTGAGCTGTTCCACTTGGCTTTCACGAGAGGGAGAAGAGGTGCGCCAAGGGGGACAACGCGCCACAGAGAAGGCACAGCGCGGGGCCGCCTTCTCCCGTAACTCCCTCCGGAAAATACAGGAGATCATCCCGGGGGAGGCAGGAAAGTACCGTGGGGGAATCAGCGAGGTGGCGCACCCCCCTTTTCGCAGAGTGGTACAACCCACGAGCGCTAGAGGAGGCGCGAGGACGAATCCAACTCGGAAAGGAAAAGGGGAGGATGCGCATCCAAATAGTTACGGGCGGTGGTTCGCACATCCCGCTTCCACTCCCCCGTGATGTTCCATATGTCCCTTTTCTAGAGGGAGGGGACAGGCCTGGCGCTGTGCATGTGACATGTTGTGTCCCCACAGCGCAGCCCCTTCGCCCCCCCCCCCCCCCGCGTGCCGCGTGTGGTACGCGCCTCCCCCATAACCCTCCGCGCGGCGCGCGCCGCCACCCTTTATCCCGGCGGTGGCCAAGGGGAGCGGTGGGGCCTTCAGGGGTCAACGCTGCTGGTGAGTTCTGGTTTCCAGCCCCTTGCAGCCCCTAGGAATCCATAGACCCCCCACTTAGGGCCCTTTATCCCTCTCTCTGAGCCTCGGTAGTGGGAGTTTCGGGGGTCTCCAGAGCGTCCTTTACCCCTCTAGGGCAGGGGGAGGAGGGCTCAGAGGGCCCTTCAGGGTGCATAGGATCCCTTTATCATCTTAGAATCCCCAAGAAGGAGGGTGTGGTCACCCCTTTTATTGTCTTAAGGACACTTCTCCTGCGGAAAGAGGGATTTGGGGGTCCTCTCATAGGGAGTGGGGCTCCTTCCTTCACAGTGGTGGGGAAGAGGGGAGTTTCGGGGGTCCTTCCTTTTTATGTTGGGATCTCGCCCTGTTAAAGCCTCAGAAAAGGGAGTTTGGGAAGGTTCTCCCATTGTCTTTAGGGTCCATTCCATTCCCCCAGAGTCCTGAAGGAGGAGATTTGGGGTGCTCTTGGTTTTTGGGATAACTTTTCCATGCTTAGAATCCTAGGGAGTGCTGGGGTGATCCCCCTTTCTCCATGTTTTTGGTCCTTTTTCCCTTAGTAGGTCTGGAAAGGGGGTCATGGGAGTCCCTAAGAGTTCTGAAGGAAAGGATTTGGGGATGCTCTTGTTTCTTGGGATTACTTTCCCCACCTAAAATCCCAGGGAATATTGTGGTGACACTCCCCACTTCCAATGTTTTAGGTTCTTTTTCCCTTAAAAGTTCCGGAAAGGGGCATGTGGAAGACCCCTCCAAATTCCTTGTGGGGTCTCTCCTCACCTCACACCCCAAATAAGACGATGTGGGAGATCCCCTCATTATCTGGGAGATCCCGTTCCCCCTTCCAGGCCCAGGGAAGGGGGGATTTTAGGATTCTCCATGTCTTTGAGGTCCCTTTCCTTTCCCAGGATTTAGGAACTCTGTTACAGGTAAAGGGTGTGTGGACCCATGCTGGGGGTCTTCCTGAACCTTTGTTGTTTTCCACAGATTGTGGGGACATATTCCCTGTTTTTTTTCAGAATATTCCAGATGTATTAAAGCCTCACCTCTTCAAGTCTGGATTGGGTAGGGGGGGAAGGGATCCATGTTATTCCTGCCCTGGTGGGGAAGGGAATTCAGGGATCCCACTCATTCCCAGCTGCTCCAGGTGCCTTGAGGATCTGCTCCTCCCCCCATTCCTGGGATTTTTTTTTTGTCCAGTCACTTGCTACAAAGGGAAACTGGAGCTGCTGCTGTGTCCTGGCACAGAGCAGCCGGTCCATCCCATATCCCAACCCCCTTGGCTGCCTTTCCAAACTTATCCTGGAGCTGGGAAACCTGGAAAAACAGCTCCAGGTGCACCTGGGCTCTGCTGATCTCACCTGTCCCTCTTGTGCTGTTCCCAAATATCTGTCACCTTGGTGAGGTTTGTCCTCTCCCTGTTTTTTTTGGTTTTTTTTTTTTTTTTGATCTTGATGCTCAGGAGGGAGAGAGCCATTTCCAAACTATTTTGGGAATGGGCAGAGCCTGCTGTTGTGCTCCATGGGGTTTTTGTAGGATTACATCCCTAACTAAACGTGCTGAGGCTGCCGCATCGACGTTCCCAGAAATCCTGGATGGATTTGTTCTGTCACATCCAGGTCACCGATGATTTGGAATTGATTGGGATCCTGATGATCACAATCCTTAGGGATGAGAATGACAAAATTCCCTTTTCTGGGCTGTTTTGCTGTAATTCTTTCCTCTCCTTTTCCAGGTGTGTCCCATTTCTCCCTGACCTTCAGGTAGGATTTTTCCTCACCTGAGCTGATCATTCCTGACTCTTATTTTCTCTATTTTTCCTGAAGGTGACATGTTCCCAGTCCTTCCCTTCTGATTTCCTATATCCATGATTATCTCATTAGGAATTTTCAGCTTGGAGCAGAAAGTTGTGTTTTTAAGGTGATCAAAGATGGGAATTGTGGTGTTTTCCTGGGATGTGGAGCTTTGTCTCAATAGCAAAGGTGTTGATAAAGGTCTGACTTTGGGAAGAGCCAGTTTTAGGGAATGAAACCAGCAGAAGAGCTAGTTTTAAATGAATAAAATATTACATGCAAGTGTTAATATTTTGATTTATTTTGATTTCTCTGATGGCTCTTGAATGCATCCTGAATTTCTGGTGTGTGACTTATTCCAGTGGAAAACATTCCCAACGCCACAGTGTGGTTTTTAATTTTAAAACTTTGTGTTTGAAGAGGTAAAAATGGCAGTTGTGGGTGGAAAATGTTGAAAGGTGATGGTTTGTGTGACTAAAATCCCTTTTTCTCAGGTTCTTCCACCAGAACTGATGTACACAGAAGAGAAATGACATTTTTTTCCCAATTTTTCCTTGTTTAGAAGCTTTATTTCCTTGGAAATTTGGAGGTTTTCAGGACTGAACATAAGGTTTGCCTGCTTGGTTTGGAAGCAAAAAGGTGCTGCGTGAATGTTTGAAATCTCCCAAAAATTGGGATCCTGACTTCCATCAACAACACGTGCCAGGATTAGGATGGCAGGCTGGGAATTCTCAGGCTGCTGGATGGGAAAATCCTTTTGGATAACATCACAATAATGTTCCTTTCATTGTTATTTAAATGAAAATAAATTCATTTTCTGTGGTGTTGGTTCACAAACTTCATGGAGTTCTGGAAAGTTCATCTGCTCCAAACTTCATTAAATATGTTAATTAATTAATCCATTAATTATTAAATAAATTATTTGGCTGAGGAGCTGCTGCATCCATAGAAATTGGATTTTTTTTTCTCTAATTTTATCCTTTTTTTTTTTTTTAATGCTGTCGTAGGAGCAAAAAAAGTAAGTACCTTCTAGTTGTTGTGTGGTTTTTTTGGGAATTCTGGAAAATCCGGGAATGTCAACACTGGTGGGATATATATTAGGCGAATTACTGCAGAGTTTTCTTGGAAATAATTATTTTTGAAAAGTTTTTAAAATTAATTTCAGCTCTGTCAGTTGGAGGGAATCTCCTGGATGTTCCTCATTATGGAATTTTAATGGAATTCCTATTCCATAATTCACCTCATCCATGAGGTCTGCAATTCCAGGGCTTGGAGCTGTTTAAAAACTGGAGCAAAATCACTTTAAAAATACATTAAATAATGGGGAAAAATTAATTTAAATTTAATTGTAAAAAACTCAAATCTTAAATTTAGTTTAAAAATGTTTAGTTTTTTTTTCTGCAAAATCCCACAACTTTAAAATTTTTTTACTCATTATGATGTATTTACTATGATGAATTTATTTCTGTGTAAAGGTCCTAAAGAATTTATTGCTCCATAAAATAATTAAATATAAAACCAAAATAAATTCAAAATTTCAAAATAACCTTTAATTTTGGTTTTTTTCTTTAACTTCTAAATTGAAAACTCAAGTTTTAAGCGTTTTTAGCTAAATCAAAGTTTCCCAACTCCAGGGGAAAAAAAAGGAAAATCTCCTTTTGCCATTCCTAATAATTCATCTAATAGGAATCTAATTAATATTTTAAACTATAAAATTTAAATGTTTAAAGGCAAAAATTTAATTTATTAATATATAAATTTAAATGGAAATATTCAAGGCAATAAAGTAGGCATTTATGTGTGAATTTTAAATTAAATTTTAAGTTCAAACACTACATTTAAATTAAATTAAAATAAATTTTATATTAAATTTTAAATTTAAACTAAATTTAAAATATAAATTAAAATTTACAATTAAGCCTTGGACTTGAGGCTTCCAAAGTCTTCTATAAATTCTTGGAATTAAAATCTTTGAGGATATTTCATGTGTCTGGGAATTATATTTGGCAACCTGTCGCAGGTCAATTTTTATTAATTAATTTTTGAAATAATCACAAGATTTTCAGCTCCTGGAAAAATTTAATTTTCCAATAACTTGAATTTTATCCCAAAATTAAATCCCAGTGTTTCAGTAGCTGCCTTTTATTAGGAAAACTGAACCAGGAATAAACAACTTCCAAAAACTCAAAAATTGGAGCCAGTTTTCCCACAACTTTGCTAAATAGGGAATAAGTAACAAATAATTAATGACTAATCCACTCACTTGGAGTAATATGCGATAATTCCCAAGGACTTGAACAAATCCTGTGGGTTTTTTTTCCTTGCCTGTTGCCTTAAAATTTGGAATGATGGGGGGAATTCTTGGCAGGAATATTTTAGGAGAAAGGCAGTTTCAGCCACACTGAATTTGTAGGAGTTCAAACTTATTCCAAAAGAGAGAAATAAATGGAATATTTGTGCTTTTCCCCGGGGATGTTAATGGATAAAAAAAATCTCCTGCATGCCCTTGCTTTGCTCTGCTGCCACTACATTTGTTGTGCTTATCTCTCCATGCTGCCCATGGTTTTTTTTTTGGGAAGATGAGGACGCGGAAAAATCCCTGCTCCGTGGACAAGGTTTGGCTGGAAAAACACCGGAACGACGAAGCGGAACAGGAAGCACCGGAGCGGGAAGCGCTGGAACCTGAGGCCGTCAATGGGATCTGTCACGAGGATTCCATCGAGGGGGAATTCAAAGGGGACCTGAAAAAACCCAGGAATGGCAAAAAGCAGCGGAAACGGAAGCGCTCCCCGAAACCCAAAGCTCCGGATTCCAAGCTGGAGGCGATCCTGGCGGGAATGTCGGCGGAGCATGTGTGGTTTGACAAGCCCTTGTATGACCGCGCCGAGAGCGCCTACAGGAAAAAATTAGCCAGTTCCCAGAGTTGGGAATCACCTGAGACTGGAAAAATGGCTCAGGAATCTCCTGACGTGGCCAGCTTGAAATCCAGGCAAGATATTCCCAAGGCGAGGATGCTCCCGGTGTGTTCCCATGGGAACCTGGCCGCCTGTCACCACGTCGTCCAAGGGGTTTGGATCAACAAGTTTGACTTCGATAAGGCCGAGAAGGCGTTCATGGAGAAATCCCAGTTTTTCCTTCCTCCCAATGTCCTGGCCATCCCATCCATGGGGGCAAATTCCAGGCTGGGAACGCCAGATGAGGGCTACGGCACGGCCTTGCCCACCCCTGCCACGCCAGGGTTGGCTTCCAGCATTCCCAACTCTCCCCTGGCTTCCGTTCCCAGTTTGCCCAGCTCCGACCAGCAGACAGTCAACGGGAAGCCACAGATTGCCAACTGGGAAGTCCTGGCATCTGAGGTGTGGCTGGAGAAGCCTCTCTACGATGATGCTGAGAAGAATTTTTACGAGAAGATGTTGGACGGGCACCCCTTGGATAAAAACCCTCGGCGGCAACCCGGCTGCCCGGAAGCATCCAAGGACCACAACCTCGGGAAGCAAACTGGAATTGCTGCCACCAACCCTCAGCTTCCCGATATTGCCAAGGAAAATCCCTCCTGCTTTTTCCTGCACAAGGACAGCGAATCCGTGTGGCTGAATAAGGTGACCTACGACAGGGCCGAATCCCGATATTTCGCCCTGGAAGCAGCCAGAGCAGCAGAGAAAACAGGGATCCAGGAATCTGCTGCAGGAAATCCCTCCCATCCAGCTGCTCCAAGCATTCCTGCACCAGAAACGAAGTAGGAGAAATTTGTTTGGGGGGTAATGCCCATGCAAAAGAAACGGCCAGGTTGGGATTGAGCCGGAAGGAATTTGCATGTGGAGAAGACTGGGTGGACTTGGAGATGATCCCAGTGGGCAGGGAGCGGTGGGGAAATTCTTCTGAGGAATTCTGGTGGATAAAGGCTGTGTTTGTGCGAAAAACTGGAGGTTGAATGTTTAAAGGCAGGGCTGGGAAGTGAGCTCAGTATCCCCCTTTTTGCATGGATACAGCACCATCCACCTTTCCATCCTCTCATTCCATATAAAAATCAGCATCATAACCGGGATCCCGCTTGAAGAAGGTTTGGAAATGACTGGAATACAGTTTAGGGAATCACTCTGGTGGGAGCATGTGCTGTAGTTTGGTTTTTTTTGAGGGAATTTATATTCAGTCTGGTAATTTTTGGAATGTCTTTGGATCCTCTCCAAAGGCAGAGCTAAGGTACAGATGGATATTCCTGGGGAAAAAAAGGCCCTTGGAGCATCCGTCCTTATTTCTGAGACTTCTGATCCATGAGTTTTGTTGGGATTTGCTGGAAAGCTTTTAGGATCTTTTTGTCAAGGGATTTAGGGGTTAAATACCTTTCACCTGGTCCTGTTTGGGATAATTTCCTGTTTGGTCAGAACTGGATATTTGGGAAAATCCACATGTCTCTGTAAAAATGTGGGATAAATTTGTATTTAGGATTTTCTGTGAATGATCTTGGTTGAAATTCCAGTAGGTCCTGGAGATTTGGGTGTGGAGAGTGGTTTTGCTGCAGCTCCTGTGTCTGGTGGCCTCTGGTCTCTTCCAAGTGGGTAGATGAGATAAGAAGGGATTTGACTTCAAGAAAAATGTTTTTTGGCTTCTGTGGGAGTGTTTTATGGAAAACTGGGATTTGGGATGTTGAGGAGAGGCTTTGTTGGAGCCTTCTCCAGTTGTGATTTTCTTGTGCTGCTCTCCACCTCCTCAAACTTCTGCTGGCTCTGTCCCTGTCCCTTGCTGGAATTCAGGGCACTTCCTCTTTTCCTCCTTTTTGAGGGCTCTGTTTCCCTTCAAATTAAGAATTTAACCACCTTTGGATGCTGCTCCATAAAAATCTCCCATTTTCCATCAGGATGTGGAGTGTTTTGTGCTGTTTTTCCATGTAGTGTCAGGTCTGTCTCTTTCAAGTGTTGCTGATTTTTCTCAAAAGATTTCCCAGAGAACATGTGGATGCCTCATCCCTGGAGTTATCCAGGGAAAAGTTGGATGAGGCTTGGAGCAACCTGGGATAGTGGAAGGTGTCCCATGGCAGGGGGTTGAAACTTAGATGATCTTTATGCTCTTTCCCAACCCAATCCATTCCATGATTTCTATTCCCTTTTTTTTTCCTCCTACACAAACCACTTTCCATAGCATGAACTAGAAAATCCTGGGTTGTTTTTTTGTTTGTTTGTTTGTTTGTTTTTGGGTTTTTTTTTTTTTTTTTTTTTTTTTTTTTTTTTTTTTTTTTTTTGTGGAATAAAGTCTGGATCAGCTGATTCATCCCATCCCCACTCCATGCCCAGGTCAGGCAGGTGGGTGATTAATCTGTCCTGCTTTTTTAAGAGGATCCTGGATACTTTAATCCGCAGCCAAGCCGAGCTGCAGGCACAGAACTGGCTCCTGACTGAAGCTGTTAGCCTTCAGTCCTTGTGGGAATTCACTTTTTGTGGCTATTTTTCCCCCCTCCTTTTCCCAGGAAAATGGCTGTGGATTACTTCCTGCACGACAAGGTCTGGTTCGAGAAGTACAAGTACGACGACGCCGAGCGAAGGTTCTACGAGCAGATGAACGGCCCCATGGGTGGCCCCTCCCGCCAGCAGGTAATTCCCAATCCCAGGAATTCCAGAGTAAGTCAAAGGACATGATCCATCTGGGGTTTTGTGGGATTTCTGCATTTTGTGCTGGGTTTTTTTTTCCCCAAGTCTCCCTGGAGTTCTCTAAACTGTTTTATGACCCTTTTTGGATTTTTTTTTTTCTTCCCCCACTGTTTTCTGTGGGAGATCAGGTGACCCAGTCCCAGCTTCCAGCAGTTATCCTTAATTTTTCCAGGCTGCTGGGATCCATGGGGGCACAGTTTGAGCTGCAAATGTCCAAAATCCCCAATTTTATTGGCAAAGAGCATCCCTGTCCCCCTTCACCTAGGGAAAACACTGCTTTGCTTCCATTTTGGAGCAGACCTTTGGGATATTCCAAGGGAATACAAACCTAAAGTTTGAACAGAGGCACCAGAGCTCCAAAGATTTTTTTTTTTTGGGGGGGGGGGAGAGGGGAGTCTTTTTGTCCCTTTCTTTGTACTGGAAATATTCCGAGTGTTCCAGTGGAAGACTGTTCGTGGTACCGGTGAGTTGGGGAGGGGAGGGTGGAAGGGGAAGCATGATCCTGCTGAGCTGAAATATTTCCAGCTTCAATATTATCCCAAAATCATTCCTGTTCCAAGGTTTAGAGCTTTCCAACCTCTTCCCGCTCCTAACTGCTTGTGCCTTTGGAATGCTGAGTGTTCTTTCCAAGTGTTTACAGGGAAGCTTTTTGCTGAAATTACAACTTTTGGGCACGTTCCAGCTATTCCTGCTGCCCTTCCTGGCTTAGGTGCTGGCACAGCACCTGGGAGATGGGGAATAAGAAAACCTGGGAGCTCTGAATGAGTGCTGGAAGTAGGTTTTGGAGTGAAAACCTCTTGGAACAGTTCAACTATTTCAAGGTACATCAGGAGCTTCCAGTGAAGGAGTTTGGCCTGGGAGAGGTGGTTTGAAGGATGTTTGGAGATCCTGCAGGAATTTATCAGCCACTTCCCCTATGGAAAAAAATTCCTTAAAACCTCCTTGGAAGCAGCAGGAAGTGGGGCCCACCTGGATGTGCCCAGGGTGTTTCTCCTTTATTTTCTGTTTAAATCAGGATTTGGGGGTTTGGGGGAAATGGCACATCTCAGATCTTGCTGGTGGGGGTTGCAGTCTGGGAAAGGCAAGGAGTGAACAGATCATGTAATATCTAGGGAGGGGATCTCGAAATCCAGGCTAAGGCATGGCAGCAGGAGCATAAGGAAAAAATTCCTGGTGATCTGAGTCTCACCTCTCTGGATAGAGCAGAGTCAGGGTTGTCACTTCTTGCCTAGACTCAGGTAATATTATGGAAAAATCCTGCCTGAGGTTGAGTTTTTAAGGAGTTCTGGAGTCACTCCAATCCCCTGGCAGCTTCCCAGACTTTTCAGGGTAATCATAGGGAATTTAAAAGCTCTTTGACTGGATGATCCTTCAGGGCATGTGACCAGGGATTGCCCGATTTAGCCCCAATCCTTACGGCAAAAATCGCTGAATCATGGAAAGGACAAATCCCAGTTTTCCCAATTCCCTTGCTCTTCCTTCCTTTTGTTGGTTTCTCTTTTTTTGTTTGGTTTTTTTTTTTTTTTTTTTGAACTTCCCTGATGAATTTTTTTTTTTTTCCCCCATGTTTTAATTTTTTTTTTTTTTAAAGAAACTCTTGGTTCTTTCTGCACTGTTTGCAGGAGAACGGAGCCAGCACGATCCTCCGCGACATTGCCAGAGCCAGGGAGAATATCCAGAAATCGCTGGCCGGAGTGAGTACCCAAGCTCTCACCAGCTGGCTGCCTGCATCCCATTTTTTTTTTTTTAATAATCATTATTTTTATGGAATTCTAATCCCTTTAGATCATTTGGCTTTCTTGGTTGGAAGTTAGAGGAGAAGACCAAGGTGTGCAGCGCCGTGTGCCACCAGCTCCGCCCCCATCCCCATGCGCTGCTTGCCCGCAGCACTGCCAAAACTGGATTTGGGTTAAAAGAAGTCCCTGAATTGGGCTTTTCTTTCCATTTTTTTTTCTTTTTTTCCTGGTGGGATGTTCCCATGGGTCTTAACTAACAGGTTCCAACTTGCTGAGTGTGTGGCTCCTTTTTGGGATACACTGGGCTGCCACCTTCTCTTCCCTGTTTTGCTTCCAGTTTTAGGGGATGTGCAAAAAAAAAAAAAACCAAAAAGGAGTGAATGGATCATGGAATTTCCAGTGGAAATTTAAAAAAGAAATTCCATGGAATATAAAAAAAAAAAAAAAAGAAAAAAGGTGTTTCCCATCTGCTGCATCCAGGGAATTCAGCTTGGCTACAAGCTCCAAGGCTGGAGCATCCTGGAGGAGCTCAGGAATGTACTTTGTGGAGGTGTTTTTGTGCTGAGTGCAGACAAGAGCGTTTAAAAAAAAAAAATCTTCATTTTTGTAAAAGGAAGTTAAAATACTAATGAGTGGTTTCATGGGAAAGGAAAATCCATGGAACACAGCCCAGGTGTCTTAATTTCCTGCCTCTGCAGTAGGAGTCCCAAAGGAATCCATCCATTATTTGGCCTCATAATTCCCTCTTGGAATTTTTAGCACCCTCAGTTTCCATCTTTGATCAGTCCAATATCAGGGAACAAGGAATTCTCTCTTTCCCAAGGGGAATATTCCATATTCCTCCTTACACCAGTAGAAAGGAGCCAGACATTTGGGATGAATATAAGGAATCAGGATTTCAGCCAACAGCTTAAGGAAAAATTTTCCTGAACTGGGTCATTTTATTAAAAAAAAAAAAAAAAAAAAAAAAAAAAAATGGAGAAAGGAGGCCCCCATCCCAAACAGGGTCAAAAATTCCTTTGGGAAGAACTTTTGGAATTGGGCAAGGGACAGGGAATCTAAACCCAAATAATCTGGAAGTGCTGTTCATCCTCACCTTCCAGAGTGTTTTGCCAAAGATGAGGAACTTCTTTCCTGACTCCTGTTAAAGAGCTTTTTTTGGGAGAGAATCTGAGAAGTTTGGGTTATCCAGGTGCTGTAACAGGGAACTGACAAAGCAACAGCCCAAAGCCAGGACAGGAATTTTGGGATATAAATTGTTTGGAGACTTTTTGGGGATTAGTGTTGGATGTAAAAAGTTCCTCTGCTTAGATATTTTTTGTTCCTGGGAAAGGGTTGAAAAATAGTTGGAATATCCCTCAAAGATCATCATTAATCTTGGATCACCAGGCTGGACTTTAGGACATTTCTAAACTTCTTCCTTGCATTCCCAAACCTTAAATTTACCCTGTGTGATCCAGAGAAAAGTGGGAAGAACAAGAATCCCAGGATTTTTATCTTTCCTTCCTCCAGAGTCATTGTCAGGGGTCTTAGGATGTGGCAGGGGAAGAGTTGGCTGTGAAAAGATGGGAAAATGGGAGTTTCCCTTTCTGCTGGGAATTTCAGGCTGAGATTGTGTCAAAATGAAGGAATGAGCACTTGGAATATGATGGGAGTCTGGAGTTCCTTGATTATGAGGAAAAGCAAGAAGTAGAACAGGAAATTCCACCTGAACATGAAAAGTTTTGTCTCTGATATTTGAAATGTATTTTAGGGATTCAAACTTCAGGAAATAACAGATGTTTATATCCCAAGTTGTTGAGCTGAAGTCCTGTTTTGTACCCTTCATAATTCCCAGGGATTTGATTTGTTTGGATAATTAAATTTATGCACAATTCCAGCTTTCCCAAGCATTTCAGTTATCCAAAATATTTGAGATAGGCTGCAGCTTTGAGTTCAGTGCAAAAATTGTGGCTTAAAAATAAAGGATTTGAGGGCTTTACACAAGAGTGCAGAGGAAGGGAGGGAAGTGATGCTGTGGAACTCCCCACCTTTGGAATTTTGAATTCTTATCCCTGATAAAATTCACAGATGCTTGTGTGGAGCTGGAGGTTGGAAGAAGAATGAAAGAGGGAATGAGTTTTGTGTGCTGTAATGGAGGTGTGGTGTCCACATTCCCAAAGCTTGGAGCATCCTCAGGGAAGATCCCACAGTCTCATAAAGGAAATTTTTCCATCATTTTTGAGGATTTGTGACATGGTTGTGCCTCTTGCATTGTCTTACGGGTTCCAATTAAGATCTCCTGATTGCTTCAGCTTGGGACAGGTATTCCTTGCTCTTCCCATGCTCTTTCCTTTTTATTTTGAGGAATTGTTGACAGGGAAAAGAAAGCTCCTCTCCCTGTGCTGGCACTGCTGGGGCACCTCCAGTCCTTTTTAGGATCAATTTTAGGCCCTCATGACAAAAAGGACATTGAGGGGCTGGAGTGTTTCCAGGGAAGGGAATGGATTTGGAAAAATCTGCAGCAGGAGCAGCTGTGGGAGCTGGAAGGGCTCAGCGTGGAAAAAAAAATGAGGTTCAGGGAGGACCTTCTCACTTCCATGAATCCTTGACAGGATCCCAAGTGGGAATCAGGATCTGCTCCCAGGGAATGAGAGGACAGGATGAGAGGAAACCACCAGAGGGAAAATTTAGCTGGAATATTAGGAAAATGCCTCATGGAAAGGGCTGTCAAGTCCTGACACAGAGGTGGATTCCCCATCCCTGGAGGGATTTAACATCCCTGTGGATGTGGCACTTGGGGATGTGTTCAGTGGTGGCCTTGGGGAGCCGTTGGACTCCATGGGCTCAGAGGGATTTTCCCACCTCCGTAATTCCATGATTTCCATCCTTGGAGCATCAGGGCTGGCATGGTGTGATGAGTCCACAGTGCTGCATGAGCTCCCTGCAGACACAGAGATGTTTGTGGAGAAGATCCCAGAATTCCTGGAGATCTGTTTGTTTGTGTGCAGTGCAAGGCTGTTTCCCACCACTCCGTAACCTTCCCTTGCATGCGGCTCTTCCCTGTGCTTGAGTTCCCTCTGGAATGGCGAAACCTTTTCCCATCTTCCCAAACTTTTTCCCACTCTGCAGCAGAAGACGCCTGCTCGGAGCAAGGAAGTTCCTTGTGCCTGTCCCAAGAAACAGTCAGGACGCTCCACTGTAAGTGAGCCGTGCGTGGATGGAGCCTGTGGAAAAACAGGAGAGGATTTGGTGGGATGAGGATGGAGCAAGTTCTCCTTCCTCAGGGTTTGTCCTTTGCCACTGGGATAAACCTGGATAATGGGATCCCAGCTCCATGTCCAGGGATCTGCACTCACCTTCCTGAGCCTGAATCCACAGTTGAGGCATTGGAGATGGAATTTTTTTCCTGCCCCTTTGATATTTCCCAGCCTCATCCCCCCGCAGCTTGGACAGGACTTGGAGCAGCCTGTGATAGTGGAACATATTTGCCTGGATGATCCTTGATATCCCTTCCAACCCAAACCATTCCATGATTCAGACCTTTTCTCGTGCCTCATATTCTTCATCTTATCCCTGCTTTTCCCTCTTTCCATCTTATGTGACTGCTGAGATTTCACATTGGAATGAAAGAGAATAAATTATTCTCTCTTCTTTTCACTTAGAAATGACAGTTCAAGGGCAAAACCAGTTATTTTCTTTCCCTTTGCTGCCTGGAATTGATGGATAAGGAACCTCCTTAACATAAAAAAAGCTCTTCTTTTTTTTTTTTTTTTTTTTTTTTTTTTTTTTTTTTTTTTTTTTTTTTTTTTTTTTTTTTTCTGTCAAAATCCATTGTAAGCCAGAGTTGGAATAATTATTCCTTCAGGATGTGTTAAAGCAGATTGAAATGGTTAGGAGAGGAATTAAAGGCTGGGCTGGGGAAGGTGGGAGTGTAGAATTCCTGGGATCTTTCCAGCTTTCCCAGTGTTATCTTAGGAAGGTCATTCCTGTCCCTCAGTGGCTTGGGAGAGGAGACCAAGGGACTCCAAGATTTTTAAGGGGCTTGGTGTGAAATTTTACATAAATTTTATGTGGTTTTGGTGGCATTTTGGGATCTGAGAGTGGGAAAAATGATTTTATCCTTTGCTCCTTGGTGCCAGCTGAAATTCCTCGAGATTTAGTCCATGCTTCATTTTATAGACCTGCTCCATTAGTTTCTATCCTAATTTAGAAAAAATATTCTTGGTTTTAGTTCAGCTCCTGAACTCACTCCCTCCCTGAAGACATGACTCTGCTTTGCTTCATGGATTTTTAGGGAGGAGAGGAAACAACTCAATTTCATCCTGGTTTTCCTTGTTGCAGAGCGCAAGCACAACCTCTGGACCTGCTGGTGACCAAAATGAGCTCCTGTCCCGAATTTCCCACCTGGAAGTGGAAAACCAGAACCTCCGCAGTGGTGAGTGGGAGAATTCCTTGTCCTGGCTAGAGATATGACATGCAACTGGGAATTTGAAGTAATTCTCCCCTCCTTTTTCCAGTCGTTGCAGACCTCCAGAAGGCCATTTTCAAGCTGGAAAGCCGCCTGAACGCTCTGGAGAAATCTTCAACTTCCCACCAGCCCTCATCTGTTCCTCCAACCCAGGTGAGCCTTGGAAAAAAGCTGGTATTTTTCTCTTAAAAATTAAAACCAAAGATCCCTGTGGACAAACGTCCTGTTTTGATAAGTCTGTATAAACCCCACAGCGTGGGGGATAACTCCATATATATATATATATATATATATATATATATATATATATGTATATATAGATAAATCCAGCATGGAGGATTGTTCAGTGTCCCAAGCAGTGGAGATTCCCATTCCTGAGCTTCTTTGTGGCTGCTCTGCTCCAGCTCCAGGTTAATCTTTTCCCTCTTTTTCCCTTAAAAAAACCCCTCGGATCTGGTGAAGAAAGTGGAACCGTTCAGTGTTCCCTCCAAAAAAGTGGAGCTCCCGGCCAAGAAAGCCGAGCCAGCTGCTGCTGAGGAGGATGAGGACGATGACATTGACCTTTTTGGGAGTGATGATGAGGAGGAAGACCAGGAAGCTGCCAAAGTCCGGGAAGAGCGGCTCCGGCAGTACGCCGAGAAGAAAGCCAAGAAGCCGGGACTCATCGCCAAGTCTTCCATCCTGCTGGATGTGAAGCCGGTGAGTGGCTTTTGGAATTTGGGAGCTCTGGGAGTGAGGCTGGGAATCCCCTCTCATCCAAGTGGATGGTGGTGGCACTTGTGGATTTCCAAACAAGGCTGGGAGCGAGGTGGGATTTGTTGGTGCAGAAGCCTGGAATGGGTTTGGATGGATGGGACCTTAAATCCCATTTCATTCCATAAGCAGGGACACTTTCTACTATCCCAGGTCGCTCCAACCTGGCCTTGGACACTTCCAAGACTGGGGCAGCCACAGCCTTTCTGGGAATTCCATTCCAGGGTGTCACCAGCTTCCCAGGGAGGAATTTCTTCCTGATATTCCATCTAATCTCACTCTATTTCAGTTTAAAACCATTCTCCCTTGCCCTGTAACTCCATCCTTGTCCAAAGTCCCTCTCCAGCTCTCTTGGATCTCCTTGAGGAAACCGGAAGGGGCTCCAAGATCTTCTGGAGCTTTCTCCAGCCAAGAAAGGGCACTTTGGATCAGTTGTGACATTACCAGAGGTGTCACCTGGATACCCCTTGGAGCTGCTGATGATCCCCAAGAAAACACTAAATCCTCCTAATTCCCATTTTTCCAGTGGGATGACGAGACTGACATGGCCAAGATGGAGGAGTGTGTCCGGTCCATCCACATGGATGGGTTGGTGTGGGGAGCCTCCAAACTGGTCCCTGTTGGATATGGCATCAAGAAACTCCAAATCCAGTGCGTGGTGGAGGATGAGAAAGTTGGGACAGACATCCTGGAGGAGGAGATCACCAAGTTTGAGGACTACGTAAGTCTTGGAATGGGATGTGGGAAGGGCCTGGAACCCATGGGAGGGGGGTTAACTCAGGTGTGTTTTCCTGGCAACACCTGGATGACTCCAGCTTTTGTCCCCTTCCAGGTGCAGAGCGTGGACATTGCTGCATTTAACAAGATTTAGAAGGAAAAATTGTATCCTCGTCCTCTGAACCCAGAACTAATAAAGAAACATTGGGAGTGCACCTTGGGTCATGAGTTTTCCGCTTGGGTGCAGCTTCTCCAGAGGGATTTAGTGGGAGATTTTGGGATATTTGAGCAACCTGGGCTAGTAGAAGGTGTCTCTGCCCATTGCAGGGGATTGGAATGAGAGATATTTTTAAGGTCTTTTCCAACCTAAACCATTCCATGATTTCCTCATCTTTCATGGAAGGAAAGATCTCAAGACATGCACCTGAATTTTGGGGCTGGAATGAAGGTCTCAGGGTGTTTCCAGACACCTTTCCCAAGATTTAGAGACCCCAGTCACTCTCTACAAAAAAACAGGATGAATAACCAGGAAGCAGCCAGGAATTGCTGGTTTGGGATGGATCCCTCTTTTCCCAGTGATTCCCTGCCCACTTTAGTTGAGCGTGGCCTAGCGAGGGGACAGGTGACATTCCTGACTTAGGGAACACGAGGTCTGTCCCAGTGCCAGAGTCCAAGGTCTGGGGCCACCAAGGCACGCAAGAAGCCCCATGGGATTGCGCTGCAAGGCTGTCCCTTGTCCTGGTGGGGCCAGTCACTTGATATGTGACACGTGTCCCTTGCAGGGTCCTGCCACGCCCAGAGCAATGCTGGGGGGGCCACTTGTCCCCTGTGCTGCCATCCTGAGTGCCCTGGTGGTCCCGGTGCTGGCACAGCAGGTGCCACGTGTGCCTGCCCTCTGTGTCCCATTTCTGTCATGTCACCACCCACGTGTCCCGTGTGTATGTGCTGCCATCCCCGGTGTCCTGTGTCCCCCATGGGCCACCATCTCTGTCCCCTGGGTGCCATCATTCTTGTGCCCAGTGTCCTCCGTGTGCTGCCATCCCTGGTGCCCTGTCCCTGTATAGTCCCTCTACTGCTATCCCGGTGTCCCCCTTGTGCTGCCATCCTGCGCCACATGTCCACTGTGCGCCGCCACCCCGCCTATCCATCTGTGTCGCCAACCCTGTCCCCTGTCCTCTGTGCTGCCCTCCGTGTGTCCCTTGTCCTGCCATCCCTGCTCCCCCGCGTCCTTCCGTATCCCTCCAATTTCCCCGCTCCTCCCCCGTCCCTCCCCGTGTCCCCTCCCCTGTCCCCGTGTCCCCGCCCCGCCATGGCGCCGCTGGCCGACCTGTACCAGGTGTCCATGGCCTACGGGCACTGGCGGGCCGGGCGACACCGCGCCCCGGCCGCCGCCGAGCTCTTCTTCCGCCGCCCGCCCTTCCGCGGCTCCTTCGCGCTCGGGGCCGGCCTGGCCGAGGGGCTGCGGGGGCTCCGAGCCTTCCGCTTCTCCGCTGCCGGTGCGTGGCGACAGCGCGGGGACAGGAGAGGGACACCAGGGGGACTCGTGGGAAGGATTGGCGGGAGAGGGGACCGTCCCGCTGGGACTTTGAGGGACAGGGGAACAACTCCAAGAGGCAGCGCGGGCCAGAGGAGAGGATGAGAAAGGGACGTGAGAAGCGTCGTGGGGAGGGGTCAAGGAGGAGGGAGAGGGGAGTAACTCAAAGGGGACAGCGAGGACAGTAGGGGACCGCGGGAGGAGGATTAAGAAGTGACGGGAGAAGGGTTGTGGGGAGCGGTGGTGAGAGAGGGAGAAGGGAACTTTCCTAGGGAGACTTTGGAACAACTCCAGGGGACAGGAGGGGACAGGGTAGAGGATGAGGAAGGGGCAGCGGTGGGAGGGACGAGAGGGAGGGAAATTGCCCCCGGGGAAGGATGGGGGAACAACTCAAGGAGACTTGTACGGGATGGGACAGCAGCCAGGGGTGGCTGGGGATGTTTCAGGGGGACTCATGGAGGACAAAGACATCTCTCAGAGTGATCTGGGGATGGGAACCCCCCAGGGGGACTGAGGGAGGACAGAGATGTCTCCCAGAGGGACCTGCGGTGGGGGGGAGGGACAGCATTTGAGGGGGACTTGGGGGACAGGCAAACTCCCCCGGGGGACTGCAGGGGATCAGGACAACTCATAGAGGGACGGGGACGTCTTTCTGAGGGACTCAGGGGAGACACTTCAGGGGACACAGGGCAGGGGTGGACACAAAGAGCCCTGAGGGAAACTTGGGGGGACACTGGGGCACCCTCTAGAGATGTCCCTCAGAGGGGACTTGGGCCACCCCACCCTGTCTCTCTCCATGCTGGGGGTGCTGTCACCTACCTGCTGTCACCCAGCTGTCCATGGGAGGCTTGGTGTCCCCTCCCACCTCCCCCTGTGTCCCTCATCCCTGGAGTCACCGCGCTGTCCCCACAGATGTCGCGTACCTGCGCTCTGTCCTGCCCAGCACCACAGACGACGCCTTCTTCGACTACCTGGCCACCCTGGATGCCTCCGAGGTGACCGTCACTGCCATTCCCGAGGGCTCCGTCGTCTTTCCAAGGGTGGGAGCCTCTTTCCATGTTCTTTCCTGACCATCCCACCTCTCCCAGCTCCCAGACCTACCCTTTTCCCTTGAACCTGGGATCCCCTGGAACTCTAATCCTCCTTTTCCCGTCATCCCTCTTTTCCCTGACCCTGGGAGCCTCTGGACCTCCATTCCTTCCTCCCTTCCCCTTTCCTCAACACCGTGGACCCCTTGAACTCCCATCCTGAGTGTCCCCACCCTGTGACCCCCCTTTTCCTTCACATTGGGAACCCCTGGAACCCCTTTTGTGGTCACAGGGACAATCTGGACCCTCATTCCTGGGCAATAGGATCCCCCTGCATCCCCTTCCCTGGCACTGGCATCCCCTTGTACCCCCTTCACCAGTATCCCCCTGCAACCCCTTTCCTGACTATCCCACCTCTCCCAGGCCTGGGCCTTCCCTTTTCCTTGACTCTGGGATCCCTCGGACCCCCATTCCTGCCTTTCCCAGCTCCTCTCTGCTCCAGAAGGGCCAGGATGTTACTACTGATGTTCCCACAGGTGCCGTTCCTGCAGGTGAAGGGGCCGCTCTTGGTGGTGCAGCTGCTGGAGACCACCTTGCTGTGCCTGGTCAACTATGCCAGGTATTTTGTGATGGGGATGATCCCAAAGCCCCTGGAAGATGGAGAGGGGCAGGGAAGGGAGTGCAGCATCCCCCAATCAAGAGGGAGATGTAAGGTCAGGGACACTCCAGTCTTGGGAGTACCATGACCTCACAAGTCCTTTACTGGAATTTAACTGCTGGAGGCTGTCCCAGTGTCCCCCTCCAAGTTTTCCTGAGGGCTTTCCATGTCCAGCCCACCCTGTGGTCCTCTGAACAGTCTCCCTGTCTCCCAGGTTCTCCTGAGAGATGTCCTGGTCCCTTGACAGGCCACCCTTAGGATCTCCCAAGTCTCCTTGGTCAGGTTCACCACATCCCCATCCACCAAGTCCCGGGGTGATCCCTGCCTCATCCAAGCAGGGAGGATTCTGGAGCCCCTTCCCCTTGGCTGTGCCGGCTCTGTGTGACCTGTCCCCTTTGTCCCCCAGCCTGGTGGCCACCAACGCTGCCAGATTCCGTCTCCTCGCCGGCCCAGACATGAAGCTTATGGAGATGGGGCTCCGGCGCGCGCAGGGGCCAGATGGAGCCCTCTCAGCATCCAAATATTCCTACATCGGGGGTGAGTCCCGCCCCGTGGCGCCCGGTGCCACCGCGGCCCTGCCGTCACCTGGGTGTCCCCCCGTCCCTCCTCACAGGCTTTGACTGCACCAGCAACATCCTGGCAGGAAAACTCTACGGAATTCCCGTGCGCGGCACCATAGCCCACTCCTTTGTCATGTCCTTCAGGTGCCTGGAGGAGGTGCAGCCACGGGTGAGCGGTGCCTGGGATGGGATGGGGATGGGGATGGGATGGCAATGGGGGTGAATATTGGATGGGAGTGAGATGAGTATAGAGATGAGAATGCAGGTGAGGGTGGGATGGGAATGGGGATGGTAACAGGGATGAATATTGGATGGCGGTGGTATGAGGATAAGGATGGGAGTGAAGTTGAGGGTGGGATGGGGATAGGGATAGGGAATGGGGGATGGGGATAGGGGATGTAGAGGGGGATAAGAATGGAGATGGGAATGGGTTGGGATGGGATAGGGCTGAGGATTGGATGGGGTAAGGATTTAATGGGGTTGGGGATTGGATATGGATGAAGATGGGATATGGGTGATTGGGATGGGGATAGGGATGGGCAAAGGGAAGTGGGATGGGGATGAGGATGGGATGTGGATGAGGATGAGATATGGGTGTGATTGGGATGAGGATAGGCATGGGCAGAGGGAAATGGGATGGGGATGGGTTTTGTATGGAGTTAGGGATTGGGAGGAGATTGAATGGAGATGGGATAGGGATGTGGGTAAGGTGGGATGGAGATGCAGATGGGATGTGGATAGGGGTGAGGAAGGGGATGTGGGATGAAATAGGGATGGGAATGCAGACAGGGATTAGAGGGGGATGGATGTGGAATGGAACACTCCACCTGTTCCCACACTCCTGGCACCTTGGATAATGTCACGGGCTGTGCAAATTCCATGTTCCCCTGGCAGGATCTGCTGCCTCGGGCTGGAGGAGATCCTGTGGATCTGGCCAGCCTGGCCGTGTCCTGGCTGCAGCGGGTTTGTGACCTGCTCCAGACTCCTCCCAGCAAGGCCAACCAGGGCGAGCTGGCCGCCTTCGTGTCCTATGCTGTCACCTTCCCGTGTGACTTCCAGGGATTGCTGGACACCTATTGTGTCAGGAGGTGAGGATGCCAGGATTTTTCCACCATGGCACAGGGGATGGATGTTTCCCTCCTTGTTGGTGGCCTTGGAGAAGGAATGTTGGCTGGCTCAGGGCTTGGAAACACTGCTGGATCCACCCTGGACCCGTGTCCCACTTGTCATTAACACTTTCCTTGCCCGTGCCAGGAGTGGTTTGCCCAATTTCTGTGCCGTGGCCTTGGCACTGCACCAGCTGGGATACCAGGCCATTGGAGTGCGCCTGGATAGTGGGGACCTGGCCCAGCAATCCAAGGAAATCCGGGAAGTGTTCCGAGCCTGCGGAGCTCAGTGAGTCCCACGCCAGCCCTGGGATGGATGTCACTGATCCCTTTCATCTTCACCTGCACACAGCCCCTCATCCTGCCAGGATTTGGGAGCCCTCATGGCTCTGGGTGCTGTGGGGGGATCCATGAATCCACCCAAATCCTATTCCTTACAGCTTCCAGGTGCCCTGGTTTGGGACCATCCCCATTGCCGTCAGCAACGACATCAGCGAGCAGAGCCTGGAGGAGTTCAGGAGGGAGGTGAGAACCTGCTGGCAGGGCTGGGATGTCACCTGGGCTGTCCCTGGTGCTGGCAGGGCTGGGATGTTGATGCTCTTTTCTCTTCTCTGCTGCCTCAGGGGAGCGAGATCGACATGATCGGCATCGGGACCAACCTGGTGACTTGTCCCCTACAGCCATCACTGGGCTGTGTCTACAAGGTACAGGTGGCAGCCTAAATCCCAAATATTCCAATCCTCGCTGAGCGACTTCCAGGTGGTCCACACCTGCTCCATGGAGGAGTCACAGAGTCACAAAAGAATTTGCCTTGGAGGGGATTTTTGAAGGTCCTCCACCACCATGGGCAGGAATACCTTCCACTATTCCAGGTTGCTCCAAGCCCTGTCCAACCTGGCCTTGGATGCTTTCAGGGATGGGGCACAGATTCTCTGGGAATTCCACATCAGCCACTCACCACTCTCATAGGGTGGAATTCCTTCCCAATATCCCATCCCAGCCTGCATTCTGGCAGTGGGATGTGATTCCCTCTGTCCTGTGACTCCAGGCCCTTGTCCAAACTCCCTCTCCAGCTCTCTTGGAGCCCCTTTAGGTACTGGAAGGGGCTCTGAGGTCTCCCTGGAGCTTCTCTTCTCCGAGCTGGACATTCCCAGCTCTCCCAGCTGCAGAGGGGCTCCAGCTCTTGAGGCATCTCTATGGCCTCTTCTGGACCTGCTCCAGCAGCTCCACGTCCTCCTGATGTTGGACTCCAGGGCTGGAGCAGCTCTGCAGGTGGGATCTCACCTGAGTGGGACAGAGGGGCAGGAATCCCATTTTCCTGCTGCCCATGCTGTGGGATCAGCACATGGGGAAGTTCCAGGTGCCAGCATTGAGTTGTGGCCAGTTCTTTGCCCACCAGAAGCCCCAAGTTCTCCACAGGCATGAGGAGGCAGAATGCCCAACTTTGGGGTGGTTTTAGGTATTTTTAATTGTCTTTTTTCAGCTGATTTGCATCAGTGGCCTCCCCAGAGGGGTCACAGGTTCTCTTTCCTCCCACAGCTGGTGGAGGTCAATGGCTCCCCATGCCTGAAGCTCACAGAGGATGAGGAGAAGATGACAATCCCGGGGATGAAGGCGATCTATCGGCTCTATGATGCTGCTGGTGAGTCTGGAGACCCTTCCCAAAGTCTTGGGGGAATCTTCTGCTCCGTAATTCTCTCCCTGATGTCCTCATGGCAGGTCACCCCTTCATGGACCTCATGGCCCTGGAAGAGGAGCCGTCTCCCAGTGCAGGGCAGGAGCTGGGGATCCATGTTCTGGGGCAGCTTGGGGAGACCACCAAGGTCATTCCCAGCACTGTGGAGCCCCTCCATCGCACCTACTTCAGGGATGGCCAGGTCAGAGGTGATCCCATCTCCTGGGAGGTCTCCTCTTCCCCGCTGGGGGCTGGATCAAGGATCCTGGTGGCTTCTGAGATTTGTCAACAACTCTTGTGCCAACCCGGATGTGGTGGCTTGCTGGGATTGGTGCTGGGTGGTGACTTCCCACATGGATCTCCATCCTTGCAGGTGTGCGAGCCCCTGCCCAGCCTGCCCGAGGTGAGGACCCACGCCCAGGTGTCCCTCAGCCTGCTCAGCCCTGCTCACCGCCGGCTCCATGAGCCTCAGCCTTACCCGGTATACACCCAGCCCTTCCCACATCCCACTGGCACACACCTGGGAATGCCACTGGATTTGGTGGCCTGAGCAAAGCCACCATGGGGCTGCTCCCTGACCCCTCTTGTTCCCATCCCCAGGTGGCGGTGACGGAACGGCTGCACCGGCTCTTCCTGGAGCTGCGTCAGGGCAGCCACTGAGGGGGTCCCTGCTCATCCCCAGCTCCTGCTCCACGCTTTTTTTTGGGAAGCCCAGGTGCCTTATTAGGAATTAACATCTCTAATTTAGACCTTTCTGCTGCTTGGTGCTAACCCGAGGAACCTGCAGGAACTGGGAGAGCGCTCTGGGGTCCCAGTAGGGAAGCTGGGAACACAGGGGTGAGGAAGGCAGAACTGTCCCTGTGTCCCCTGGAAGTGACAGCCTTGTGCCTTATCTTGGTGGCCCTGCCAGCCCAGGTGGCTCCCCATCCTGAAGCTCCTTGGTGGCACTAGCACAAAGTCTGAGGTGCCACCAAAAGGATGACATGGGACACCCATAGGATACCCATGGCAGGCACTCTATGCTTTGGCAATTCTAAGCTTCATCTCTGTGGTCACATTCCAACTCTTTCCATTCTGGCCAAATTCCCTGGGATGTGGAGGCTGGCTCCAGCTTGATCCTGGCTCCAGGTTGATTCCAGATCCCAGTTGATCCAAGCTCCACGTTGCCAACTGCACTCTCTAACCCCTGTTCCCACAGGAAACGTGGCTCTAACCCACACTGAGCTTCTGACTAAGCAATAAATAAATAAAGGCCTTTTCCCACAATGGCTCTGACTCTAATTCCAATGAAAAACCCTTTGGAGCTCCATTTGGAATGGGAAGGTGAGAGGGAAATGCCCAGGGATCAAACCTTTGGCTTTCCTGTCTGCCCTCCTCTCCATGGTTTGGATCTTGGCAGAAATTAGGGAAGAAAATAATTAAGAGGTTAACAAAGCATGGCCTGATGATCAGAGATTTCTGGGAATTCCAATAGCACCATTTTAAGACAGGGAAAAAAAAAAACAAAACTCCAGGAAATCCAGGATCAGTTTGCTATAAATTAGATATATTTTTTTTAAGCAAAGCACCAAAGAGAAGGAGTCCATTGCACCTGAGTAGATATTTTACTGAGTTTTTGTGAGGAGGAAAGAACAAGGAGAGTGACCTGTGCCAGCATCTGTCACCCTCATGGATAAGATGCAATTCCTGATGTTTTGGTGGGCAGAGAAGCTCCTGGGTGTCTTTGCACTTTGAAATACCTTTCTCCTCAGGTATTTATGGACACTGAGATTTCCTGAGCCTTTTGTTCTCCAGGCTGGGCAATTCCAGCTCCCTCAGCCTCTCCTCACAGGAGATGCTCCATCCCTTCATCATCTCTGTGGTTTTTTTCTTGGATTTTTCTCTCTCTTTCACTGAGGAGCTCCAAACTGGACCCAGTATTCCATGTGTGACTTCTCAGAGCTGAGCAGAGGGAAAGAATCTCTCCAGGATCTGCTGGCAATACTTGGAATGCCAGAAAGATCCCAAACCACATGTCCCAAGCCACCAGGACCCATCCAAAATTCCAGGCTTTGGTAAAATCACTCCACTCTGCATTAAAGAGGGGGGGAAAGAGCAGGAATGGGGTTAAACCTGTACATCTGGGACTCCTGGATGCTTTTCTTGAGGTTTTCGTGGAATTTGGGCACCCCACTGACTCCAGTGCAACTTCCCACTTAATAGCAGAGAACCCCCAAGTTCACAAATTTATTTAACGTAAGGAACACCAGTTCCCACCCAAACACTAAACCTTCCCAGAAAATCCCAGAGTGCTCTTTTTTTTTTTCCATTTTTGACCTTGGAATTCTGGTATTTGACCCCAGAACTTGGAAGTGGACGCAAAGATGGGACAAAAAGTGCTAAAAGTGAGGTTGGAACACTGAATCCTGTGCAGATTTTGCCAAAAAGAAGCAGCAGGAGCCCAGATGTTGCTCCTCTGCTCCCATCCTCCTTCCAGTTTTGTTCTCGCAAAAACAGCTATTTCTAAAGCATAGCTTCAGCTCAGGATATCCATGACTGGAAATAAGGCATGGTGGGTAAAAGTGCCAGTTAGTGCTGGATAAGAGAAGTGCAGGGAATTGAGGGACACAGGTGAGGAGAATCCATCCTGACCTGATTTTCCTCACTCTACAAATCCAGGTGAGGATGTTCTAGGAAAGGTTGTGGTTTCCTAGTAAACCTGTGGATAAATCCTTCAGTTTTGACTTCTGCTGGTCCCCAGCTTTGGAGGGAAGGGATGGCAGGGAAACAAAGATGTGGGGATGCTCCAGCTGCAGAGTACCCTGAGAGGGAAAATCATGGAATGTGGGGAATGAGAATGAATTTCAGCATCAATAATTCCAAGTCCAGCCATACCCAAGGACCAACCACCGCTGGATAAAGCCAGGATTTAACAAACCCAGCCTGACTTGGATGATTTGACACCAAGAGAGGTGAGAAGAGGCAGCTCAGAGCATCCAGACTTGGCTGCTTCCACCTTCTGGGACGATCCAAGTTCCCATTCCTGATGCTGCTGTGTGACACTGGCCCTGGATGGTGTCACTTATAAAGTGCCATTTTCCTGCTCTGGTACAGGTACATGTAGGCATCACAAAAGAGGCGTTTGGCCACCCCATCCATGTCCCGAGGCTGCTCCAGGGCCAGCACAGCCAGGGGCAAGTCCAGGTATTTGGCAACTTCTGGACACAGCGTCACCGTGGGAATGTTGAAGCCATTTTCGCCACCTAAGGTGGAAAGGAGAAGCAAAGTCCCAAATCAGATCCCAAAGTGATGAGTTCCTACAGCTCCAGCAGATCCCAGCACACTCAAGAGTCATGCAGAGACTCAGCTGGGAGATGTAGAGGCCAAAAGCACTGGAAGAGGATGAATGAGGGGAGACCACTCAACCTAAAGGAGTTCCAGGAGAGCTGGAGAAGGATTTTGGACAAGATATAGAGACAGGACACAGGGAATGGCTTCCCACTCCCAGAGGGCAGGGATAGATGGGATATTGGGAAGGAATTCCACTTTGTGAGGGTGGTAAGACCCTGGAATGGAATTCCCAGAGAAGCTGTGGCTGACCCTGAATCCCTGGAAGTGTCCAAGGCCAGCTTGGACAGGGCTTGGAGCAACCTGGGATAGTGGAAGGTGCCCATGGCAGGGGTTGGAACTGGATGAGTTTTAAGGTCCCTTCCAACTCAAACCATTCCATGATTCTGTGATCAAAGCACAGTGGGGAAGGCCAAGAGAACAACCTGTGCCCACAGGCTGAGCCAGCTGGGATGGGATCCCAAATCCCTTGTTTGACCACAACCAGAAGCTGGAAGCAGCTGGCAAAACTCCCACCTGCTAGGCTTGGCCCCTCTGGAATCTAATTAAAGGAAAGCCAAATCCAGAGAAAGCCTAAATAGGAGAACTTGAGAGGAAAAGGTGGACTGAGCATCTGACAGCTTCCCAGATCCCATTCCCACATCCCATTCCCTCACCATGCCGGTCGGCCATGCTGTCGAAGAACATCCAGTGCTCGTTCCCAGGGCCGTATTTCACGAAGGACACGTAGTGACTGGTCTCGATACAGAGCACTGCAAACAGCTCCAGCTTCTCCCGTGGCACCTGCTGGCAGCCCCGGGCGCTCCAGCTCTGGAATTCCTCTGGAATGTGCAGCCTCCGGGGTTTGTGCCCTTTTCGGAGGTGATGGGAGTGAACCTGAGGAGAGGGGACAGGGTGGCACTGGCAGAACTGGCCCTGGACTGCTGGGAAGAGGGGGCAGAGGTCAGATTCCCAATTTATTCCCTGCTGATGTGATTCCCGTGCTCCCTGCTTGCCTGAGGATGGCCTTGTGGGAACAGCCTGGCACCAGGAAGCTGAAATGGGAGCATGCCACCCTCCAAGAGGCAGAAACTGTGGGAATGCTCATGGAGAGGCAGCAGGGAGGGATCAGCACTCAGTTCCTGCAGGATTGCACCTTAATTATGGAACAGGTTGTTCAGGGAAGTTGTGGATGTCCCATCCCTGGAATTGTCCAAGGTCAGGTAGGACAGAGGTTGGAGCAACCTGGGATAGTGAGCAGCATCCACGGGGTGGAACTAGAATGAGGTTCAAGGTTCTTTCCAATCCAAGTTTTTCTATGATTCCATTATTATTTAGGTTATGTGTAAGCAGAGGGTTCACAACCTCTGGCTCCTGGTGGGAATGACCCTCAGGAAAAGGCTGCTCTGTGCCCAACCTGAGCAGCTGCAGGGACGGCCAGGGAAATGTGGGGGTTTTGGGAGGGTTCATCCCACTGACAGCTTCCAAGGTGGATTTTGGGAATAGCCATGGAATACCTGTCTAGAGCAGGAGCTGCAGAACTGCTTCAGGCCTGTGGCTGCAAACACCTTATCCTTGAAACACTCTGAGCATTCCAGAGTGGCAACATCTCCACACAGGCAGCATTCCCTGGGACCTGCCAGAGAAACAGAGCTCAGAGGGAGTGTCTCCTCCAGATCCCACCTAAAATCCAGCTTGTCCTGCCCAAACTGGTGCTCAAAGGAAGAAGAATCCCACCCCAGAGAGCCCAGAGGTGGTTGCTCACAGCCCATCATCCATCACTCACTGTCCAGCAGCAAATCTGTTATATCCAGCTCCAAGGAAGGGATGATTTTGCTGAACATTTTATATTCCTTCCCAAAACGTGGCATTTGGATAATGAAGCAAGATGGGATCTGGGGGAAAAAAAAAGAGAAAGGAGTCACCTTGCCAGAAGAGCCAAATCCCAGAGATTTTTCTCTAAATTTGCTGTCATTATTCACAGGACAAAAAGGAAACAGGGAAAGCAGAGGCCTTTTCCTAAGTAATGCCTGTATTCAGTGCTGGATATAAAACATCCAGGGCCTCACAGGTATTTTGGGAAGCAGGAAGAGCAGGAAAGCAGAAGGAAACTGGACTCACCTCCACCAGCTTCAGATCTGAGGACAGGAAGGAGCGTTCCACCAACTGCTGCACATCAGGAACCACCAAATCCTCCTGTTTATCCATAAATATCTGGTAGCAGTAACATTCATGCTCCTTCTGGCCTCCTGACCTGCAAGGAGAGCTCATGGGATTTGGGATGTGGTGACATAAAAATTGGAGTTTCCCAAGGTTTATCCTGGGAGAGCTCCTGAGCTCAAGGCACCCAGAGTCGTTTGGTGCAGCACAAAGCACATTTTCCACCCCAAAATACCAAATTTATGCCAGAGGAGCAGGAGATAAGTAGGAATTTTGGCCTTGTTATCCCTTTGGAGCAGCACATCCCATAAGCAAAATTCCATTTCCCTTTGATATAAATCTAAAAGAATTTAGTATTTAAATTGACAACGGATACTTTGATGAAGGATTAATTAAAAAAAATGCATCCAAAAAGCCAAACTCAAGGTGAACTGTGTGCAGATCTCCCACAATCCCTAAAGAAAGCAGGGAAAGGATTTCCTTGGGATGACTCCATGCAGGGGAGCTGCAGCACAGAGTCCTCTTTGTGCTCAGCCTTTCCCAGTACTCCACGATCCACGGCTCGAGCGGCGGCCTCACAAAGGAGCACAGAAATCCAACAATTCCCTTTCTGTGCTCACAAACAGCACATTTATTTTTGGCTTCCTCCAGCCTCTCATCCTCTTTGTAGAGTCCCCAAAAAACTGGGACTGCATCCATGGGCTGCCTGTTTTAAGAGGTTGCGGGAGCTGAGCCAGCTTGGCAGCCTGAACACATCCCAAATTCATCCAAAGGCTGTCGGATACTGCTGGATCTGCCCTAAAGTCGGACATCACCTTTCTCAAACCCCTTCTGGCTCTCCCTGAGGATGGCACAAGGTTTTTATCCCAATTTTCTGAAGGCAGCACCCTCCAGGAAAGAGCTCAGAAGTCTTTGCCTGGATGGGAAAATCGCAACACGCAAGATCAGAGTCTGTTTCCAAGGGAAAGCAGAAGGAGCTGCGCAAAACTCAGAGCTGTGATTCCAAAAAACTTTGGTGGAAAGGAAAATCCCACCCCCCTGGGATTCTGAGGTGGAAAATTAATGACCCTGGCCTTGGGAATTGTATCCCTCAGCTGTGGAAACTTACTGGAGTTTCAGTAGTGGCTCAATCCCCAGGATATGCTGCATTATGAGATTGAGGAACTCCTCAGGATCTGGAAAATGAAAGGATGGATCAGACCATGCCAGGAACTGCCTTGCCCCACTGCATCCCAGAGCCACCAGATAAACATGAGCCAGAGTTCCAGAGACCTGGAATTTCCCTTTCAGGTTAGGGGATAAAGGCTGAGAGCACTTAGTTAAGGCACAAAGCCCAAAGGGAACATGGAAAACGCCAAGCATCCTTCAGAGATTGCACTTCTCTGAATTCTTGGATGGTTTGGGTGGGCAGGGACCTTCAAGATCATGGAATTACACTCCCTGCCATGGGCAGGGACACCTTCCACTATCCCAGGGTGCTCCAAGCCTCATCCAACCTGGACTTGGACAATTCCAGGGATGGGGCAGCCACAGCTTTTCTGGGAATTCCATTCCAGCCCCTCACCACCCTCACAGGGAAGAATTCCTTCCTAAAATCCCATCTTTCCCTGTCCTCTGGCAGTGGGAAGCCATTCCCTGTGTCCTGTCCCTCCATCCCTTGTCCAAAGTCCCTCTCCAGCTCTCCTGGAGCCCCTTTAGGCCCTGGAAGGGGCTCTGAGGGTACACAGAGATTTAAAAGCTGAAAGAATTTTACAAGTGCATTTTTAGATTGATTAACATCAGCAGCTAATTAAAGCACATTTTTGGGAGAAGCACAAAGGGAAGTTGCCAGCTGGTGCCTGGATGAGGCAAAACACAGGGAACCAGTTGGGGAAAGGCTCCAGGGAGTTCTTTACCTTTCTCAGCATTGGTAAAGCTGGAGCACTGGCCTTTGTCTGTGAGCTGCTCCCGGAGGTGCATCACGCTGCTGGCCCTGACAAAGCCAGTCCTGGGAACAACAACCAGCTGCAGGTGAGGGAAATCATGGAATGGCTGGGCTTGGAAGGGACCTGAAACTTCATCAAGTTCAATCCCCTGCCATGGGCAAGGATGCCACCAATGAGACCAGGTTGCTCCAAGCACCATCCAACCTGGCCTGGGACACTTTCAGGGATGGGGGAGCCACAGCTTCTCTGGGAATTCCATTCCAGGGCCTCCCCAGGGAAGAATTTCTTTCCAATATCCCATCCATCCCTGCCCACTGGCAGTGGGAAGCCATACTCTGTGTCCTGGCAGATCCTGATCCCACCTGACTCTGCCCTCCTTCAGGGAATTTTAGGGACCCAGAAGGCTCCCCCTTAGCCTCCTTTTCTCCAGGATGAGCCCCTCAGCTCCCTCAGCTGCTCCTGGGGCTCCAGACCCTTCCCAAATTCCCTTCCTTGCTTCCCTTCAAAGCAACAAGGACACTCCAAGGCTTTGCTGTTGTGTCCCTCTGGAAGCCACCACCTCTCCCTGGTGCATTGATCCACCAACATCCCTGGTAATTGGGGAATTTCTGCCCTTGTCCAGCCTCAGTGTTTAAAAAGCCTTTCCCATGAGTGATTCCCAAAGGAATTTGGAGCCTGGTATTTCAGGCAGAGTTGCCTCACCACCCTAACATGGAAAATTCCTTCCCAATTTCCCGTCTCAATCCACGCTCTGTCAGTTTAAAACCATTCCTCTTTGTCCTGAACACGTTTGGATGTGGTTTCCAGGCTTCCCTCAGTGCCAGGTACCACCCTCAGGGCAGCAGGGAAAGGAATGAAGGCAAAATGGGACAACTTCCAGCATCCCCTACACTCACCTTCGTAGGGGATTGACAATCTCATCCCGCAGAATTCCCTGGACATTCCTGTCACACAGTGGGAAGGGCATGAAGAGCATGGAGTCCAGCACAGAAGTACAGGAGAAGAGGCTGTGGGAAGAGTGGGATGGGTTTGAGTGTGAGGACTTGGAAGCAACAGCTGGAAATATCAAAATGTGATGGCTGATGACACTCAATGGCTTTGATGCCCAACAATCCATGCATGGAATTACAGGGAGGTGAGTGAAGCACATCTGCACAGTGAGGGACATCTGGAACACTGGGAGAAAGCAAAGGAACAGCTCAGGGAGAAGAAAATTCCTACTTTGCAGCGAAAATTGCTCAGGGAAGGGCACCACTGAGTCTTTTCCTCTCCAAGCAGGGAAGTTGGGACCTCCTGAGTGGGTTCTTTGGAATGATTTCAGCCAGAACTTCCAGGGACAGAGTCAGCACAGTCCAAATCCAGAAAGCTACGAGCTCTCAGCACCCTGAATGACAGAAACAGGGGTACAGGGGATCTTCAGGGCTGGAAAACCTGCTGGATTTGGGAAGGAGATCAAAAAGCAGCCTGGAGGTTGCATCTCCACACAGTTACATCCTGCTCTACACCAGGTAAACTTCCAGCCAGCTTGGAAATCCAGGGAAGTGCTGCAATCTGGGGCTCTGCTCAATTAAAAAGCCCTTCATTTAAGGAGCTTGCACCACCCAAGCAGGTCCTTACCTGAAGAGAGCTGCATCCATGTAGCAGGAATTACAATGGCCTTGGATGCCCTTCATCCGCCCTTGGAGAACACGGACTGCTGCCTCATTCCTGAGGGGAGGCAAACTCTCTGCACCGTCTGGAAGAACTTGTCCTCCTGCAAGAAAAAGAATTACCTTCACCTTATCATCTGGGTCAACTCTGCCCTTTCTTGATGCCTCAGAAGTCTGAGGTGAGTCTATAACTCTCAGACCTCAGGTGGCTTCTCAATCCAGCTTTCCATAAATCACAATCTTTCAGATTTGTTGGACATTCCCTAAGGAATCATTCAGGTTGGAAAAGACCTCTAGGATTGAGTCCAGCTGTTAATCCAGCCAAAGATGTGGTGTGGGATAAACACCAAAAACCAACACTCGAAGAAAGGGAAGAAACGCTGCCCACGAGGTTTTTCCACATCCTTCTCCCATCCCAGCCCCATTTTCCTGCTTCCCAGAGGACTCACTGTAATCCCCTGGGGACAGGTCAGAGTTGGGAAAGCTCTGGAAGCGCACGTCGGGCTGGCAGGAATTCAGCCTCACAAAGAGCCCACGCTTCGGGGCGCAGTGGAAGTAGGACTTGCCCAGCCACTCTCCAGCTGTGACCCCCTTGTCTTCATCCTGGGAAAACAGTAGCAGAGACGAGCCTGAGAGTGGGATTTATGGAATTATGGTTGGGAAGGAGATCTGAGATCGAGTCTAGCTATGCAATGCTGCTGAGACCACCAATAGATTGTGTCCCCAAGTGCCACATCCACAGGGATGGGGACCTCACCCCTGCCCTGGGCAGCTGTGCTAGGGCTGGGCAACCCCATCCATAAAGGAATTTTCCCAATATCCAACCTAAATTCCCACTGGAGCAGTTTGAGGCTGTTTCCTCTTGTTCTGTCCCTTGTTCCCTGGGAGCAGAGCCCAATTCCCACCTGGCCCCACCCTCCTGTTAGGGAATTGTAGGGATCCAGAAGGTTATCCCTTGAGACTCCTTTTCTCCAGGATGAGCTCTCCCAGCTGCTCCTGGTGCTCCAGACCCTTCCCAGCTCTATTCCAGCCCCTCAATATCCCATACCCAGGGATCCCAAAAATCCACCCTCCATATTCAGCCACTGCCATCAGCACTCCCAGGTCCTTTCCCAGCTTTCCAGCCTCACCAGTTCAACTCCAGCCATTTTGTCCTTGATTTGGGGCAGGTAGCCCAACCAGCGGATGATTCCTGAAATTTGGTTCCCTTTGTCCAAAGTAATCTGGACCATGGAATTCACTTCCAGGGGTGAATTCCCACCTTCCCCCTCCTCACTGCTCTTGCTGATCTCTCGTTTCATTGGGTTTGGTTTTCCAAAGCCCCCGTCGGAGTCGAATGTTGGGAAAGAACCTGATGGGCAACACAAAACATCAGGAGAGGTGGGAATTCGATCTCCTGGATCTAATTCCAGGTCTATTTTGAAAATTCCAGGCTACACACACAAGCAGGAAGCTGAGCACCAGGGACAAGGTGTAATTCCCAGTGTGTCCAAGCTGGTCTGACAGGATGAGAGGGAATGATCCTACTCCCTGTTTCCCTGCTCAAAGCTTCATATTCCAACCTCTCGCTAGCCCTGGAGCTAATCTAGCCCTTCCTGAACTACTGGAATGGCAGCAGGGGGGTTATTTCCTAATTTTTCTACTAATTCCTTGTTTTGTCCAACAATTCCCACCACTGCTGCTGGCACCTGTGCCTTTCCCACCAGGCTGAAGCTCCTGCTCCATCTTTTACAGCTGAATCAAAGACTTTTTAACCAGTGGTGCTTCTTCCCTGAGGGAATTCTCTGCTACCATCAGATTCTCCTTCCTGACAAATGGGATTCAGGTTTAGCTTTGTGTGGAACTGGAGATTTTTCCATAAATCCCGGTCCATTAAGACAAGCTGCAGGTTTTATTGGCATTTCAGCTCCTCAGTACCCTGCAGAGAGGGAATAAATTCCAAACTCCCCCAGAATGGGATCAGGAGAGACACATTCAAAGACCACCTACTTTGCAAGCTCTCCTTCACAACAGAATCCATGGGGATTTCCCTGAAAATATCAGTAGTTCCTTCTTCTTCCTGAAAGGAGTGAAAAATCCATTAGCTAGGGAAATATCCATCAGCTAAACACTGGAATGTGAAGGATTTTTTTTTAAACAAGCCTAGAAAGTTTGAAAGAACCTCACATCCCTTTTGGATGTTCTTTCTACTTCTCTTTCATGTCCAATCATTTTTTCTTTAAAATCTCAAAAATTTTTAAAATCTCAAAATTTTTTCTTTAAAATCTCTAAAGATTTTTTTTTTCTTTAAAATCTCAAAAAACCCCATTGAAAAGCTGCTCTTACCGGGCAAACCTTCACAAACCACTGGTTCCCTTCCCTGTAAACTGCCATGGCAATTCCTTTGGTGGGAATCTCATCCACGTAGAAGCTGATGGCGTCTCCCACTTTCACGGGAACCATCTCCTCTGTGTCCTGTTTTCCCGGCTTCTGTTTACCATTATTGCTGCCTGATGTGGGAATAAACTGGATTTTGCTGAAGGGCAGGAAGATCCCACAGTTCCTCTTGCACTTGAAGTACTCGGTGCCGTGGTAGGATCCGTCACTTCTCCCTCTGTTTTCCCCCTCTCCCTGAAAACACGCCAGGAAGGGATGTCACGCATAGAAATGTCACGGAAAAAAACGAGGAATTTGCTGCCTTGAGCTCCCCATCCCTTACCTGCAATTCCACCCCGAAAAACACCGGAGTCAGCACAGCCAAGCTGGGCTTGTAGATGCTCCCAATGTAGCGCACAACTCCCGGGAAAAATTCCCGCTCCACCTCCACCATCACATTTTGACCTGGCACGGCTCGGAGAGCTCCTTCCAGGCTCAGTCCCTCCAGGAATAAATCCAAGCGCTCACTGTGGCTCCCGATGGCCAAGAGGAATCCGGCGGATTCCTGGCGCACGGGCTGCAGGATTCCCAGGTTGATGGTGACTGTGGAGCTGTCATCCAGCATGATGACCTTCAGGAAGCAAGCCGGAGGCCCATTCTCGGAAAAATTCCTCAGGTAGCTCCTCTCGCTGCAGAAGCACAAGTTCCCAGCCTGGAAGTACTTGTTTCCATAGGCACAGTCCTCTGTCAGGATGTAGAAGCAATTCCTGTCCGCTGCCGGAGGCTGGAGGTTGGACATGGCAGATTCCCCTGGGTTGGGAGAGTCAAAGTGATGGAGGTTTGTGAGTGTCAGCGCAGAATTCCCAAAGAATCCGGGCTTGGAAGACGTTTTGGATCCAACCCCCCCTCTCAAAGCCTCGCCCAGCTGAGTTTGAGCAGCTCCTAAAGCTTCCCTGCTCCCTTTTTCCAGGTGTTTAATCATCCTCGTGGTGATTCAAAATTCCATCTAACCTGGTGTCCCACATTCCTGCTCATCCCTATGTTTCCATGGGAAAAGTCCAGCTCTGCCTTCTCCACTGAACCCTCCCAGGATGAGGTTGTACAAAAAAATGTGGAATGGTTTGGGTTGGGAGGATCCTTAAAGATCATCTCATTCCACAGGCAGGGACACCTTCCCCTATCCCAGGTTGTTCCAAGCTCCATCCAACCACACCTGGAATAATTCCAGAGATGGAGAGGCTGCCCCAGCTGGTCCAACCTGTTCTAACACTGTCCAGCCTCATTAAATTCCACGTTTTCTTTCCTTTACTCACAGGAGTGAGGCAAAGGATCAATCCTGCCTTTTAAAATTCCTTGGAAAAGGGATTCCCACTCTGGCACTCCACCTCCTCGGTGTTGCTACAGCTCATGAATATTCAAATCATGTGCAAATAATCACTTGAGGTACGAAAGATCTCCAGCTTTCCTAGCAAATATTTATTTATTTATTTATTAAACAATTTATATTGAAAGAAATGCCAAGTATTTGGAAGCCAAATATATTTTGGTGCTTATTTTTTAGTTAACTTCTGAAACTTGTAGCTAAAATTCCAGTAGTTTAATTCAGCTGGTAGAATTCCAGTTAAATTCCAGTAGTTACACTCTAGTATTTAAATTCCAGTCGTGATTAAAACCCACTCATTAAATTCCACTTTTTACCCATCCCTATCTCTCCTTTGATGATTCCATGGAAAATCAGGATCCAAAATTTTTGTTTCAATATGAAAAAAAAAGCTGAATGAAAATAATAAAATAACCCTTTTCCTCATTAAAAGTGCAAAATAAGTTGATTTATCTGATGAAATTCCCAAAAATAAACTATTACCAAAACCCCAAGAATGAACTATTTTTCTCATAAAAATGACCAAGAATAAATTTTCCTCATCAAGCCCATCTTCCTAATGAAAGCTCCAGAATAAACCACTTCCCTCATCAAAACCACATAAATAAATCATTTTACTCATAAAAAGCAAAAAATAGACACCTTTTTATCACAAAACTCGCAAGACCAAACTATTTCCCTCATCAAAAAGCAAGAATAAAACCATTTTATTCATCAAACCCCAAGAATAAGCCATTTTCCTCATCAAAACTCTGCAAGATTAAGTTATTTTCCTCACCAAAAACACACAAATAAACCATTTCCTTCCTCAAAACTCCAAAATTAACTTTTTTTTTTCCACAAGAAAAACACAAAAACAAACCACTTTCCTCACCAAAAAACTACAAATAAATCCTATTCCTCATTTTCAAAAAAACCCAAAAGTAGTTTTTTTTTCGTCATCAAAACCCCGGAACAGATCCTTTTTCTCCTCAAAAAACCCCAGAGAATAAACAATTTTATTCGCCAAACCCCAAGAATAAACAGCTTTTCTCATGAAAATAAACGAGAATAAACTGATTTCCTCACCAAAACCCCCAAATAAACCATTTTCCTCGCGGAAACACAGCAATAAACCCTTGTCCTCATCAAACCCAAGCGTAACCCGGGTATTTAAAGCAGAATATTCCCAATTTCCACTAATTTACGGGAATAAATCCCCATTCCCAAGGCTCCGGGCGGGATTTGAGCTCGACCCCTCCCCTCTCCCCCCTCCCCTCACCGTCTCCGCCGCCGCTCCGGCCCCGGCACTTCCGCGTCCGGGCGCACGCGCGGCCCGGCAGCCAATGGGGAGCGGCGGGGAGAGGGTAACGGCCAATAGGAATGAAGGGCGGGGTCAAAAAGGCGGAGAGGAGGCGTGGCTCCATAGCAAGCCCCGCCTCCTGTCGGCCGGCCTTGGGGGAGGCGGGAACTGCGTGAGGGGCGGCGGGCGGGAGGTGTTTCCATGGAGCCAAATCCCTGTGGATTCGCGTGTGTTTCCATGATCCTAAAGCCCTACGGACCTTGGAGTGCGTGTTCCCATAGACCCAAATCCCAATGGATTCTTGTGTGTCCTAATAGACCCAAATCCCAATGGATTCACATGTGTTTCCAGGGACTCATGTCCCTGTGGATCCGTGTGTGCGTCTCCATGGTGCCATGTCCCTATGGATCTCTGTGTGTCCCCACGGACCCAAATTCCTGTGGATTTGCATGTGTTTCCACGGACCCAAATCCACATGTATCCTGATGTAGCCAAATGCCTATGGATCTGTGTGTGTTCCCATGGACCCAAATCGCTATGGATTCGTGCGTGTCCCCATGTGTGTGCCCATGGCATGACCCTGTGATCCTGCATCCCCATAGCTGTGCGCCCCCAGAGCCCTCTGTCCCTGTGGCCTCATGTCCCCATGGCACTGTGTCCCCACAACCTTGTATCCATTGTCCCTGTGTCCCTGCACCCCTGTCCTGTGTCCCTCTGCCCTCCTGGGTGGCCCTGCCTGCCACAACACACCCCCAAGTGTCCCCACTGCTGCTGGGATAAGGGTGACACACCGGATCTGGGACTACCAAGCCACCTCCTGGGGGACATCACCCACCCTGGGGACATCGAGGTGGCAGCAGAGCTGGGAGGGGACACCAGGTCACAGCAGCAGGGTATAAATATTGGCTAAATAGATTTATTTTCATACAAAGAATACACAGGTCCCCCTTGCCGGGACACTCCGACCCCGGGGGACACCCGAAAATGTCCCCAGCCACCACCGGGCTGGCCGCCACCTCAGCTGGCTTTACTGGCAGGCTCTGTCCCCATTCCCAGAGTTTGGTGATAACTCTGGGTCACCTTAGGGACATCCCTGTCCCCTCTGGGGCCACCTTGCTGCCTGTATTTATCAGGTGCCTACTCAGGTCACCCTGTCAAAGGCCACTCTGCCTTGTGAGGCACCCCCAGACTTGGTCCCCTGCTCCCTTGGTCCCATGCTGGAACATATCTGGACGTTTTGGGGTCCCCCTTGTGCCCTAATAGTGTGGCTGGTACAGACACCCCCTCCCCCCATGCCATATGTACACGCTGGATAAAAGAAGAAAATACAGATATTTATAGCGGGGGAGTAAAATACCCCCCTAACCCCCCCAGAAGTGTCCCTTGTGTCCCCATCCTGGTGCCTCACCCCCAGCCAGTCCTGACACCTGTGTCCAGGATGGAGGTGGCCAGTCCTGCCCCATCCTGGGCTGGCTGGGCCCTTGTGCCTCAGTTTCCCCATCGGTCATGGGGCTGCCATGTGATGGTGGGACATTGAGAACGGTGGGTGAGGAGGAGCCACTGTGGCCACCCCATGGGGACAAGGATGTGGCCACAAGCCCCATGGAACATGGGATGAAGCTGGAGGCATGTGGGATTGAAGCCAGAGCATTCCATCTCCCACCTCACCCCCGTCACAGGCACAGCTACCCAAATCCCCTTTCATCCTCAAATTTGTCATGCTGCTGTCACTCAGTCCTGGGCATGGTGGGAAGTCCAGATGTGGCCACCCCACCTCCCTTTGTGGCAGGAGAGGAGGTGGCTGGGGGAGCTCCTCAGCTCGAGTCCCTCCAGCTCAGCTGCGTTTGGTGACCATCTGCCGGTCCCTCTTCTTCTTCTCCATCAACCTGGTGGGGAGCAGAGTGGTGGTGGCCTTAGGGACCTTACCCCGAGAGGGACCTCCCAAAGCCACAGGGAGGGGACAACTCACTTGCGGTTGCGGACTTCAGTGAGCTCCATGAGCCGCTCCTGGGCCGCCCGGAGCTCATCCAGGCGCTGCTGGTAGCGGGAATCGCAGCTGTTGGTGCGCTCGTAGCTGGAGACCTGGCTGGAGAGCTCGCTGGCACGGTCCCGGAGCTGCTGGATGGACGAGTAGAGGTTCTCCTCATCTTCCTCCTGCTCCAAAACAAGCGCATGAGGCTGGTGGGGTGGGCAGGACACCCCAAAGAGTTGGTTCCCCTTGTTCCAGGTTTCCCAAACTGCCTTGGTCACCTGCCTTGGCATTGATGATTTCGATGTGGATGAGGAGGGAGGCGAGCTCCAGGTCCTCAGTGTAGCTGTTCTTCAGCGGCACCGACCGGTAGCCTGGACACAACATCAGAACATGAGCTCCACAGCACCACAACAGGGCCAGAGCCCCTCACCATGGCCAGGACCCCAGGGAGATAATAATGATGATTGCAGGGGATTTGCACTAGAAGATCTTTAGAGATCCCTTCCAACCCAAACCCTTCTAAGACTCCATGACTTAATGATGGAGATCATGATGATGATAACGATGCAGGGGAGTTGGACTCAATGACTTTTAGAGGTCCCTTCCAACTCAAACACTTCTATGATTCCATGATCTATGATGGAGATGATGATGATTGAAGGAGATTTGGACTAGATGACCTTTAAAAGCTCCTTCCTAGCCAAACCCTTCTATGATTCCATGACTCAATGATGGAGATCATGATGATGACAACTGCAGGAGGGCTGCACTAGAACACCTTTAAAGGTCCTTTCCAACCCAAACACTTCTATGACTCCATGACTTAATCATGGAGATAATGATGATTGCAGGGGGCCTGGACAAGATGACATTTAAAAGCCCCTTCCAACCCAAACACTTCTGTGATTCCATGATTATGATGGAGATGGTGATGATGATGATGGTGGAAGGATCATACCTGTTTTGAGGCCCTTGACAGGGAAAGTGGCTTGTGCCAAGAAGTTGGGGTCACTGAACATGTCCTCCTCATACACCACAAAACGGAGGAAGGCAAACTCGGGGTTGTTAATGTCAAAGACAAACTGCTTGAAGAGCCAGACGGGATTGAAGCCGTTGTCAGCTGTGGGAGAGAGCACAAAACCCAGCCTCATCACTCACATGTCCTCTCAGGAGGACGACAGAAGGCAGAGTCAGGGTTGTCTCTAAGGGTATGGTCCCTCACCTACAACATCTGTCTTGTTCTTGCTGTTGTCATACTCGGAACCGCAAACCTCCACCTCCACAAAAGGGCACACGATGCTCCTCCCGTTCTTGGGCAGGTGCCGGGCACCGAGGATCTGTGGGAGAAAGGGGAGGAAGAGGAGGGTGAGGTCTAGCCACACTGAATGAAGAAGAACTCTCAAGAGTAACAAGCTCCATGAAACAAATATGTAGCTGGAAGAAGTAAAAACCACCCCTGGTTGACCTCAAAATAAGGAAGGAGTTCCCATCTTGATAGTGACCACCTCAAGGTGGTCTTGCTGTCCTTGCACACTTGCCTGCAGCTGGACTGTGATGGGCTCCACGATCTTCAGGCTGTTCTTGTCGAAGGGGTCAAAGGTCTCGTCCCTCATGATGTCTGGCTGCAGGACATAGCCACTGCGGCCACCGAGCATGAAGAGTGCCTGGTTCAGCTGCATCGGTTTGTCTGTGGCAGTGGGGACAGAGCAGATCTGAGTGTGGGGCTCAGGGACCTCCATGAGGTCCTCGGGCAGAAGGTCCTACCCTGCAAGCCCAACCAAGAGCCCCCAGCTGTGGTTGGAGGAGGGATGCAGCTGAGTTTTGCTGCATGAATCACCCAAGGATTGCATGGAGATATGCCTATCAGGATGGGGACAAAGTTTGGAGAGATCTTTCAAACCACCCCTTGCAACCCCATCAGGATGAGACAAAGGTTGGAGAGCATCCAAACCACCTCCTGTGTCTCCATCAGGACAAGGACAAAGCTTGGAGAGATCACCCAAACCACCTCCTCTATCCTTATCAGGATGAGGACAAAACTTGGAGAGATTATCCAAACCACCTCCCGTGTTCCCATCAGGATCAGGAAAAGGCTGAAGAGCATCCAAACCACTCATGTCCCCATGAGGATGGAGACAAAGGTTGAAGAGATCACCCAAACCACCTCCAACAAGACGATCCAGGGCAGAAGCACTGGGAATGGGAATTTTGAGACAGCTTTCAGGGTTAAGGCCAAGAACAAACCCAGGAGCAGGATTTACCAGGTGTCTGGAAGTTGAGGGCCACGAGTTGGCTCCCACAGATCCACATGGGCAGCGGGTCATAGTTGGAGGAGTCCAGGCGCTGTCCTTTGGGATAGATACGGCTCAGCTGGCGGCGGTTGTACTGCAGGAACTTCTTGCCCTTGCTGCGGTTGGCGTATTTCTCCGCCTTGGTCTCCGGGAAGGAGGACATGTCCCGGTAACACGCCTTGTCTGTGCCAATCTCTGCAAGCATAGAGTGGCCATCAGGGAAGGAATGAGACCTGGATGGTTCTTCCCACCTGTCTTTTCTCACACTCATCCCTTTATCCCACTTCTCCAGGACTTACTATCCTCATCAAATGGCACCGGCCGGCAATACACAACCAGCTCCGAGAGCTCCAGGGCGATCTTCTTCCTCCGCTCCATGATCTTCCCCTCTTGCATCTGCACCAGGAAAAACAAGAGCTGCAAGTCTCCTCCCAGACTTCTCCTTTGGAGATATTAGGAACAATCTCCATGAGAAAGGGACCATCCAGCCCCATCCTCTGCATCCCCTCACCCTGGCGTCGGCATTCTGCGTGGCCTCCCGGATCTTGGCCACCCACTCGCTGAGTTCCTCCTGCGTGTCAGCGGCCACGTCCAGTGACTGGGCTGCGTGGGACATCTGCTGGGAATGGATGGTGAAGACAAATGGTTTGGAGCTCCTCCCGTCTTTGGAGATAACTATAAGGACATCAGAGGGGGGCTTTACTCGAAGACATTCCCAACGGATGGCTCTGTGGAGCAAACGAAACCTCAGCGGTCCCGCTCCCGGGCCCCCACCAGCCCCTGCTGGCACCCCACCATCCATCAGGATTCTCCTCCTGTGAGGATCCCATTCTTTAAAATGTGTGGCTTCAGCTTTGCATGCTGAAACACCCCCTTGGAATCAAGGGAAAATGTCCCCTGAATCATCTGGACATCCCAATTCCTCCAAATTTCCCCCAAATCCCTAAGTAGGGACACTCACCGACGTGGCAGGATGGGACATCGATGAAGCCCTTCAGGAAGTTCCCCAGGGGGCTGTTTTCTGATGACTGCAAGAGAGACAGGAAGAGGTAATATGGGAGAGGCCTGTGGGTTACAGGCAGCCACCATCCAGCCCTCCCAGTTGGACAAATCTGAGGAAAAGAAGGGAAAAAACACCCAGGAGCATCACCCCAAGAGGTGGGTTGGAGCAGGATCAGGAGCATCCCCCAGCGCCTGGATAAGGGTCTGGGCTGATAGAGGGCTCAGACCATCCCCCAGATTCTGGATAAAGGTCTGGGTTAGAGCAGGACCAAGAGCATCCCCTGACTCTGTGGGACCAAGAACATCACCCAGATTCTGGATAAGGGTCTGGGCTGGAGCAGGACTGGGAGCATCCTCCAGCTTCTAATAAATTATCTAAGTGGGAGTAGGGCCAAGAACATCCCTCAGCTTCCAGATAAGAATCTGGACTGGAGCAGGACCAAGAACATTCCTCAGCCTCTGGATAAGGATCTGGGCTTGGAATATCCTGCAGCTTCCAGAAAAGCTGGAGTGGGGATGGGAGCATTCCACAGTCTCTGGATAAAGATATGGGCTGGAACAGGACTAGACACATTTCCCAACTCCCAGAAATAGGTCCAAGCTGGAGTAAGGCCAGGAACGTTCCCTAGCCTCTGGATAAGGATCTAGGCTGGAGCAGGACAACAATCATCCCCCAGCCTCTGGATAAGGATCCAAGCTGGAGCAGGACCATGAGCATCCCCCAGCCTCTGGATATGGATCCAAGCTGGAGCAGGATTGTGAGCATCCCCCAGCCTCTGGAAAAGGATCCAAGCTGGAGCAGGATCGTGAGCATCTCCCAGCCTCAGGATAAGGGTCTGGACTTGGTCAAGGCTCCTGGGAGCCTCCAGTGTCCTCTCTCCCAGGGTCCCAGGGAGGTGGCACTCACAGCCTCATCCTGCTCCTGTGCCTGGGTGCCGACAATCTCCTCCACGTAGTTGGCCGGAAACCAGAGCTGCTTCTTGCCCCCATAGTCCCCTCGCCACCTGCAAGGGGTGAGAGGATCAAGGCGAGCGGACAGATTTCGGGGAGGGGGGGACAGAGGTGTCCCTGCTGCATGCGGTGCCGGGGGGTGGTTGGAGAAGGGGTGGGGGGACAGAGAAGGAGGCTGATTTAAAACCCGCCATGGGAATACCCGGGGTGTCCCCTCCATGTCCCGCCCGTGGTGACACCCAAGTGACCGCCCTCACCAGCCGCCGTCCTGCTTGTCCACGTTGTGGATGATGGCCTGCTTGCAGAATGACAGCTCATCCTCCCGTTGTGCCTTGTAGTCATACAGAGCCTTCACCGTGCACTGGGGACACCGGGAAGAGGGACACGTGTGTCACCACCCTGGCACCCCACTCAGACCAGTCCCTCGAGAACCCATAGTGGAGTGTGGGGGCTGCTGACCCCAAATCATGGCATCACAGAATGTTAAGGGGTTGGAATAGACCTTAAAGGTCATCACATTCCAACCCATCCCACCATGGGCAGAGACACTTTCCATTAGACCGGGTTGCTCCAAGCTCTGTCCAACCTGGCCTTGAGCACCTCCAGGGATGGGGCATCCACAATTTCTCTATTCCAGTGTCTCACCACCCTCACAGTAAAAAATTTCTTCCTAATATCTAACCTGAATTTCCTCCATTTTGTATCCCTTACTCCTTGACCTATCTGCAGTTCCTGACAAAAAGTCCCTCTCCAGCTTCCAAATTGCTCACAGTACTGGGATGGGTTAGATGGGACAGGAGGGCTAGAAGTGCCTGTGGTCCTGCAGGATCACCACATTCAGAGCAGATCAGATTCCTTTTTTGGGACCCACAATGCTTTCTCCTGGTGCTCTGGAGGGTTAATCCTCTGATATTACCACATTCCGTGGAAAAAATCCCTCTGGATTAAGTTTCCCTTTGTGTAGTCTTACCTTGCTGGAATGGGACCATTAAAGCACCAGCAGTGCTGGACCATGGGATTGTAGGATCACAGGAAAGGAACCTTAGGGCTCCAATCCAGCCTCTCCCAGGATCAACTTCAAGATATGTCCAGTCACAAAAACCCCCACAGGCAGAAATTGGGTCAGCTCCAAGACCCACCTTATCCCAAAAATCTCCAAGGGTGAAGTTTGGGTCAACTCCAAGAACAAGCAAGTCCCAAAAACCTCTGAAGATGGAGACTCCACCACCTAGGAATTGACCCCAGACCTGCTTTTTAGGGGTTCACCAGTGCAAAGAGATTTCCTTGCTGTTGGGGCAAACTTCTGCTGGGTCCCTGCTCCAGGCTGGGGTCTCTCCAGCCCTGTCCCCCACTACACTGTGGCAATGCTGTCACTGGAGCTCAGACTGTCCCCAAGTGATGATGATGATATTGGCTGGGTTCAGCTCCAGTGTCACTTGAGGCTCAAAAAGAAAGGGAGCACAACATGACCACTTCTCAGGTCAGTGGTGGTGGGAGGTATGATGGATCTGGGGAAGGACCCCCCAGGAACCCCAGCATTTAAACTGCCATATCCCACCACCCACCACTTCCCAGGACACCAACCTGGCCCCTTACCCTGGCCATTGGCATCTTGTTGGCCTCTACGTAGAAGTGGGGAGTCCGCACCTCGTACAGGGCTCCGTAGTCCAGTTCCTGCAAGGAGAAATACCTGAGGGGGTCATCTGGATGTGGGTAGGCGTTATGAGGGGATCAGAGGAGGTTGAGTGGGATCTAATATCCCCTTGCAACTTGTTGGAAAAGGGAATTATGGTGGAATTTTAATGCTGGGTGATGACTGTGGGACAAGCTTGGCCAGTTCTGGTTGGGCTCCAATCAAAATTCTCGAAGGTGGTGGAGCTGAGGATAGGGCTTGGTTGCCCATGGAACAGAAACCCCACCATGTCCACTGCTGGGAGAACTCACAGTGGTGCCCATCTTCTCCAGGGTCTCCTCGTTGATGGGGTAGCGCAGCTTCATCTTGCGGTACAGCGGGTGCTTCTCGTAGTAGCTGATGAGGTCCACGAGGCTCTCGAACTCAGCTGAGCTGCCCAGCATGAAGAGCCTCCCTTCCTGCTGGATGCGGCAGTGCTTGATCTTCCCCTCTGCCCTGGAGCCAGGAGAAATGGGAATGGGATGGGTGAGGGGTGGCTGGATCCTGGCTCCATGATGGGAATGGCTGGGAGGTGATGCTTGGGGATGCCACCAAGGTGACCACCCTGAAGACGTCATGGAGAGGGTTTCCCCTTCATGACACTGTCACGTGTCTGACTGTCACCCACAGCAGACCCCTGCCACCTAGCTCGGGGTCACAACAGACAGTCCTCAGCTGGGCCAAGCCCAGCTGGCCTCATGGTGGCCACACTCACCGGAAGGAGATGGCGTAGGAGTTGGGTTCACTGCGCTTCCGCACCAGGAACGCTCCATCCCGCGGGACCCGCATCAGCATGTGCTCGGCCTGGAGACGTGTCAAGCTGGCATGGTACCACCTGGCCAGGGACAACATGGAGACAGGGGGCTGGCATTGTCATCTCCACATCCTGCTGAGGCTGGAGGAGGCTGGTGGACCCATGGGATCAAGAGGGCGGGGACTGGGAGGATGCTCACTCTTTGCTCTCGTGGGCGTTGGGTTGGGGGACGGGGTCGGTGAGGCGCATCTCGAACTCATTGCAGCGCAGTGGCACCTCCCGGTAGTGGCAGATGAGGCTGTAGAGGCTGTCGAATACCAGGTTGTCCGTCAGGTAGAACTTGGTGGCCCCGGCCTCCTGCCGCGAGTGGATCCGGCAGTGCTGCACCCGGCTGGACCTCCTGCCACGGGGGTGAAAGAAAGCCAAATCAATCTGGGTTCACATCCTCATTATCCCATACTTTGAATGTCACAAAAAAGGTGACATTCGTCCCCCAAAAGCCATTCCAGCCACCAAACCAGGCACTGACAGGAGGGTCACCCAGGGAAGGTGGGATCCTGCCTCCCTGCTGGAGCTCCTACCAGAAGGAGAGGGTGTAGTCGCCCACGAAGGTCTCGCTCTCGCGCACCAGGAAGGTGCCGTCTTTGCCGCCTGTCTCGGTGCAGTACTCATGCAGCAGCTTCTCCGCAATCTGTCGTCCGTCACGGCCACCTCCGAGCTTGCCGTGGAACCACTTCTCCGTAAAGTGCAGCTCATTGTTGTTGAACTCCTGCAAGTTCATCCCGAAGTGGGTGTTGCCACCCTGTCACCCTCCCCACGGAGTTGTTGCCTCGCCCTGCAGGCATGTCCTGCCCCTCACACACCTCCTTCTGCTCCACCTCCTCTTCATCCTCATTGAACTGGTAGCGGGATGTCTCCTCCGAGTAGTAAATCTTGTTACTTGTCAGGACAAAATAATGAGGGCTCCAGGTCTGGGAAGGAGGAAGAACATCAGTGAGGTGAGGAAGAGGATGACATGGAGGGATGGCGCTTTGGGATGAGGTTCTTAATCCCTTTCTTCCCCCTCATAGCATCACAGTGGTCTAGCAGAGCCCATCCCAAACCTCAATGTCTGACAGATCCCACTCAGCCTCTGGGGGCTTTCCTTACATGGTCGATGGGGTCTTCAAGGTAGAGAATTCCATTCTTGATGGAGTTGCTGATGTCGTTCTCTGAGTAACTGGCAGTGGAGACCTCCTCATACAGATTCCCTTCAACCAGTTTCTTGTGCTGGGGGACACCCAGGGAGGGGAGCTCAGTGGTGACCATGTTGTCCCTGTCACACTGACCTCCCAACCCTCAGGATCAAGCTCCCACAGGTCCCTTCCCACCACCCCTTGTCCCCCTTGACCATCTCTTGGCGTAGAACCCAACACAATTGGCGTCTCTCCTGCAAAGAAGGGTTTTGGGGCTTTGCCTGCTCCACACCTTGATTAGGATTTTCTTCTTGAGCTGGGTGGGTGAGGGCAACTCATCGGCATTGATGTCCACTGGCTTGGTGAGGAGCATGTCCCCAAAAACCTTCTTGAAGTGGGAGGCCATGTTCCTCTGCTGGACAATGCTGCAGTGGTCCTCAATGGAGAGGATGATGGGGAACCTGGAGCAAGCAGGCAGAAATGGTGGCCTCAGATGAAGGCAAGGGAGAGGTTCCCAGAATTCAGAGATCGCTGGGGGAGCTGGGGCTTACTCAGAGGTGACGAAGGCGTGCTCCTTGATGGTGTGCAGCACATCCAGGAATTTGATCTTGGAGGTGAGTGTGTGGCCATGGTAGATGATGGGGAGATCGTCCGGGCCATCCCAGCAATCCACTGAGAAGGAAAACACCTTGGTTAATTCATGTTTGCCACCAACTACGTGCTGGTAACCATTTTTTTGAGCACCCAAATGACAGGGAAAGACCCTCTGCCCTAGTCCCATGGGATGGGGACAGGGAATAGTCTGTTTGATAGGACATGAAGCGCTGGTGGGACTCACACTCGATGCAGCGGCAGCCCATCCGCAGGCACCGGGCGTACGCTTCTAGGGAGGACTCACTGGAGAACTGGTCTCCTGTCAGGTACCTGCAGAAGAGAGACAAGGATGATGGGATGCTCATGGATGTCCCCAAGGAACGCCCACGCCAGGAAAATTCCTTACGTGTTGTGGGATGAGGAGATCCAGTACTGGGACAAGGGGTGGTTCATCTCCTCGGGCACCACGTGCTCGTACTTAGCATCCATCACCATGTTTTCCTTGGAGAAGAGGTATGTGAGGAACTGGGGGTGGAGAAGCAGAGAGGTCAGAGCCTGATGGTGGTGGGGAGATCCCTGTGGGGACACTGTGTGGGGCCACCCACCTCATCCAGCTGGAAGGAGGGATCCAACGCTTCGTTGGAGCTTTCCTTGAGGTAGGAGCACATGTAGTCCCGCACCATGCCCACGTCACTGGCCCAGGATTCCTGGGATACAAACACAGCTGTTGTTAGTGGGGGAGCTGGGCTGGAGCATCCCATGGGAGTTCCTTAGGCTGCAGAGTTCTCAGGGAAACCCCACCTTCTGGTCATGCAGCAGGAACTTCTGGAAGTCATAGAGGGACACTTGGCACAGCTCAGGGCGGTCCACGTTCCTGAGACAAGGAGCAGCCACCAGTGAGGAGCAGGAGAAGGAAGTGGGATAGATCCCATGGCAGACTTGAGGCCATCTGCAGCTCAGCCTCCCCATAACCCCCCCATTCCCAACAGTCCCTCAACCCTGTGGCTGGGAGAGGCTGGCACCAGCCAGAATGTGCAGCATTGTCTGAGGATGGAGGAGGAGGGCAGGGTGACATGTCTGTACATCCCTGACAGCCATCCCATCTCCCATCCCTGCTCACCCCTTCTCCCATCCCTGTTCCTATCCTTGCTTCTTTCCCAGATCCCCTCATTGCTCCCATCCCTTCTGCACCCATACCCATATTCCCATCCCTGCTCCCATCCCCTCTCCTATCCCTTCTCCCATTCCCGTCCCCTGCTCTACCCCACAGCCTGGCTGTATTTCCCACTCTGTGGATCCAACTCAGAATATTGATTGAGATGGGAGCTGGGAACTTACCGCAAGGGGAAGGAGAGCTCCAGCTGCTCAATGACCTGGAAGGCAGAGAAGGAATCCAGGTTTAGCTGGAGGGGGATACATCCTACAAGGATGGGGACACTTGGGAGGCCAAACCATGGATCTTACCGACTTCTGGGCATCAAACATCAGGTTTCTGTAGAACTGGATGAAGTGGGAGAAAGTCATCTCATTCCTGGCTTCCACTTCCTGTGGGAGACAGGGCTGGATGAGAATGGGGCCACCCGATTGGAACCAGGGACACCACAGTGGCCCCAGCCCATGTGGGGCGGGTTGAAGAGCATCTCCCTCATAGCTGGGGTGTACAGAGGGTCCTTACCACGAGTTTATCCCGCAGGAATCTCATGTTGGGAACGCGGTAGTTGACCTGGGGCAGCATTGCCTTCAGGTCTTTCACCGTGATGCTGCCAGAGGGAAAACCAGAGTCAGGACACTGCCAGATCCTTGGAAGAATCTCAGCTCACAACACTAAGGGTCCCACCCCAAATCTTGGTGCCTGGAAAGGGGATCCCAGCCTCCTGGCCTGTGGATCCCTGCAGTGGCACAGAACTCAGGGAAATTGTGGATCTCTCATCCGGGGAGGTGTCCAAGGCCAGGCTAGATGGGGCTTGGAGCAACCTGGTCTAGTGGAAGGTGAAACTAGATGATTTTTAATGTCCTTTTCAACCCAAACTGTTCCATGATTCCATGTTTCTGAGATTAATTTCTGAGATTAATTATGTCTGTCATGAGTGTGAGCAGAAGAACAAGGAGAGGAAGCACATTCGAGAACCAGTCAGGTGCTGTGAGCCATCATCCTACTTGGAGGTGATGCCCATTCCCATCCCCATAACAATTTAAGTCCAAATTCCCTTGGTTTTGGGGTTTTCATGTCTTGGGAAGATAATTATGGGCTGCATTAATGGCCTGCCCCCTCTGGCACTGGTGAAAATGTGGCATTAGGGATGGGTCCCAGTGGCCCTCACAGTCACAAGAATGTGACCTGCACCCAAATCTCTGATTTTCAGTGCCTTCAAGCCTCCCAAAAAACCTGGTCCTCCTTTGTCCCACAAACATCACCCCCAGCCTGGCTCAGCCTGAAGATTTGGGATGCAACAGGGGGAATATGGTCCTGTCCAGCTGAACCCACTGTGCTGGTGGCTCACCTGCCTTCCCTTGCTCGGTCCATCCCATCAAACTGCTTCCGTAGCCACCTGTGAAGGAAGGGATGGACAGACAGTGCTCAATCCCAAAGAGGACCAAGCCCAGGGCCGGTATTCCCCAAAAGAAGAAACCAGGAACTGAGATCTGCTGGTCCTTCCTCACCTCTCAATCTGTAGAGGGGTCTGGGCTCTCTGGGTGTCAGCCACCAGCCAGTTGAGCCCTGTTATCCATAGGTTGATGTCCTCCTCGCAGAAAGCTGTTGGAGGAAGAGGAGGGCGATGAGGTTGGGATGGCAACAATGGGATGCTGGGAAGGGGGTGGGATCCCAAGGATGGACACAGGGAATGGGATGGGGCCCAACACACCGGCCACACTGAGCGTCCGCAGCCTGAAGTCCATCCCATAGAGGATGATGAAGCACATGGTGAAGTCCAGCTTGCGAGCGTCCTCGGGGTAGCGCTCGAAATCCCGGGAATTCTTCCCCAGGCGGATCTCTTTGATCTCCCGAATGTCGACTGTGGGGAGAGAAGAACATGAAACTGTCCCCTGCTACCACAGCCTCACAAGAGTGGCTCAGGGAAGTGGGAATTCCAGGAGAACATGTGTCCTCTGGAGAACTTTGCTCCCAGGTTGGGACACCCTCAGGAGTGCGTGGCCATGTGTCTTTGAGGGAGACAAGTCCCCAGTGTCCTTCAGTGATGTGTGATGGCACCATGGATGTGGCATGTCCCTGTGGCACTGCCCGCTGGAGTGGGATGGCACCAGGGTGCTATGGCCTTGTGTCCTCCAGGGATCTGTGTCCCAGGATGTCCCCAAGATGAGGTGTCCCAGGATATCCCCAGGATGGGGTCCTTGCAGTGCTGCTACAGCTGCGTGAGAGGACCAGGATGCCATGGCCATGTGTCCTCCAGGGATCTGTGTCCCAGAGTGCCCCCAGGATGAGGTCCCTGTAGTGCTCCTGCAGCTGAGTGAGAGGACCAGGATGCCATGGTCACGTGTCCTCCAGGGATCTGTGCCCCAAGGACAGGGTGTCCCTGCAGCCCTGCCTCCATGTGCCTGATGGCCCCCCAACCCTGTGTGCTCTCCAGGAACCTGTGTCCCCAGGACGTGGCATCCCAACAGTGCTGCCCACTCTTTTCCCAGCTTTGTGGCTGCCATGCATCCTCCAGGCTCATCCCACCCCACCTCAACCAGCAAATCTCCAGCCACCTCGTCCTCCCCAAGCCAGACCCTGCTCTGGGATAAGCTGAGCTCATGTTTTCCTTGGAGAAGTCTTCCCAAAAGTGGCAATTTGGAGCCCCGGCAGCTGGGACTGCAGGGCGTTGCTTTCCTGCTGCTCTGCTCCCTCATTATCCCGCTAAATAAAGCTCCAATGGTGGTGGCAGGGCCGGGTTTCCGGACCACGCTCTTCCTCACTGCTACTCCACCAAGGGAGATTTCCAGTTTTCCCAGTGGACACATCCCACTGGGAGCAAGAATAATAACATAATATTAGGAACAATGCACAAAATCGTTCTCGATCCCACAACCATCACCCCCCAGGCAGGTCTGTCCTCTGGGAATGAGCCACTGACACCGGAAAAGGGCTTTGTGTGACCCAGGGTGGTCAGACCACCTCGCCAGGGGTATTGTCCTGCCAAGGAAATGGGTCATTTCCCGGAGAATTTCCAGCCTGGCCGTGTTTCCGATGTGGTGGTGGGGAAGGCTGCAGACGTGCCTTGGTGAAAACCCTCAGCTGAATCCAAAGGGGAAAGAAAAGCCGAATGCAGGGAGGAATAAGGGATGGGGGAGGAATCGGGCTGATTAAGCAAGAAATGAGGGGAAGAATAGTTTTTCTTGGCAGAAAAGCTCCAGAAAACAGTGGAAGCTTTATCCAGCTTTCTTTTGCTGGATGACCGCAAGCCAAATTTCATGGATCAGGGTGGGATTTTAGCACTAGTGACACACAGGAGCTCTGCACCCTGGCAGGGGCATTGTTTTGGGACAAGATCTCAAGGAATGAAACTTCGTTGTCTCCACATGGCTGCTGTGGCTCGGAGCACACCCTGTTTCTTAAGAACATGCAGATTTTGGGGAGAAAACTGAGTTTATAGGTTAAACAAAGAGCCAAACCTGCCCATCCACGGGGTGCCAGGGAGGGGTAAGAAGCCAGTGGTTATCAGGGCTTAGCTAAAAAGTTGCAATGCTGCCATTTCCTGGCTTTAATTCCTCCAAGATCCAGCCTTCCACCTGAATTCTGGGAGCTGCTCCTAATTCCACGATGGTTTGTGTTGGAAGGGACCTTAAAGCTCATTTCATTCCAACCCCCACCATGGGCAGGGACACCTTCCACTATCCCAGGTTGCTCCAAGCCCAATCTAATCCAATCTGGCCTTGGATGCTTCCCAGGATGTAGCAGTAACAGCTCCTCTGGGAAACCTGTGCCAGGACCTCACCACCCTCACAGGGAAGAATTCCTTCCCAATATCCCACCTAACCCTGCCCTCCGGCTGTGGGAAGCCATTCCCTGTGTCCTGTCCCTCCATCCTCTGTCCCAAGTTGCTCTCCAGCTCTTCTGGAGCCCCTTTAGGCACCAAGGTCTCCCTGGAGCCTTCTCTTCTCCAGGCTGGACATTCCCAGCTCTCCCAGCCCGGCTCCAGAGCAGAGGGGCGCCAGCCCCTGGGGCATCTCCATGGCCTCCTCTGGATTTGCTCCAGCAGCTCCACATTCCTCTGTTGTTAGACCCCAGAGCTGGAGGCAGCTCTGCAGGTGGGGCTTCACCTGAGCGGGCCAGAATTCCCATTTTCCTGCTGCCCACGCTGTGGGACGAACCCAGGACACGGAGAATTTCTGGGCTGCCAGCAGCAATTTTTCATCCACCAAGATCCCCAAATCCTTCTCCCCAGGGCAAACAGCCCATTCCCATGAAAAACAGGGGAAGAGGGAGCGGCGCGGGGCTGCACAATACACCCGAGCAGCAGCTTCCTGGAAACCACATCTGCAGCGGATTTGCCTCGATCCTGTCAGAACTCTGTCTCCAAACTCCTCCCCGCATTGTCTCCATTGTCCCGGGCGATTAAAACGATCTGCAAGTCGGTTCCAGCTGCGAAAATCCCTTTTCTTTTCTAATGCAAAGCAAGCAGCGTGGTGCAAAAAAAGATTTGGAATGGTGGGGAGATGATGGAGGAGCAGGTTCTGCCCAGTGGGATTTTAGGGATGCTGAGAGCCTGGGAGATATTTTTCAGGCATTAGGAAGGAAGCAAAAGGGTTGGAGGGAATGGTTGTGCTGGGAATTCCTGCTGGACTGGGCACCTCGGTTACCCCTTCTTGCAGCACGTGGCAGCTCAGACCCTCCTGGACAGGAGAAATTGGGAGACCGTATCCTGCCAGGATTCTGCGGTGTGGTTTAAAACCTGGAATAAAATATTTCCTCCTTTTCCAACAGTGATAAATCCCAACTCGATTTTTCTCCCCCCAAAAATGTCCTAATTCTAATTATCTGCCATTAACAAGGCTGGAGGTGTCATCAATCCCCCTCTTCAAAATCCTCTTGGATTTTTCAAGCTGCCTTCACCCCCCTTTCCTTTAATTTCTTCTAAAGATCCTTTTTTTAGGGCTGTTTTTCACTAGATTCCTTGTGCTGGGAACTGGGGTCTGCTGAGGGCGACGAGCTGGAAGCCCTCCAGGATGAGGTTAATTTTGGAGGCCATGCTCCAAGGCAATTCCAGGCATGGACATGATCCCAGGCATGGACACATGGACACGTGTCCAGAGGCTGCTTAACAAAGCGTGTAATTATCCTGGGGGTCCAGGGGAGAGCCAGGATCCGTGTCCTGGCCCTGACAGTCCCTAACAGAGACATCAGCACTTCCCACTAATCCCTCTCCAAGCGGGACACCGGCTTGAAGGGGGGGATTTAAAATAGGGCAGGCATGAGGTCTGGGAGATCCCGATACTTCCACAGAATCACAGGGAGTAGGAAAGGAGGGTTGGGCCAGGGGGTGAGGATGCTCCAGCCCAGCACCAGGATGGGGATTTCTCCCACTCCAGACTAGGAAAAGTGAATGGTGGGACAGGATGGCGGGATTGCACGTTTCCAGAAGGATTTTTTTCCTTTTTTTCATCCTTCTGGATGATCTTGGAGGATGCCCCCCATTTCCATGGGGGAGGTTGGGCTGGTGTATGGGAAAAGACAGATCTTAAGATTCCAGAGGGGAAACTGAGTCACAGCATCATGAGCAACCTGAGATCCTGATCTGGCAGCGCATGGCACTTCCAGAAAAAAACAAGGAGCTGGAAATGTATTATTTCCATGACTGGATAACAAGCTCTTCTCCATGAGGACCTAAAATACCTCTCCAAAACTGGGTGTCCTTCCTCCCATCACCTCCCGCTGCCACAAATCTGCTCCTGTATCCAGAAGGCCTGGACAAGCACAGATCCTGCTCATGCCTGTGCTCAGCTCCAAGTGCCACCCTCCTTTTCCTGGCTCAAAGCTGGAATTCTGCCTCGGGATCAGCCCCTCCAAGCAGGAGCTGAAGCTTCCAGGGGATTTTGATGGATCTTGCACAGAATCAGCCTTGGGCGGTGATTTTTTAGGGGAGTCATTGGTGATTTTGGAGGAGCTTCTCCAGGAAAAAGGCACCTCCCAGACCTCCAGGGTGGGTTTTGCCATCACCCAGGTGAGGTGATATCCCAAAACTGAGTTCCTTCCCTGCACAGGGATGCAGGATGAGGTGATGGTGTAGCTCCATGGCACCCCAATCTCAGGTTCCAGCCACTGGATTTTTTTAAACTCAATTAAAGCTTTGAGGTAACGAGCACCAAGGCACGGAGCCCCAACAATTCCCAGTGCTGTTGTCACAACAACCTCCTAACCACTGGTGAATCCACAAGGAAGGGTGATTTTTATGGATGCTCCAGTGGGGTTCTGGGGTTAAAAGCACCATGAGCAGGAACAGTGATAGTCATTCTTTTCCCTCCTTGCCACGGAGGATATAAATCCCCAGGGATGAAACGGAAATAGCTTGATCCCACAGAAAACTTCCAAGGTGGGATGGAGGAGGTGAAGGTTGCTCAGCCCAGCAGCTCCTGCTTTTATGGGAATCACCCCGTGGTCAGGCACCCTGACAAGATAGGACATTCCATAGGGGGGAGCATTCCACCATGGTAGGACATCCCTCTGTGGCCAGGAATTCCACAACCAGTCACCCAACCATGGTAGAACACTCCACCACATCCAGGAACCCCATAAACTTGTCACTCCACTACTGTAGGTTGTCCCATCAAGCCCAAGCACCCTATAACCAGTTACCCCACCATGGAAGGACATCCCACCACAGCCAGGAACCCCACCACAGCAGAACATCCTGACATGGCCACAAACCCCACAAGCAGTCTTCCCATGGTAGAACATCCCAATACAATCAGGAATGCCACAGTTACCCCATCACTGTAGGACACCCCAACACAGTCAGGCACCCTACAAACAGTTACCCCATCATGGCTGGCAAACCCAGCACCCCCAGAAACCCCCCAGCCAGACATCCCACTGCTGTAGGACATTCCAACAGACGCAGGCACCCCACAACTGATTACCTCCCCCCCACTGTAGGGCATCCCACAAAACCCAGGCACCCCAACATATCCAGGCACCCCAACGCATCCAGGCACCTCACAATCAGTCCCCCCACTACAGTAGGACATCCAAGCACCCCACAACCACTTACCCCACTGTGGCAGGACACCCAAACACACCCAGAACACCCCCAGGCAGTCACTCCATAGCTGTCTGGGGGTTTATAGCTCAGCATCCCACCAGCACATCCCCAGCCCTCCAGCAGCGCTGCCACCGATACTCCCCAATCCTCCCAGTCCCCTCCGCAGTCCTCCCTGTCCCCCCGATACTCACTGTCCCCCTCCACCTTCTCGGGTGTCCGGCTCCAGATGATCTGGCGCGTCTCCAGCTTCACCTGGAAGGTCCTTCTCTCCGGCCTCTGCGACTTCTTCTGGTAGAACAAGGTGAGGACGGTGCCCATCTCCAGGCAGCGCAGGATCCTGCCCATGTCCCCCGGCTCCATCCTGGCGTCCTCCAAGAAGCCATTGACGCTGTTGAGCCTGGCCACGGACATCTTCAGTGCTCGGCCATCGCCCGGCAGAGCCGCACAGCCGGGACTGTCTCATGCAGGAGAGGACGGAACCAAAGGGCCGAAAGGCTTCCCTGGGGATTTTTTCTGGGATCGCCCCGGGCGTGGGTTTCCTCTACGGGCGAGGGGAGCACGGCCAGGACACGCAGCCGGGATTGGCGACAGAGGGGAGGAAAAGGCCGGGCTGGAAGTACCGTGACCTTCGTGTCACCAAGGCTGGATCCGGCCCTGGCGCTGGGAAAAAAAGATGGACAACCACGGCCTTGCTTGCGGTTGAGTTTTTGGACGTGGGGAGGGAAAAAAAATCCAAAAAATCCACCCGCTCCGTAGGAGAGAGAAGAAAAAAAAAAAAAAAAAAAAAAAAAAAAAAAAAAAAAAAGGAGCTAAGTCACCCCAAAAAGTGATGGTGGGCAGCGTAAAAATCCTCCCCCCCGGCCTCCGGGCCCAGCGGGGCCGGGGTTGGGAATGGGGTGCGGCGAAAGGGATGTCCAGAGGTGTTTGGGAAGCCTCGGGGAGCGGCGGGATGGCGGTGGGAAGGGATGTGGGGTGCGGGGTTGGGGTGGGTGGCGGTGGGTGGGGAGGTGGGATTGGGGTGGGGATTGAGGGGAGGGGGTTCCCACCGCCCGCCCGCCCGCCCGCCGCCCCCTTTTTTTTTTTTTTTTTCCTGCTGCTGCTCCTTAATTTCGGGCTGATGAAATGGACGCCCGGAGGAAACTGCAATCACACATGGCCGGAAAGAGATCAGAAAGGAATCTAAAAAAAAAAAAAAAAAAAAAAAAAAAAAAAAAAAAAAGAAGAGCAGGATCTTGGAGAAAGGAAAATGCGAGCCGAGGTGAGGGAGGGGGTTGGGGGGGGTTGGGGGGTGGAAAAGATGGATAAGGGTGACATCTAGAGGAATTCCAGATGGGAATGGCATTTGGGGGTGGGAGGGGGGGTATCCCAGCGGCTGGGGGGGCACCGAATGGAAAAATGGGGGTTTTTTTTTGGGAGGGAAATAAAAAAGGGGGGGGGTTTAAAGGAAAGCAGTTGCCTTGGGTTTAGTTCCTGTTTGTCCCCGCTGCGACGCTGAGCTGGGAATGAAGCTCCAAGAGTGACTGGGACTGGAATCACTTCTGTCATGAGTTTTGTCCAGCCTCAGCTCGATGGGAAGGGGCTGGGAACAGTACGGAGTGGAGACGGAACATATGGAGAGAGGGGGAAGGCAGAAGGGCACAGGGATTGGTGTCACAGCCCCTGTTTTGTCCCTTTGATGGATTCTGGGTGGGAATTGTGCAGGGATTTAAGGGAGGCAGAGGGTGAGGGGGAACCAGGGGCACACAGGGTGGGCAGGGGATTTTTTTCCTGGCTCCATGCTTTGGGAATTTGGACCAGGAGGGGATTTTGCGGTGCTGGGCTCTCCTTGGGAATATTTGGGATCCTAGTGATGGATGTACAGGAGTGTCAGTGATGGATGCTTAAGAATTTGGGGATCCCAGTGATGGATCCAGAGATCTATGTCCCAGGCTCATCCTACAGTGTGGGCAGGAGGAGAAGAAGGAATTCTGCCCCTCTGCCCCACTCAGATGAAACCCCATCTGTAGAGCTTCCTCCAGCTCTGGAGTCCAACAGCAGAAGGATGTGGAGCTGCCGGAGCAAATCCAGAGGAGGCTGTGGAGATGCTCTAAGGGCTGGAGCCCCTCTGCTCTGGAGCCAGGCTGAGAGAGCTGGGAATGTCCAGCCTGGGGAAGAGAAGGCTCCAGGGAGACCTCAGAGCCCCTTCCAGTGCCTAAAGGGGCTCCAGGACAGCTGGAGAGGGACTTGAGATGTTTGGAGTGCCAGGATGAGGGGGAATGGCTTCCCACAGCCAGAGAGCAGGGTTAGGTGGGATATTGGGAAGGAATTCTTCCCTGTGAGGATGGTGAGGTGCTGGGATGGAATTCCCAGAGAAGCTGTGGCTGCCCCATCCCTGCAAGTGTCCATTGTTAGGTTGGACAGGGCTTGGAACAACCTGGAATAGTGGAAGGTGTCCCTGACTGTGGGAGGGGGTTGGAACAGGATGCCCTTCAAAAATCCCTTCCAATCCAAATTGTTTTGTGATTCCATGACTGCAGTGGGGCTGAATGGCCATGGAACAGCTTTGCACCACCTGTCAGTGGCTCAGTGAGGATTGGAATATTTAGGATTTTATCTCCATGAGGATTGGAGTTGCAGAGAGAGATATCTCTCCATCTTTCCAGTGGCTGCCTGCAAATCTCCATTTTCCCAAAGAATCTGGGGACCTACAGGGTGGAAAGGAGATCATGAAGGGATTTTATTTTCCTTGCTTTATCCATGAATTAACTTCTGTTTCCCCCCCTCCTCTGGAGCAGAATAAGCTTTTGTTCAGGGCAATAAGCTGCAGAGATAGTGGCTGCTTGTGTTTATGTTTTCCATTTCCAGGCAAATCCCATTTCAGAGCCCCCTGAACGCCAAGCTGGGAACTGAACATCCCAACCAGAGTGAGCTGCGGTGAATGGAGGATCAGAATAGAAGACTGTTTTTCCACAGGGGACTGAGCGCCTGGGGTTTGGCTTCTGATGTCCATCCAAAACACGTGGGTAGAGAAGGAATGCTCTGTTTTCAGTCAGCAGTGGAATCACTGGTTTAATTTTAGCCTCTTCGGAGCAAAGCTCAAAGGAAGGAGATCCCAGAGCAAAGCACCCTGTGGAGGCTGGAAGAGGCAGAGCAGCTGGAGTCTCCATGTGGCCCCCAGTGTAGTAGCATCTGCGGATGGCAGGGACAAGGAACTCTGCAGACCTGAGATATTCTAGAAACTGGTGCTGCTGAGAATCCAAAATATATGGTCCTTCTTAAAAACCTAGATGTGACTCATCTGTGCAGGTCAGGGGAAGCACTTGGACATCGTGGAGCTGTTGGGAGGACAAGGAGAAGCCGTGGATGTGCCAAGCTCCATCAAAAGGTGCCCCAGCAATACAGAGGGAGCTTCAGTGGGTGAAAAGGCAGGAAAACTCGGTCCCAGGAGGAATCAAGGAAGTTGAATTCCCTCAGTGATTTTTGGATGTGCATCAACTTCTGTTTTGCTGAGTGGTGCCACCCACAGAACTCCAGAAATCCAGCTGGGAGAGGAACCAGGTCAAATAAACCCCCAGGAAGGTCTCAAAAATTCACCTCCTACTTCCTGGACATCCTTCCCTCTCATCCAGGGCTTGCAAAGGAGCATCTGTTGCCGCTTTTACCTCAGCTTTTCTAGCAAAAGCCATGGCTCAGATTGTCAAAACCGGTTTGTTTCCCCTCTCTTTGGTTCTGTTTCCTGAAACCAAAAGCATTTGAAAATGTTTTTTGCAAGGAACACCGGAGAGACAGGTCCTGCAAGGTGGGAATTTTGCAATGGCAGCTGGTGGCGTCACTGCATTAAACTGGGATAAAACCAGATCCCTGGATGGCTTCATGCTCCTGGAAGAGCTCTGCTGTGTGGAGATGTGGTTGCAGGATAAAGGTCTGGATGGCCTTACGTTAGAGAACTCCTAGGCATGGGAAGTTCTGCATCAGAGAACGCCTAGGCAAGGTCAGCCTGGCTTTAAGCAACAAGTTATACAATAAACAGGATGCCTACAGTCAGCAGAATAAGGGAGGATGAGAACAAAACCAGATAAAATGCAAATATAGCATTTAGATTGCCAACCAATCATGAAGTTACATGTATGCCTGACTAATGAGCTGCTTACAGAATGTATAAATGTGTGCACTAACACAGAATAAATCGGAAGCACCTATTCAATCACAATGATTGTCATGTCTTCCCTCCCTGCGGCAAACGGCAATACTGCTGGACAATGCTGAACATCCAAACCATATTCCCAATCCAAATATTTACAGTTGGCAGTGTATGGATTTCTTTCTCAACCTTTCCAAGCAGGGAAAAGTCCAAGGCCCAAGTGGCTGGGGAGCAAAGTCCTCTCCTCTTCACAGCTGAAGTTGGATCAATATGTTTTCACATTAACAAATATTTTTGGAAATTCTACCATAGTTTCCTGGTGGATTGAGTCTATCCTTTGGAATTGGCAAAGGAAAAGCCATGTTTCCATTGCCAGGATATGGTGGAGACATATCAGAATCATGGAATGGTTTGGGTTGGAAGGGACCTTCAAATTCATCCAGTTTCACCCCCTGCCATGGGCAGGGACATCTTCCTCTATCCCAGGTTGCTCCAAGCCCAGTCCAACCCGACCTTGGGACACTTTTAGGGATGGGGTAGCCACAGCTTCTCTGGGAATTCCATCCCTGCCCCTCACCAGCCTCACAGGGAAGAATTCCTTCCCAATATCCCATCTAACCCTGCCCTCTGGCAGTGGGAAGCCATTTCCTGTGCCCTCCCTCCATCCCTTGTCCCAAAGTCCCTCTCCAGCTCTCCTGGAGCCCCTTTAGGCACTGGAAGGGGCTCTGAGCTCTCCCTGGAGCCTTCTCTTCTCCAGGCTGGACATTCCCAGCTCTCCCAGCCTGGCTCCAGAGCAGAGGGGCCCCAGCCCTTGAAGCATCTCCTTGGCCTCCTCTGGATTCTCTCCAGCAGCTCCACATCCTTCTGCTGTTGGGGACACCAGAGCTGGGTCCTGTGACTGCCTGTGGTCACCTCCTTGCTCAGTAAAGGAAACGTATTTTGCCCCATGATCCCATTCTCACAGAGCAGAGGATTTAGGATGATTTTTGTATTAATTGATTTGTAGCTGAGGTTTTGGATTCTTGGTTGGTCCTTCTGCGTCCATGAAATTGCCAAATGAACCATTCTGATTTCAGTGGTTGAACACAGAGGAGAAACAAGAGGATTTGCTCTCTGTCCCCACTTGAAATACCTTGGAAGATAATTCCTACTGGGAATGACAGTGATGTGGAAGCACAGAGATCATCCTCCTGGTTTCTCCCTTTCCCAAACGCGTGGATTCAGCTCTATGTGTAGCTCCTGCCCTGGCAGTGCCACCGGAGGCAAGAAACATCCCCAAAAACCAGACACCACAACAAAAAACCAGCACCCACTTGATAAATGACAGCAGCGTTTTCTTTAGAATCCTGCAGCCATTTCTTTTCATGTTCCTGACATTTTCCTCTTTGTTTTCCATCTAACCCAGGAGACATCTCCTTCCCTTGAGCCTTGCTCTGGAGTCTTGCTGATATCAGCAAAAAAAAAAAAAAAAAGTGATTTGAGAATTTGTTTGCCCTTGGGAAGCATTTTTTTAATTTTTTTTTTTAATTTTTTTTTTCCATTTGAGTTAAAATAGGAAAAACTTTTCAGAGAAGAAACAAATTTCTTCAGTGGTAAATAATTGCTGAGTTCCTCTTGGAGCTGAGTTCCTACTTGTCTGTAGATTTCTGTAGGAATGGGAGGAAGGGTTTTTAGTAGGGCCTGGAGTGACAGGATGAGGAATGATGGATTTAAACAGAAAGAGAGGTTTAGATTGGAGATAAAGAAGAAATTGCTCACAGTGAGGATGGTGAGATGCTGGATCAGGCTGCTCTGGGAAGTTGTGGATGCCCCATCTCTGGAAATGTTGAGAAGGAAAAGGGGAAGGAGAAAGAGATAAAGAAAAGGAGAAGGAAAGGGAAGATGGGGAGAGAAAGATGAGAAGGAGAAATAAAAAGGAGAAGGACAGAAGGACGAGGAGAAGGAGGAGAGGGAAGAAGGAGAAGGAGAAGGAGAAGGAGAAGGAGAAGGAGAAGGAGAAGGAGAAGGAGAAGGAAAAGTTCTGCAGCCAGATCACATCCCATGAGTCCATACCATGGATGCTGCTGGCACAGGAGGGAATGGATCACTCACCTCCAGACTCTTTTCTTCTCAGTCCTTCAGGAAAAGGATGCAGGGAACAACCACTGACCTTGAGACTGCACAGGTGATGCTTTAAACCTTCGCTCTCTTGATTTTCCACTTTTTCCTGGAGTCTCTCCCTTTTATTTTACACTTTAATTAAGGCATCTCCTTGAAATCTTAACACAATGATCCAACTGAGACTCACAAGTGCTGGAAGACATTCCAGAGAACCTGTGACTGCCTCATCCCTGTAACTGTTCCAGGCCAGGTTGGAAAGGGCTTGGAGCAACCTGGGATAGTGGAAAGCATCCCTGCCCAGGTGAGGGGTGGAATTCCATGACTTTGAAGGTTCCTTCCAATCCAAATTATTCCATGATGTCCCACACGTGCTGCTCCTGCAAATGGATCCCTGGCAGTACTGGGTGTTTCAGGATCCAGGGATCCTCTGGACACTTGTCACTGGATCTGCACTGGGATAATGTTTTAGGACATTGAAAGGATTAATTTTTGGGCTGAATGAGACAATTTAATTCCTCTTCCATGTGTTCCCTTCTCTGGGATGTTTGCTCACCCCCAAACCCTTCATATTTTTTTTCCCCTCTTTTTTAAAAAATTAAATTAGACTTTCAGAGTGTCATAGAAACTTAGTGCTGTGAATTAAAAGTGCCTCGAATTCTTCTTGGATATGTTGTTTGTGACAGGAATGAGCTGGAAAGCCAGGAGAAAAAGAAATAAAAATGTTTATTTTAATATTTTAAAATCCGTGTCTCTCCTTTGCCCTCTGGATAAATCCCAAGGGAGATTTCTGCCAGCCGCTTGTCCCAACACAGGATGCGCCTCTCTATTCCCTGGAGAAGATCCAGTTCATGCTTAAAATGCTGCTTCTCCTCCTCTGGATACCCCCATCTCAAAGCTCTCCCAATGGAAAACATCCATTTGGTCCAAGTGGTCCAAGAGCCTCCAAACTTTGCATTTTCTCCTTACAAATTTTGGTGTAAATTGGTAAAACAGCTTTGAGTTCGCCTTTTTCCTGAGGTTGGATTTTGTGGGAGTGGTGGATCCACGGCTTCCCTGGGTTAAAAATGAGCTTTTCCTCCACGTGTGCTGAATTAATTTCAATTCAGAGCAGCTCATTCCGAGCTCATTTATTCAAAGCACTCGACTCCCTGTGCCAGCACAAGGGGGGGAAGGAGCAGCTGGGAGTGGAGGAGGATTTTATTTGGCACAAGGGCCAATTCCTGTCAGTTTAAAGCCATTATGAAACTCTGGGTGGGATTTGGGATCGATTGAAACTGATCTGAGGCCGCCCAAAGGGAGGAGAGCTGTCATTCCTGCCTGCCTGGTTCCCAGCCTGTTCCCATGTGTGCAAGACTTGGAAAAAAAAAGAGAGGATTTGGGGTGGTTTTTAGCAGTTTTAGGGTCAGACTCCCTAAATTATTTGTATTTTGAACCTTTTCTCCCAAAATAGTTTATCCCAACAAGCTGGTTCTTGCCATATTCCACTTTTAAAATGCCACAAAACACCATAAATAATTTACTAAATCTCCCTTTCCAAGCAGGGAAACCGTGGGCTCATCCCAGAGATGTGGTTTGATCAGATCTGGGACAGGCAGAACTCCCCGGCTGCATCAGGAAGTGAGATATCCCAAGGGACAGCATCTGTTTTAAAGGATTTGAGGTTGATAATGGGTTGCTTTTCCAAAGGTTCCATCCTGGTGTCATGTTGCTCCAGCTCCTTGGCTCGGCTTTTTGTTTCCTGAATAATTTTAGGCCGGAGTTTTATCTCCTTTGCAGACTTGAGGCTCCGCTGCTCTTTGTTTATGGGGTTTATTCCCTCAGGGAAGAACAAATTTATTTGGAAAACAAGCTCCTTAAGGATTTTCTTCACTTCCACAAGTAAATTTGAAGCTTTGGGACTGAAACATTTTAAAAATGACAGCCAAAGTGTGGGAAATAAGGAATCACGAGGCTCATGGGTGGAATTAACATTTCCTTGCTGGAGATAGTCCTTTGGATCACCAGGAAAATCTCCCCCTCATGCCTGGCCGTGGGAAGACAGTGGTGATGGGAGAGGGGACAGGGGATGGGGACGGGTGGGAGCAGTGGATAAGGCTGGAAAGAGGACAGGAGTCAGGGAATGGGAACAGCCAGTCCAGCCCGGGCTGGGGACAACTGGACCAGGTTTGCCTTGATACAGGAGATCCCAGAATCCCGGAATGGTTTGCATTGGAAGAAACCTTGAAGATCATCCCATTCCAATCCCTGCCACGGGCAGGAGCACCTTCCACTACCCCAGGTTGCTCCAAGCCTCCTCCAACCTGGCCATGGACACTTCCAGGGACGGGGCAGCCACAGCTTCTTTGGGAATTCCGTTCCAGGGCCTCACTACTCCTCCAGAGAAATTTTTTTTTCAAATGTCCCTGTCTTCTGGCAGTTTGAAGCCATCCCCTGTGTCCTGTCCCTCCATCCCTTGTCCCACATCCCCCTCCAGCTCTCCTGGAGCCCCTTTAGCACTGGAAGGAGCTCTGAGGTCTCTCTTTTACAGGCTGGACTTTCCCAGCTCTCCCAGACTGGCGTCAAGATTTCCAATTTCCAAGTAGATAAATTGTGTTTCACATCTTGGTAATTGTGATAAATGTGACATTGGGTAAAAATTCGTGATAAAAGAATATAGCAAGAAATGTTAGATTGGTGTTAATATAAAATATGAAAAAGTATGGTCCATAGAAACTATTCCCCCGCCAGGCTTCCACCGTCCTCAGTCCTGAGGCGAAGAGAACAGGACAAGGACCATTACGAGAAACAAAGACACTAGCCCGGCTAATATCCTATTTTGTGGTTTTCTCTTTTATTGGTGATTGGGATCGTTTTATTAATAAATTGTTTCTTTGTTAATCCGATATTTGCCGTTGCATTTATAACAGTAATTGAAGCCTTAGTGAGCCTCAGGAACTGCACACGTGGAGAGAGGAGGCAAGAAGAAACTTGGGATAAAATATCACCCAAACCCCAACCCAGCGGAACATGGAACCAATGGACCAGGGAGAGGTGGAGAAACAATCAAGGCCAGGAGAAGGAAAAACTGGCTCCCCCTTTTCTGTGCAGAACTGTAAATAATTCCTATATTTTGCCTCAGTTTGTAGATCAGGCCCTTGCAGACTGTGTGGAAGAACCTTTTTTGCATCAACAGCCCACAGGAGAAATGCTACAGCCACCTGATCACTGGGACATGGGGACAGCTGGACCAACCAGGCTGGGATGGGGACAGGAGATGGCTGGATGAGGTTGTGGAACAGGGGCTGGGGACAAGGGCTGGAGACAGAGAAGAGCCAGGCCACGTGGCCCAGGCTGAGGACAGGGACTAGGGACAGCTGGTCCAGACAAAGATGGGAACAGGGGACAAGGACTAGTGACAGTTGGAAGGAACAGGGGCTGGTGACGGTTGGACCAGGCTAAGACGGGAACAGGAGACAGCCGGGCTATCCCAGGCCGGGGACAGAGGCCGGGGACAGCCGGGCCGGGCTGGGTTAGGCCCAGGCCCAGCCCCGGGCTCAGTTTAGGCCGCGCTGTCCTGTCCTCGTTGCCCGGCAACAGTCGCGGGCTTCACGTGACCGTTCAGGAGCGGTCATATGGGTCCGTTGGGGCGGCGGCGCGGATTGATGACGTCACGGCGGCGCGGAGCCGTGCGGGAGCGCTGCGGGAATGGAGGAACGGGAGCGGCTGTGCCGGGAGATCCGAGTGCTCCAGGGTGCGGGGATCGGGGGGATCCAGGAATGGGAGCGGCTGTGCCGGGAGATCCGAGTGCTCCAGGGTGTGGGAATCAAGGGGGTCCGGGAATGGGAGCGGCTGTGCCTGGAGATCCGAGTGCTCCAGGGTGTGGAGGGATAGGCAGGAACACCAGGAAACGAGAGAACACCGAGAGGAACGGGGAAGAAGGGAAGGGGGCGGGCGTGGGGGGGAGGTGTGCGAGGAGAGGAGGCCGGGGTCGGAAAACAGGGAGTGGCTGCTACAAGGAGAACTAGGAGGAAAGTGAGAGAACCTGGAGGAGGGATAAGGGGAAATCTGGGCATCTTGAGGGGCGGTGCGGGGTTTTAAGGGAATTTTGGGAATCTGTGGTGGGACAGTGACAGGTTGTGACCGGACCTGAGGAGTTGGTGGGGGAAGGACGAGCTGTGGAAGGGATGTTGGATTTTAGGGGGGGTTGGGGAGGAGTGTGGGGGGGATGGGGATGGAGGAGATCCCAGAATGTTGGGAGGACGAAGGAAAGGGGAGAGGAGAGGACTCAGGAAATCTGAGAGAAGAGGGGAATGATCCATGGAGTGCTGGGAAAAGGTGGAAGGGGAGAAGACCCAGGAAAGCTGAGCAGGCCAAGGCAGGGAGGGAACAGAGTCCATGGACTGCTAGGGGATTTTGGGATCACCACGGATTTCCCACAGTGCTGCTCTCCATAGGATCTGAGACTCTTTTGGCTTTGGGGAGGGGCTTTTCCCTGTCCCACAGACCCGGGCTGGAAGCACAGAGGTGGGATGTGTATCCATGTGCCCTTCCCAAGCTCGGGAAAGCACAAGATCTTATTTTAGCACCAATTTTCTCTATGTTTGTCCTTCAAAGTAAATTTTCCTTGTTAGTGAGGCCACAACCTCCACTCAGGACTTGAGATTTGCCTCTCCAGGAGCTCCTGTGTGGGGGAATGAGAGGAGGGAAAACAATGCTTGCTTTTCCATGAGGAATGTGCTGATGCAGCTCTCTTGGCAGCTCCGTGGCCCCGGTGAAGGAAAAGCTCTGCCTGAAATACCAGGCTCCAAATTCCTTCGGGAATCACTCATGGGAAAGGCTTTTTAAACACTGAGGCTGGACAAGGGCAGAAATTCCCCAATTACCAGGGATGTTGGTAGATCAGAGCACCAGGGAGAGGTGGTGGCTTCCAGAGGGACACAACAGCAAAGCCTTGGAGTGTCCTTGCTGCTTTGAAGGGAAGCAAGGAAGGGAATTTGGGAAGAGTCTGGAGCCCCAGGAGCAGCTGAGGGGCTCATCCTGGAGAAAAGGAGGCTAAGGGGGAGCCTTCTGGGTCCCTAAAATTCCCTGACAGGAGAGTGGAGTCAGGTGGGATCAGGATTTGTCAGGACACAGGGAACGGCTTCCCACTGCCAGTGGGCAGAGAGGGATGGGATATTAGGAAGGAATTCTTCCCTGGAAGGGTGGTGAGGGGCTGGAAGGGAATTCCTAGAGAAACTGTGGCTGCCCCTGGATCCCTGGAAGTGCCGAAGGCCAAATTGGACTGGGCTTGGAGCAACCTGGGATAGTGGGAAGTGTCCCTGCCCATGGCAGGGGGTCAGAATTCCGTGGTCTTGGAGCAACCTGTGGAATCCAGGGGTATGGCAGGGGAGTGGAAGCAGATGTTCTTGAAGGTCCCTTCCAGCCCAAACCATTCCTGGATGCTGTGATTCCATTTTCCTTCCACCCTGGCTCACCTAAAACCCGAGTGATGATGTAATTCCGGCAGAAGGAAAAGCAGCTTTGTGTGCTGCTCTCAAATTCCCACGGGACCAGGGAATCAGTGCTCTGTCTTCTCTTCCACAGGTCTCATAAACAGCCACAGGAACATGCACGGCAATGTCCCACGTTGCCCGGTGCCATCGGCTCCTCCGAGGTGGACCAACCCCCGCCAGCCCGGCTACACCAGGAGAGGAGCCTTTTCCACCAGGTACCCCCAGCAGGCTCCCAGGAATTTCCACCCACGCCAGACTCACACCTGGAGGAAGAAATACTCCCTGGACAATCGGCTGCTGGGACCGGGGTATGACCTTGTAAGTGCTTCCAGCGCTTCCCAGGATTTTGGGAGCCATGGGGACAGCCAGATCCCTGAGCCACCAGAATCATCCCTGGAGAGACACGTGGATTTCACCACGGATGGGAACATCGTTGTGGATATCCAGGTGCCACAAAGGGCCGGCCAGGAAAATGTGGGTCCTTACGGTGAGTTTTCCGGGCGGGAAGCAGCGGTGGCTCCTTCGGGGGATGGAAATAGCCAGAAATGTCTTCTCCAGAAGGAAGAGAGAAGACCTTCCCTATCCATTTCCTTCAGTTCCACATCAAGAACTGTGTGCCTGCCTGGAAGCGGAGCTGGGAGCTCCTTTTCTGCCTCGGGAAGCAGCAGTGAAAGTGCCGTGGCGCTGAAGTCGGAGCCACAAATACCTTTGGAATTGCCAGGTCAGGAGCCGGCCCAGCACTCGGCACGGGTCAAGGCAGAACCACCCTCTCCAGGGCAGCCGAGTGGTGAGGAAGTCCACGATGCTTCCCTACATCCCAAACTCTTTGGGAATACGGAGACCTGCTCTCTTGACCTGCTCTCTCGACCTGCTCAGGCTGAAGTGACTCCAGTGAAGAGCAGATTTCCCGTCATTCCCAAGGCTCCCACTCTCCAAAAAGCTGCCTCAGCACCCATCTCCAGCAAATCTCAGAAATTCAGGAAAAACAACTACACCTGGGTGGCAAACCCTGGGAAAAACTCTCGGATTGTGAAGAGGTGGGCGAGCCCTCGAGCTGAAAATTCCAAGAAGGGCATTGTGGGAGCAGACAAAGGTGCTAAAATCTCCCCCAAAGCAGATTTGGGAGCAAAGGTAAAGAAATTGGGATTGCAGTCCAAGCTGGGAGTTTCTCCCAGTAAATATAAGTGGAAAGCCTCCAGCTTGCAGACTTTGCCTTCCACTTCCAAGTCAGCATTCCAGTGGAGATCTGAGGACCAGAAGAAGCCTCCAGCATTAAATATTCCTCGAGCCACCTCTGTCCCACCGGCTCTGAGCGCGGCGTCCGTTGTTCCTGGTGGGATGAAATCCTCTGGAGAGGCTGCACTGTCCAGTTACAAAGTGAAGAGTCGGACAAAAATCATCAAGAGGAAAGGGAATGTGGGGTGAGTTGTTGGTTTGGATTTTGGGTGCATGGATTTCATGTCGAGTTGTGGCTGTGGGCGAGATTCCAGTGAGGGTTGTTGTGTGCTGGAGGATTTAAGGAATCATGGGGTGGTGTGGGTTGAAAGACTTTAAAAATCATGGAATTCCATACCCCATGAACAGGGGCACCTTCCACAATCCCAGGCTGCTCCAAGCCCTGTCTAACCTGGCCTTGGACACTTCCAGGGATAGGGCAGCCACAGATTCTCTGGGAATTCCATGCCTGCCCCTCAGCACCCTCACAGGGAGGAATTTCCTACCAATATCTCATCTAATCCTGCCCTCTGGCAGTGGGAAGCCATTCTCTGTGTCCCAGCACTCCATCCCTTGTCCCAAGTCCCTCTCCAGCTCTCCTGGGGCCCCTTTAGGCACTGGAAGGGGCTCTGCGGTCTCTCTTGGATCCTTCTTTTCTCCAGGCTGAACATTCCCAGCTCTCCCATCCTGGCTCCAGAGCAGAGGGCCCGCTCTGTTCCACGTCCTCCTGATGTTGAGTGATCCAGAGTTGGATCCTGTGAATCCCTGTGGTCACTGACACTTCCTCACTCAGCAAAGGAAGCTGTATTTTCCTTGATTTAATTTCAAATTCTCGTAATTGTTGTGTTGATTCCTGCTTCTGTTTCCCAGATCCCTTCAGTGCTTCCCAGCAGGTTTCCATCCTTGTCTTGCCCTCCTGCTTTGCCTGGAAAACTATCAGTGGGTGGATTGTGCTGGGAAAATCACTCTGGAACAGCCTGGAGAAGCTAGGAATGTTTGGGATTTTTTGGCAGCTCAGGGAGACCTCCCACACCTTGGTAAATTCCAGCAGAACCAGAGAAGGGATCATCCTCCTGTGCTGGATGTTGCTGAGGCTTCTCAAAACCTCCGGGGAGGATATTGAGGATCTGGAGCATGTCCAGAGTTGGGAAAGGAGCTGGGGAAGGGTCTGGAGCACCAGGAACAGCTGAGGAAGCTGGGAGAGCTCATCCTGGAGAAAAGGAGGCTCAGGGGGCCATCTTCTGGCTCCCTAAATTCCCTGACAGGAGGGTGAAGGCAGGAGAGATCAGGATCTCTCAGGGAACAAGGGGCAGGGTGTGAGGAAACAGCCTCAAACTGCTCCAGGGGAGGTTTAGTTTGGTTATTGGAAAACTCCTTCCCATAAAGAGTGGTCAGTCATTGGGAATCCCCATCCCTGGAGGGGTTTTAGATCCCTGTGGATGTGGAACTTGGGGACATGGTCAATGGTGGCCTTGGCGCTGCTGGGAGATGCTTGGACTTGATAATCTCAGAGGTCTTTTCCAACTTAAACCATTCCATGACTGTGTGATTCAATCCCTCACATCTGTCAAGCAGAAGGCAATGAGTAAGTTTGGCTGTCAGACACCTCATTCTCCATCTGTTCCTTGCCAGGAATTCCTCACATTTGCCCGTTTCCTTGGAATTTTCTGTTCAGAGCTTCTCAGCCAGAGGAAAATCCTGGTGGGATTTAACTCTTCTTGGAGAAGGACACCAGGAATGTTTTGGTCACTTCCCTGCTCCCTCCTAACCGTGTGACGTTTCTTTTCCCAGCTCCCCCACGGATAAGAAGAACATCTCCCCCACCACAGCTCTGAAGAGCCGATTCCACCTCCGGAGGAGGAATTCCATGCGGGGAAAACCTTCGGTGATGGCGAAACGTTCCTCGCCCCGGGGCCCAGTGCAGATCTCCAAGCACCAGCTCTGCCGAATGCCGGCAACCAGGACACAGGTGGCCACCAAGGAAGGTAGGAACAGGCATTCCAAGGGCTCACTGACTTGTTGGAGTGATCCCAAGGGTTCTTGGATTTTGGGAATACGTTGGTGAATCCTCCTGGAGGTGTTGTTTGGTCCTGGAGCAAACACCAAGGAAAAGTTTGACTCTGTATGCATGTTGTCCTTTGGCATTGCCACAAAAAAAAAGTGTTTCCTGCTTTTTCCTGGGGTTTCCCTGGGTTTTCAGAAGGGTTTTCCAAGAAGGAAGAGGTTGGCAGAGGCAGGAATACAGAAATCTTTCACCTGTATTCCGAGTGCTGTGTCCAGTTTGAGATCTAATTTGCTTAAAACACTGGTAATTAGTGGAATACTGAATCCATCATGTTTGGGAACAGGGAACTTGCATCCATGTCCTGCTGCCCTGGAGCAGAATTTGGAGCTCAGATTGGCACTTCCAAGTGCCTGGAATGTTGTTGGAATGCTGATCGCTCCAAGTCAGGTTCTTCTGTTCCCTAGGGATATTTTTATGGATTAAAGGCTTCCCCTACTTGGGATTCAGTTGTTTCAGATTGATATGAGGCCCACTTTCCCAGTGGTGAGATATTCCCTGTGGGAATTGCTGGATCTGGGAGAAGGGCTTGGATCAGATGTAGTTGGGATTTGTCTCCAGTTACATTTTGGGATTATTTGGTGTTCAAACAGCTCCATTGAGTTGTTATTGAGTTTTCCTGGATGAGAGATTTTGGAAAAGGAGCTGGAGTGCCAGGACAAGGGGGAACGGCTTCCCACTGCCAGAGGGCAGCATTAGATGGTAAATTGGGAAGGAATTCTTCCCTGTGAGGGTGGGGAGACCCTGGAATGGAATTTCCAGAGAAGCTGTGGCTATCCCTGGATTCCTGGAAGTGACCATGGCCAGGTGGGACAGGACTTAGAGCAACCTGGGATAGTGGAAGGTGTCCGTGCTGATAGCAGGGGTGTGGAATTCCATGATATTTGAGTTCTTCCAATCCAAATCATTCCATGATTCCATGAAAAGACAGAAAGCTCTGGAGACACGGAACACTTTGGGATTGCTACAGCATTTTAACCTTGGAAGGAATTGAGGTAGTGGTGATTCCAGGGGTATCAGCTTGTTTGGAATCCCAGTTCCTTGATTGAATGGAATGTTCCCATACTGAAATCTAGATTTTAAGTGGATAGGAATGAGAAAATAAAGCTGGAATGTGGTTTTGCTCCAGGCTTTGGGAAGTTGGCAAATAAAGGTTGGAGAATGGAAGGAAGAAAAGGGAGTAGGTCTGGAAGTGGCCTTGGGAGAGCAGGGAGTTCATTCCCCCTCCAAAAGTGGATTCAATTATCCAGCCTTTCCTGGCAAATGGTTCTCTGTGTGGCACCTTCTCCTTTGGAGAGAAATTTGGGAAGAGCCTGGATTGCCTTGAAATTCCCTCAAGGAATTTTGGATTTGCTCCCTTTGATTGAAATTGACTTTCTGGATTTGAATCCTTTTGTACTTCAAGATTTTTCTTGGAGAGCTTCAATCCCAGGCAGAGGATTTGCAGCTTCATGTGTTGGAATATTCTTAAACCTTGGGTTTTAAAAGCTGTGGAATTATTCCAGGGCTGTTCATCCATGTGCTCCAGGACTCCTGTGTTGTTTTTTTTTTTTTTTTTCCCAGGTTTAGTAGGAGAAGATTATTAGGTGATGGATGGGGCAGGAATATTCCCAAGTCTGGGAGATCCTGGATGCTCACAGGGATTGGGACAACTCCCATGTTGCACTTTGTTCCCTCTGAATGTATAATTATGGATGTGGTGCCAGTGTCTTCTGGTTCCACAGGGAGCTGGAAGTAAGTGAAGTCTTGTGGATTCAATTCCTGGCTCTCAGATTATCCAAGAGATTTTGGGAAGGTTGTTTTGGTTTCTCTTGGGACAAAGTGTGGGTATTAATCCCAGAAAAATATTGTGGATATTAATCACCACAAAGTGGTGGAATTTCCAGTCTTTTCCATTTCTCCTTGGACAGGTGTGAGGGAAGTTAATGGGTTTACTGGGATACACTGGGAGCAGAGTGGGGCAGGAATGGAATGGAGCAGGGAGGTGGATTCATTTCTGATATCACACTGGAGAGAAGGACAGAGGGGAGGAATGTTCCCAACTTCCTGCATGGCAGCGTGGCTGGAAAAGCTGGATCAGCCCCTTCTGTCCCCACGGATGTGGGGCCTGTGGCGACAAACAGGTGTTTCCTGTTTGTCCTGTTCCACAGGATTTTAGGATCTGAAGCACAGATCTGTGGGCTGTACAAAGACATTGCTCCTGCTTTTCCCAAGTCCTGGTTTGTCTCCTGACTTTCCAATTCCCTTCTTGGACCCAAATGAATCTGTTTGGTCTCATCAGTAGGGAAGTTCTTCCAGCCATTTCCAAGTTTTGAATTGGGATTAGTGTTTCCCAGTGCTCTGTCCTGAGGGACTTCCCTCTGTGGGAATTGCTTTTATTTAGTGATCAGAGAGAGAGCCAGTGGAAAGTGGCAGATTGGTAGGAATTTTCTTGGGATTATTTGGGCTGTTCCATGAGAGATCCACCTGCAGCTGTTACCAATTAATTCCAAAATACTTGATTCAGTGCAATGTTTAATTAGAGCTCAGATATTGGAGTCTGTCCCAAATGGAAGTTTTTCCAATGGGATAGTGGAGGAGGGAGGAAGTTCCAGGTTAGGCTGCCTCCCTCACCTCTAGGATGCTCAGGGATGTGATGGAAGAGGGATAAAAGGTGGTGATTGTTTCTCTCCTTATCCAGGGAAAAGCTAGGGGACCAGCATCAAGGTCTCTGGTGCCACTATGTTGGATAAAACCAAGGAATAGCTTGGGTGGGAAGGGACCTTGGAAATCATGGAATTCCAACCCTCTGCCGTGGACAGGGACACTTGCCACTATCCCAGGTTACTCCAAGCCTTATCCAACCTGGCCTTGGACATTTCCAGGGATCCAGGGACAGCCACAGCTTCTCTGAGAATTCTGTTCCAGCCCCTTCCCAATCTCACAGGGAGGAATTCCTTCCCAAATCTCATCTGTCCCTGCCCTCTGGCAGTAGGAAGCCGTTCCCTGTGTCCTGGCACTTCAGATACTTGTCCAAATCCCTCTTCACCTCCGTTGGAGCCCCTTCAGGCACTGGAAGGGGCTCTGAGGTCTCCCTGGATCCTTCCAGAGAGCTGTCCAGGCTGGACACTCCCAGCTCTCCCAGCCAGTCTGAGTGCCAAATGAGCTTTTTGTTCTTGTCCTGTCCCATCACATTGTAAATCCTTTATCTGCTTTCTCCAAACTGAAGATGGAATATTCCCAAAAGTTCAGAGATGGCATCTTTTCTCACCAGTTTTTTTGAGGGAAAACACCAACTTCTAACTGAGGTTTGACTGATCCAGGTATGACAACAGCAGGATATTCCCACTTTTCCTGTCCTGAAAGTCGCATGCCAGAGGATATGTGAATCCCACGCTTTTCCAACAGCTTTTTCCTATCCTTATCTGGGATTTCTTGCAGGATGAGGCTTATTCCCAACCTGTTTTGTGATGACAGACAAGTGAGTTCTGGTAGTTGGGAACTTTTCCTCATTATTCCTTGGCTCATCCTGCTTGGGCATTAAAGCTGTCATTTCTCATTCCCAGGACTTTTTCATTGGAAAAAACTAGGAATAGGTGCTTCAAAGGAAGATTTATTGATTTTTTTTCTAATTCATTTTAACGTCAGAGATGTGGAAAATGTACGGATGAAGAGAATGGGAGTGATGACTGTGTGGTTCGTGTGGGGAAATTGGGATTTTTGTGGGACAATCAGGGTTTTTTCCAAGAGAATTGAGGATTTTGGGAAGTGCACACAGCCCTGCAGAGGGCACTCGTGCCTCTCCCATCTCCTCAGTCCACCTTTTTCTGGTTATTGATGGCCTAATTTCGTCTTTATGTGAAAGAAAGCAGATCTGGAGTAATTTGCAGCAATAACCTGCTAATGCCGGGCCAGTATCAAAATTCCCATGTTCATTCCCGGTGGCAGATAAAACACTAATATATAATTATCCTTGCAAATTGGATTGTTTTAAATAACCAAAAGGCTACGGCCGGGGAGAAAACCATCCCATTTCCCTGGAGTTCCTATTGCGGGGTAATTGCTGCATTCAATCAATTTCCTTGGCATTAGAAATTCCATCACAATCAACATTAAGCTTTATTCATTGTGATGGCAAAGAGCCGGATCATTTCTCCTCTTTTCCTTAACTGGCAAAATTAATCAGGGAAAAGATTTTAAACATTTACCCGTGCGAAAGAGGTCAGCTCTGCCACTATATTGCTCAGCAGATAAGGGGGCTAATAAAAAGAAAATTGAATTACTAATGATCGCCAGGAACAGAGTATATAAAACCTGGCAATCGCCTGGTGCAGGAAAAAAAGGGAATCAATTTTCTCCGGACAAGGTGTGCTCGTTTTTTATTTTGGCTCATATTATCAGCAATTTAATTGGAGAGAGCATAAACAGGAGGAAACAGTTAGGGAATAATGAGGCTGGAGGTGTAAAATCCTGCAGGATAGATGCTGGACACAATTTATTTGGCACAACAGATAATCACTTTAATTGAATCCAAAAGTGCAGCGTTCAGCAGCGCCGGCTCTGCGCCTCGCCCGGGGGGATCGTGGAATATTACAAAGAGGCTCCTCCATGTCTTTTCCCCCTCTGTAATGTCCCCTTCCAGGCAGGACTGCTCCGGGATTGCTTTGGCACCGTCACAACTGGCTGGAAGCAGGAGATGGAGAAAGCAGGAGGGAGGTTCTCCAGGGACTTTTCCTTATTTGTGTTGTGTTTGTTCCTTAAATAATTCGGTGCTTGTCAGGATGGATTGGTTTCATGTGAGACTGGTCATGTCCTACTTGAGGTGAACTTGGAATCATGGAATGGTTTGGGTTGGGAGGGGACCTCAAGGATTAACTTATTTTACTGTGTTGAGTTCAGAGCCTGGCTCTCTTTTCCTACTATGACCTCCAGGTCTGGGCATTAAAGGAACTTTTAAGGAGCTTTTGGATTTTTTTTCCTGCGACAGGTGGGTGGTTCATCCTGGAATGGACCAGAGTGGTTTCAGTTGGAAGGGACCTTGAAGATCACCACATTCCAACTCCCTGTCATGGGCAGGGACACCTTCCACTATCCCAGGTTGCTCCAAGCCCTGTCCAGCCTGGCTTTGGACACTTCCAGGGATCCAGGGGCAGCCACAGCTTCTTTGGGAATTCCATTCCACGGCCTCACCACCCACCCAGGGAAGAATTTTTCCCAATATCCCACTAAACCTTTGCTCCTTCAGCTTAAGTAAGTAGGGAATTGTTGCAATTCCCCATCTGTGGCTGTGCAACTCCAGGGCCAGAGGAAGAGTAATTTTGGAGCAAATCCTTTTTGGATCGACCACATCCAACCTGGTTTTGTGTTGCTTCCCTTGAAAATATTCCTTCCCTGCTTATCTTCCCTTTTCTCCTGCTCCAAACTGAGATAAGCCAGTGGTTTGTGTTATCAGCTCCCTGCTTTTCCTGTGTTGCCACCCCAGTGTTGAAACTGCCAAACAGAAGAAATCCTGGTTTGTTTTCCTATCTTCCTAAAGAGAAGTTCTGTACAATTCAGAAAACTCACTTCACTCTGCATCTGCAGAAGCTTCTCCTACTCATTGCTGCCAGAATCACCCTCCAAAAAATTCCTTAAACCCTCATTTCTCTCCTTCTCACTCCACAGGATGTGATGTGAGGGGGTCAGGATGGGCAAGGAATGTTTGCTTGGAAAAACGCTGGAGGCAAAAGTGGCAGGAGCTGCTTTGCATTACTCAGGCGAGTAAAGGGGGTGTAAATGTTGAGGAGAAAGTTATGAGTGGCATCCAAATGCTCAGCTGCTGATAATTTTATTGACACCGGGTGTTTGGATCCCTCTGGCAGCTCTGAAAGTCTTAGCCCTGGATTTTATATCCTCTCCTGTTTCTTTTCATTATGTTTCCAGCAGGTTGATTCCCGGCAGGACAGCAATTGAGGGAATTTTGGAGGTTTTTGCCTTGTTTTGTGTTTTATTTTGTATTTATTTTATTTTTCTTCTGAATTGCGTGAGGTTTTGCTGCTCTTCGAGGTGACGCCTCCGATCACGTTACGGCCGAGTTAAACTCTTGCTGGCTTCCCTCAGGGAAGCCCTTGGATCACACTCAGAACTCCTTGGAGTTCATCACATCTTTTTCTTCACTCCATCATTACTCCTGTTTTCCCGAGTTCCTTCCAGCTGATCCAAACCCTTCCAAGGTCGCCGCTCTCTGTCGCTCCTCTGTCCCATCCAGGTTTGACCTTGCCCAGAAATCATTCCATTGCCAGCTCTCTCTTCCCTCTGGCTTGTCCTTGGGAGCCAGAGGTGGAGCGTGGCTGGTGAGGTGGCTCCTCACTCCTTCAGGAATTGGGAAAAGTTCACATTCTTGGCCCTTTGCCGGCCCCGGTTACGTCAGTGGTCGTAAGTAACGGTTTTGGGTTTCCGCCTTGACTTGGCATTTCCAGGTGACTCGTCCCGAGCCTGCAAGAGGAGCTGCAGGCGTGGAGCCAGGATTGGGAATTCTCTTTGCAGAGCCCTCTTTTAAAAATAACAGCCTGCTGGGAGCGAGGGGTTGGGCCTTGCTCAAGGAAGTGTTCCTCCCGTGTAGACTTTGGATTTGGGCTCGGGGAAATCGGCATCTGCGACAGAGGGAGCACCTAGAGGGAAATGGGGATCCTGAAGGTGACAATTCCTGTGTGTCTCTTTCCCTGAGGAATCTGACCTGCACACTCAATTTCTTGTGGAAGCCGTATCCCTGGAAGTATTCCAGGCCAGGTTGGATGGGACTTGGAGCAGCCTGGTCCAGTGGAATGTGCCCCATGGCAAGGGGGTGGAAGGAGATGACCTTGAAGGTCCCTTCCCACCCAAACCATTCCATATGTTAATGAAAATCACCTCCCAGTCCCTATTTTAGATAGTTTTGCCTCAATATTTTTACCTCAGTCCCTGTTTTAGAGCCTCTCCCGTGCAGCTCCAGCTCTGTTGGACTGGGAGATTCCATTGGTAGCCAGCAGCTCTTTGGGGAATAGTCTATTTATACACTAATAGGAAAAATACTTGGCTTTGTGTGTGGATGAGATCCTTCCATTGGCTCTGACCCTTGATATTTCCAAGTCTGTGGGGGGCTTTGTGTATGACTCCAAACCTTTCAGGGATGGCATGGTGCAGAGCAAAAATAGACAGGGAAAAAAAAAATAACCAAGAGGGGAAAAAAATGGGAAACAGAGCAGTAGGTCCTGAACTCTTCATTTGGCCTCCTGGGGCTTGCCTGGCCTTAAGTATTTCCAGGGATGGAGCATCCACAAATTCTCTGGGCAACCAGGACCTCACCACCCTCACTGGGAAGAATTTCTACCCAATATCCCATCTGAACCTAGTCTCAGTTTGAAGCAAATCCCCCTTATCCTGTCACTCCATGCTCTTGGAAACAGATCTTTATCTTGGAAATAGATATTTATTTGTCCATGGAATGCTTTGGCATAGACGGGACCATTAGGGGTCTCCTACTCCAACCAAAAATGAAGCTTTTAAACCAGTTTTGGACCTGCTGCTTGGAATTGGGTGGAATTTCAGTGCTGATCCCTCCTATCCCTCTGCTTGTCTTTCCTTGGGCTCCTAAATAAAAATAAGGAAAACAAAAGTGTGTGTTTAAGGCACTTAAAAAAAACCCCTTTAACCTGAAAAATGACAATGAGTCCCTTTTCCCTCCTTTTTTTTTTTTTTTTTTTTTTTTTTTTTTTCCTTTCTTTTGCTATTTTCTCCCACTTAATAAACTGTCTGATGGTATTCCCAGCACGGTCACAGTTGGAATTACTGATGCCAGTGCGGATGATCGGAGTATCCTCCACTGCTCTGTCAGGATTCCCAAAATCCCACCCTGGCAGATGTTCAATTCCCCGTAAAACCTGTGTAGGTTTCTCTGTTCTGCTTTCTGCTTCCAGTTCTTTCCCAAATCCCTGTTTACACCCTTATTTTTTTAAATTTTCTCATGGACATCTTCTCATTTGATTTTCCCTGTAACGACTCGGAAACATCGTCAGGAAATTCCTCTCCCTGGCTGCTGAGCTGAGTTAAGCCGTTCATTCCAGGACTTGCTGGATCTTTCAGTGTGCTCTACAAAGCACTGGAAATGAGCAAAACGCCTTGGAATATGGAACAGATGCCAGAGTGCACCTGGAATAAGGGATTTGTGGACTCGGCAGCATCTCCCGAGTCCTACAAAATTCTGCTGTTCCAGCAGCTTTGCTGGAGTTTCTGCTTCAGGCTGAGGGATGGGGAAATGCCTTGATTTTGCTTGTCAACGGGAGTTTCTTGTCATCCCTCAGGACATTTGAGTTCAAGGAACGTTTCCTCCTCCTCTGTGCCTCTGGATAATCCCCACACGTGCGGTTTTCAGGGGGCTGTTTCTATTTTGGATTGTTTGGAGTGGTGTCAAGTGGGGATTTTGTGTGGATGTGTGGATGGGATCACCTCCTAAGCTGATCCCACGTGTTATCGGCTCTTAATCTGCCCTCGGGGGCTCTCCATTGGAAAAGGGCACGGGAATTCTTGGAGATTTAGTGTGGGCTGTAAACTCCATTGCTGGTTGCGATGGGAAACTCCGTGTTGTTCCTCACAGCACCGGCAAATGTCCTGGGACATCTTGTCCTTGGATGGGGCAGAGAGAGCCCAGGGAAGGGTGAGTGGGTAGGATGTGCCATCAGATTTTGGTTTTTTTTCATGGAATCACAGAATGGTTTGGGAAGGGTCTTAAATATCATCCAGCTCCAATCCCCTGCTATGGGCAGGGATGTCTTCCTCTATTCCAGGGTGCTCCAAGCTCTGTCCAGTGTGGCCTTGGACACTTCCAGGGATGAGGCAGCCATAGTTCCTCTGGGAATTCCATCCCAGCCCCTCACTAGCTTCAGGGAAGAATTCCTTCCCAATATCCCATCTAACCCTGCCCTCTGGCAGTGGGAAGCCATTCCCTGTGTCCTGTCCCTTGTCCCAAGGCATCTCTAGTTCTCCTGGAGCCCCTTTATGCGCTGGAAGGGACTCTGAGGTCTCCCTGGATCCTTCTCTTCTCCAGGCTGGACATTCCCAGCTCTCCCAGCCTGGCTCCAGAGCAGAGGGGCTCCATCCCTTGGAGCATCTCCATGGCCTCCTCTGGACCTGCTCCAGCAGCTCCACATCCCTCCTGATATTGGACCTCAGAGCTAGATGCAGAATTCCAGATGGAGTCTCACCTCAGTGGGGCTGAAGGGCAGAATTCCCCCTTCCCTGCTGCCCACACTGTGGGACGAGCCCAGGATATGGAGGATTTCTGGGATGTGAGCACACATGGAAGGGGCATGTCCAGTTTTTCATCCCCCAAGTCCTTCTCCTCGGGGGCTGCTGTCAATCCATTCTTTATCCAGCTTTGGGGTGGGAAAGATGCTCAAATCCCAGGGCTGAGGTGGATCAGTGTCAAATGCTCTTTTTGGGATTAAAAAAAAAAGCAGAAAATTCTTTCCTTTTAAAGAGGAGCCCAACCTGCCACCCAAATAATGTTTTGCTTCTAGCTGGGTCAAGGTGTTTTCAGTGATTGGTGACCTTAATTTAGCAGCGATGACTTCCAAATGCTTTCCCTGTTATCAGGAATCCAGGAGTGGAGCCCTCCCTTATCAGGAAGCAAATCAAAAGGGAATTTGATGGGGTGAAACGAGTCCATCAGAGATCCCGCTCTGTTTTTAAAACAAGATTTACTCTGCTCTCTCCACATTAACTGGGGCATTTTACGGTGCTCCTCTTTCCTTGAGCTTCCGTGATCCATCATTTCCCGGCTCGCCTGCCGGAGTGGCTGTTAGATTTTACTACAGCAAACACTGTAAAAGGGCATTAGAGCAGTTAAATCTGGAGTCTTGCTTCCATAAGGAAAAAGAAAATGCTGAATTAGGCACCAGAAAAGGCAACCACAGCGATACTTTAATCTTGCATAAATTATCAGAAGAGTCAGAGGCGAGTGATTTTATGTATTGTTAGAGCTCTGCTAATTAATTATTCCAGAATAATTGATGTTTAGAAACACCAAAGTTGGGTCCTTTCCTCGTTTAATGGACTTTCAATATGGCAGCTGGATTTTTATTTCTTTCTTAATTTTAACCCCCCCTTCCGTGGGGTTAATGAAGTTGCTTTCCTAAATATGAAGAAGTCTAAATAATGATTTATCAAGGAACTATCACTCCACAAATTGTGGATCTAAGTCAGTGGTGGTTTTGGAGACATTCCTGACATTCAGGGGAAGTTGAGTCTCCAGTGGGAATATTTGAAGGATGAAATGCCCTAAAGAAATGGATAAATGTAGGTAAGTTGAGAAAGGGCAGGGTTAGATGGGTTGTTGGGAAGGAATCCTTTCCTGGGAAGGTGGTGAGGAACTGGAATGGAATTCCCAGAGAAGCTGTGGCTGACCCTGGATGCTTGAAAGTCTCCAAAACCAGGTTGGACAGGGCTTAGAGGGACATGGATAATGGAAGATGCCCCTGCCCAAAGCATGGAGGGGGAACTGGATGGACTTTAAGATCCTTTCCAGCCCAAACCATTCCGTGATTCCCTTTGATAGGAAAAGATTGCATTCCTTGGATTGCTGGAATTAGGCAGACTTTCTCATCAATTTATTCATCTCTTTCTGGAGAGTTTGGATTCATTGTTTCCAAAGGATTTCAGATCCTGGTAAACCCTGAGCCCTGAAATGGGGCTTAGGAATCATAGAATTCCATCTGGCATTAACTCTCTTTGTGGTACTGGTGGAACCATGCTGGTGACCAGCCGCCACTTTAGGCCATCCCACTTCCAGAAGGATACAAAGAGATTATTCCAGTGGATTTTGGGATTACCTTGGGGGTATGACAGGGACACAGGGATTACCTTGGGAGAGTGACAGGACACAGGGAATGGCGTCCCACTGCCAGAGGGTGGGGTTAGATGAGATATTGGGAAGAAATTTTTCCCTGTGTCGATGTTGAGGGACTGGGATGGAATTCCCACAGAAGCTGTGGCTGCCTCATCCCTGGAAATGTCCAAGGCCAAGTTGGATGGGAATTTGAGCAACCTGGAATAGTGGAAGATGTCTCTGCCTTTGGCAGGGAGTTGGGATGTGATGATCTTTAAGGTCCTTTCCTACCCGAACAATTCCATGATTTCATGATCACGAGCCTGCAGTGATCCTGCCCCTTCCTGCTGCCTCTGGACATGGAGGAATCAGCAATAAAATCTACCCAGGCAGATTGGACTTTGCAGTTTCTTTCCAGAGCTTGGGAATCATCTGCTTGACTGGATTTTGAAGCACACCCATCCCCTCCCCAGTTTTTTGAGGTCTGTGAAGATGGGCCCTACAAAGGACAGGTGAGGACAGGGCGTGAAGTGAGCAAACACTTGTCGAGTGAGCCAAAGGGGTTTAGGAAAACCAGGACATACAATACTGGGTAAAGCGATCCCTGCTCCTGAACAATTCCAGCCCCCGGAGCAGGGGGATGCCCAGCCCCAGCGGCTCTCCCACTGTCACCACTCTCCTTGTGAGGCCGGGCAGGGCGTGGGTGACAGACATTCCATGGCCTGGACACAACGTGGGGGAAGCAGCTTTGTGGAAAAGCCTCCTAAACTTGATATCCTTGTTTATCTCTTCCCAGGCCCTGCCTGGCCCCTCGAGATAAACAGGTGCCAGTGCTTGCGATTCCCAGCAGCCGCTCTGCTGCCAGAGTAATTCCAAAAGGAGGTTGTGTTTGTGTGGGGAGTTATTCCTGCCTCCCTTCAGGGCTGGAGCATCCCTGTGGCAAATGAGCTGGGAGTGGACACAGCCCTCAGGACCTGGAGTTGCTCCAACCTGGCCTTGGATACTTCCAGGGATGAGGCAACCACAGTTTCTCTGGGAATACTGTGCCAGGGCCTCTCCACTCTCCTTGGGAAGGATTTCTTCCAGTATCCCATCTAATGCTGCACTCTGGCAGTGGGAAGGCATTCCCTTTATCCTGGCATTCTATCCTTTATCCAAAGTCCCTCTCCAGCTCTCTTGGAGTCCCTTTAGGCACTGGAAGGGGCTCCAGGGTCTCTCCAGAGTCTTCTCCCAGCCTGTCTCCAGCCCCTGGAGACATTAATCCTTGGCTTTGTTTGCTTCCCTCACTTTCTGGACACATCCGAGACATTCCAGCCCCTTGGACTCATCAATAACTTAAACCCCAGGACCCCCTGCCTGAATTCTTTTCCTTTATTTCCCGTTTTCCCCCCCTCTCTCCCTTCCTAGTGAGATCCCTGCTCCGGCCTAGCTCTCACGTGCCTTGGCTTAGCACAGGGAATCCTCAGCTCCTCTCCTGGGTGCTCCCAGCATTGCTGTCATTCCCTGAGGGAACACTGTGCCCTGCTCCAGGGCTGTTTAGTGTCTCGACTTAGAGACATTCCTGAATGGAACCTCCTTAATTCCCACACAGATGCTGTGGGAACAGCATCAAGCACAGCAATGAAATGTAGTGAAAAATTCCAGAGTGCAATCAAGATGGGAAACCTCTGCTGCTGCTGCTGCCAGGATGGAAATCTCCAGGCTGGAGTTTCCCTGGGCTTTTTAATGGAAGCAGGAGCTTGTTTTATATTGTCTCATGTCATGGGCTCTGAAGTGAAGCTGGGATCAGTTCTGGAATTCTGGGATCAGTTCTGGCCCCTCGTAACAAGAAATACATTGAAGGTTTGGAGCATATCCAGAGAAGGGAATGGAGCTGTGGAAGGGTCTGGTGCAACCAGGAGCAGCTGAGGGAGCTGGGGCTCAGGAGAAAAGGAGGCTCAGGGGGGACCTGTTCACTCTCCACAACTCCATGAGGGTGGAATCAGGTGGGGATTGGGCTCTGCTTCCAGGGAATAAAGGGACAGGACCAGAGGGAATGGCCTCAAGTTGTGCCAGGGGAGATATTGGATGTTGGGAAAATGTTTTTCATGGAAAGGGTTGTAAAGCATTGGAATGGGCTGCTTGAGGGAGTGGGGGAGTCACATCCCTGGAAGTGTCCAAAAAAAGTGTGGATGTGGGGATTTGGCACTTGAGGACAGGGATTGGTGGTGGACGTGGTGATGGGCTGAGGTTTGGACTTGATGATCTTGGAGCCCTTTTCCAGCTTTCAATTCCATGATTCTGGACTTTTCTCTGTATTTTTCCTCTTGCACTCACTCTCTGCCTTGACCCTGTGGCTGACAGCAATAGTTGGGAATTTGGACATGGAATTTGATTTATTTTTTGGAATATCCCAGAATCCAGAATGGTGTGAATTGGGAGAGACTTTCAAGACCATCCAATTCCACCCCTTGCCATGGGCAAGGACACCTTCCACTACCCCAGGTTGCTCCATGCTAAATCCAACCTGGCCTTGGACACATCCAGGGATGGGGCAGCCACAGCTTCTCTGGGAATTCCATTCCAGCTCCTCATCTCTCTCCCAGGGAATAATTCCTTCCCAATATCCCATCCATCCTGGCCCTCTGGCAGCGGGAAGCCATACCCTGTGTCCTGTCCCTCTACTCCTTATCCAAAGTTCCTCTCCAGCTATCTTAGAGCCTCTTTAGGCAGTAGAAGGAGTAATTCAGATTCAGATTTATTCCTCTTACATTTTTATTTCATTTCAATTTCGTAATTCCTTCCCAGATTTTTCTGGATTTCTGGTAACATGTGGTAGGAAATATCAGTTCCTTTTTTTTTTTTTTTTTTTTTTTTTTGCCTTTTTTTTGCCTTTTTTTTCCCTGTGTTATTCCATCCCCACAATTCCCAGCCAGTTTTCTCTTTCAACTGAAAGGACATTTTCCTCTTGCATTTCCGTTAATGGATTCTCACCATGGCTTCACTTCCCATTGCATGTCAGTCACTGCCTGTTCCGAAGGGCTCACACTAAGTGGTGTCAGAAGACTTTTCTCTTCCCATTCCATCCTCTTAAAACCCAATCCTGGACATCACAGCAGCCACTTTGGCTGTGTTGACACTTCCTTTGTCCTGTCTTCTCTTCCCAGAGATCTTAGTGCATATTCCAGGCTGCTTCATTCCCTAGTGCTTTGCTTTTTCTCCTTTAAATATTCATGGAAGCAGAGTGGCCGGGTTACTTAATGGAGCAGCATTATCCTTGGAATTCAAAGCAGGAGTGTGCTTGTTGTCAATATGTTTTAAAAACTTTTCCCAAATCTTGAAGCCTATAGGATTGAGGTATTTTCCCAATTTTTAAGTTTAAATGAATTCTGGAGTTGATGGCTTTGAATGTGCTGCTTTGGGAGAAGGAGAAGTTCCATAAACTTCCAGTTTCTCACCAGACAAGGGTGTTTTATCCTATGAAAAGGATCGCTGACATTCCTGAGGGATTTTTAGTGGATGGCTTTTCCTGTAAAACCTGGATAAGAAATACCCAGAAGGAATTTAGACTCACAGAGTCATGGAATGGTTTGGATTGGAAGGAACCTTAAAGATCGTGGAATTCCAAGCCCTGCCATGGGCAGGGATACCTTCTGCTGTCCCAGGTTGATCCAAGCCCCATCCAGCCTGGAATTTGGGCTTAAGTCAGGATTTGCAGCTCCAGATGCTCTTGGATATCCCGTGGATTACTGAGGAGTAAAATAAAGGAATGTCAGAAATTTTTCAAGGAATGTTTTTTTCCTTCCAGCTCTGCCAACCAGTAAGCTCCCAGTTCATTCAGGTCACTGGTGGATGAGAGCTGGAAGTCTGACTCTCCTGTTGTTTCAATATTCCATAAACTTAGGATATGATTCCTGACACATGGGCCTAGAAAAGAATAATTGGATGTGGCAGCTGAGTGAAAGAGGCTGGATGGGATTTTTCCTTCCAGTGCATGCGGATGGATGAAATTCAGTTTTATTTTTATTCATGGGGAAAAAAAAGGGAAACAAAACAAGTTCCCACAAAACCACCAACAAAACCTTTTATGTTCAAATCAACTGTAATCAAATGGGGATTCAGCCAAGACAGTGGGAGACAGGAGGGATTTTTTTTCCCAGTTCTGGAATTTATGGTGGTCTAAAAAGGGGTTTATCATTTGGAAATATCTTAAATTGGAGTACCAGCAATCCCTGGAATACCCAGCAAATGCCCTTCAAATCCATTTGGAGTTGGGAAGTTTGTTGCTGGACCTCTGTAGCCTTGGGATAAATAATTTTACTGCTGTTCCTAGGTTTTCCTGCCTGGAAGATGAGAGCAGATCTGGGAAAAAGAGATCTGTGAGATCTGGGAAAAAAAACCTCAGGCAGATCCCAGCGCTGTGGGATCTGGGCAAAAATCTCACCTGTTGGGCAGGAATTCTTCCCTGTGAGGATGAGGAGGCCTTGGCTCAGGTTTCACAGAGAAGCTGTGGTTGTCCCATTTCTGGAAGCATTCTAGGACAGGTTGGACGGGTCTTGGAGAAATCTGGGATAGTGAAGGATGTCCTTGACCATGTCAGGGAGGTGGAATGAGCTTTAAGGCCTCTTCCAAAGTATTCCAAGATTCCAAGATTCCCTGTGCTATCACTCCTTCCTGGGTGTGGCTGATGATCCTATAGGTCCCCATTCCTGTAGGATCAGAGCAGTTTTGGAGAGATCAAGCAAAAGAAAATGGGGAGAAAATCAAAAGGGGTTGGAGATGGCAGAGGGAAGTGGATGAGGGCCAAAGAAATCATGGAATCATTGAGGTTGGAAAAGGCCTCTAAGATTGTCGAGTCCAGCCACTAACCCAGCACCAACCCATGTTCCCAGGTTTCACATCCACGTATTTTTTGAATCCTTCCAGGGATTGTGATTCTACCACTGCCCTGGGAATGCCATGCCAGGACTTGTCAACTCTTTCCATGATGAAATTTTTCCCTGATATCCAGGCTGGACCTCCCCTGATGCAACTTCCCTCTCATTTTTGTTCCCTGGGAGCAGATCCTGACTCCCACCTGGCTCCGCTCTCCTGTCAGGGAATTGCAGAGTGAAAAGGTCCTTCCAGAGCCTCCTTTTCTCCAGGCTGAGCCCCTTTCCCAGCTCCCTCAGCCGTTCCTAGTGCTCCAGACCTTTCCCAGCTCCATTCCCATCTCTTGGACTCACTAACCTTAGAGGGCTTTCCCAACCTGATCGATTCCATGGAAAGGAGGGACTCAGGATCAGTGCTGAGAAGAGCTGGATCAGTGAGAAAGATGCTGAGGATATTTTGTGAGCAGGATTTTAAGGAATGAGAGGATACCTGGAGTTTCCACCCTTCTCCTTCAGGAGCGACGGAGAGATCCAGGCGTAAAGGAAAACCATCAAAGCCTGACTTGTTTTTCCTCCTCTCCAGTTTTCTCCAAGTTTGGAAAGTTTATTTCTGAGGGACAAGAGCAGAACAGCTTTTTTCCAGCCCGGAGTGGTGTTAATTGGTTTTTGTTTGAAATATTTACGGGATGGGAACATCAGGGTTGAGCCGCTCTGCCTCTAAGTGGCCTTGACAGGTGACATTCCCTGGCAGCTCCAAGTCCCCACGGTGCAATTGGGTGGATTTGAGAAGTGCTGACTCTCCAAATAAACTGGGTTTATGAATTGGCCTCAGTCTTGTCCTAAATCTTGTTTTCTTCCCGATTTCATGGGTCTGTTTCCTGTGGACTGGTCATGGTTTGGGATCTTTAGAAGTTTTTGTGTTCAGGTTGATTTGTCTAAAATAAGGTGCTAAAATCATAGAATTTAGGGAAGGTTTTTTATCTGGGATGTCAGATCTGAGGATTGGTGGGATCTCACTGTCCCAGCACAAGGAGAAGGTGTGGATTTAGGGATTGGAATGTGTTTGGAATGTGGGGGTGGCCCTGGAAACAGCTGGGAAGTAACAGAGGACCACAGTGAGCCAGAGTCTGTGACAGCAGATCTGCACCTGGAAATGTGGAAATCTCTTGGAAAAGAGTTTTGAAGGAATCTGTGCTCTATCATTTGTCTTTTTGGCCTTTTCCAGGCCAGGCTGGACAGGACTTTGAGCAGCCTGGGATAGTAGAAGGTGTCCCTGCCCATGGCACAGGAGCTGGAATGTGGTGATCTTGGGGCTGCCTTCCAACCCAAAACCATTCCATGATTCTGTGAATTTTTTTTTTTTTTTTTCCTGTGGAACGTTTTTGTCCTGGAGTCTCCAAAAGAAGTGTGTCCCTTCTCCCAGAAATCTGAAAATTGAGTGGCTTGGCCAGAGGGATCCTTGGAGCAAACTTTTCTGCGTGTCCACCAGGATATTTCTTCCCTGTGCTCCTGTGCTGCTCGTGTTGTTTCCAGCCCTGGGAAGCTGCTGTGTGTATCCAGCACGTTCCTCTGGAATGTGGTAACCCCATTCCTTGGGAATACAATTTGAGCTATGACATAATCCCTGGAGCAAGTGAGGAGCCATTAGCAGCTTCTTCCTTACGGCAGTTGGTGGAGGAGAGCTGTGCCTTGGGATTCTGCTCATTCCTGGGTATTTTCTCAGGCTCCAAACTCCAACAGGTGGCACCAGGGAATGACTGGGCAGGGAATTCTGTTTTAAATCATTCAGCACCTTGGAATGGCTTCCCCTGTTTGTCTGAATTGTAGTGTTAACTTCTAAAATTCCTTAGGAGTATGCCCTTTATTGGCTCCGTGCAATGGGAGAATCCCATCCAGGAGTGGGACGTTACCTTTTATCCCATCTGCTATCCAAAGGATCCCATCTTGGTAAAGGGAAAATTGGGATAAATGAGAAAGAAAAGGAGCTTGAGGTGGTCCCAGCTTGGATTACAGCTGGGTCACAAGTGTTGGAAAACATTTATGGAGGAGATCTGAGGCCACGTGGATGTGCTCCACAGCTTCAGTGTGTTCCAGGGCCCATCTCCCAAACTGACACATCCTACAGTCCTTCCAACTCATTGAGATGTGGGTGTGATCCATGGATGAGCATCTCCTCTCTTTGCCCAGCTTTCTCTTTGAAAATTTGGGCTAAAAATTAAATAATTAGGGATGTTAATGAAGGATCTTGGAGCACTTCATGCAAAAAGCTGCTGGTGTGGCAATGGGAAAAAAGGACTGGAAGGAGCAATGCTGGTGTTTCCCTTTTTAACTGGGAATTAGGGAACTCTTGGATTGATGTGGCCACGATGCTGCTTATCCCAGTTGTCCCTGCTGCCAGCCAGTCTTTTTCTAGGGATTTTCTCAGAATTTCCATGTCTGGATCAAAGGCACATTTAAATTCCATGAAAATCTGTGCTGGAGTCCTTCATCATCTCATTCCTGGGGGATTTTTGCTTGCTTCTTCCTCAGCTCTGGAGAAAGGGACAAGATGAGGTGGCGGTTTAAAAGTTTATCCCTAAAATTCTTGGATGTTGAGTCCTGAGAGAATGGGAATTGCGTGTGGAAAGTAAAAAGTGTAAGGTGAAATTCAAGGAAGAGAGAAAAATGAGATATCCACTTGTGGGATGTTCCTGGTATCCTGGTCATGGAGCATCACTTGGAGCTGGCATGGAAAACAAGAGTTGGGAAGCATCTCCACAATTCTTCCTCCTTGCTATCTCCAGGAGCTCCTTCCTCGGATGAAAGGAGAGAGAGTGGATTAAAAATTCCATAATTAGCACAGCCAGGGCTCTGCTCCAGACTGCAGCCGGCATTAATTAGTTATCCCAACAATTATGGCATTGTTAGGAAAAATCAACTCATTCAAGCTCTTTGTTTTGGATTTATTTGGCACCTCCTGGGATGGGATCCTGGACAATGACTGCGGGATGCTGAGCACCTGCCAGTGGAGTGATCCCATTAAAATATGGAGATTTGATCTCCGATTCAATTCTGGCTCCAAAGACTATCCCAGGAAGTAATTTTGTTGCTCCCAAGAGCATTTCCAGCTCCAGTGTCACGTTGTCACCCCTTGGAATAGGCTGAGTTATGGCTGTTGTTATTTAAGGAGAAATATTAATGGACCATTTCCTTTTAATCCCATAACTCTTCCTTATTTTCCCTCCTGTAAACCTGCTTTTCCTTCTGCTCTTCCTTGCAGCATTCCCTGCTGGATTTCAGTGCAGGAGCGGGAAATTCCCCCCTCTAAAATGCACTTTATTATCTTTATTTACTCTTGGATTCTGGGTCACTGCTCCCTTCTTTCCCTCACGCTTCCTGGGGACAAATGAATCCTTATGTTGTTCATCACCTCTTGGGAATTGTTGGGAATGCTCCAAGTATTTTATACCTGTAATGGAAAATAATAAGTGCTGCTTTCCTGGGTTTTTGTGGGATTTCAGGGAGTTTTTGCACAGTGGAGGAGCAGAGGTTGAAGAAGTGATTCCTATGATTCCTTGGAATGCTGCTGATTGCATTGCAGCCAAGCTTTAACATTGGGAATATTTAGCATTTGTGGGAATATTTGTGTCTTTATTTGGTCCTGTAAACAAACCTCCTGTGAATAATTGTCCTGATTTAGTAAAATTTAGGATTTCTTTCCAAGTGGCAGTTTGGCAATCCATGAAAATAAAGCTGTTCCTCATCCAGGGGATGGGCAGAGGATGGTTTGGGAATTTTGAAGGTCGTCTGCTTCCAACTCCTGCCATGGGCAGGGATACCTTCCACTCTCCCAGGCTGCTCCAAACCCCAAATCCAGCCTGGCTTTGGACATTTCCAGGGATCCAGGGGCAGCCACAGCTTCCCTGGGAATTCCATTCCAGCTCCTCACCACCCTCACAAGGAAGAATTCCTTCCCAATATCCTATCTAATCCCACCCTCTGGCAGTGGGAAGCCATTCCCCCTTGCCCTGTCCCTCCATCTCTTGTCCCAAGTCCCTCTCCAGCTCTCTTGGAGCCCCTTCAGGCACTGGAAAATGCTCCAAGGTCTCCCTGGATTTTTCTCTTCTCCTGGAGCTGGATGGTTCCAGCTCTCCCAGTTGGGCTCCAGCCCTTGGAGCATCTCCGTGACCTCCTCTGGACTTGCTCCAGGACACCCATGGATTGGGATGGAGCTGGAATTAGAACCAAGGTTACGAACCCATATCCCATGGTCCTGGCAGGTCCTTGGGCTCAGTGGGTACAGAAGGGGCTGGAATGATGCTCCAGGATATTCTTCCATCCAATTTTTTCATGTAATAGGAATATTTGCAGGTGTGAAGTGCCAGAGTGCTGGTACAGGAAAGTATAGGAGAGGAAAGATCTTCCTCTTTCCTCTAGGATTACTTAGAGGAATTGGAACTCCTGCTAATGAAGACTTATTTCCCCCCGTGCTATTCCATATATTATTATTTTCCAGTGGAGGAAAATTAATAGAATTCCTCTGTAGCCAAGAACAGAAAAGAACATTCCAAGAGCATCCCATGGATTTTTGAGATGACATTTGTAGTTCTTATTCCTTTGAGTAACATTTGTACGTCTCCAGAGATTGCCTCATCCCTCAAGTCCAGAATCAGCCCATGGAAAAGGAATGAGGAATGTCCTGAACTGCTCATTTCCAGGGCTGTGCCTTGGGTTTGACTCCTGGGTTTTGGTTTCGGCGGAGTGCGGAAATATTCCTGCTGTAATCCTTAATGAAAACACCTGTTCCGAGTCATCATCTTTTCCCTTTTCCATCTCTTGTGTCCATATATAACATCGGGAGTGATGAAAATTCCCAATTAGCTGCCTGTGAGAAAATGAGGGAATGCCAGCTGTGAGCAAGCCACTTCTCCCTCCCTAGGGATAGAGTAACCTTATCCCCTTCCCAACTTTCCTCCCAATACTCCCAAAGGAGGAGGATCACTTGTGGAGGAGAACAGGGAGATGGCACAGAAAGAAAAAAAGGAAAACTGGGAACAAGAGGAACTCCAGCCGTGGGTTTGTCCTGGTGTGCTGGATCTATCTTTACCCTCCTTGGCTCGGGGTAGCTCTTGGATTTGTCGAGTCTCTACGGAAACATCCAGCTTGGCATCCGACTCATGCCAGGAACGTCGGTCCTGGCTCGGCCTCCGCTCCGCGGCCTCGGAAAGCTCCTCGCTCCTTTCACAGGTGCCATTCCAATTTTAAGATTTAGTTCGGATGCATCGAATTCGTGGAATTCATCGTGGAAAGCTCCAGACAAGATGTGATTCCCGTAAATTGAAAAAGCATCCTGAGCTGGAGAGGGTTGGAGATCAGGGGCTCTTGAGGCCAACAGGGAATCATGTGGGATTCGATTCCTGACACCTCCCGGGGTAATTTTTGCGGATGATCTCATCCCGACCCTGTTGTTGATTTGCCACTTGGCTCATCTTAATTCCTTGTGGATTGATCCCTCTTCCCTTGTCTGTCATTCCATGAGGGCTGGGAAGGAATTGAGGAGGTGATGGAGGGTGGGTGTTGTTGCTGTGCTCCCTTCTTCTTTTCCTGGGATAAAATCCCTGCTCGCTGTCAGCTTGGTGGCCCTCAGCTTTGTAAAATCCTGGAATAATTTGGGTTGGAAAGCACCTTAAAGCTCATCCAGTGCCACCCCCTGCCATGGACAGGGACACATTCCACTATCCCAGGTTGCTCTAAGCCGCATCCAAGCTGGCCTGGACAATTCCAGGGATGGAGACTCCTCAACTTCTCCAGGTTCCTGCGTGTCTCCCCCAAAAAGCAGAGCTAGTGGGGAAAATCCCTGGAAATTGTGTCACCATTGGGTCTGATCCCAGAGCTTATTTTTCCTTTCTTCAACTTAAATGCAGTGGTGGGGCAGAAGGCAGAGATAGATGGGATATTGGGGAGGAATTCCTCCCTGGGAGACTGGTGGGGGGCTGGAATGGCATTCCCAGAGAAGCTGCCCCATCCCTGGAAGTGTCCAAGGCCGAGTTGGATGGGGCTTGGAGCAGCATGGGATAGTGGAAGGTGTTCCTGTCCATGGCAGGGGTTGGAATTCCATGATCTTGACGTTTCCAACCCAAAACATTCCATAATTCTATAATTTGTAGTCTGGGCATTCCAGTCTGGGTCTGATAGCACCTTGTTCCTTGCAGTGCCAAGAACTTCCCAGGTGTCACTTCCCAAAGGTGTTATTCCATGACACACCCATACCTGCAAGTCCCCATTCCCTTTTTTTTTTTTTTTTTTTTTTTTCTTGGACTTTTCTCAAAGCTCTGAAACAAGTGAGAAGCTCCAGGTCAGAATCTGCAGCTGTCCCTGAGCTCAGGCTGGTGGTGAAACAAGTGGGATGGGGTGTGGTTTATTTTACCTCCCCTTTTCCCGCTGAGAATGCCGCAGGGCTGGATAATTCCAGGTGTCTGATTAGCCACGCTTAATTAAGAGCTGAGGAGTTTGGAACGAGCCTGATGGACTCAGATGAAGAAAACCTGGAGGGAAAGCTCAACTCATTCCCTGTGGGAATGTCAGCTCCAGGCTACTCCAGTCCGTTGGGATTGCTGTGTCCTGGTCTTCCCAATTCCATGGTTTTCTTAACCAGTTGAGAAAGGTGTCCTGAGAGCTTGGGGAAGTAGCAGAGTTGTTGCTGACAGCAGAGCAGGACGTTCCTGTGTCCCATGGAAAGCATGGTTTGGGATTTGGGGTTTGTTATAAACCAGGGCTGCTGCCTGTGCAAAACCAGGGATTTTTGGCTACTTAAATTCCACCTGGAAAACCCTTTTCCCCCCCCTCAGACAGTTCATTTAAAGAGGCGCAAACATCCCCCTCCTCATCAATGGATGCTCATCCTGTCTTGGGATATTCCCTTTCCATCTCTTTCCTGGAATGGATACTTCACCTTGGCAGCTCCCTGCAGCAGGAGCAGCCTTTTCCTGGTATTTCTGTGCCTCATTGACTCCATCTGTTCCCACTCTCCAGCTTCAAACTTATTCCTTTTGGCTTTTCCCTGTTTTTTCCCCTTCCACTTTCTCGTTTAATCGTAGCTGTGTTGTTGGACTCAGCATTTTCCTAGCGCTGAAATGTGGGAAGAGATTTGGGAATGGGAGATGGATTGGTGAATAAACCCTCCCTGACCACATCTTGAGCAAGACCACATCCCAAAGGGGTCCTTTTGGGATTATTTTTAGGGGTAACTGGTCTCAGCCCAGCACCAGCAGGTTCCCTAGAGAACTTAATTTTATGTGTGTTGCTTCGGCAAAACAAGAAGGGATCTTTTCCCTGTATTCCTTGGTTTGGGATAGATAGTTTCCTTGTATTCTTTGGTTTGGAGTTTAATTACACCGATTTCCCAGTTGGAAAGGAAAATTTGGAGGGATAAAATTTAGAGCCTGTCCTGCAAAGTTAAAAATTCCTGAATGCACTTCTCCCTTTTTTTTCCAATTCTTTACAAAACATACTGAGGTACAGATGTGGAAATCTGTGGGGAGAAATTGATTTTTTCCTTCCGTCTTTTTTTCCTGTTGGGGTACGGAAAAGCAGGGTCTGACACCAGGATCCGCCGTGATACCCTCTAGGGGGCACGATGCCTCCGCCGTTTTTCTGGAGAAAGGGTTTTTTTTCCATAGGGAAAAACGAACTGAGAGTTACAAGAAGCAGCAAAATATCCGTGTGTTCAGCAGGAATTGTAGCCGGGCAGGAGCTGCTTGGAATTTCCCCCGGCAGTGGTGCCCTGCCTTCATTTTTGTGTGACTTTCAAGGTAAATTTGGGTTTAATCCCTAATTCTGCCCATCAGTCTCAAATAAAAGAAGGCGCATCCCGGCTCCACTTTAGTTAAACCCTTTGAGGTCTCCGTGCATCTTGGATAATTTGGGATATCCTGGATAACCTGTGAGGTGCAAGAATTGAATTTAAAAGCTGTGTTGGTTTTTTTAACTCCTTCATTCCTGGTATTCCTGAACTATCGGGAGCGGAATAAGACGCTGAGAAAATCATGCTCTGTAAAAAACCCCTTTGGGAATAAATCCTGTTTTCCAGTGCTCCTGTAATTACCTTTTCCCACTCCGTGTAGGATTCCCGCCTTAGGGACAGAGCTGGGGTTGCTTTTGTGCTGCCTCTGGGATGTTTTCCCACACTGAGCCGATTCCTGTCCCGTTAATTGATTCCCAGGACCGGTGAGTTGACTGGGAATTTTTTATTGGATCAGATTATTTTATTTCCCTGCCTTCCCAAAACTTTTGCCCTGTCCTTAACCACAGTAACTTAATTAATTGCTGCTTTAGTTGCTCCACAAAAAGAGGGAATGGGGTGGCATCACCTCTGGACCCTCTGGAGCAGAACAACAGCAGGAAAGGCTCTGACTGGAAATCAAATCCATCTTTTCCAGTCGTTCCCTGCCGACCTGGATTGTCTGTGATTTTATGGCAAATTTTGTGCTGGAATGACCAAATTAAGAAGTGAGGGGATCCCTGTAAAGGATAAAAATGGGATGTGGATTCCTGGCTTCATGGACAAAATTTTGGGATTTAAAAAATCCCAAACCACCCTCAATTATGATTTGAGTAAATGGGAACATTCCCTTTTTATGACATAAAATTCCTTCTGCAAAATAAGAAAGCAACCTCCAAACCCTCATTTTTCCATTAAATATCCTCTGGCTGGGATTTTTTTTTTTCCCTCTTTTATACATATCCAGGAGGGTTTTGTTCTGGAGAGAGGAATGTTGAGGCACAAGCTCCGTGCTGGATCTCTGCTGCAGCCCGATCCTGCTGCATCTGCTTCCCTCTGCCTCATCCTTTTCCAGTTTTCCTGCTAGGTCAGGATTTTTCCAGCTCATAATCATTCCAGCAGATGGTGGGATAAAGGGATGCTGACCAGGAAATTACCTGGGAGGTGGGAGCAGCGACACCTTTATGTCACAGAATACCAAAAATTCGTTTTCAGCACGGTTTGGCTTGTTCAGAGAAGTCATGGATTTATGGAAAAGAGTGGAAAAAGGTCTCCAGCTTTTTTTCTGGGAATTAGGATAAGCGATTTTTTTTTTTTTTGGGGGGGAAAGGCTGAATTGGTGATTTAAACCTGCCTGGACGGTGATTTAAGGTGGGGTTTGGTGATGTCCTGCAAAGTTTCCACAGGGAAAATTGGCTGCTCCTATGACTTCAGGCTCCTGGAATTTCATGTGGGAAAATTCAGAAAATTCCTGGTGGAGCAGGGCAGAACCTTTGGGATTTCTTGTCCAGTTAGGAAAACAGGGCTGTCCTGTGGATTCAGGCATTTGGTGTTTGGTGTAGGAGGGTGGTATTTCCAGGAGATTCCCATAAAAACAGGACATACCCTTTGGGATGTATCATCCTGCCAGGAAAACTGGCTTTTCCCGTGTTTTGAGGCTCCTGCTGTTTGATTGAGGGGAATTGAATTTCTAGGAGATGCCTGGAAAAGCAGGCAGAGCCTTTGGGATGTGTCATCCAGCCAGGAGAACTGGGCTGTCTTAGGATTCAGGCATTTGGTGCGGGAGAATGGGATCTGCAGGGGATTCCCAGAGGAGCAGGGCAGACACTTTGGGATGCGTTGTGCATTTCTCCCAGGATTTTACCACCCAAGAAGAGGGAAGTGGAAAACCACATAATTCCAGAGGATGAATCCCTTCCTCCCTCCTGCCCTATCCCCCTTTTTAAGGACTATTGGCAGGGCAGGTGCTGCTTTGGGAATACAAAAGCTCCGCTCCCGTTTTCCCAGCGCCTTCCCCGGAGCTCAAGAAGTATCCGGTAAATCAGACACTCCCGGCTCACTCCATCCAGTAATGAAGTGGGAATGAACTCTGGAAAAAGGAAGGTGGAGGCAGGGGGGGATGAACTCCCGGGAGATTGATGGGATGTGCTGACGTCGCGGTCCAAACACGACCATCTCACTTTTCCAAGCAATCCATCTGGAGCTTCGGTGATCTGTCATCCCGGCGAGCTGGGAAATTCGTTAGGAGACTTGGAAAAGAGCTCCCACCTTTGCGGTTTTTCCGGCCGCTCGCTCCCTCCCTCCCTTCCCAAAAGAGTTGAGTGGGGGGGCGATGCAAAGGAACCTTGGGAGCTTTTTCCTGGGATTCTGAGTGTGTTAGTTTGGTGGCACAGGAGTTTAAACGGGCTTAAATTAACACTTGGATAAATAAAGGAATTCCTTGATATTTGGTTTATTAAAAATTGGTTTATTCCGGAGTCTTATTTTTAAAAGCAGGGCCAGAATGGAGAATGCAAAGGAGATTCCTTAGGATTTAGGGTAGTCAAGGAAGTGTTAAAGCAGCTTTGGAAGGAAAAAAAAGGTGATTTGGGAAAATTTTTTTGAGTTTTATCCTTGTTTTTGCTGTTGATCCTTCTGTCTGCTCTAGGAAGAGTCTGTTTGTCATTCTGCTTCCTGGTTATCTTGCTTTTGGATGAGGAAAAGAGGGATGTTGGGGGCTGTGTTAAAAAATTCCTCTGAGATATCCTAAGGGAAGACCAAAGTATTCCCCATTGTGCTCATTCCTGCCTGGATTTGCATCAGAATTAATCCCAAATTCCATGCAATGATCCAGATTAAGCACTTTTTAAATGGAGGGAAAACGATTCCTGGAATCTGAGACCTGGGATGTGACAGGGGCTAAAACCCCTTTAAAACAGAGTTTGAGGTTTTCCTACAGGGATTTGCAGGAGAATTAATCCCAAATTTTGTGTAATGATCAAAAATTTTAAGGATGAATCTCTGGAAGTGAAGGGCAGAATGATCCCTGGAATCGGAGACCTGGGATGTGACAGAGGATAAAGCTCCTTTAAACCTCAGTTTGAGGTTTTCCTGCAGGGATTTGCAGCGGAATTAACCCCAAATTCCATGTAAGGATCCAATTTGACCGCTTTTTAAGGATGAAATTTTGGGAAGTGGAGAACAGAGCAGTCCCTGGATCCTGAGACCTGTCCCTAGTTCCTGACACTTGGAATCTGGCCAGGGCTAAAGCTCTTTTTAGACCTCAGCCTGAGGCTTTTCTGCATGGATTTAGTGAAATTGCATGTAATGATCCAGATTAACCACTTTTTAAGGGTGAATTTTGGGAACTGGAGGGCAGAGCTATCCCTAGATCAGTGATGATCCTTGGGATAAGTGCTTGGGCTGGGACTGGTTTTATGGAAAGGGCCACACAGTCCTTGGTCCCGACTTCCAGCACGCAGTTGTTCCCAATCCAGAGGCACAGCTGGCATGCCATGGCCCTGTCCCAGCATCCTAGGATGTATTAATAGCCCCACAATTTGGGAATTCACGGCTGGACCGTAACCCAACTCCAGCCACTTTCCCACCCTGCACATGGACACAATTATCTTGGAGACTCCAACCATTTGCCCGGTGTTGGAAAAGTGCAGCTCTTCTGTTTACGTCCCACTTTTATCCTCTCTCCTGAATTCCTGGAGAAGGGATCAGGTGTTAATTGAAGGGAGGGAGGTCCTGGGAAGTGAGAGCAGCACTGGTGTTGCTTTGCTTTTCTAGCAAGTATCCGGGACTCTGCCTCAGTTTCCCCACCTGATTCCCTCCTTCCTAATCCTCTCACTTGGTTGCTCCCAGGAAGCTGCATGGAGAAAGGAATTTCTCCTTCCTTCCTTGAGGGCTGGAGCCCTCAGGGACAAATCTGTTCGGAGATGGGCACAAATAACAGGTGGCAAAATGCAAAGTCCATGAGATAAAATCATGGAATCATTAAGGTTGGAAAAGACCTCACTTGGAGTCCAAGTGTTCCCTCAGCACTTCTGACTATGTCCCCAAGTGCCCCATCCACATGGATTTTAAATTCTTCCAGGGATGGGGACTCCACCACTGCCCTGAGCAGCTGTGCCAGTACCTGACCACTTATTCCATGAAGAAATTTTCTCAATATCCGACCTAAAGCTCTCCTAGTGCAGCTTGAGGCTGTTTCCTCTCATCCTGTGCCTTGCTCCCTGGGAGCAGAGCCTGATCCCACCTGGCTCCATCCTCCTGTCACGGAGGTGCAGTGAGAGGGGCCCTCCTGAGCCTCCTTTTCTCCAGGCTGAGCCCAGCCCTGCTCCCAGCTCCTATTTGTGTTCCAGAGGTTCTCCACGGAAATTTTCCTTGCAAATCCACCCTCATTCTCCCTTTTTCATTCTGCAAATCCTGTAAATACCCCGAATCCCGAAATGGTTTGAAATGGTTTTGGAAGGCACCTTAAAGATCACCTCATTGCAGCCCTTCCCATGGACAGGGACAACTTCCACTAGACCAGGTTTCTGGGATTCCCTTCTGTGGGAGAAGGGAATAGAACATTTATGGAATTAACACGGCCATGGTGTGTTTTGGCAGTGATGCTGTCGTTGCTTTGCATTCAGTTTGGTGCAAATTCCTGATCCCTGTGTCAATAATCACTTCCCAGCTTCCAACCCTACAAACTTCCATCAGATAAATATTGATGTTACACTCCAACTTTATGGGTAAACATCCTCCCAGGCTTCCATATTGTCCCAGGTTTTATGGATAGGAAAAATCAAAGGTGGTTTATGATTTGAAAGTCTCAAGTTGGTTTGGGTTGTTTTATGTCCACTTGTTTTAATCAAGGGGGAGGTTTGGGATTTATTCCAAGAGAGGTTTTGGTGATATTTGAGGTATCGCATGGTGTTATCCATGAGGGAATCCAGAGGGATTTTGGGAAGTAGCAAGGTAACAGAGAAGTTCTGGAGTTTTGAGCAGGACGTGGATATTTTTTTTCCCACCTGGGAGCCACTTTGGGAACTTCCCTGCGGTGGCACTCAGTGTTTGTGTCACCCTCAGATCTAAGAGGAGCTCCTGGAGGGGCTGGAAAATCTCCTGCTGCAAATGAAGCTCTCATGGAGGGTGCTGCTCCAGGGGTGCCTTTTCCATGTTCCTCGGGGTGGAAAGCAAATCCTGTGTGATGTCTGTGCCCAGCAGGAAGGGAAAAAAAACTGGAGACAAAGGATGAGAGGAGGAATGTGCTGTGTGCTGCTCCTCTGGCTCTCCCCAGCCTCAAATTGCTTGGAGACACAGGATGGTTCAGTGGATTCCTGGGAGCCACCACCCTAAAGGAAACACATTTCTTCCCCTCAGAGCCAGGGGATGTCTGGGGAGTTTCCTGCCTCTTCTGGGACTCACACAGGTACATCAAGAGGAGAAAATCAGCCTGGAGAAGCCTCTTCCCGAGGTTTCTGCTGAGCTTGGAGGAAGATTTTGCTTAGCTGATTGGTTTTTGTTATCCTCGAGGATGTTTAGCCCCCTCTGGAAGACTCATTCCTTGGGCTGGAGCTGGTGGAAGGAGGAGTTGGGCAGACACTGGGGTCAGCATGTGTTGAGCTCCTGGAGAAAAGCAGCTGGAATGTGTAATCCCAGAATAAAGGATCTAAACTGTCCCAAAGGGACACGATGAAGGGTCTGGAGGGGGGAAAACCCAGAAAAGAGGAGACTGAGGGAAAAATCATTGGGATCTGGAGCTTCCTCAGGAGTGGCAGCTCCAATCTCTTCTCTCTGTGACCATGGCCAGGATCTGAGGGAATGGCTGGGAATGTGTCAGGGAAGGTTTATGTTGGATATGAGGAAAAGGTCCTTCCTGCAGTGGGGGGGTTGGGTGTTGGGGCAGGATCTCCAGGGAATGGTCATGGCCCCAAGGCTGCCAGAACTGTTGGAAAGGGCTCTCTGGCACAGGGTGGGATTTTCGGGATATCCTGTGCAGGGCCAGGAGTTAAATCATTGTGGTTCCCATCCAACTCAGGATATCCTATAAATTCAGAGGGTGTTTGGCTGGTGGACAAATCTCTTTGACCCTTAAGTCTATTCCCCATCAGGCACAACTATCCAAGGAATATTTTAACATGAGATTCAGTCATTTTCTGCCTTGAGCACCTTACAACCCATGGTAAAATCACCACCTGCTCAGCTATTTTCTCCTCCAGCCCATCTTTGCCATGACCATCTGATTCCCAAGTTCTCAGCTTTTTTCCCTCCCCTCCGTTAATTATTATAATTACTTTTAAAACCTGGCCCCTGATTAGGCACTAGGTGGACACGGTGGCTGGGTTTTATTGCAGAACCTGCTCCTGCTCAAGGAGTTATTTTTGCTGAAGGCTTCCCTGGAATTGCTGAGTCAAGACAATGCTTTGATGGGATAAACATCTTCCCGCTCCCTTCTGTTCAGACCCTGGAGCCCCATTTGCCTGAGTAAAGATGTTGAGTTTCTTGGAATGCAGCTCCTGTTAAAGGAGCCCTGGAGCAAACACAGAGAGCTCTTGCTGTAATTTAAGAGTTTATCCCAAATCCATGAATGACAGACCCAAATCTGGGGGCTGAAAGTTGGTTCTTTGTCTTGACAGTGTCTCTCCCAAGACCTGCAGGTGGTTTGAATTCCCACTGATCTTGGAGCTGGTCAGTGCTTTCCTCATGGGAACGCCGTCTTGGAGCTACTGGTGGTCACCTGCTCCTAGCGTGGCTTTTCCAGAAGGGTTTGGCCAAAAGGTCAGCGCTTAACTGCTATACGGAGCCATTCCTGATGGATGCACGGAGAGGCTTACAGGGGGAGCACGCAGGGTTTACACAGAAATAGTCGCTCATCTGACTGAATCGTTAATGCCCGTTGCCCGCGGAGACTAATTAAGGAGAGCTGCAGCTGTTTTGGGAAGCACTTTGTGAGGATTACACGGCGAGCACGGGCTGGAGGAGCTCTCGGAGTGTGAAACATTAGGAAAGGCGTTTTGTGCCGCTGCGCTCCGAGGAGTTGAGGGAAGGGGGAGGTTGTGGGAACAGAGTTTTCCAAACAGTTTTCTTGGAGACGGTTTGAGTTTGGCTGAACAGCAGGATGTGAGTGGTGACAGCCCGGCTTCGGTGTGGACACGTCAGGAACGCTGGGAGAGAAAGGTTAATAGGGTGTCCATGCTGCCTTTCCCTAAAATCCTGCTGCCTTTTCTGTGTGCTGCTGTGGGCAATGGGGCAGCCTGGGGGGTAGGTGCTTTCCTCTGTCATGTTGGTGGTTCCAAAGATCATGGGAAAGACCATGGGTTTGTTGTTGTCCAGAGAAGGGAGCAGAGCTGGGAAGGGTCTGGAGCACCAGGAGCGGCTGAGGGAGTCAGAGGGGCTCAGCCTGGAGGAAAGGAGGATCAGGGGAGACCTTCTGGCTCTCTACCTGCTCCGTGCTCTAAGTCCAACCTGGACTTCAGTACTTCCAGGGATGGAGCAGCCATAGGTTCTCTGGGAATTCATCCCAGCCCCTCACCACCCTCACAGGGAAGAATTCTTTCCCTATATCCCGTCTAACCCTGCCCTATGGCAGTGGAAACTCTCTACCCCATCACGCTAAAATTGTGTGATACAAAATTTCCTTTATTCCTCCTTTTCAATTTTCTGGTGGTTTTGTTTGGTCATTTAATTTATGTATCTTCATTTACATAAGATCAAGTTTCCGTGCACATGGGACACAAATTCTCCAAGACCATGGATCGCTTTGGGTTATTGTAAAAGAAAATATATGGATGCTTTGTAAAACTTTGTATCTGGTTTTGTGGAACTCCTAAGCCATCCTGGAAATTTTTGATTCCTTGGTCATAAACCCTCCTGAGGTTTATCCTGAAGGATTTGCTGTACTGGATTAAATCCTAAGGCCCTGAGAAACAGCCAGTGCATGGATCTTCTGGGAGCCAATGGGAAAACTTTAGGAGGCATTACTGCAGTTGAGATTCGGGCTGGGAGTCTGGCTGTTCACACTCCCAGTGGCATGTGCAGAATCCTTGGAGCTCCAGGGATTACAGCTTTGTGGTTCGCACGTGGGATTTGCTGCGATGTCCTGGTTCTTTTTATAGAGAGTCTATTCCGAGGGGATTTTGGAGGGGGAATTTCTGACCTTTGGACAAGAAGCCATCAAGCTGTGAACCAGCAGGAAATCTAAAGTGATTCAACCCATGGTCTTTTTTAAAATCCAGCTGTTTCCTGGTTTAGGACGTTGTTTGTTGGGTGACTTGTTGCCAGGGACTGGAGCTGTGCTGAGGCAGGGTCTTGGTGCCCTTGCCCTTGTGTCTTCATGGAACCTGGGAATGGTTTGGGTGGGAAGGGATTTTTCAAGACCATCTCATTCCATCTCTTGCCATGGACAGGGACATGTTCCACTATCCCAGCGTATCCCAGCGTATCCCAAGCCCCATCCAGCCTGGCCTTGGACACTTCCAGGAATAAGGCAGCTTCTCTGGAAAACCACAGCTTCTCTGGGAAACCTATGCCAGGGCCTCCTGACCCTCATAGAGAATTCCTTCCCAATAGCCCATCTATCCCTGCCCTCTGGCAGTGGGAAGCCATTCCTCCTTGTCCTGTCCCTCCATCCCTAGTCCCAAGTCCCTTTCCAGCTCTCCTGGAACCTCTTCAGGTGCTGGAAGGGCCTGTAAAGTCTCCCTAGATCCTTCTCTTCTCCAGGCTAGATGTTTCCAGCTCTTCCAGCCAGACTCCAGAGCAGAGGGGCTCCAGCCCTCGGAACATGGTGCTGGAATCACCATCCCTGGAACTATTGAAGCAACGTGGATGTAGCACTTCAGGACGTAGTTTAGTGGTGAATGTGGCAATGCTGAGTTAATAGTTGGACTTGATGATCTTGGGTGTATTTTCCAACCTCAACAATTCCATGATTCTGGGTTTATCTTTCCTCCATCATCCCTCCTGGGTCAGGGGACATGAACCGGGCTCCCACGTGGTGTGTGAGATGTATGGAATTCTGCAGGACTCACACCCGGAGGAATTATTTGGAGTAGGAGTTGGATTGTAGTAGTTTCTCCCTCCAAAATTTGTATTTGGTTTAATAACCAGCAAGAGCACGTGCCTTTTTCTCTGAGACTACGGAAAAACCCTGGAGTGCTGTCAATAAAAGGATTCTCTGACAGCTTTGGAAAAGAAATTAAAATTTATCAAATATTCCCCCCCCCCGTCTGGAGCAGCTCATCAGATGTGGAGGCTGGAAAAGGGAGATTTGTTGTTCTTTCCATCTTCTACGCTGATACCTCAGGGTGATCCCGAGGATGTGACAAAAGGAATGCTCTGCTCACCTATCACTCAGGCTTTGGAAAATTAATTTTTTGTTGGAATAGAATCTAGGTGCCCCTGGAGGTTTGAAGTCACAGGAAAAGATTGAAGGAAAGTGGTTTGGGTTGAAAGAGACCTCAAAGATCATCTCATTCCACACCTCTGCCATGGACATGGACACCTTCCATAAGTCCAGGTTGCTTCCAGCCCAATCCATCCTGGCCTTGGCCAGATGCTGTTTCCTTTAAGCTGTGCTGTTGGAGAGCCAGATGCTCCAACATGGGATAGCACATGCTCCAGGATGATGCTCAGGGATGCAGGGATAGAAACCTGAATGTAAAGTGCTGGGTCACAGGGTAGAGATGGGATTATGGACGTTTCGGGTAAAAGAGTTTTTGCTTTCCACCAAAAATGGATTTTTTTCTTTGTTTCGTTCCCTTCTTCATTATCAGCCTTGGATTTAGCAAAGTTGGTTGGGATCAGGTGACTTGGAGGTCTGAGCTTTCCTCATTACAATGTTGTTGACCTTGGGAACAGAGGAGCTGCCGATGTCAAAGCTTTCTTTTTTTCCCTCTCCTAAAAAAGTGATGTGGGCCCATCTTTGTGCCTTTATGTTTGAAAACCATGGCTGAAAGGAATAATGGAATATCCTGAGTTGAAAGGGCAGCAGGTCATGACACAGGTCATCCAATCCAACTCCTGGCCCTCCACAGGACACCCCATGAATTCCTTCATGTGCCTGAGAGGACCTTGAATCAAAATTATTCAAAAGTCTTGTGGTGATTACTTGGGATTTTCTGAAGAGGAATGGCTCTCCTGAGCCATCCAGGTAGCCAGTGGGAATTTCCTTCTTGTAATCCTGTTTTCCACATCATAAATTTCAGTGACCCTGATCCCCATGTGAATTTGATCCAAGAGAAAGTCTTGGCATCGTGTTTCCATGATTTAAGCTCCCTCTCACTGCACCCCACCCTGAAGAGAATGTTTTTTTAGGATCAAACCGATGAGAGAGTTCCATCTCTGGTGCAGGATGGTGGGTTTGGGTCATCTGGTCCTATTTAAGCCCTAGTGGTCAATTCCTTAAGTTCTGTCCATGGAATGGGATGGAGAGTAGGGTTTGAGTGCCTCTTGGTGCCATCCAATTCCACGCTGAGCATGGAATGCCGTTGGATTCTTTCTCCTCCTGCACAGATGAAGCCGTGGTCTTTGGGGAGGTAGGAGAAGGGGATGAGTGCCAAACCCATCCAGCTGGATCACCCAAATGGGCAATCCAAGGAAATCAACCACATGCCTCGATGCTCATGCACAGCTTAGGCTGTGAAATTCCTTATTTATAGGAACTTAACGGATCTTGTAACAGCTTCGAGCAGATGAACACATTTCTTTAAAGCAACAGCAACATTCTTCCTCCTCAGGGGAGAAAGTTTTAACTGAAAGAGGGAAGATTTAGAGCAGAAATAAGAAAGAAGTTCTTCCTCATGAGGGTGGTGAGGCCCTGGCACAGATTGTCCAGAGAAGTTTTGGCTGCGCCATCCCTGAAAGTGTTCAAGGCCAGGTTGGACGGGGCTTGGAGCAATGTGGGATAGTGGAAGATGTCCCTGCCCATGTCAGGGCTTCAGAACAGGATGATCTTCAAGGTTTCTTCCCATCCAAACCATTCTGGGATTCTCTGAAGTCTCTTTGAAGGGAAAGAGCTGGGATAGAAACAGCGCTGAAAAGACCGCACACGTTTTCCTCTTCTTACTTCCTATCCATCCTGAGCTTTGTCAAACGATGGATAAAAAGGGGGTAAAAAGAACAACCAACCCACCCACAATAATCTATAGCAACTGTCAGCCAGCAAACTACTCCCATTTCATAGGGATAGGTTGGATGTCAGCGTGGGATCGATGGCTCTCGCGCCGTAATTATAAAAACTCGTGGGTTGTGTTGCTTGAGTGAGTTTGGGAAGAGTAGGGTCTCAATCTTCCCTCTAATGGGGCTTTGGCAGTCGGTGGTGCAGCGGCTTCGTCTTAGTCTGACAGTGTTGTCATTAAACACCAGGTAGCGTGGAACAACAGGGAACACGGCTCCGGAGCGGCCGGGAACACGCGGCTTTGACAGGAGTGATTTGTCATCGAGGAGCTGCCCAAACTCCTGAGCCTGGAATACGGGCGGCTGCTTAAAGTGACTTATTGCCCCTGTCGGCGGCTGCAGTTGTGATTTGATAATCGGTAAATGTTTGTCAAAGATGAATTCCCTCCCTGATGCAGTGCAGTGCTGGAAAAGCAAATGAAAAGCAGGGGAAAAGAACATATTGGATGGATTAAAGACTAGGGCAGGGTGGTGGAAACAACAGGTTTCCCTATTAACTTGGCGTCCTTCCTTCAGGGAGGTGAGGCGTTGGGATACTGGGATGGGGACTCACTGTCAACACAGGTGCTGGGCAACTGGGAGTGCTGCAACATTAGTTCTGTTTCAGGAAAAATTTCTTCATGGAAGGGGTTGTTAAGCCTTGGAAGGGGCTTGCCAGGGAGGTGGTGAAGTCCCCATTGCTAGAGATGTTTGAGGAATAACTGGGATGTGGCACTCAGGGCTCTAGGCTGGTTGACAAAGGTGGGAATTGATCACAAATTGGACTTGATGATCTTGGAGGTCTTTTCCAACCTTAATGATTCTGTGATTATAAGGAATGTTTTTTTTCCAGATTTCAAAGATCCTGGAGCTGTGCTTGGTCTTGAGGGACTGTAGACTGATGTGAAGCAATGGTTCCTTTGCTTAATCACATAAATCATGGAATGGTTTGATTTGGAAGAGACCTTAAAGGTCATCTCATTCCAACCCCATCTTCCCTGGTGTGGGAATCATTGTGGGGTATCTGACTTCAGCTCCATTCTCTCCGTTCTCCTCTGTCTGGGAGGTTTCAAGAGTGTTTTTTTGGTAAGGAAAACAATGTTCTGATTCTCTCTTTCCATGGATGTGATGCATTTCTGGCTTTTAGGCAGATAGTTCCCTCGGCAAACCTGTGTGCACCTAATCAGTGGTTACAACTTCTAGTTGAATCCCTTTGTTTCTCATTGGGATGGATTTTGAGCTTGTCCATCGCCTGCTTTATATCAAAGTTTAGAAAGGAGAATTAAAGGGATCTTAATGAACCTTCTACCTTCAAAGTTTTCCTCCCATCTCCCTGAGTTTATCCAAGTTCCTCTGCTGAATCCCAGAGTCAGGTCACGTTCTTTTAAAGTGGATACTTAGGAAAGCTAAAAGCTGGGTGGCCTTCAGCTGGATAACTGGCTTTGAGGGTGGGGAATACCTAAGAGATTCAAATTTTTCCTTGTTAAATTTAAATTAAAAAAAAAAAAAAACCAACAAAAAAACCCCTCAATCCTAAAGCACGAATGCAAATGGAATTCCAGCCTGCTGAGCGCTCCCGCTCCTGTCGTTTCCCCGAGGCAGAGTTACCTTTCCCCGTGCCACGGCGAGGCATGAACACGAGATCCCTGAACCCATTTGATTATAGCCGGGGTTTTTCTGGTGTCTGAAGTGCTGGAAACGATCAAGAGCAGGAAAAGTGGAGTGATTTATTAGACTCATAAAAATTCATACTTTGTTATTCCAGTTGTCTTCCATCTGCAGCTTGTTAGAATGAGCACCCCTGGCAGCTCCCGCCGCGAGGCCGGGGGGAGGAGGGCATTTATCAGCTTTCCTCCTGCCATCGTGCTCTCATTTAGAGGAATGGATCCAGCTCCTGGAAACACATTAATAATCATTCACCAAGGGAAGGGGGGAAGGAAAACCCACCACCCTCTTTTGTTATAATAATAAGGGTTGTGTTTGAACAAGGGCCGATACTCCGGAGACCCATTCAGGCTCTTTAACATGGGATTGAGCTGGGAAAATGGTGTTCAGAGGTTTCAGTGTGACCTCCTCTTGCCAATCCTGGTGGATAACGTGAGGTCTCCTCATCCTTGGAAGGCTCTTCCACTCCTGTGACATTTGGAAGGGCCATCCTGGGGCTTTTTTGGCAGTGGGGATGAGGATGTGACAGAGCTGGTAGAGTTACTGGAGTTACTAGGAGTTTGGTGATGTGTCCTTCTGTCCCCACTAAGACCTTCTTGGACCCGTCTGTCTCTGCCTCTCTCCGTATTTTGGGATTGGAGGGAATAAACCAAGGTCAATGTTTCTTTTGCAGTTGGAATATTGGTATTGGAATTGTAGGGCTGAGCCAAAGGCACAGTTTTTCCCATTATTTTCTATGGCTTCCCAAATCACCTGGCTCTGGGGGCTGGTAGGACTGAAGTGACCAAGACCTCTTGTTTTTGTGTAGTTTTTGTAGGATGGCTTCAATTGGGAAACACCTCTGAGATCATTGAATCTCAGCCATTCCCCTAGCACTGCCAAGGCTACCACTGATCCATGTCCCCAAATGTCACATCCACACATTCTTGAACACTTCTAGGGATGGTATTCCACAAAGGATGGGATGGGTCTGGAGCACCAGAAGTGGCTAAGGGTGCTGGAGGGGTTCAGCTTGGAGACAAGAAGGCTCAGGGGGGACCTTCTGGCTCTGCACAACTCCCTGACAGGAGGGTGCAGCCAGAGGGGTGTCAGGCTCAAGGGAAAGGAGAAGAGGAAATGACCTCAAGTTGTGCCAAGAGAGGTTTAAACTGGATATTAGAGAAAAAATTTCTTCATGGAAAGGGCATGAGAATAGGCTCCCTTGTCAGTGGTGGAATTATGATCCCTAGAAAGGTTCACAAAATGCGTTCAAAAAATGGCACTTGGGGACATGGTTTAGTGGGGCCTTGGCAGTGCTGAGGGAACAGTTAGACTCAATGGACTTAGTGCTCTTTTCCAACCTAAACCATTCCATGATTCCATGCTGGATGCTGTGGCATCCTGGGAACACCTAAACCCCAAAGACACCTCATCCACTAAACCAGATCCACTAAAATCCTGTGCAGCATCCCAGCTGCAGATGGAAGTTGGGATTGCACCAGTGGGCTGGAAAAGGAGTACAGGTCCTCAGTCTTTTGGGAGGCTGATCCTGAGTGTCTTTTGCAACAGAATTTTTCCAGGGAGTTCCTTGAAGCTCTGTGACTTTCGCGTCTGCTGCTTTTCTTTCTTCCTCCTGCTTCTCTGTTGTCACGCGCGCTGCCAGTGTTTCCTTGCTGTCGGATTTCTCCTGGCTGTGCCATCCCCAGCTTTTCCAGATGCTCTTCTCCTCGCTCCCCTTCTTTCTTCTCAACAGCTCAGGGATCACTTTGTTCCCCCATGACATCTCCACGCATGGTGGGGCTTTCCTAAACCTTTGGATTTTTGAAAGGCTCTAATAAGGTCTCCCTGGAACCTTCCCTTCTCCAGGCTGGACATTTCCAGCTCTCCCAGCTGTCTCCAGAGAAGAGGGGCTCCAGCCCTTGGAGCATCTCCATGGCCTCCCCTGGACATGCTCCAGCAGCTCCACATCTGTCTGCTCTTACACCCCAGAGCTGGATGTAGAACTCCAGATGGGAGTCTCACCTGAGTGGAGCAGAGGGGTGGAAATCCCTCCCTTTCCTGCTGCTGGAATTTTTCTCTTCAAACTGAGTAATGTTTTCCCAGTCTGTATTTCCTGGAAACAAAGTTCTGTATTTTTCACCTAAACACAGGAATTTCAGATGCAGACCCTGATCCACAGAATTTATTTGAGCAGGATATGTAGATTTGCCCAGAGAGGTTGTGAATCCTTATCCCTGGAAGTGTCTAAGGCCAGACTGGACAGGGCTTGGAGCAACCTGGTCTAGTGGAAGATATTCCTGCTGATGGCAAGGGTTTTGGAATAAGGTGATCTTTAAGGTCCCTTCCAAGCCAAACAAATCCATTAATTTAATACTTTTCCTGCTAAAATGGGTGTTTCCTTACAGTTCACCTCCAAGTGTCAGTGCCCAATGCAGCCTTGCTCCTGGTGGATTCCATGAACTTCCTCTTTTCCTGTGGCCAGATTGACATAACAGAATTAGCCAAGCAAATTTGGTATTAATTTCTCAGATGTTCCCAGCTGAAAGCAGCTGCCATGCTAAGCAAATTTTCCAACAGGTTTGGAGCCCTCTAAAATGTTTCAGCTCCAAATCCTGCCCTTCTCCCATCCTCTCAAAATGTGACAACCAGAGCAGCTGCTGTGCTCTGGGTCCCAGGTAAAGCACTTTGGATCGATTGGATTTATTTCCTATTAAGCAGCAGTTCATGATCATAAAGCATCGTTTACACGCTGGCATAAAGAGCCGTTGCTCTTGAAAGAGCTCGAAACTGAATGAGTGTGAAAATTAAATTCTCCTCTTAAACCCAAGGATGGTCCTTTTGGAAGCTGATTCCAGTCACAACATAATTAACCTCTTGCTGTGCCATTCTGTGGGAACATATTGAACCTGGTCCAGGATAATCATCCCTAATACTGGTGTCTGCTTTCACACTGAATTCCTAACAGCATTACAGTAATCCCAAAGCTTTTGTTAACTCCAGGGACTTGGCCACATTGGCCGCCAGGCTCAGGGGTGATGCCATACAGGTGTGGTGGGACAGGAAGTACCAGAACCATTTACTTTTGAGTGGAGGAGCTGTGGTGGTGGAACTTTATTCAGATTTCCCATGGATTTATCCCTGTTGAAGTTAATTTTGAAATGCTTGGAGCAACCTGGTCTAGTGGAAGATGAACCTGCCCATGGCAGAGGGTTGGAACTTGATGGTGTTAAAGGTCGTTTCCAACCCAAATCATTCCATGATTCTTGTTTTAGCCCAACTTCTCTCCATCTTTCTCGGTTTTTCCCTCCATTGCTCTTGCCTTCCCATCTACAGTTTTTCTCATCCAGGGAAGCAGGTGGTGTTGGGGATAATCCCCAGCAGGTTTGGGTGTTTTTCCACCTATGCACCCAGTGATGAGCTGAAGTCTGAGACTAGAGAAGAAAAGGATTCAGGGAGACCTTTGAGCCCCTTTCAGTGTCTGAAGGGGCTCCAAGAGAGCCAGAGAGGGACTTTGAAAAAGTGAATGGAGTGACAGGACAAGGGGGAATGGCTTCCCAGTGCCAGAGGGCCGGGTTAGATGAGATATTGGGAAGAAATCCTTCCCTAGGAGGGTGGGGAGGCCCTGGAATTGAATTCCCAGAGTAGCTGTGGCTGTCCCCTCCCTGGAAGTGTCCAAGGCCAAGTTGGACAGGGCTTGAGGGAACCTGGCTCTTGGTTGATGTGAAGGGCAGTGATTGGCATTCCCAATCCCTGTAGTCTGCTGTTGCAGCAGACTAATCCATCCTGGCCATCAGAACTTCCCGTGGTGCTTCTGCTGTCAAGGTTGGTCCTGACTGCAAACTCCTCTGCTGCCCCTGGGTTTGTCCTTGGACCTTCCTACTAAATCCTGAAAAGCTCCTCCTCCACCTTGCCTTCATCCGCTAGGTGGGAGACAGTGCAGAAGGATCAGATCCATTAGGAAATTGTCTTGCAGGAATTTTACAAGGACCGGATGTGGGAGCCTCATTCCATGACTTGACTTTGGTCATCCCAAACTCCACATAATGGAAGCCAGCAGCAAATTGTTTTGAGTCAGGGATGCCTTTTTCCTGGAAAAGAGGGAGGATGGAAAAGAGGGAGGTTTAATCCCATACCATCCCAGGGGATCACTGGATGTGTGTGATGGTCTTGCTGCAGCCTGGGATGTCTTTGGTTGAGTGTCCTCTTCATTCTGGGATTTGAAGATAATGGTGGATTTTGCTGAATCTTCCCTTCCAGACCTGGAGCAAATCCTATGGCGAGGGATTCATCTTCATGTTGGGAAGGGCTTGCTTCCAGAAAATGATTTGGCAGAGATTTTCAGCTCTTTTTGGAGCTGCTTTGGGTTCCAAGTGTGAGTTTTTTACTCCCTGTCAGGAGCTGGGACATGCTGGTGGATCCTTCACATGTGTCATAATAGTCCTTAACCCTTTTCTTTCTTTCCTCTCATGCCTATTTGGAAAGAGCAATTTGGTTTTATCAGAGATTTTTGGTCTCTTGCTTTGCTTCTTTCCTTGGGGTAGTCCTGCTGCATCCTTTTAATCTCTGAGGTTTTGCCTGTTGCTGGGGACAATCCTGGCAGTGTATCCAAGGTTCAGCTTCTGCTACCCAGTTTGCATTCATCCCTGCTCCCATCTCACTTCCAAGTGTTGGAAGGTCAGTGTACTTGTCACTCACTGCTTCCCGTCTTGCCTCTGATCGGGACTAATGGCACAGCTCAGCACTGAGCCCCAATGGAGACACACGGGAAGGGTTGTGGTGGCTAAGGATTGACAATGGGAGACCTTAAGGCACCCAGATCATGACTAAATTTAGTTATTTTCCCCCATTCCTGTGCCCATACACAAAGCTTTTCTATCCCATATCCTTTTCTGAAAGCAGCAATAATTTCTTGGATTTGGGAATCTGCCCTCCTGAAGTTCCCCTTGCTTATTTGACTTCCTTTTTCCCATCAGTATCTGAACAGGATTTACTCCGCCAATATTGTGATTTCTCTAATCTGTCCTGAGCAACATCATCTTCCTCTTGCCTCATGGATTTGGAATCACAGAATCATGGAATAATCATTAAGGTTGGACAAGATCTCTGAGACATCAAGTCCAAATATTAACTCAGCACTTCCAAGGCCCCCACTAAACTCTTGTTCCCAAGTGTCACATCAACACAGCTTTTAGAGACATCTTTCACTAGACCAAGTTGCTCCAAGCCCCATCCAGTCCATGGATGGGGCAGCCACAACTTCTCTGGGCAACCTGTGCCAGGACCTCCCCACCCTCACATGGAAGAATTCTTTCCCAATATTCCTTCCAACCCTGCCTTCTGCCAGTAGGAAGCAATTCCCCCTTGTCCTGTCAATCCAGGTTGTTCAAAGTAGTTTCCCATCTTTCTTTTAAGCCTCCTTTAAAAGAAGGCTCCTTCAGACCCTTCTTCATGTGAAATATTCCAGGAGCAAACTCTTTTTATGCCCTCCCTGCCTCAACTTCCCCAGGGGCCCAATTCCTGGTACTTCTCTCACGAAAATAAGAGAAGAATTAAGGACCTTTGCATTCAACCCCTTTCCTAAGGGATGCATGTGCTCCTGGATCCTGCCTGCTTGAGGCAACCTGGTAAGAGATTTTGGCAACAAATTCCCCATCTCAAGGTCAGCATTGGACAAGAGGAAACAGCCTTAAGTTGTACCAGAGGAAGTTTTGTTTGGATATTAGGAAAGATTTCCTCACTGAAGGGATGCTTGGGCTGCCCAGGGAAGTGGTGGAATCGCCATCCCTTGAGGGGTTTAAAAGCCTCATGGATGTGACACGTGGGGACATGGTTTAGTGGTGGCCTTGGCAGCACTGCGTTGATGACCTTAGAGGTCTTTTCCAACCTTAATAATTGTACATTTACAGTTTACACCAGGATTATTATTTTTTTTTTTTTTTCCCTGGGAACGGGAGGCGTGAGCGGTGCCCGCAGGATTCGCGGCTCCGCAGAAAGCCCCGAGCTCAGCAGCGTGCGGCCCCGGCTGATAAATGATGCTCATATCCCATTCGAATATGATGCAAGCAGTTTTTTTGTAGTTTGTCTTCCATGGCGGTAGTAAAGTTTTTAATTAGGAAAGCTAATGAGATCGATTAGTCATTAGAAGTGACCTCTGGATCGTGGTGAGGAGTGGGGATGTGTGCGCCGGGCTGATAACGGGGGACGCTGGGGTATTGTTTGTAATAAAAGCGTGAAGTGTTTGATTTGAGTGAAATGTGCCACGGGGAATACATCACGCAGAGAGGAAAAAATTACAACCCTGGGAGCCTGTAATGAAGGGAATTAAACCAACATCCTGTCTAAATAACATGATTATCTACACAAAACCCCTCAGCTAGCAAGTAATAATAGAAAACGGAGCTCTTCGTAGAGGCTCTTTGAGGAGGTAGTTAATGCCGGAGTCGCGCATCAGGCACTTTCCAAGGAGCAGCTTCGGAATGAATACACCATCCAATTACCTCTGGGAATAGAGTTTACCAGGTGCCAGCCTGTTTTGGGGGAGGAGGAGGAGGAGGGGGATGCCTGCAATAATTTGGGAGCTCTCTTTCTTGTCAGGCAGGAGTTTGATGCAATTCTGGGTTGATTGGTGGCAGCTCGAGCTTGCATGGGGCAAAAAAATGTTAATTATGTATTCAGCAAATTCCCAGCTTAGTTATTCCATGAGGTTGGAGTGGAGGAGGGAAAGGGGCAACTTGTTCAGTTGCTGGCTGGGGAAGATGTGGGATTGTGGCTCTCATCCCTTTCCTGGTGGGATAGAAGTGCTTTGGGTACATGGTTGGTGCTGTATCCGTGAGAGGTTGGGTGTGTTCATGTGTTCTGAGTGACAAAAGTGACAGAAAGCAGATTTAAGTGGAATCTTAGGGAGAAATTCTTCCCTGCAAGGATGGTGACGCCCTGGCAGATGTTGCCCAGAGAAGCTGTGGCTGCTCCATCCCTGCAAGTGTCCAAGGCCAGCTTGGACAAGGCTTGGAGCAACCTGGGATGGCAGAAGCTGTCCCTGCCCATGGTAGGAGGTGGAACTGGATGGTCTTCAAGCTCCCTTCCAACCCAACCGTTTCATGAATCAATGATTTCAGGACAGTCCCACCATCACCACAGCTGGGATTTCATTGTGGCACCTCTGTCCTTTTGTTATCTCCATTTTCCTGTCCTAAATGCAGTTCCCTGAAGGAAAAAAGCTCTTAAGTTTGCCAGTACTTGGGAGCAATATTAATTGTAATTAGAGCTTCAGCCTTGCAAAGGCTTTAAAAGCCCACGCAGAGGTTTGGTCACTGCCCTGAAGAATTTGATCTGCTACAAAAAAATCCTGGGATAGGGAAAGAGCAATGAAATCCCATTTGCTTTCCATGTTCTTTCCTCTTTCCCTTCTTGCCTCACCTCTAAAGTGACCTCTGAAGTGCCTCACCTCTAAAGTGGCTGCAGTTCCTCCAGTCATTGAATCATCAAGTGGTTTCTACTGGAAGAGAACTTAGAAGATCCTTTAGTTCCATGATTTATCCCATTGGTTCAGATTGCAGAATGTTGTGATTGTCATCTTTATCACAAAAAATTCCAGTGATTTTTCTGTTGTGGCAAGCCTGGTTTTTGCTGTTTCCCGTCATCAGGGGTTATGGCTTTTTTGCTGAATTTAGGAATGGAAATTTGTGTTGCCTGAGCCCTCCCAAAGCCAACACAAGTCATCAGCTTGTTGGGAATGCTCAAGAAGGAAAATATTCCCTGTATGAAACTGTAAAGCTGTGGATTGATGTTGCCACTGTTGCAGGGAAATGGGAGAGCTGTTCCCTCCTTTCTAGGGCATGGTATCAGCTCTTAAATATATTTTCCTGCTTTTCCTAGTTTACCTTGGAATCCACCTTTTTCTCCCTTCTCTCACAGAGGCAAACATGAGAATGGGTCTAACGTTTTCAGTGAAAATAACGATCCCACTTTTCCCCTCCCAGCCTCTTCATAATTTTAATGAGAGAATCTCCAAGAAAAACAGCCGGCCCTTTAAATCAGTTATAAAACCTGGAGACCGAGGCTCAGCATGGAGTGTCAGCTTTAATTATCTGGGCAGTTACAGCTGTATGTTATAAAAGTCGGGCAATTAGGTGTATTCCTGAAAGCTTGGGGGAAAAAAAAAAGGCTGGTGGAGGAAAACCACAGTCAAACATAGAACTGTTAATTGCACAAAACATTCTGCGGAGTAACCCGGGATGCAACATAGAGAATCTGGGAATGGGTAGGGCTGGAAGGGAGCTTAATGCTGATCCAGTTCCCTATCCATGGAAGGGACCTTCCATTATCCCAGGTTGCTCCAAGCCCTGTCCAGCCTGGATGTCCACACTTCTGGGGATGTGTTATATGATGAAAATGCCAAGGATTAAAGGCATACATTTATTTCCAGTGTGGACGTTTGGATCAAGGTGTTGTTGGTGAATCCGTGATTCCTGTGGTAGAGTTTTGCTAATGGGCTGGTGAAGCCAGTCCCAAGCCCTTCCAGACCTTTCTGTTACTGTCAACCATATTCCTGAAACTTCATCCCTTTTTTCAGGTGCTAAAACAAATGTTGGATGGAGGGCTTAAGTTGGATGTGGGACCAATGGCCATTGAACTTGATCATCATAAAGGTCTTTTCCAACCTTAAAAATTCCATGATTCTGTGAGAATGTCCGTGAGATCCCTACTGTGCCCATCCACACCTGAATTTCAAGCCTGTTTTTCCATGTTTTTTCTCCTAGGTTCCAACTTCCACTTTGTAAGGAGCCCCCCAGCCAACAAGGTGATAAAGACACGTTACAGGATCGTGAAGAAGAATGTGGTGTCTCCAGCCTTATCATCCTTCACCAGCCCCGTTCCCACCTGGAAGACCAGGCGCCCTGTGGCATCCAGGTAATTGTTCCATCCCTGGGATGCAGCTGGTTGGGATGTGGGAGCCACGGGAACTCCCACGTTGGCTCTGTGTTTTTCTGTTTCGTCTTCACTGTTTAATTTCTCTTTGTTTGGTGTATGCTGAGTTTATTGACTTAAAGTGTAAAATCATATTAGGAATTGTGTTATCCCAAGCTGGTGCCAACAGCTTATGCCTTTGGCTTCCTATTTATTCCCTCTTGGAATTAATTGTTTCCATGGAGCAGTTAAATAAGCTGAAAAGAGAATGAATAAATGTGTGGGTGTTGGTGGTGAAGGGGAGCTCTGAGTTTACACCCGGATGTAGATGCTCTTCCAGACTCGTGTATTCCCAATTATCTGGATGGGTACATCAGAAAATGTTTTGTCACCGCCTAGAGAAAGGAAGCACTGAAGGTGCTGTACCCTGAGTTGGAATATTCCTAAATCCATAGAGGTGTAAATATTTCCAGGGAGCATCTCAGAGGCCAATTCAAGACCCGGAGCTTGTTTGGAATCAGGAAGGTCATGAAAATAATTGATTCTTTAAAGTAAGGGGTGATTAGAAGTGATGGGTTTGGTGAAAATACAGGTTTTGGCTATTTTTAGATGAGGAATAATTTGTCCTCCCACTGAAATGCCATGTGTCATGGACAGTGTTTTGGGCAAAGAGAGTCTGCTCTGGTCTTCTCTGGCTTTGTTCTCCCTGCTCTGGGTGGTTTCCTCCAAAAGTCATTCCCCAGCAATGCTCTGGGGATTGCTGGCTCTTATGGTGTGGAGAGCTGTGGAGAGACAAAAATGGTGGTGATTGTTTTCAAAGCCTGACTTTGTCTGATATTTCCCTTTAAAAGTGAATTTTGGGATTCCCAAATCAGTATCTGAAGGGAGAGATGGCTTTGGAAGAGTTCAGGGTGATTAAGCAAAATAGGGGATAAACAGAGAGGTTCGAAAAAAAAGGTTGGGTCAGTTATTTCCTCTGTTTTCCAGGCTCTTTATTGAGAAACTCCTCTCCTGCTGTACGGTACTGGTCTCAAAGTGCTTCTTTCAGTATGAAAACTGGGATCCTTTTGGACTCATGGGCAACCTTACCTGCACCACTTCCTCCTTTTTCTTCACATTCTACTTTTGCCTGTGATATTTCCTCACGTGGGCATCATCCCTGAGATCCACAGGTCTCCTTTTGTTCTGGGTTTTCTCCTGCAATTACTGTTCCACTCGGAGGTACCACCTTCATTTGCAAATCCTTAGGAGCAAATTCCTGCATTTCCCTTTCCAGAAACAAACCATGTAATTTTTTGTCTGCTCCATCATCCTGCAATTTCATGGAATCACAGGGTGTTTGGGTAGGAAGAGACCTTTAAGATCCTTGAGATCCAAGCTCCTGCCACGGGCAGGAACATCTTCCACTACCCTAGGTTGCTCCAACCTGGCCTTGAACACTTCCAGGAATCCAGGGGCAGCCACAGCTTCTCTGGTAAACCTGTTCCAGGGCCTCACCACTGTGGAAGTGTCCAAGGCCAGGTTGGATGGGGCTTGGAGCAACCTGGAATAGTGGAAAGTGTCTCTGCCCATGGCAGGAGGTTGAAACAAGGTGGTCTTGAAGGTCCCTCACAACTCAAATGATTCTGTGACTTTCAGCCTTAATTAATAGAAAAGAACTCATCCTCCAACTGTTTGGCTCAGCTTCTTCCCTCACACCTTGTTACTCCTTGGAGTTACTTGATGGATGGAGGATCCATGGTGAGACTCAAGGAAGGGGAAATCTTCAAGCATGGAATTCAGAGCAGGAATGTCTGGGATATGTCGTGGCTCTTGCTCAACCCGGTGGTGTTTTCCCAAGGAACGACCTTGTTCTGCTGCAATTGGCCCAGGGCTCCCACTTGTAGGATCATTTTCTCTTTATTAATCTCTGACTTCATTAAATTGGTGTAGTTTAGATCTTACAGCTGCTTCAGACAAATCTTGATAAAATGCCATCAGCAAATTAAAACAATTATGTTTTAAAGAAGCCATAAATCTCCGTTTCCCAATTACCTTCATTGGGGGTGATCAATCATCTGGCCTGTCTGGTGGAAGCACATGGCAAATGCTTCTCCTGGAGTTTTAACTGGATTTTTTGCTCCATCGTTCCTATCATCATCTTGGATCTATCGCAAGCAACATGCCAGGATCTGTTTTTTTCCTGATTATTTTTCTCTTCCTAGAACAAGGAGAAGCTCTAGTGATGGTGGGACACCCCTTTAGTCACCTCAGTTTTATTTTTCATACTGAGCAGTCAATTTTTTAAAATATTCCTATTTTTCATTTTAATATTTTAATGTTTTTATAACAATTTGATGTTTTAAATATCCTCTTCCCCTTAAGCCAGCAGTGGGATGTCAACTGGTGGTGCTGCCCTCCAGTGCTACTCCCAAATGTCTTCTGACCTGGCACTAAGGAGTGATTTCTTCCATGAAGTCTACATCCAGGTTTTTGGATATTTGGAAGTAATGTAGCCAAGGTTTTACTTTGCTGGGACATCCAGGATGTCACCTTTTTTGCTGATAAATCCCCAAATCACCAGACTAAGTTGAAGAGGGATGTGGCTTTGGGAAATGAGTGACAGGGAGAGTTGCTGGAGGTACCTGATGTCAGTCCCACGGGAATGAATTCCATCCTCCCCTTCTTGCTGGGTTGCATTAAACTCGGCTGTGCTGTTGACTTTTCTTCAAGGCAATAGGTGGGAGTATATTTTAAATTAATTTTACTCCACTTTTTGTAATATTTTTGTTTTAAATAGATTTATAAGCAACTCGGGACCTATTTCTCCAAATTTATGAAGATAATTTTCACTCTCTTGATAAGGTGAAATTTACACCTGCTATTTCCATATTAATTCACATTGCTAAGTGGATCTAATTTTCTTCCGTTCTTCTATCTGGTGAGTGTGGCCTTTCCTAATGCAATTTCCCCTTCACTAAATCACTGTGATCGGGAGTCATGATCGAGTTAAATTAACTTAAATTAATTTACTTAATAAGAGCTCCAGATCATTGTGAATGAGGTTAAGATTTATTGATTCTCCTTTTCACTCCTTCCCCTTATCTGCCATAGCTTTGCTGGGAGCGCAGCTCACAAGGACTGTGATTTGCTGGCCTTAAATTTTAGTTGCTCCTGGTGACATTGAGGTTGCTCATCTGTTAAAAATCCTGGAGGGAGATGTCCTTTCCCCTCACAGCCTCCCTCTGCTGGGAAAGGGATGAGGGATTTGCCATGGAGGAGCTGGGATGGATGAAGTGTCGTGCTGAGATTTGGCATTGATGCTTCTCCTGTTTCCAACCTCTTTCCATGGTCCACATGGATGTAGCCACCAAAAAAAATGGGATGTCCACATGTCATAGACCTTGCACAGGCAGCAGAAGCCTTCTGGGGTTGATGATCAGAGGGATGGAGCACCCTTCCTCCAAGGAAAAGCTTAAAGAATTTGGATTGTTCAGCCTGGAGAAGAGAAGCTTCAGGGTGACCTCATTGCAGCCTTCCAGTGCCTGAAGGGGCTGACAGGAAAGATGGAGAGGGAATTTTTGCAAGGACAGGGAGGAATGGCTTCCCACTGAAAATAAGTAGCCTTAGATTGGATAGCAGGAAGAAGTTCTTTCCTGTGAGAGTGGTGAGGCCCTTGACCAGGTTTCCCAGAGAAGCTGGATCCCCAGGGAAGTCATCATGGTCCCAAAGCTTCCAGAGCTCAAGGAGCATTTGGACAGCACTCTCAGGGACAGGGTGGGATTTTTGAGGTGTCCTGTGCAGGACCAGGAGTTGGTCCTTGCATGTCCTTTCCAACTCAGAATATTCTAGGATTCTATAAATTCCTTCAGAAGACTCCAGTTCTCCCTCTGGGGAGCCAGAACCACTTTTAAGACACATTTTTGGGAGCAGAGAGCCCTTTGGGTTGAGCTTATAGACCCCCAGTGCGGGAATGAAGCACTGACCCACTTTGAAGAGTTTTCTTCTCAAATCCTGCTGCAAGTGTGGAAAACAAAAGTCACCTGTCTGCAAATAATGAGTTGTATCTGGCACTGCTGGGGAAACTCTGATATTTCTTCCTGAAAACTTCGCAGTGCCTCTTGAGGAACAATCCTACCCCTCCAGCACTATAAATAAGTAAAGAACAAGATAATCCAACATTTGTCAGAGAAATGCCAGCTCAGGAGAAAGGAACTCGTCAGTGGAGGATTCGCTCGTGTGGTTTAGTTTTGTTTTCCTTTTATTTTCTTCTCTTTGTTCTGCTCCGTGGCCTGGAGCTCATTGAACAGATTAAGATGGAAACAGTTGTCACCATCCCTGGAGGTGTTCAAGAAATGACTGGATGTGGCACTCAGTGCTCTGGTCTGGTTGACAATGTGGTGATTGGTCAAAGTTTGGACTTGATGATCTTTTCCAGCCTAAATGATTCTGTGATATGGTCGTTACAAGGATTTTTCCCCCAGGTTTCAAAGATCTGAAGCCTTTAGGGATTTGAGCTGAAAGATAAAAGTGGGTGATGCAGGTTTTGAAATGGGGCTCAGCCACAGTGGTGGGTGCAGGGCCACTTCCCTGGGAAGGGGGAGAGACAGCTGAGCATCCAAGAGGAAGAGGAACCACTATCCCTTCCAGTCATCCTCTGTAGGAGGTTGGGATTTTCCAGGTCACTTGGACACACCAACCTCTTTGACCCATCCCTTCCTTTCCTTCACAGTGGGTGGTTTTGGGTTTCCAGTTTCCTTTTGCACCCTTAACAGCAACAATTGCCAACCAGCTGACCCAACTCATGATCCACTTCAGGGGATCATGGAATGGTTTGGCTTAGAAGGGACCTTGGAAGAGCATCTGGTCCAACCCCAATGCCATGGGCAGGGATACCTTGCTCTAGACCAGGTTTTTCCAATCCCTATCCAGCCTGGCCTTGAACACTTCCATGGGATAGGACCATCCATTTCATGCAGCCCCTGTCATCTATTCCCAGGGAAGCCTTCCCAATTTTCCTTTCCATTTTTCTGGCGTTCCTTGACTGCTGTTGAGTTTCCCTGTGGAAGTGATTTTTCACCGCCTTGAGATAACGGGATCATGTGGTGGGGAAGGGCACTTGGCTTCCCTTCTGTGGTAGATTATTTTTCATGTTATTCCGGAGTGGGTGGAGCTACAGCTGCCAATCCTGGTGTGCTGTTAGTGTGCAATTAACCCTTTCTCCCTAAATCCATGGAAATCTGGTGGAACGGGAATCTTGGGTTATGGAGTAGAATCCCGCGTTGCCCACTGAATGTATTCCAGCTCCTGTGCCTCATTCCCACAGAACGGTGTGATTGACTTGCCATGGATGAAATAAAAGTGAAAACTCAATGTATCCCCTCTCTTTTGGGGAGGAGAATGTATTCTTTGGAATTCTGGGGAAGCTTTTTCATTTTTTCTATCTTCCTCTTGTGTTGGAGATTGGGGCAGTCAGGGTATGCATGGAGTCCACCATAATCCCATTGATGGACAGTAATGGGTTAAACCAGAATAATTCCATCACTTCTGAGCTTTTCGGTTGCACTCTGAGGGTCCCTAAGAAGTCCATCCATTCAGGAAACGGGATGGGGTCACCCAACAACTGTGACATCTCTGGGAACTTTTGGGAAGCACGTAGGATATGCTTGGGGAGCATTGTTTGCTCATTGTACAACCCAACGTTGGCTTGGGGTGGTGGTGAGACCCTGGCACAGGTTGCCCAGGACAGTTTTAACTACCCCATCCCTGGGAGTATTCCAGGCCAGGTTGGACGGAGCTTGGAGCAACCTGGGACAGTGGAAGGTGTCCCTGTCCGTGGTTGGAACTCGATGCTTTTTAATGCCCCTTCCAACCTAAACTGTTCGGGATTCTTTATTCATGATCTTGGAAGGTCAGTGGCTGGAGCTGAGAACAGAGAACAGAGTTTGGGGCCGTAATTCACAGTGGATGGAGAAAATCCATATTTCTCCGGTTCTGGGGTGTCATCTCAAAAGTTGCAGAGAAAACAGGGAAAACTGTTAACGTCGGCTTCCACGGTGGAAAATTGCCGAGCGCTCCGACGGGAGAGGCTTTAATCGACGTTCCCATATATTGTGAGCAGACAGGGATGGGCATTTTAAAGATCTCAGCAAATGCTGTCTTCTCTCCTTGATCCATTTATTTTTTTCCACTAGTCTGTACCTTCTAGGGTTCAAGAAGTGGGATCCCAACCTCCCACAGAGCAGTTTGGAGCACAAACAGGACAGAACTTGTGAGCCAGATGCTGCTTTAAGTAGTTCAAGTGGTTCAGTCTCCCAGTTTTGGGGGATTTCAAGCACAGCTTTTTGTGTTGTTTATTTAATTGGGATGATGCTCCAGTGGGATTTTACCTCCCGGTGTCAGTTGCTCTGGGATCTTCCCACATGGAGGAAAGGGAGTTGTGACCAGAGGACAGAGGTTGGGACACCGGGAGTTAATTTCCTTTTATCAAGATGATAAAATCCCCCCTCCTCCTTCCTGGCTTTTGCCGCGTTAATCTGTGAACGGAGTGGAATGTGACGAATGGCCTTAAAGTTCCTGTCAATTTTTTTCTTCCCAAATTCATTTGACATGAAAGTGAGAAGTAAACAGAAAGCCTGTGGTTAAGCAGATAACTTGGAAAGCCTTTTCCATCACATTTAAAAACGGCCGTGTCATGGATTCTGCGAATTGGCGGCTCCTATTTTGTTTGATTTTATTTTGTCTGTGTGGTAAATTTTCTTTTAATAATCCCGACGTGGTTTGACGAGGTTTTAGGCCTCGGATTTTTTTTGAAGGGATGTTAAACCATTCTCCAAAATGACATCTCATTAAAGTGAAATTCATCTGCTGGGATTGGAGCTGTTACAGGCAGGAGGGAACAGTAACTCCCATTTGGAAATCCATATTTTTTGTTTCTATAGGAAGTACTTTTAATCCCTTTAATGAGGCTGGGATGAGATGCACAACCCGGATTGTTTCAGAGCAGCCCTGACATCTGGCCCAGCATAATCCAGTTTCTGTTCCGGACTGGTTTAGAGGCTTTAAAAAACAATGGCACCTCTTTGGGGCAAAGCTGGGGATTAAACCTCCCTGTTCTTGGTGCTCCCTCCTTCCCAAGAGATGGACACTGGGAAAAACTCAGTCCTCTCTTCTGCCTTCCTTTGCTTTTTTAAATTTATTTTTTTATTTTATTTTTTTAGTTCCTATTTCTTACTTCTTATTTCTTATTTCTGTTTATTCTTCCCCATTTTTCTTTTCTTTTCTCTTTTTCCTCTTTCCCTTTGTTATTTTCTTTTTCTTCTTAGTTTTCCCCTTTTCCTTTTCTTGATTTCCTCTTTTTGATTTGTTTTACCTTTGCTATCTTTTTTCTTTTCCCTTTTCTAGATTCCCCCTTTTTCATATTTTTTCTTTTTTTGTCTTCTTCCTTTTTTGCCTTCTTGCCTTTTTTCTCTTTTCTCCCTTTCCTTATCTCCTCTTTCCTTTTTTCTTTACTCCTTTTATCTCCTGCCCTCCTTTCCCTTTTTTCCCTTTGCCTTTGTTTTTTCTCTTTTGCTTTCTTTTTTCTTTTTCCTATTTCCTCTCTCCTTTTTTCTTTTTTCCATTCCATCGTTTTTTACCTTTCACTTTTTCATTTTCTTTTTTTCCTTTTCATATTTTTTCTTTTTTTTTATTTTTCATTATTCTTTGCCTTCTCCCTTTTTTATTTCCTTTTTTCCTTTATTCCCCTGTTTTAACTTTATCCTTTTTTTTTCTCTTTTCCCCTTTTATCTCCTTCCCTCCTTTTCTTTTTCCCTTCTTGTTTTTCTTTTTCTTTTTCCTTTTTTCCCTTTTTCCTTTTCATATTTTCCCCCTTTTTTTCCTTTTTTCTTTTTCCTCTCCCCCCTTTTGTCCCTTTTCCCCTCTCCTTCTTTTTTTTTTCTTTCTCCTTTTCCCATTTTCCCCTTTTTTCATTTTTCCTTTTTCCCTTTTTTGTTTTTTTCATTTTTTTTTCTCTATTTTCCTTCCTCCCCTTTAAATCTTTTTAAATACTTTATTTCTCTTTTTTCCCCCTTTTCTTTTTTCCTTTTTCCTTCACTTTTCTTTTTCCCCCCCCTCTTTTTTCTCTTTATCTTTCTCCCAAACATCTCTCCCAGCCGGTTGCTTTCCCACCTGGCAAACTCAGCAGCAGATCCAAGTTGTTCAGCTTCCAGCGGGATTCAGGGACTCCACCACTCCTACTCTCTGCCTTGACCCCCCCATCCTCCCAGTCTGTCCCAGTTCTGTCCAATTCCCAGGAAACCTTATGCTGGGAGGTTGGATTTTTCCTGCTTTTCCATGAATTCTGGGTTGCTGGTGCTGGGGGGAAGCGCTCCCGTTCCCTCCTCCTGGGTCAGCCGCAGTAATCGAGCTCCAGTTCAGAGGAAGTAATGAAACCAAAATAAAAGCGGGACTCAGGGGTTAATGACCAGCTCTAAATGCACATGAACATCCTTAGGAATAATGGGATTTTCCTTTTTTAATTTTGGTTAATGGAGTCGTCGCGTTTCGAATGGATTCCATTAAAAAGAAAACTGCCACATCCGATCCCAGGGACAGTGAGGGGTTATTTACTTGGCGGGGTGTTGTGTGGATCTTGGATCAGCTCCTTCCTGGAGCCTGGAGCATCCTTGTTGGTGAGCCCAGTGTTCTGTAAACTGGATCTTTTCTTCCTGGGAAGTCTTGCAGCTTTGTCCCAGGCTGGAGCTGTGTTGGATTTGGTGGTCAGAAAAGGCTTTTCCAACAGTCAGAGCTCCCAACACAGCACCAGCTTCCTGCTGCGTGAGATGTTGGATTTGCTGCAACCTTTGGCATGAGATCACAAAATCCTGGGATTGTTTAGGTTGGAAAAGACCTCCAAGATCAAGCCCAACCTGCAACTTATCTCCACTGTGTCACCCAGACTAGAGCACTGAGTGTCACGTCCAGCTGTTCCTTTGACACCTCCAGGGATGGTGATTTCACCACCTCCCCGGCAGCCCATTTCAATTGTGAACAAATTCCTCCTAAGATGCCCAAATTGGATGGAAATCATCGAGAAGCCATCCAGGCCATAGCTTGGATAATGTAATTGGAGTAAGTCCTTCTATCTCATTTCCCCCCAACCCCAAGCCAAATTTGATGGTGGAAAACCACTGTTGGAGAGCACGGTGCCACTGTTCCCAACCAGGGTGGGTGGCATCCTCCCTCAGTGGGATTTTCACCTGGGGCAGGACAGAGTTTCAAAATTGATCTCCGGAATGAGACAACATTCAGTTGTTGGGCTTCACAGACCAGTCTTAGAGGTTCAAACTTAACCCCTGTAGATAAAACCATTCCTGAGGATGTTCAGCAGCTCCTGGTGGACTTTGGATTGTTGAGGCCAGGCAGGAGCAAAGCAAGGGATGTGGTTTTGTTGGAATGTGTTTGATTTGCAGTGTGGATTTCAGATCCTCAGCACCACGTTGGCTCTCTAGATCTACTCTGAAGGGTCCCCACTACTTTTGGGATGCTGTGGGTCAGGGACGAGGAGATTCTGGAACCCTGATGGAGTTTGCAACCAAAGGATCCTACAGAAAAAGATAGATTGAGGTGATAAGTGAGATTAAAAAAGGGAGACTTTGCACGCCAAGAAATGCTTGTTTGGAGAGGTGCAGGGGACTTGTGAGTGGTTTGGGGTGAGGAACCATCTCCCAGTTCTGTTGAGGTGCTCCACCTCCGCAAGCATTCCCAGCCTCCAGAGCTGGACAAACCAAATGGAAAGATCCCATAGGGACTAAAACCAGCCTGGAGGGCATCACCTCTGTTGTGTAACAGAGCAGAGGTGCTCGTGGGGGTGCCACTTCTCAATGAGCTCCTGGGCAATGTCTTCCTGCCTGACTGCTCCCACCATTCCATTCCTGTGGAATTTTGAGTTAGTTATGTTTTCCTTAGTGTTGTCAGTAGGCTGAGAGCACAGGCACAGGCAGCTCGAGGAGGATTTGCTCAGGAGTGGTTTTCATTAGCCAGGATTTCTTTTCCTCCTCTTTTGTGAGGCCTTTCTTTGCTCTCCGAGACCAGCAGCTGTCAGAGAAAAGTGGAACATCCTTAGCAAGGAGCTTTAGAGGGATTAAAAGTTGGGAGATTGCAGCTGTGGATCAGCAGTTTTGGGTCAGGGATGGACCATCTGGTGCAGGAACTGAGGTAGGAGAGGTGAAAATGTGAGTTCAGGTAACCCAAGAGGTCTTTTCCAATGTTGGGTGCCATCTCCAGGTGCTGGGAAACCAGATTGGAGATGGCCCTTCCCATGCCATGGTGGAAAAAGTCAAAAATTCTCTGAGTGCTCTGGAGTCAGGCTGGGAGACCTGGGAGTATCCAGCCTGGAGAAAACAAAGATCCAGGGAGAGCTTAGAGCCCCTTCCAGTGCCTAAAGGGGCTCCAGGAGAGCTGGAGAGGGACTTTGGACAAGGGATGGAGGGACAGGACACAGGGAATGGCTTTCCACTGCCAGAGGGCAGGGTTAGATGGGATATTGGGAAGGAATTCTTCCCTGGGAGGGTAGTGAGGAGCTGTGATGGAATTCCTAGAGAAGCTTGGTTGCCTCTGGATCCCTGGAAGTGTCTAAGTCCAGGTTGGACAGGGTTTGGAGCAAGCTGAGGTAGTAGAAGGTGTCTCTGACCGTGGCAGGGTGTTGGAACTGGATAGTCTTTAAGGTCCCGTCCCACCCAAACATTCCACAATTCCATAAAAATGACAATTTTGGCTGTAATGCTGCTTTTTATGGATTAGTACACAGGATCTGGGATGGACTCTGGGCAATCAGGGCAGATGCCCCGGGAAGGAAGCAGAGGGTTGGTCCTTCCTCATCCAGTCTTGGAATACATCTTGTTCAAAGTCCTTCAGGGACTGAGTGTTGGGATTTGGAGCCAGTCTTTAAAATCCTTTAACCCTCTTGATGCTGCTCCCTCTGTCCCAGAGCATCCATTTATTCCTGCCCAGGTGCTCCAGGATAAAATCTCTCATGGGACCACAAAGTTCCAAGTTCAACTCTTCCTTTTCTCCATCCAAATTCCCCAAACACCAGCTGTATTTTTAAATAAGATAAATTTTATGGGATATAAGATATAACCCAGGCTTCAACAGCAATGGAGTAGCTTGGCCAGATGAAATCTCCCTGTGGATAAAGTTTTCAAAATTGGCCACATGCTGTATTTAAAACTCATTTTGAAGTGGTTTGGACCCTTCAGAAGTGTTTTTTTAAGGCTAATTATCCCTCCTAACAGCATCCCATTTGGAATAAATTTTCCAGTGCTGGATATTTACACACTCCCTGTTTTTTCACCTGACAGTGACAGCTGTGGGAGTGAGGAATGTATTTAATTCTTAAATATCTACTCTAATAAGAGATTAGTAATGGCAGAGCTGCTTTTTTTCCACCCTTTTCCCAGATGATTTTCCTACAAAGGGTTGTAACTTCTCCAGGCTTTTAGCAGATCGAACCCTCATGTTTTCCTGTGCCAATTCCAGTGTGAAGGTTGGGATTTAAAAGAAGAAGCACCAAAAAAAGGAAGGGGGAAGCAGAGCATGGCTGAATGGCAGCTCCACAAGGCACAAATTCCCTGAATTACTTCTTATCCTGATAAAATTGGGATAAAATTGGGCTAAATTCCTTTAAACTTTTCCGTGAGCTGCTGCACTGAGCTGAGTCCAACTGGCACCAGCATCTGGGCTGAGCTCCAGGCTGTGCCCGGGCAGGTCTCGGAGCTCAGGAATGAGCAATCCAGTTTTTTGGGGCAAAAAAGGTCACTTGGCAAGTGTTGGAGCATCGTTTTCCACTGATTAATTCTGTCCAGGCTAAGTAAACATTTAGGCTTCTTTCAGGCTGAAGGATGGATCCATCTGTTTCATCCTGGTGGGAGAAATCAGGGAGTATCCTGAGCTGGAAGGATCATCAAATCCAACTCCTGGCCCTGTATGGGAACATCCCCCCCAAAAAAAGATATAAAATACTCTAAAAAAGCTGGAGAAAACTCCTGGATTGGCAAATGCAGAGGGATCCTAAATAAGATCTTCAAGATCTTCACTGGGCAGCAGGATCTGTTTTCCAGGAGCTGGAAAGCACTTCATGCAATGGAAGGAAGGGAAGGGAAGGGAAGGGAAGGGAAGGGAAGGGAAGGGAAGGGAAGGGAAGGGAAGGGAAGGGAAGGGAAGGGAAGGGAAGAAGGAAGGAAGGAAGGAATTTGTACATCTCTCCCATGGGTCAAATTTCATCCTTGGGCTGAGTTAATGAAATTTCTGGTTGAGTTTATTAAGTGTCTGTTGTACTCAACATGGAGAAAAAATCCTAAATAATTATTTTAATTAAACCTACATAATTGTTTGGAAGATCTACTGGAAGGTTCCCTGCCCATGGCAGGGGGTCAGAATGAGATGATCTTTAAGGTCCCTTCCAACTCAAATTGTTCTGGGATTGTGTAATCAGCTTTCTCAGTCCCTGGGTGTTTATTTCCTTCTGCTGCCTTGGAAATAATTGGAATTAGCTCGTTAATACCAACTAATATCCGTCCTACCAAGTATGGTCTCTCCCCAACAGAGCACTGAGATTTCCTCTTTCTACACCCAAATTCTCTGTCTGACGGAACTTCCTTTGGGATGAAGCCGTTGTGTTCCCTTCCAAACCTTGGTTTTATTCCATTAGGGAATGTTTGGATGATGCAGGACCATCCAGTCTCTTCTGGGGCTGGATCCTGGCACCTCTGTGTGTATTTCAGCCTGAGGCCGGATTCGCCACCGCCCTTGGCACCGGCAAAGCCGACCATCTGCATCTGGCAGCTTCCCTGCTCCCGGTCCTTCAATCCATCCATCCCCAGGTGCCAGTTGGGCTCCGCAGCATCTGCAGCTCCTGCTGCCCTCTGGGCTCGCCTGGAAGGAGGATTTGCAGGAGGATACGGGGAGGTCTGAGAGGTCACAGCTGTTAAAGCTGGAAAAGTGGGAAAAAAAAGAGCAGAGGGATTCCCGAAGTTGGCGCGGATCCCACGGCCACCTGTCCGTGAGCAGGAATGGTTTTCCAAGCTGAAATAACGTTTTGATTGCAAATAATTTCTTTTAATCCCCCTATACCCCCAAATTAATAGAGATTTAATAATTGCTTCTGGAATTGTTGGTAGTGAATCCAGGTCTGTGTTCCTGCCATCCTCTGGTGTGGAAAGGAGGATGTAAATGTAGGCAGTGAGGGGTGAATCTCTGTGGAAACCCCAAAACTGTTCCAGTTCAGGATATTTTAGATGGGAAAAGGTTTTATGGCTCAATAAGGAGGAGCAGGGAGTGTCGAAGGCAATGTCTGTGCTGCTTTAAATTCCTTTTTAAACACAAGGATAAAAGGGGGCAAAGGGGAAACGTTATTTGTGTCGTGGGAAGGAACTTTGTGGGAGTTGTGGGAGACAGAGGGAGTGTTTTCCTGTTCTCTCCCTCTTAACAAATTCCTGGTCACTTCTGCATCAAAAATAACACTGTTTCAACCCAAATCAGGGTGTGGAATCATGGAATCATTGAGGTTGGTTAAGCCCTTATTGAGTCAAACCATTCCTTCAGCACTGCCAAGGTCATCACTAAACCGTGTCCCCAAGTGCCACGTCCACAAGGCTTTTAAATCCCCCCAGGAGTGGTGACTCCATCCCACTGCTCTGGGCAGCAGTGCCAGGGCTTGATAACCCTTCCCATGAAAAAATTCATCCTGATATCCATCCTGTGCCTCTCCTGGCCCAGCTTGAGGCCATTTCTTCTTGTCCTGTCCCTTGTTGCCTGGGAACAGATCCCAAACCCCACCTGGCTGCACCCTCCTGTCGGGGAGTTGTGGAGAGCCAGAAGGTCCCCTTGGAGCCTCCTTTTCTCCAGGCTGATCCCCTTTCCCAGCTCCCTCAGCCACTCCTGGTGCTCCAGACCCTTCCCAGCTCTGTTCCCTTGTCTGGACACACTCCAGCCCCTCAATGTCTGTTTTTCTGAACTACCAGGTTTTTAAGAATAAAAGCTGATGAATAAGGAGGAAGAAAAAAGGACTTCCTCGTACAATATGTGAAGATGTGGAATTAGAATCATGGAATGATTTGGGTTGAAAGGGACCTTTAAGACTGTCCAGTTTCACCCTATGCCATGGGCAGGGACACATTCCACTATCCCAGGTTGCTCCAAGTCCTGTCCAACCTGGCTTTGGACACTTCCAGGGAAGGGGAAGTCTACACCCTCTTCAGGAAGTCTGTTTTGATCCAGCAGGACTGACTGGATGTGCTGCCCCTGTTTGTAATCCCTGACATTAATCCTGTGTCATCCATGGGTTTGTGGCTGGAGAGGGAATTAGGCAGAATCAATAGGACCCTGGACCTGCTTTCCAGTCCTGGGGTGGGCAGCTCCTCATGGATCTGCATCATTCCCACCTGTGCACAGGTGACACCAACCAACTTGAGGGAGGGCATTGGCCACATCCAGAGCTGTTGCAAAATCCTCTGGAGGCTGGGATCTGTCTAGGAGGGCATCTTGGCAAATCCTCTGTGTGAAATCCAGTAGGAAGCACTTTGTGGAGCATCCAAGAATGCTCTGCCTGCCCGGGGAGCTTTGGGAGCCTTTTTGCCTGCGTTGGTGAAACTCTTGCCTCCTATTTTTCCCCTCTTTTTTTTTTTTTTTTTTTTTTTTTCCCGTTGGCACTGCTGAAGTGAGGCTTCCTTGGGCAGGTTTTTTACAATTTTGATTTGATGAGAACAGTCGGTTACGACTCCCCGAGTGCCGTAAAAGTTGATGCGATGGTCGCTCAGCGCCTGTGCTCATTTTTATAATTTTTTATTTTATGAAACAGGACAGGGAGCTTAGTGACTTATTACTATTCATTTCGTTTCAATGCAGTAAATATTGATTCAGTTGGGGCTTTTCAATTTAAACCACTTGCCGATTACATAAAATATTACCAGCCTCTGGAATTATGCTTACAGATCCCTTTGGCTGCTCATTAACGAAGGAGTGCAATTTTTAGATCCCTTTGCTTTCATCATCCAAATAAATGGGCCGAGCTCCCTCTTCCCAGGGAAGGTGCTGTAGACTCGGCTCGCAGGGGCTTGACAGCCTCGATGGAGCTCTTAATTTGGAGCCGCTTTCAAAGGATTTTGTATGTCGGGGGTTTTTTTCATTTTGAGACATTGAGGTCTCTTGATTTTTCAGCTGTGGAACGACAGGTGGGATAAATGGAGCTGGTTCGTCCTGCTCAGCGTGGCTTCTCCTACTGGTGGGTCGTTGGATGTTGCTTGAGCTCCAAGGGTCTGTTTACATGAGTCATGAGAAGCGGGATCAGAGGTCTGGGAAGAGGGAGATGGATGCAGTTCCGGTGGTGGAGGGATCATGTTAGCTGTGGTCATTTGGGGTCATCTGTGATGGACATTCCCATGGCAAAACTTCCCCTAGAACCAGCTCACCCCTAGACAACTCACAAGGTGTTGCTTCAATATTGTGAGGAGGTGTTGGAGCCCATCCATGTAGGGATGGGGTTAAATAAGCTTTGGGAAAATGCCATTGGCGCTGCCGCCAGAGCTTGTGGTGGTTGGACTGTGGGCTTAGGATGTTGCCCATCCATAGATGAGCTCATTTCAGGAGTTTCCCCTTCCCATTGCTGGACCTTTCCATCCCCACTGTCTCCTGTTGACCTCTTTGGAGTGTGAGCTCCTTGCCATGCTCCTCCTGGCATCTGCTTACTAGAAGGACATGAGATCAGGATAATGAAAATCAGGACAAGCTCCTTCTCCAACCCATTTGTCATGAGGGCACAGAGAATGGGACCCAGGCAGATCCAGGATGTTCTGGTGGGATTTGAAAGAAATAAAACAAATTATACCTAGGAGAGCGTCCCCACAGTTGAGAATTGTCACCTTTAGGGGTTAATTATTTGGGAAGGAACCACCTTCAAGTGGTTTCAGGTGCCATCAAGATGAAAAGAGAGAAAAGTTGGGATTGACCTAAACTTGTTGATCACTTTTAAACCCAACCAAGAGCATTCAATACTCAGAGGAGATTCAGAAACTGTCTGTTTTAGCAATAGCTGCATTAATTGGATCAATGTTAAAATGTGATTTAAAGCACATTGTCAGTGGAGCTGAGGATTTGGCCGAGGACCTGGTTCCAAGGGTGAGTTACAATGCTGGATCTCAGGGCCAAGATGTTCTTCATGTTATGCTTTGTGCAGCACTTGACCCATGGTGGATTTCCCCAAAAATAACAAGCAACGTGACCAGAAAAGTTTCAAATTGGAAAAGGGAGAGCTAAAAATTCCACTCCTGTGGAGCCAACTTACATATTTAAACAGTGGTTTAAATACAGCTTTTAGGCCAGGTTTAAGGGTGGTAGTAAACCAACTTTACAATAATCAATAGTTTTTAGTCTGCCTGCATAATTCAAACTCATCAGCCCCTTCTACCCCAGTGGTTCAGAGCTAATCTCACCAATTGGTTGCAGTAGGATGAACACTGTGGCGGTGAAGGTGACCTGGAATCCCTTTGTGTGAGTGGGTTTTTGTCAGCTAAATTCACGGAATTTATCCTTTTTAATGCAAAACCTTAGGGTAATGTATTCATCAGGTTGCTGGCTCACCTATTGCTGGAGATGAATGTGTATTATTTTAATGCTAAGATTAATAAGGACTTTCTGAAGTCCTGCTTAAAGTATTCCCTGATGGTATTTGAGGACTTAATTTGAGTGTAAAGCTAGGATAACTGTGTGGCATCGCAGCACATGGAAAGCACTGGAGTTTTGGAGCAGGGCAGAGCTTCCGTGAGAGGCTGGCACAAATTGGGTAAAGGCTTCCCTAGATCCCTGTGGACTCCCTGTGTGCACTTCAAACGCTTTAGGATTTTTTAATTGATTTGAAAAATCATGAAATCATCAGATGATATGAGTTGAAAAGGACTTTTTAAGATCATCTTGTTTCAACCCCCTTCCATGGGCAGGGATTCCCTTCCACTATCCCAGGTTGCTTCCAGCCCTGTCCAGCCTGGCCTTGAACACTTCCAGGGATCCAGGGGCAACCACAATTTCTCTAGGCAACCTGTGCAAGGGCCTTACCACCCCCCAGGGAAAGAATTCCTTCCCAATATCTCACCTAACCCTGCCCTCTGGCAGTGGGGAGCCATTCTCTGTGTCCTGTCCCTCCATCCCTTGTCCAAAGTCCCTCTCCAACTCTCCTGGAGCCCTGTCAGGCACCAGAAGGGGCTCTAAGTTTTTCCTGGATCCTTATTTTCTCCATTCCCAGCTCTCCCAGCCTGGCTCTAGAGCAGAAGGGCTCCTGCCCTTGGAACATCTCCACTGGGAGTTGCTCCAGCAGCTCCACATCCTTCTGATGTTGGGCCCCAGAGCTGGAGCTCACCTGAGTGGGGCAGAATTGCTCCCTCACCTGCTTTCCAGACTGTGGGATGAGCCCAGGACATGGGGTTCCAGCACACATGGCCAAATATTTGGGTTCGTAGTACCATCCCATTCCCATCGCTGCATTCTGGTGGTGTGGGTTGTCTCATATGCCAGGAAACCACTTTGGGATTCCCATGGCAAAGCAGAAAGCTGGAGATTTTCCTTCCACATTGCCAAGTCAGGTGGTTGTTCCCACTGTGCCACCTAGGAGAATTTCTTCCCAATATCCCATCTAACCCTGCCCTCTGGCAGTGGGAAGCCATTCTTTGTATCCTGTCACTCCATCCCATGTCCAAAGTCATTCTCTCTTGGAGCCCCTTTAGGCACTGGAAGGGCTCTGAGATCTGCCTGGAGCCTTCTCTTCTTCAGGGACAGGTTCCTTTTATTGTGATGGAGACACAGAGTCGTTTGTCCTCGTTATTCAAGTATTTATGGTGGGAGCTCTGGATGGTCTTTCCCTCAGATTGGATTTCTGCAGCTGGCAGGAATTGCTCCCGTTCTCCCCAAAGGTCCTTTTTCACCTGTCAGGGCACACTGCAGCCTTTTACCTGTTTATTCTTGTCTGTTGATTTAATCCCTGGCCATTGGGGTGGCCAGAACACCATGATCTTCAGAATTTCCATACTGCCCTGTATGTATAGGTTGGATTTCTCCTAATCTATTATTTTAAATTTTTTTAAAATCCTGCTCAATATTCAAGGACCATAAAAATGTTCCCCACTTATCATGAGCTGTTATCTCAACGACTCCTTACCATTATTAATAATCACTCTGAGTGTCGTGTATTGCTCTTCCTTATGGCTCCCGAGGCAAATCATGGATGCAGGGAAGGATTTCTAATGATTGAGTCACAGGCTGGGAAGGCACAGAGCTGTTTTGCCCCTTTCTGAAAGCAGGACAACGGGTTTGTAGTTGTTTCTGTGGTTCCTGGTGGCCACCTGTCAAAGTGGAGCCTCCTGAACATGGTCATGCTGTGTCCTGCAGCCGGTGACATCCATGGAGATGCTTCATGGGCATTTTGGTACTTAACCTGGCAAAGGGATGTGCAAATGTGAGCTGGTATCCAGATGAATCCAAGGTTATAGAGTCTAGCCTGTCCAGTCAAGACACTGGGGAACCCCAGAACCTCTCAAGCTTTGGTGTGAGATCTTCCCCCTTAGGGTATTTGAAAACCATAGAAGGGTTTGGGTGGGACAAGATCACTGAGTTCCACTCCCTGCCATGGACAGGGTCACCTTCCACTTGACCAAGATGCTCCAAGCCCTGTCCAGCCTGACCTTGGACGCTTCCAGGGATCCAGGGGCAACCACAGCTTCTTTGGGAATTCCATTTCAGGGCCTCACTACCCTCCCAGGAAGGAATTCCTTTCCAGTATCCCATCTAATCCTTCCCTCTGCCAGTTTAAAGCTGTCATCTAGACCTGGTGGTTGGCAACTGATTCTGGATGGCTCTGCTTGAGCAGGGGTTGGGCCAGACTTGCAGGGATTCCTTCCAGCCTCAAACATTCTGTGGTCTCTCCTGAAAACCTGTGGGCATTGCTGTTGTTCATCATGGCGCATCCTGTCGTGGGGCACTGGGACATCCAGAGGAATTTGAGATTTGTCCTGAGAAACTATGGCTGCCCCATCCCTGGAAGTGTCCAGGGCCAGGTTGGATGAGGCTTAGAGCAAACTGGTCTAGTGGAAGGTGTCCCTGCCAGTGGCAGAGGGCTTGGAATGAGAGAATCTTTAAGGTCTCTTCCAACCCAAACCATTCCAGGATTTTACGATTCCCCATGAAAAATTAACCCTGGGAGGTGGTTGGACCTTCCTACAAACCTGGCGACATTTTGATCTTGCATGAACTCTGGGGTACCTGGCGTTGCTGGTGGATCAAAGAGCTCCCTATTCCCATCTTTAATCTGCCAAATAGATATTTCCCAACCCACCCTTGAATTCCTAATCCATGCTCCTCCTGCTGATTGGTTTTCATTGCTGGATGCTGGCCCCGAAAGCAATGACCCCCCCCCAATGGCTGACTGATGAGCACAATCCCACTGGGAAAGGCGACTTCTTCTTTTCTTCTCCAAGTCAGTGGTGGATTTTATTTTTCCCCCATTGTTTTGGGGGTTGTTTTTGTTTTCTGTTTTCCCAGCTCGGCGCGGTTCAGCGCCTCGTCCTCACAAACTGGAATGCCTGGATTAATTTGTGGTTAGATCTCTGTTAAGATTGCATCCACTTCCCCAGTCAGCACTTAATTGGCAGTCGCTTGATTTAACAGTGTGGGAGCCGGCTCCGGAAAAATGGCTTGGATAAATCACTGCCTGACGCCAGAAAATAGATATAATCTCAACATTAACTACATTAATAGTAGCAGGAGCCGAATTAAGAAAGCCATAAAGTAGAGGCAAGAGAGTATAAATTATGGCCATCTCGCTGTCTTCTTCTCCAGGTTCTGCTTTCCATCCTCTCCCCGCCACTGGAGTGGGATCGTGCCGGTCTTGGGTCCAGTTGGGTTGTGGTTGACTCCGCTGGGGACAGGGAGAAGAGCAATTCCCACAATTCACACCATTCCCAGCTCATGGCCCATCTTTGGGACAACACCAGAGTGGGTCTAATCAGCTTTAGTGGCTTAATGTTGATTACAGGGATGCAGAATGTTGAAGTGATGCATTTGATTTTTTCCTTCTGGAGTCCCAACTTGGGATGTAGGGTCCTTTAGGGTCCTCTGGTCACAGGGATTTCTAGGGTGATTATTTGGGGTTGGATAAGGGGAGATAAGACGTTTCCTAATGATGTGGATGGAAATACATCCATGTAGGGCATGTGGTGAGGTGGCCAACTCCCAGCTCCTGGAGAACCCTCAGCAGATCCCTGGCTTGTGTGTGTCTGTGCTGTTCTTCCCTGGGGAAGTTTTGCTTTTATTTTCCATCTATGAAAACCAGGGGAATCAACTTGAGATAAGCACTGTGAGGGCTTGTTTCTCCTGATGCTCTGGATAATGGTGAACTTCATAACTTCTCCTGCTCCTTCAGGAGTTCCAGGAAAAGTGTTCCTCCAGCTTTTGGTGTTCTGTGGGATGCCAAAAACCTTCCCAGCTCTTCCAGCTGTTGGTTCATCCATTAGTTCCAGTGTTGAGTGTTTAAAAATTCAGAAGTGCATCTGGTTGGCTGTTCCTTTTCCCCTTCAGTCAGGTGTTAGATCAAACTTTGGTTCACAAGATGACATTTTAGGATTTTCTCTGAACATACTGGAGTGGAGATGCTCCACATGGAGATATTTGAGAGTTCTGGAGTGAGGGTGGAGGCTGAGCCGCTTCATGAGGACCAAACCCTCAGTGGGAAGATGAGTTAAAAGTGCTGGTGGTGTCTCCCAGCTGGTGGGCGTCCAGAGCAGGTAATGATTCCCTAGAGCATCATAAAAATCTTTTTCCATCCACTTCTTCATGGAAAACTGGGAAGAGGGAGATGATGATGCCAGGGAAGTTGCCTTAGAAGTTACATCCCAGCATGTAGAAGGTCAGGTCAGTGCTATGAGCTGGAGGCAAGTTTTGGGTTTATTTAGGAAGTTTTCCTTGGTTTTTTTGGTTGGCCTACAGATTTTTGTGAGGTTTTGGGGAGTTTGGGAGTTGCTCTGGGTCTGGTGTCAGCAGAGGGAGACAACTCTGTATGAGCCTGGTGTGGGAAGGGCTAAGTTGGACTTAATGAGAGAGCAAGAATTAATTTGTTTGGTCTTTGGGCACATGTTGAACACAATGCGCCAAATTTTGATGGAGCCATCAAAGTCCTATATAACCCAACTGTTGCCCAAATTTTCCCCCACAATCCCTGATTAAAAGCATCTCTGGGCTATTTAGGAGTGCAAATGCTGCTTTCATTTCTTAATTTATTTTAATTATTATTTTATTTATTGATTAATTTATTTTCTTTACTGATAAACTATTTTATTTATTTTTATTTATTTTATAATATAGCTTGTTTTCCGTATCTAGGAAGCATCCACATTATTAAATCATGGAATAGTTTCGGTTGGAAGGGAATATCATCTCATTCCAAACCCTAGCCATGGGTAGGGACATCTTCCACTATCCCAGGTTGCTCCAAGCTCCATCCAACCTACCCCTGTGCACTTCCAGAGATGGGGCAGCCACAGCTTCTCTGGGCAGCCTGTGCCAGGGTCTCACCATCCTCCCAGGAAAGGATTTCTTCCCAATATCCCATGTAATCCTGCCCTCTGGCAGTGGGAAGCCATTCCACTTGTCCTGGCTTTCCGTCTCTTGTCTCACATCTCTCTCCAGCTCTCCTGGAGCCCTTTAGGCACTGGAAGGGGCTCTGAGGTCTCCCTGTAACCTTCCCTTCCCCAGGCTGGACATTCCCAGCTCTCCCAGCCTGGCTCCAGAGCAGAGGGTCTCCATCCCTTGGAGCATCTCTGTGGCCTCCTCTGGATTTGCTCCAGCAGCTCCACATCCCTCAGATGTTAGCCCCAGGGCTAGAGGCAGCTCTACAGGTGGGGCCTCACCTGAGTGGGGCAGAATTCCCTTTTTTCTCAGGTTTATCCTGACATTTTCAACTGTATTTTCAGCTTTTTGGTTCAGTTGCACCCCCCTTCACCACATCCTGTTTTCTCCCCTGGAAATGGATTTTTAAAAGCGTCATCTTCCAGCAAATTTTCCTTTCCATCTTGTTGTTTATTAGGCTCTTAAAGGCAAAGCTTGTAATGCATCCATTGATCCAAATTCCAATTGAAGAGATGTGAGCACATAAAATGGTCCCGACCCTTTAATAATGGAGCGATATCCTTTGGAATGTAGGCAATGCAATTAGGACAAGGAACCAACCCCCTGCCCCTTGATGGGGGCCTTTGAATCATTTTTATCCATTCCATATATTCTGAGTCGGAGCTGAGTTCCTTTAAGTGTCTTCCTGGTGAGTATCTGATGGACTGATGCTCTGAGAAGTGTTGGACTTTTTTTTTTTTTTCTCTTTCTCTTGGAAGCAGATCCAAATTTTTATAGATCCATATTTATTAAATATGCATGTCTACATTTATAAAATATATATAATATGTATTTTATATGTGAATGGTCATTGGGTGGATGGGCCGACTCTAGCCGTGTGAGGGTCAACAAAGCCAAGTGTTGGATCCAGCACATGGATCACAACAACCTCATGGAATGCTCCAGTCTTGTGGATAAAGGGTTGGAGAGATGGAAAGGGCCTTGGAGGTGCTGGTGGCAGTGGCTAAGCATGAGCCCAGGTGGGCAAGGAGGCCACTAGAAGCCATTTTGTGTCCACAGGCCCAGGGCAGTATCCAGCCCCCTGATCTGGCAGGGCTGGGGCAGGAATTTTGGGTCCCTCACAAGACAGACATTGAAGGGCTGGAATGTTCAGGGAAGAGAATGGAGCTGGGAAGAATCTGGGGCACCAGGAATGGCTAAGGCAGCTGGGGGGGATCAGTCTGGAGAAAAGGATGCTCAGAGGGGACCTTCTGGCTCTCCACAACTCCCTGAGAGGAAGTGGATCCAGGTGGGGGTCGGAATCTGCTCCCAGGGAACAAGGGACAGGACAAGAGGAAATGGCTTCAAACTACACCAAGAGAAGTTCAGGTTGAACATCAGGAGGAATTTCTTCATGGAAAGGGTTGGAATGGGCTGCCCAGGGAGGTGGTAGAGTCCCTGTCCCTGGAGGTGTCCAAGGAGTGCCTGGAGGTGGCACTCAGTGCTCTGGTCTGGGTGACAAGTTTGGGGTCAGTCATAGGTTGGTTTTCATGACCTTGGAGGTCTTTTCCGACCTAAATGATTCCATGATTCCATCTATGTTATGTACACACACACACACACACATATATATATATATATATATACATATATATATACACACACACATACATATTATATAGATGCATAGAAAGTGTTGATATTAATAAATATTTACTGGATCAAGGAATTACAGGGATGCTGAGAATTCATGCCAAGGAATCAAAGCTGATAACGCTGCTCCAGTTGTTTTGTGGGTCAGCTTATAAATTACAAGGAGACCATAAGAATGGATAAATCCTTGGATATACAACCACCTGCTTAAAATTTGGAGAAATAAGCTTGGAGTCAACATCTGAATTTCTTATTTATTCCTTAAGTTTAATATAATGTCAGCAAAGACCAGTTTTTAAAGGGAAAATCATTTATACACTGTTTTCTCTGCCTTTGTAGCTAAATTTAATTTAAATTATAATTAATTAATCAAATTTAAATTTAGTTTTCAAAATGCATCACCCGTGGATGTATATCCATCCCTAGTCCAGGCTGTGGGCATGGAGTTTTCCAGAGGCAGCCAGTAGCTGGTGTCTTCCCAGCAGATAATTCCCTTTAGTGCAGCCCCACTGAACTTCTTTAACCTCTTCCATGCTGAGTTCCTGGTTTTCCATGGAATTCTGCTCCTCATCTGAGATATTTGCTTTAATTAAAATGTATCAGCTGTTCTGGCTCTTCACATTATTATTGCTGTTTCCTGCATGAGGAAAAGAGCATTTAAAGGGAAAATATCTTTGGAAAAAGCAATTATCCCAGGTATTTTTGGAAAGCAGGCAAGAGGGAAAGCCTCCAGTGGGATTTGGCTCCGTGTCTGACTGATTATTGTGATAAATATTCAGAGTTGGGGCTGTTAGGGTCGGGATACGGACACAGCATTGAAATGACCCTCGGCAATTAGCCTTCCTGGGATATTCCAGCTCTTGGAACACATCCAGAGCTCTGAAATGGGATTTACAGGGATGAGCAGAGGGAGGAATATCACTTCTGTGCCAGGACAGGGGAAGGTCTAGGAGCTGCTCTCGCTTTCCCTCTGGTTTTAGCCCATCACTGAGGGTGGTAGAACACTGTCTGAGAGGGATTAAGGATTAATCCACGTGGACACAGGTCCTGGAACTTCCCAAACAGAACCACTAAAGCCGGCAACACCTGCCTGGAATGGCGCGAGCTCCATTTCAGCTAATCAGAGTTAAACCCTAATGAACTTTGTCCAATCGCCTGAGCTAATGGGGGTAAAAGGAATCTAATTAACGGGACAATAGTTCCCGGTCTTCCCGGTGTAATCACTGATCCGCCGCCGGCATTAGAGCAGCGGGATGGAAAGCCGAGTATTAGGGACCGTCAGCATTTCCATTCTCAGGCTCAGCCTAAGCGGTTTAACGGGACCTTGGCAGGGGGGTTTTGGATGAAACTTGACCTACCTCGAAAACGGCCTTATGTTGGGAAATTGTCTTCTCCAGAGGGTCTTTTGTCTCATCTCCAGGGAGGCGTTTTCATTGTGCAAACTTCGCTAGAGAAGTTGGAATCGTTTCTGAAGATGCTCTCGTGGGCTTGCTGTGGGTGGGACCAGGCCCAGGGCTGGAGAGAAACCAAGGAAGTGGTTTGGAGTTGGGCTACCAGGGAGTAGGGAGGACAAGAGGAAATGATGTGAAGTTGTGCCAAGGGAGTTTTAGATTGGATATCAGGGAGAATTTCTTTATGGAATGGGTTGTCAAGCATTGGAGCAGGGCAGTGGTGGAGGAAGGAAGGCAGGGTTAGATGGGATACTGGGAAAAAGTTCATCCCTGTGAGTGTGGTGAGGCCCTGGCACAGGCTTAAAGAATGGTTTGGGTTGGAAGGGATCTTGAAGGTCCCACCCCCCTGCCATGGGCAGGAACACCTTCCACTATCCCACATTGCTCCAACTCCAGTCCAACCTGGCCTTGGACACTTCCAAGGATGAGACAGCCACAGCTGCTCTGGACAGCCTGTGCCTCCCCACCCTCACAGTCAAGAATTCCTTCCCAATATCCCATCTTTCCTTGCCCTCTGGCAGTGGGAAGCGTTTCCCTGTCCCTTTATCCCTTATCCAGAGTCCCTCTACAGCTCTTCTGGAGCCCCTTTAGACACTAAGAGGCTCCAAGCTCTTCCTGGATCCTTGTTTTCTGCAGGCTTGACACCCCCAGCTCTCTCAGGACAGGTCCATCCCTGCCCTCCTTACCTCGCCACGTCAGTCCTTCAACACAGCTGGTCCTACAAGGCAAATTCTTCCCGTTTTTTGTGCTTGGCACATAGAGCTGGTTTTGTATCCAAGCTCTCCATCTCCCGCAGGAATGAATTTGGTTACAAACAATAGTAGGGATTTAGGAAACAGAGGCAGGGAAAAGAGCTCTCCTCTCCCACTGTTCTGAGCTCCTTGAGGTGTTACTGGATCTCCTGTGTTTTTTGGAAGGTTTTGGCAGGATTTCAGGGCTTTCTCTGGCTTCAAGTGGCATCATGAGCCCTGCAGGAGCTGCCAAGTGCTGTGTGGAGCTCCAGGTTTCATGGACGCAGTGGAGAGATGAAAGGGAATGGCAGCATGGGGCTGAATGGTTTTCAGAGGGAAATGGCAGTAAATCTGGTGGGAGGGAATAATGACACTGGAGAGAAGGGATGGCATCCAGAGGGACTGTTACAGCCTGGGCCAGTGCAAACCTCGTCAAAGCCAAGGCCAAGGTCCTGCAAGTGGATGTCCCTAGGACAGATCCAGGCTGGATGGGGAATGGATTGAGAGCAGTCCTGAGAAGGATTTGGGGGTGTTGGTGGCTGAAAAACTGAATGTGCCTCATCAGTGTGTGCTGGAACCCAAAAATTCCGTGTGTCCTGGGCTCATCCCACAGCGTGGGCAGCAGGAGAGGAGGAATTTCTTCCCCTCCACCCTGCTCAGGTGAGATCCCACCTGCGGAGCTGCCTCTAGCTCTGGGGTCTAACAACAGAGGATTGTGGAGCTGCTGGAGCAAATCCGGAGAAGGTCATGGAGATGGTCCAAGGGCTGGAGCCCCTCTGCTCTGGAACCAGGCTGGGAGACCTGGGAACAGAGAAAATAAGGATCCAGGAAAAGCTTAGAGCCCCTTCTAGTACCTGAAGGGGCTCCAGGAGAGTTGGAGAGGGACTTTGGACAAGGGGTGGAGGGACAGGACACAGGGAATGGCTCCCCACTGCCAGAGGGCAGGGTTAGGTGAGATATTGGGAAGGAATTCTTCCCTGTGAGAGTGGGGAGGTGCTGGGATGGAATTCCCAGAGCAGCTGTGGCTACCCCATCCCTGGAAGTGTCCAAGCCAGGCTGGACAGGGCTCGAAACAATCTGGGATAGTGGAAGGTGTCCCTGCCCATGGCAGGCAGTGGGACTGGATGATCTTGAAGGTCTCTTCCTGCCCAAACCATCCCATGATTCTGTGGAATGTTCCCCCTCAATTTTGCCCAAAATTGCCTGTAAATTTTACAGCTTTTGAGAAGCCACTGCAAGGAAATTGGGATATTTTCTTCATACCCACGTCTTTGCAAAGGAATTTATTTAAAAACTTTTCCAATCTGTGTAAAGATTGGGAAGAGGCATCCTTCATGGATGTGGAAACTGGAGAAAACCAGAAAACAATGCCTCCACAACACTTCATTGGAGATGTAATCCTATGTTTCTAATTTTTTGGGTGTTTTTTTTTGTGAGGGATCTCTTTTCTCATTGGTTGATAACCATTCAATTTATTTGCGACTATTTTTCTTTCCAGGTCAGGGGGATTTATTGGGAAGGTGCATCTTTATTTAGGTAATTAAGGAGCTTAATAGGTGCTCATTGAAATTCTTAATTTTTCCCAGGTTTTGAAAATGCTAAATGAGATCTGGGCTGGATTATTATTTTTTTTTCCTTGAGATTAACATTAAGCTGCATTTGAATGGAAATTCAGATTCAATTGAACTAAATTCAAATAGGGTTTTTTTTTAAGTGTTTGTTTCATAATTAGAAGTAATTATTGAAGGAGGGAATTGTTTATGGGTAAATTAATGTGTTTTTGCTGGTCACAAAAACTAATGGATTTAAAACTAATGGATTTAAATGTATTTAAAGCTAATGGATCCTCTGTATTTATGGATGTATGTTGGGAAAAGACACATCCCTTTCTATTTTAATTTCCAATCACTTTTCCAACCTCAAATATCATCAACAGTGGACTGAATTATTTGAATTATCCCAATCAGGTTCTTAAAATAAATTAAATCTTAATGTAGAAAGTGTTTATTTGAGGTTTGACCTTTATTATTTTAAGGAGAAAGCATCAATGTTGATAAAAATCCCATGAATCAAACATTTTAGTGGAATTACTTTCTTTTAGCTGTAGATTTGGGATCTTCAGGTATCTAGCTGGTGAGGATAGAGACAAAGAAGCTTCCAAGGGGCATCTTGGAACATTCCTGGCGTGTTTGAGGAACACTTTTAGCCCTAAATCCTGTGTTGTTTGCTAAGCAATGATGAATGACTGAGGAAAACGTGATTTTTTTTTTTTGCTATATTTTCTTCCCAAATGAGGATTTTCCATTGCCACCTTCCAGGCTTGTGCACACAAGTTCCCTCCTTCCTCACCTCTCTCCCTGTTGCTTTCCGTAACCATTGCCCTCGCGATGATCCGCTCTTTCCTCGGGATTCAAATGCCAGCATGCAAATGTGATTTCTGACTATGTAAGGATTACTTTGGAAAAAAAAAAATATATAAGATAAGCCCAAAGAAGAAATCCAGTAGTAAAAGAAAACCATTCTTTAAGAGCCACTTGTATTGCCGCCAGTGCCGGGAAATCCTCTCCGTTTCAGCCGGCTGGGAACGCCGCCGGGATGTTCCTGCTCTGCTCGTGGGGTTGTGTTTAACTTAGAGACATCAAATACTCTAAACATTTTATATTTCAAGTACAAGGGAATTTTTGCAGGGAATTGGGTGGGATTTTTGGTTCACATAGTCTTGTGTTGATGAGAGGATGGGGATGTTAAATCTGAGCACGCTGGAGCGACTCATCTTTGTTTTTAACCTTAATTTTCCATGTTGGCTTGGAAATCTCCCATTTTTTTTTTTTTTTTATAAATTATTTGACGAGGGAATTATTTTCCCAGCATCACTTGCTGGCTCCTGGCTGAAGGTTTGGCGGTTCTACTCCATTCTGAGCAGGTTTGGAACTCCATTCGGAGCAGATTTGGAGCTCGATTCTGAGAAGGGAATGGAGCTGAGGAGGGGTCTGGAGCACCAGGAGCAGCTGAAGGAGCTGGGAAAGGGGCTCAGCCTGGAGAAAAGGAGGCTCAGGGGAAACCTTCTGGCTCTCCACAACTCCCTGACAGAAGGGTAGATTCGGGTGGGGATCAGGATCTGTTCCCAGGAAACAAGAGACAGGAAAAGAGGAAACAGCCTCAGGTTGTGCCAGGAGTGGTTTAGTTTGGATATTGGGAAGCTTTTTTCATGGAAAGGTTGGGCAGGCTGCCCAAGACAGTGGTGGAATCCCCATCCCTGTAGGAATTTAACATCTGTATGGATGTGTCACTTTGGGACATGGCTTAGTGGTGGCCTTGGCAGTGCTGGGGGAATAGTTGGGCTGGATCATCTTGGAGAGCTTTTCCCACCTAAATGCCTCTGGAATTCTCTGAAGATCACAGCAGAGTGATGTTTGATCCTGGGAAATCAGACTTGTTCAACATGAGCACCTACTAAGCAGCAGCATGAAATGTTCAGAGCGAGGCAAAGTTGCTGCTGCTTCAAGAGATGCACTGGAAAAACCCAAACGTCATCATATAGGATCATGGAATGGTTTGGGTTGGAAGGGACTTTTAGAGATCATCTTGCCCAACACCCTGCCATGGACAGGGACACCTTCCACTAGACCAGGTTGCTCCAAGCCCCATCCAACCTGGCCCTAAGTATTTTATCAGCCTGGGACCTCCCTTTGTAACGGTTTTAGCACCAGGCTCTGATTTTCCCCGTAGTTGGTGTTGGACCTGTGCCAGCTACGCTGCCGTTTTTAAACATTTTTATATCGTTCCTCCACCCTCTCTTCATTAAAAATTTTTCTTCCGCTGTCCACCCCGGGGGTGGGGGAAAGACAACCCTCAACCTTGTGTAGTCAAGGTTATGGCGATAAATTCCAGAGCATTGTCACTTCTATTCGGAGTAAATTGGCCGGCCGCTCTCGGGCTGAAGGGGAGATAATTTGCTGTAGTATTTCAAATGGATTAGAAATGGATTTGAAGGGAAAGTTCATGCCTCCCATTACAAAGGCTAGAAAGAAGACTATCTTAAGGCACTGTTCACACTCTAGCCTTCATTATCCACGCTTAATACCTTTCCTATTTTCCAGCGTTAATGAAATTTCCTGCCGGAGCGGGGCCTTGTGGATGGACGGGAAGACTCTTTAGATCCGTGGGATGCGCGGCAGAAAGGGAATTACAAGGCCCTCGTGTCAAGGGGCCCAGTGTATTCTTCAGGTCCTTGGCCCGGCTATTATCTCATTAATTTTATCCTCCTTTTGTCGATACAGTTCATTTCCAAAGGCCGTCCTTTCCATTAGGGTAACAATTCCACGGAGAGCTGGGATCCCGCCGCCGATGAAAAGCGAGTGGGCGTTTGGCTCCGTGCCCTCACTGGTGGCTTTTCCCTGCCACCACCGGCTTGGATGTCACTGAGAGGGAGGGGGACACACACACTGGTGGATGTGTTGGGGCCACACAACCACTTGGGAGCAACAACTTGGATTCAGAGGGAAATAAGGGTTCCCACAAGTGAAGGTTGGGAAGTTGAATTCCCTCCCCTTTCTTCTGTGTGGGTGTGGTTTTTCCACATAAAACAGAATTTTCCTTAAATTTTAAATCTGTTAAGGCTCCTATAATATAATAAATATCCTGCCTGATATAATAAATAATATAAATATTCTAATAAGTATTACTTTATATATATAAAAGGATGAGGGGACATCACTTCTTGGACATTTGCACTGCCCAGAAGGTGGAAATGGAGGTGGCCAAGCCTCCAGTGAGCTCAAACTGAGCTCCTGGTTGGGACTCCCCATCCCTGCAAGTGTTCAAGGCCATGTTGAATGGAGCTTGGAGTGACCTGTTTTACTGGAAGGTGGCCCTGCCCATGGAGGGGAATTGGAAATTGTTGATTTTGAAGATCTCTTTTGACCCAAATGATTCTGTGATTATTCCATGGCTTCACTCCGGTGGTCCTTGGGGGCTTTGGCAGCCTGAGCAGATGCTCTGCAGAAACTTTGCTTGGAGACCACTCAGAGGTCACCTGTGTCCCTCAAAAAATCCAACAACTCTAAATTAGAAGAGGTTCAGCCCCACTCCCTTTGGGGAATGAAATGAGTTTTGATGCTGTTTGCCAAAATCCTTGAAAAAATCATAGATTTGTGGAATGGTTGGGAAGAAACCTTAATAATCATCCTGTTCCAACTCTCTGCCTCAGTGGGGATGCTCTGATAGAGCGTCTGCATTTGGAGGCTCCCTCAGTTTGGAGCTTGGCCATCCCTAAGGAATTCTAAAGAAGAGGGAGCTTTGTGACCACTTAGGTGAGCTGAGAGCAGCAAGGCAGGAAAATAAATATCCCAAGGATTTGAGGGATCCAACCAGTTGGATCTTAAACTGGTGCTTAAACCAGTGTGAGTCAAGCTCAGGTGGTGTGAGCAGCCCCTGGGGCTGTGTAGGGTTTGGGGTGTGTTGGGTTTTATTGACATTACAGCCAAAAAAAAGTTTAGTTTAATGTATTATCTCATATGTGTGTGTCTATTTGATAATAGAATGTAATAGGTCATATATGTAAATGTATATTCAATAGATATTGAATGTATCTCTGTAGGTATAGAATATTTTTAATATACACGGATGTATCAACATATATAGATATAACTATACAGATACAATATGTATTTAAATACATAAAATATCTGTGTATATATGTTTATCCTATATATATATATGACTGTGTATATATATATATATATATATATATATATAGTATCTATAAATCTGTACGTCTGTGCCCTGAGTGCTTCCACAGTTGTGCCACATCCCAGGCTTTCCCTACAAACCAGAGTGGGGAATGTTGGACGAATTCCCAACTTCTTCCCTCTACTAAACTTAAGGAAAATACGAAATGTATAATATATAGAAAATAATATCCATGTATTATATATATTACCTATATGTTAGTGAATATATGAAATTCAGTATATATTCTATATATTCAATATATGAATAATACAAAGTGCTAAGAATAAAAATAATATCTGGGCCTCATATAAATTATCTCTAGGTATTATTAAGGATAAATATATATAGAATATAGATGTTATTGAATATATATAATTCAATATATGTATTCGGTGCATGTATTCAATAGTATCTAGAGATAATTGATGGATATAGAAGGCCCAGAGAATATAGGTGATAATATATAGATTTATGTATTAAAGTATCAATATTTATTATTCTGTATAATATATAGATCTTGTATTTCAATACCTATACTCAGGGTATATATATTCAATTATCTGTGTATCTATATGGAAATAGATTTGTGTGGATATCTCTGTGTATTCCCGGAGATAACATATAGGGAATATATATGGAATTAGAAGAAATCTTTGAAGGGACTGATTCAGCTGGGAAAAAGAAGCCCCAAATCCATTGGCACTGCAGCCCCTGTGAATGGAGGAATGGGGCGTCCTGGGGTCCTCCCAGGGATGTGTCATTGAGAGGAAGAGGAGATGGATGGAGCTGGGATGGGTCTTGTCACAGCCATGGAGGTGGTTTTGCAATTCCTTTGTTAGAATCCTGGAATGGGTTGGGTTGGAAGGTTAAAGATCATCCAGCTCCGTGGAAGCCATCATGGGCAGGGACACCTTCCACTATCCAGCCCCAGCCAATTTGGGCTTGGACGCTTCCAGGGATGGGGCAGCTGCAGCTTCTCTGGGAACTTCATTCCAGCACTACACCACTCTCCTAGGGAAGAATTCCTTCCCAGTATCTTATCTAATTCTGCCATGTGGTAGTGGGAAGCCGTTCCTGCTTGTCCTGTCACTCCACCCCTTGTCCCAAGTCTCTCTCCAACTCTCCTGGAGTCCCTTTAGGCACTGGAAGGTGTCCCTGGGTCTTTCCCTTCTTCAGGTTGAACACCCCCAGCTCTCCCAGCCTGTCTCCAGAGAAGAGGGGCTCCAGTCCTCAGAGCATCTCTGTGACCTCCTTTGGACTTGCTCCGACAGGTCCAAGTCCTTCTATTGCTGGGACCCCAGAGCTGGACACAGAACTCCAGATGGAATCTCAGAAAAGCAGGGTAGAGGGGGAGAATTGTCTCTGTCAGCCTCCGGCCACTGGATATTTGATATTATTTTTATTGCCCCTGATGCGGCCCCAAGACCTTTCTTCAGCTCCTGCAGTCGGTGCTGGATGCATCCTTGGCCTTCCTGGAATTTTCTGGGATGTGCTGGGCGATCCATGCGTGACCCAAGTGTCCCTCATGCTGTTGCCACTTCTTTGTGAGTCACTTAGACTTGATGCTCCTCTCAGGAGTACTTCCATGAGGAGGAAAACCCTGGGGGAACTGAAACTGTGGAATTTATTGAATTCCCATCCCCTTCCACAAAAACCAGGCAGCAAATTTTCCCAGCTCGGTAGCCAGTGGCAACAGCCCTCCGGAATGAATAGGCTGTCACGCTCAGCATTAGGAAATGTAACTATTCCATTTTCCAGCTCTCTTTTTCTTTGGAGCACATGTTCATTTAAAGGAAATACTTGTCGGGGTTTGCATTCCACTGATAGGATAGTGGGATCTTAATTTACGGATATTCTCCGGTAATGTGCGGTTTATATACGTTTTGCTAATAGCATTATGAGCATAGTTTGGGCTAATACAAAATTAGAGCTCTAATTTGCATAAACAAATTACTGTTTGGATTAGCGCTAAATGAGGAAGGCGACTGATACTGGAGGAGATTTGATTTGGCTGCAGTGGCTCTGTTTGCACAGTGGGAGCTGGATAGGAATGAGCTGGGAGGCTGCGTTGCGGGTCAGGAGGGAGGTGGGATGGTGCAGGAGGTATCGGGTCACGGAGTGGACAAGATTTTGGGTGGCAGAGGACCCTCTCTGAGACATGTGGCAAGATGGGGGTTGGCCTCTTTTCCCTGTCAACCAGTGACAGGATGAGAGGAAATGGCCTCAAGGTTTGCTAGGGGAGGTTCAGGTTGGACAGTAGAAGGAATTTCTTCATGGAAAGGGTTAAACATTGGAATGAGCTGTCCAGTGAGGTGGAATGGAGTGTGTCACTTCAGGACTTACTGGTCCTTCAGAACAATGTTATGGGCAACAGTAGCTGGATTGTGATTCCCCATCTATCTCCATCCCACTGCCTCAGTATGGGGTTTGTGAATTTAGGGAGAGTTGAGGAGGTGGGGACAGGTCCCTGGCACTGCCCATTGGACATTGCTGAGGTCCAGCATCAGCTCCAGGTGACAGGTGGGTGATGGAAATGCCCTTGGGTGACTTGTCCCATGCAGGGATTGAGGAAAATCCTTCAAAGAGCCAGATTTGGGGGCAGAATAAAAATACCAAAGTTGTGGTATCTGATTAATAATAGGAATAACGATACCAAAAATACAGACTCATGGAATGTTTTGGGTTGGAAGGGACCTTAAAGATCATCTAGTTCCAAACCCCTGCCATGGACAGGGATGCCACCCACTGGATTAGGTTACTCAGAGTCCCATCCCACCTGGCTTTGAAGCACTTCCAGGGATGTCAAAGCTTGTAGAGCTCTATAAAACTTGGCTAAGCTCCATGAAGGTTCCACCTTGCTGCTTCTCTCATGGGACTGCATCCACATTTCCTTGTTTTTGCTGGGGCTGGATGTGCAAGCAAGGGTGAGAGTTGGGGGAGAGTCCCTGAAGGTGTTTTTTTGGTGTCAGTCATGAGGAATCAGAACTTTTCTTCTGTCAACAGCAAGAGCATGCTTGGTTCTTCCTTATATCTCCATTCTAGTGGGAGCTGTCCCTGCCCATGGCAATGGGGTTGGAATGAGATGATCTTGAAGGTCCCTTTGAACCCAAACCACTCCATGAGTCTCCAATGGTTTGCTCGTGAAGTAGCACCTCCTTGTGACATTTTCCCAAGTTTGGGCTGACCTTGACTTTATTTTTCCTGCAGATCCCTACTGTTAAACCAAACCCGACCCTCACTCCAAGGTGGCAAATCCCAGCTCGTCCAACAGCGCTGGAGGAACAAAGGCTTCCGCTGCATCGGCGGGGTCATGTACCAGGTGTCGGCCAACAAACTCTCCAAAACTTCCAGCAGCCCTCTCCGGGCCAGGGACTTGAGCACCAAAACTCCCATCAGAGCAGGTGAGCAGGAATTTGTCCCAGTTCATGTACAAAATATGTTGAGTTCAGGTTTTAGCTATTTATTCCCAGCCTGTGGGTTGCGGCTCATTCTCTGGCCTCGTAGAATTCCAGATGTGAAGGTGGTGGACATCCCATGGTGCCAAGTGCTGTTCTTGCTTTACAGTAGCTCTGAAGGGGAAATAATGTTGGAGAAATTAAAAGTTTAGGAGAATTGAGTTTTTTTTCTTAAGTCAGACTTAATTCAAGCTTGTGGAGATGTGCAGTTAAACTTGGTTTAATGAACAAAGTCTTGGATAACTTCAAACAGCACCACGAGGTTGATTGTGCTTGAGATGCTCATCAAATTATGTTCAATATTCACCTAAAAATTTGGGAAGATGATTCTGCAGAAAACTGTGGAATGATGTTCCCATTTTGATGAATTCCCAGCTTTACATCACAGCTTTGATTAAATTTGTGTTTCAGCTCCTACTGTATTTGAAACCTCAAGTGTGGCTCTTAAAAAAGTGCAAATTTTAACTGTATTTAAAGCATTTTTAAAATTTCTTCTTGGTCTCGAATATTTTTGCTCCCTAACTGGTTTATTGAGAATTTTTGGGGATAGTTAAACTGGGGAAGGCAAAACCAGTGGCTTTGTGCTGATTTTCCTGGCTGGAAGGATGAACGGAGCAGAGATGAGGATTTTTATGGATGATGCTGGAAATGAGGCAATGAGGGGTGGTTTGCATTGGAAGGGACCTTCAAGGTCATCCAGTTCCATCCCCCTGGGGCATCTTCTACCAGACAAGGTTGCTTCCAGCCATGTCTAGCCTGGCCTTGAATGCCAAAATATGATGGGAAAGCAAATGAAGAGATGCAGCCCTCGAAACCACCTGCACCGCAATTCCTGTGGGAATTCTGGGGCATCCTGGGTGCTTTGAAACCCACAAGGAGCAGGATTAGGGAGGGAAGGAGCTTTGTGCTGGGATGGGAAGTGGAGCTGCCTGGTTGATGATGGCAGAGATGAGGATGAGGCAGTGGCTGAGGGATGTGGAGCTAGCTGATGGAATATTGCTTCCGGATGATTTCCCTTCTGAGAGCAGCAAAGGGAGTCTCAGCAGGAGTTTGGGAATGGTTTGTGGGTGTTTTCACAACTCAGCTCTTCTCAGGACAGATTTTCGGTCTGACTCTCATGCAGCCTTTCCTTGCTGCTGACTCCTCAAATAGGGACGAGCATGCTCAGGAGCACATCTGTAGTGGATTCTTTTGGTATCTCAGATCCTTCCTGGTAAATCCTTGGTTTTGGTGCTGCCTCTGAGGAGGAGGGGCAAGGATCAGAGTCTAGAGACTCAAAAAAGTGGCCATAAAACAGCTCAGGGGTTTGTAGAAAAAAAAATAGAATTTTTTCCAAGAGCTTTGCTACAGGTACTGGGATTTTCCATAGTGTCTGGATCAGGATAATCAGCTGCACAAACCCAGCTTGAGGGTGCCTTAAGCACCATCTCTGGGCATTGAAGATGTCACCAAAGGCAGAAAACATCCTGCAGGAATGGAAGAAAAGGGGTGAAACCCCAGGACATGGACAGGGATTTTATTGAGTGGAGCAGGGGATGGATTTCGGAATGAAGTTGGACCACTAGGAAGAGTCCTGGGGAGAAGTGAGGGCTAGAAGGATTGGAAAAGTGGAAGATCTGGAGCTGCCAAGCAAAGGAAGGATCTCTCCATGGCCAGGTGGAGCAGCCAAAAACCAAAGGGCTTTAACTGGTGGGAGAGCTTTCCAAGGCCAAGGATGATGAAATGCTGGACTCATTTGGCTCTAAAATTTCTGTTATTTTAAAGATTTTTTTTTAAGAACAGGTTTAATGAACTTCTTTTTGGGGAGGACATGGGTGGAAAAGGTCTTGCCTTCCAGCAAGGGAGTGAATTTTTTTGTTTATCCAAGTGCAAGGAAATCTCTAAATTTGTCTGGAAATAGCAAACTCTCATTTGGGCAGCTCAGCAAAGGCTGATGCATTTAGCCTGTCCACGAATATCTATCACTGGGTTAGGACCAAGCAGAGAAACACCAACTTAAAAGGCAAATTTCTGGAAGAGGGATTAAGCCAAAGGTATGATAGGAGGATTTCTACAGGTTCAGGCCTTGGAATTGCTTGTGGGGGTTTCCTGAGGGGATTTGGAGTGACAGGGCATGGAGGAGATGTGATCCCCTAATTTTTCCTTCCTCACTGAAACAAATCTTCTAGTGAGGGGGAATTGGGTTTAATTAGTCCCACTCTGGGAGAGAAGATCCCTTCCAGGGTTATTCCCCATAAAATACAATCCCATCTAATTATTATTTTGAATTTTTTCCTTATTTTGCTGTTGCTTGTTTCCCCCTGCCACATATCACGTTGGCTTTGTAACACAAAACCAACATGGATCAGTATTTTCATGTCATCTTTCATCTCTCCCCATAATTCATCCTCCTTCCCAAGGATGGATTCCACAGATTCCTCTTGCCTTAGGATAACTGGGCCTGGCAGGGCGGAAGATTTGTGTGTTCTCATCGGCTGCGAACGTTTGCTCAACGCTCTGTGTTTTCAACGCTTGACAAAGTTTATTTAAAAGATGGAAAAAAACGGCTTTTCCTTTTCCTTTCAGTGCCAGGCACCATGTGTTTGGAATAGTGGAGGGACAGGAAATGCTCCTGACAGTTTAATAGCTTGGAGTTTACTTCCAGTGGGTTATAATTCTGCTCTTTCCCTGGATTTATAGGGTTGGGGGTTTATCTCTACAGTACAAAATCTGATGCCGGGCACTGGGGCTGATCCATCCACACCATCGTGGCATTCCCAAGTGATTTATTGATGGATGCTGCTGGTGAGTTAAGATTTAGTTGCGGGGATACACTTCCTGCATCCCTGTGCTGTATTGGGATCAATCCTGAGGCTACCAGGAGCAGTGGGAAGAGCAGTTTTCCATGAATCTTCTGGAATCAGCTTTGTTAGTGCTGGAGAGACAAGAAAAATCACATGGCTTAGAGACAAGGAATGTGTCACTGCAATCCCAGGAAAAATCCTTGAAGGTGTTTTGAACATAAAAAACCTCCTTAGAGCAATCACAACATCACCACGGCCTGTGCAGCTGCTGAGAGCTTTGCTCTCATCCCACATGTGGCTCTGCTCCCAAAGGATTTCTGCACCTTCTGCATTTGTCTCCAGAAAACTGCAAATAAAACACAGAAGTAAAAAGATATTTTTTTTTGCCTTCCCAACTGGATAGGGACTTTGGATGTGGTTCAGTGCTCAGGCAAGGATGGAGAAGAAAACCCAGAGCTTAAACATTCTCTGCTCATCCCTGTGCAAGACAAAGATGCAGAATCACACATGGAAAGGCTCTTTCCCTTTGGGATAACTGGTATTTCGGCACCCATGTATTTTTTCACTTTGCAGGTCTTGGAAGATCAGCAGCGGGATGGTGTGGAAAGCATTTGCTATGTGGCAATTAATTAAACAAGTGGAATAATTGGGTTTCTCTGCTCACAAGGAACCTTTCCTTCATTTCTTTCTCCAGCTGCTAAGGCGTTTTCCAGACTCTTGAGGAATTTCCATGAAATCAGGGAGAGAAGCAAAAGGTCCTGGGCAATGTAGAGTCTCATAAAGAAATACAGAAGGGGAAATACAAGATTGAAAGCAGCAGAAAGCAAATTAAGGTTTGACATTGTCCGGAAACCAGCCCTGACCCCAATCTTGGCACAAGCCACGGCTGCTGCTGAGAGAGGAATTGCACTCCGTGAGCTGGGGCTGCCTCCAGCATGGTTTTCCAAGTGTCCAGCCTGTTTTTCCATGGGCAAATACTCACCTGCACGATTTCCTCATGCTGAGGTTTTAGCTCTTGGTTGGAGAAAGGCTGGCTGCTTTAGGGGGGCTCCAGAGGTGACAGACAACCCCTTGAGCAATGTGCTTTTATTTATTGGAATTTTCAAATTGTCTCCATGGCTGTAGATTCCAGAGCCTTGGAGATACCCAGGATTGCTGAGCTCTCAAAAGGGGAGGATTAAGAGGAGTTTTAGGTCCTCCTGAGCTGAGGCGTCTCCCATATATTGTGACAGTGGCTCTGATCCCAGAGAAACAAGTTATTAATTAAAACATGGTTGAGTTCAGCCTTCCAGAACTGGGAGGGGCTTACCCTGTGTCCAGATGCACATTCTGTCACCATCCTGCTGTGTAACATCCCCTCCTGCCTCAGTTTCCCCTCTCTGCTGCAAAGGTGATCAGCTGGGGAGATGGAAGATCATGGAACCATGGAATGGTTTGGGTTGGGAGGGAGCTTGAAGATCATCCAGTTCCGACCCTCTGCCAGAAGTGGGGACACCTTTTACTATCCCGGGTTGTTCCAAGCCCTGTCCAACCTGGCCTTGGACACTTCCAGGGATTAGACAGCCACAGCTTTTCTGGGCAACCTGTGCCAGAGCCTCCCCACTCTTCCAGGAAAGGATTTCTTCCCAATATCCCAACTAATTCTGCCCTGTGGCAGTGGGAAGCCATCTCCCCTTGTCCTGTCCCTCCATCCCTTGTCCCTCCAACTCTCCTGGAGCCCCTTCAGGCACCAGAAGGGGCTCTAAGTTCTCCCCAGAGCCTTCTCTGCTCCAAGCTGGACATTCCCAGCTCTCCTAGCCTGGCTCCAGAGCAGAGGAGCTCCATCCCTTGGAGCATCTCTGGACTCCCTCCTCTGCTGCATCTGTCTGGGGACTGGTGACGGCTGCTCCTGAACACGGATTTGGGCTGCAGTGGAAGAACTCCACACTCACAGATCTCCACGGTGCTGGAATAAAGTGCTCTCTGGCCTCCCTGTTTACCAACCAATTTTAGAAGTGCTGAATGCCACGGGAACGTGCTTCCCACTTTTTCAAGGAAGATGAAATGCCTTAGTGCTGCTGTTGGCCCAGTGCTTGCGGGAATGATGCTCCTTCCTCTGAGCCACTCTTTTTTACAGAAGGAAAGGAGAGATTCCGGACTGGAATGTTTCCACCACTCATCTTCTGCCTCTGCTTTTAATTTAAAGAGGAATTAGGGAGGATTTGCTCTGCCCGGGCTTTGCCTTTTCCCCACGTCCGTGGAAACGTCCCAAGCTTCTTGTTTGTCCATCATGACCCACTCTTCTGTCTTCTGTCTTCAACACATCTTGAATGTGTTGGGATCATACTGGAAGGATAAGGAAGAATTCGGTGGAGAAGAGACCAGCCCAATGCATAGACGTGTGAGAACAGGTTAATTTGGGATATTGCTTTCCTCAGGTTTCCTCAGGTTTTAGTGTTGCTGATGCTGGGATCCCTTTGTGCTCACTCCCTTTGAGGTGAATTCCTTGGGTTTGGAGTTGCTCAGTGTCTTGCCTCTTTTTGAACTCAATTCATTGGCTTCTTCGGGATCAGTCCCTTGTTTTGGGATTGCTTAATCCCTTGGACACTTCAACGTTAATCTCTTGGTTTTGAGATTGCTCTGTCCCTTATCCATCTTGAATTAAATCACTTGGCCCCTTTGGAAGTAATTTCCTTGGCTTTGGATTGCTCAATTTCTTACCTCTTCTGACCTCAGTTTCCTGGCTCCCTCAATCTCAGTTCGTTTTCTTTGGGGTTGTGGGATTCCTTGGTCCCTTTTGATCTCAATCCCATGGCCCCTTTTTTAGTCAGTCCTTTGTCTTTGGGATTTCTCTATTCTTTCCTCTTTTCAGATCAGTTCTTTCTCTCTGGGGTTGCTCAATGCCTTGGCCCCTTTTGAGCTCAGTTTCATGGCCCCTTCAGTCTGAAGGCTTTTTCTTTGGGGCTGAGGAATTGTTTCAATCTCAATCCCATGGTTTTGGGATTCTTCAATCCTTTACCCCTTTTGAGCTCAATTCCTTTGCACCTTCAGTTTAAATGCTTTCCTTGTCTTTGGGATTGAGGGATCCCTTGGCCCCTTCAATCTCAATCCCTTGTTTGTGGAACTGTTTTGTGTCTTTGAGCTCAGTCCCTCAATTTCTTTAAAGTCAATCCCTTGTTTTTGGGATTCCTCCCTCCTCTAACCATTTTTAGCTCATTTCCTGCTTTTGGGGATGACTGCATCTCTTACCCCTTTGGACTGCAGTCCCATGTATTTTGGGGATTGATGAATCAGTCCCTCACCCCTTTCAAACTCAATCCCTTGTTTTTGAGATTCTTCAATCCCTTACCCTTTTTCAGATCGGGTCCGTGTCCCCCTCAATCTCAGTGCCTTGTCTTTGGGATTTTGGGATCTCTTGGCCCCTTTGATCTTGATCCCTTGATTTTGGGATTGTTCAATCCCTCAGCCCCTTTGAGCTCCATCCCTTAGCCCCTTTTGAGCTCTATCCCTTGGTTTTGGAATTGTTCAATCCCTTTGTCCTCACTCTCATTTCCATGGTTTTGGGATTGTTCAGTCCTTCTATCCTCTGGACCTCAATCCTTTGGCCCCTTCAGTCTCAGTGCCTTGAGATTGAAGGGACCAAAGGATTGAGATTGCTCAGTCCCTTTCACTTTTTGAGCTCAATTCCTCAGCTCTGGAATTGCAGGGATCAGATCCTGCTGCTGGCCCACATCTGCTCATACAACATCCAACCCAGACCTGCTTCATTAATTGAAGCTGATTCATCAGTTGAATTTGCTTTGCTAATAAAACACTCATGACCACCTGACTCAGGGAAATTCATGGGATGTGGGGACAGTCAGGCAGGAAAACAGGAATATCTCTGCTTGTTTAGCGGCAGCTCATCCCTTCTTTTTCCTGTTGTCTTCTCTGGAATGAGGACTTGTGCTGTCCAGTGAGGGAAATAAATGACCCCAGCAGCTGTGAGTGCTGATTCTCGAAATCCGCAGAACCCACTTAAATGAATAATAATTAAAGAAATAAATTTCCCCAAGTGCAGCCTCAAAACTTTTGGTTCAGCAATAAAGCTAAGGAGAGACTCAGAAAATGAATCGCTCGGCTCTTTCCGAAGGAGGCTGCGGTGGGTGAGGTGGGATGATAATGGGAACTATTAAAGGAGCCAGCATGGTTTAAGGAAGCCTCTTCTAGGTTTTCTAGGTCGTGTGGGAACAGGCTGAGGAGAGTTTGGGTGGTGATACTGACACCTGAGGGATAAAAGGATTGAGAAATCCCATGGAATTGCGAGTTAAGGGGCCAAGGATTTGAAGAATCCCAAAACTAAGGGATTGAATTCGAAAAGGGACAAGGGATTGATCTCAAAGGATATAAGGAACTGAGTAATCCCAAAAATTGGCAATGAGATTCAAGAGGCCATGGAATTGAACTCAGAAGGGGTCAGGGACTGGGGAATCCCAAACCCAAGGAATTTAATTCAACGACTTTAATTCAAAGGACTGAGCTCAAAAGGGATAAGGGACCGAACAATTCCAAAACTATTGGATTGAAGAACAAAAAATAATGGGAAGATGAGATGACCCTGTTGTGGTCATCCCCAAGTTGGAGCGCTGGCATCGAAGGTGATCACTTGCTTGTCATTGCTTGGGCAAACCCCTGGTTGGTTCTCTCTGTGTGTGAGATTTCCATGAGTTATCCTTGACTTGGGATGGTGGAAGTAGATGGGAAGCAATAGGCTTGATACTTAACACTCATCATTCTAACGGTGTTCTCACACTCTTGCCCATCCCTTGGCCCTTCCACACCCTAACTCTGAATTTCTTCCTTTTTTTTTCTGCCTATTTCAGTTTTCTACTGATTGTTTCCTTCCACGGGGAAGATTTCCACAGATTATGCTTGATTTGGGATTGTGGAAGTAGGTGGGAAGCAATGGGCTCAATACTCACTATTCTAACAGTGTTCTCCTCCTGCCCCTCATCCCTTGGTCCCGGCTCACCCCAACTCTGGATTTCTCCCTTTTCTGGATTTATCCTTTTTTTATTAAATCAGTTTTCCACAGCTTTTCCACCATTTAGAAAAAGTAAGCTACTGGATAAAATACTCCAACAGACCTTTCCATGAGATGAGGTCCTGATTCTTGAGCTGTGTCTTAGAGCAATAAAGTCCTTCCTAAATAATTAAGCAGGTGATAATTAACTGTGATATTTGCAGCCAATTTTTAACTCAAAGGAATATTTGGAATGTTGTTTTTGGGATGTGTTTGTTGCATCCCAAACCCTTGGGTGATGGGGAGCTGAGCAGGAGTGTTGGACTGGATGGGAGTATCCTGATATCCATGTGGGAATACTGGAAAGCACTGAGTGTTGCTCCTGAGTGCAGTTCCTGGGCTCCTGAGGGAAATTTCTGCCAACCTTTCCCTGGAGGAGAAGGACCTTGAGCCTCGAGCTGTGTTTTGGGGTTTTGGAAAAAAACCCCAGCATGCCAGAGATGGACCTGGATCCACTTGAGCTGAATTTAAGGATATGAAAAGGTCCTAATTAACTTATGGATGTTGGTGAAGGGGTGCAGCATCCAACCTGCTTGTTTTAAGCATTTTTTTTGTTTGACAAGGATAAATTGTGCCTTTTCCCCCCTTTTCCATCAAAGCCTAGAATTCCAAACATTGCGCCAAACACTGCGGAAAACACCACGGGACTGCTTGGCTCTGGATTCCTTCCTAGGAGCAGAGGGAAAAAAAAAAGGAGTTAGGCTCTAGCCCCCGCTATTAATCATAGCTGTAATCATGCATTTAATGAACATGACAGCTCCCGCTCCCTCCGGAGAGACGCGTGGAGTCTCCCCGGCTGGATTGGGAACAACAATCACTTCTCACCACGAGCCACCGAAGCTGCCAGCGTTGGGCTGGGATGATGCATTAAGAGAAAAAAACCTCATTTGCATGGGCTGTGGGTTTCCTTACGGATGATGCTCTTCCAAGCGACTGAATCATCGGGAAAGGGGGAGAGAAATCCACCTGTCCCTTCCAAAGGGTGGAACATATCCTGGCTGAAACCCCTGTGCTGGGTGTAATCACTTCAAACGCCCTCAGTGTGCAGTTCTTGATGCTCTCTGTGGCAGCTTTTCTTATTTTCCTGCATTTTTTCCCCCCTCTTCATTCTGTTGCCACTGCCTTGGAGCGTGCACATGGGAGGAATTTGCTGTGGCACCTCTTTAAATTTCCATAGTGAGGGACTTTGGCAATGCCAAGGATGTGGGAGTCGCTCTCCTGGTCCGACAGCACCCTTGCATCCCGATATTCTCCCTGGCTGAGAAGTGATTGAGGAGAAAAAGGGGACAGATCTGGGACTGGGATGTGCCCAGTGTTTTGTCTGGACCAAACCAGACTCCCAAAGTTGAGCCCTGGGGGCATTGTTTCAGTTTTTTGTTTAATTTAGGCCAGATTACAGCAAATTTCGGCTCCTGATGTTGGAATTTAACCCTTATCCATTTTCCGGTGTCTTTTGATGTCCCAATTTCACCCCAATTTCAATAATACATCCTCCAATGCCAGGAATATTTATTTATTAATGTATTTATTAATGCAAATCTCTTGTAGTAACCAATTGGGAATTCTGAGTTGACAACCACCCTAAAAATCCAAATTTAGGCTCTTTGGACCTCCTGAAAAGTCAGGAACATCCAACCCCCTCTCCTGCATCCCCTTCTTGTTACTCAGATGTACACAAACTTCTTTACTTCTATTTAATCTTTCTTTCCACGATGCAAGAGCTTCCAAAAATACCCTCATGAGAGAGTCTGAGTTTTCTCCATAAATCCCAATGGATGGTGAAATGTTTAATTATGGAGCTTTCTTGGCTTGGCACCTCCTGGAGAAATATTTGGGTTTTCTAATAGTTTGGGGAGGATTTGCACACAGGGTGAATAATTAGGGAGTGGGAAAATGTGGATGGAGGTGTTTCTTTGCACCTTCCAGGTGCTTTGCCAGACCTGGATGGATCTCACATGGATTTTATCATGGATAGGATCAGCTCTTGGATGGTTAAACTGCCGTTGGGATGTGAGTTAATTCCTGGAGTGGGAGGTGCACATCGTGATATTGCATGACTTGTTGCTGAAAGATGAAAACTGGGGGAAAAAAGGCCCCAAAAAATTATTGCATTGATGTATTTTTGCTACTTAAAAATTCCAACCCATTGGCAGGAGGCTGTTGGCCCCTTGATTTATCCTCTATTTATCTCTTTATCAATTCCTCCTTTCTGGCCAAGATGACCTTTACGGGCCCTTCCAGCCCTAACCATTCCATGATTCTGTGATTTCAAACTTGTTCATGACTGTATATCAGCTTTTATGCCCAAATATTAAATATTTGGAGGGATTGCTGCTCTCAGGAGCCAATTCCTGGTGTATCTTTAAGGAATATTATACAGAATTCCAGAGGGCTGAGGATGCTCCAGCCCTATCCTAATGGACTTTAATTTGGGGCTTTTTCCCCACATGGTTGGGAAGTCAACCATGCTCTTAAAGGAGACCCTTCAGTGGCATCTTCGGAGCACCTCAAAGTTGACAAATGTTTATTATAGCATTAAAAGGATGCTCCTACAGCTTGGGACGAGAAGGAATTAAAAAAAAAAAAAATTGGGAAAAAAAAATCTCAAATGCCCCATCGATGGAATATGATGTGCAGAGGGAACAGATGGGGCTTTGCCGACACCGGCAGCCGAGTGACAGCTCGTGGTGCCACGCAATCAAATTCCACTCGCTCAACTTCCCAACACGCCCGGGCTGACATGTGAGTGACTGAGCCACTCTCATCCCACCTGGAAAACTGAAATTCAGCCTTTCTTTCCTGTTCATTCTTCCCTGCACCAGTCAAGGATGATTTAATTCCACGCGTGCGTGGTTGGGAGCGGGTGCTGGGCTTGTCCCTGTCCGGCTGCGGAGAGCAGCCAAGCCAAGCGTGGAAGTTTGTTGTGTTGATGGTGGAAGTGTGGGATTTGCTTACAGAAGTGTTCTGGCATGTTTGGGTGCTGAGGGGAAGAATTCCTGCTGTGTTTGGGGCTGGTGAGGAGCAGCACTTCTGCCAGGGCTGCTCCAGAGGTGAGAAGTCCTCCCTAAAGAGCATCTTTATCAGTTGGTTCTCTGGGAGCTCCGTGCTTTGGGTTAAGTAACATCATGGAATCATGGAATGGTTTGGATTGGGAGGGAACTTGAAGATCATCCAGTTCCGCCCCTCTGCCAGGGGCATGGACACCTCCCACTGTCCCAGGTTGCTCCAAGCCCTGTCCAACCTGGCCTTGGACACTTAACAGGGATGGAGCATCCATGGTTTCTCTGGGCAACCTGTGCCAGACCCTCTCCACCCTCCCAGCAAAGAATTTCTTCTCAATATCCCATCTCTCCCTGCCCTGTGGCAGTGGGAAGCCATTCCCTCTGTTTTGCCACTCCAGGTTCTTGTCCAAAATTTGTCTCCAGCTCTTCTGGAGCCCCTTCATGCACTGGAGGGGACTCCAAGTTCTCCCCAGAGCCTTTTCCAGGCTGAAAACCCCCAGCCAGATCTCCCAGTTTTTCCTCATAGCAAAGGGTCTCCATCTCTCTGACCATTTTTGTGGACCTAAGGTACTGAGGGCTATGTGAATTCCTGCAAAGTTTCTCGATTCCAAGCAATGATCTATGCTTTTCTCTCTTTCCAGCACTGAGATTGCACTCCACACCCAATCCTGGGGTCTCACCACCCGGCCTGAGCAGATACTCAACGTGCCGATACATCGCCAGGTCTGTACTCATGGGAAGCAGGAATGATGTGCTCCATCTTCAGAATTATGCTCAGGAGGGAGTCAGGAGCTTCAGGAGCAGCTGTGGAACTGGAGGATGATTTGGTGAAGCTCTGGCTGCTTCTTTTCTGCAGTTTCTACTTCAAGGTGGTTGTAAGCTCAGCTAGAGCCTCCGCACCCTCCCAGGAAAGAATTTCTTCCCAATATCCCATTTCACCCTGTCCTCTGGTAGTGGGAAATCATTCCCCCTTTTCCTGGCCGAAGTCCCTCTCCAGCTCTCCTGGAGCCCCTTGAGGCACTGGAAGGGGCACCAAGGTCTCCCTGGAGCCTTCTCCAGGCTGGACATTCCCAGCTCTCACAGCCTGACTCCAGAGCAGAGGGGCTCCAGCCCTTGGATCATCTCTGTGACCTCCTCTGGATCTGCTTCAGCAGTTCCACATCCTTCTGCTGTTGGACCCCAGAGCTGGAGGCAGCTCCACAGGCAGGGTGTCACCTGAATGGGGCAGGGGGGCAGAAATTCCCCCTCTGCTGCTGCCCACACTGTGGGATGAGCCCAGGACATTCTGGTCTCCCATGGCTGGATTATGTGGAGCTTCTCATCCTCCAACTCCCCCGAGTCGTTCTCCTCAGGGCTACTCTCAGTCCATTCTCCACCCAGCCTGGATATGTGTTTGTGATTACCCACCACACATCCAGCACCTTGGCCTTGCACCTCCTTTTAATCCAGGAGCTGCAGATAACCAACAATTACAGAGGTAAAAATGTGCACTTCCTCTGAAAGTGAGTTCCTTGAACCTGTATTTTTCATGGATAATGCACCGAATCCTCAGGAAACTGGAACTGACTGTGCCCTACTACCAAATTATCTGCTTGGAGAGATCTGATGTGCCCCCCATGGTTTGTGTTCACCTGGATCTCAACGCTTCCCCTCTTCCACCTGGTCCCACACATCTCAAGAGCTGCTGGATAATTCCCTCTCCAGCTGGAAGCTCATGGAAAACACGTGCTAAGCAACTTCTGAGCTCCTTAAGTAGCTTCTAGTGGGACCAAGCAACTAAAAAGGAGCTTTTCTGCTCTTTGGTGGTACTTTTTGTTCCTGTGGCCATCACACAGATCCTCGTTCTTTGAGGTTCATAACCAAGTGCCCACTTGAAGGCCGTGAATAGCATCAGGCCCAGCTGGTGGGACATGTGCTGAAAAGCCCTCCAAGTCATTCAGCCATTCAGGCATCCTGTGCTATACAAGGAGAAGATGTTTCCTTCCTCACCATATTCCCCAAAAGTGTGGGAAACCCTTTCCATGCTCATAAAATCTGAGGAGAGAATCAGAGTTAAGGGGGTGGGAAGGGATTTCACTGGTGACTTTGGTTTTATCTTGCAGATTTGGGTAAAATCAGCCAAAACCTGAAAATTCTTCAGGGCTTATGAGCATGAACTTCCTAAATATTTCACTCTCCAACAATGGGCTCCCTTGTAGTTTCAGGTGTTCTTGAGGTGTCTGTCTTCTCCATGTCATCATGGTGTTGGAGCTGGAGGTTTTCCCTGACCTTGTCCCTCTTTCTCCTTCAGCCGTGCTGTGCAGAGGAGCTTGGCCATCATCCGTCAGGCCAAGCAGAAGAAGAAAAAGAAGGAATACTGTATGTACTACAACCGCTTCGGGAAGTGCAATCGGGGCGAGAGCTGCCCCTACATCCATGATCCAGAGAAGGTGGCCGTCTGCACCAGGTAGAGATGGACATAAAATAGTGGTAAACCGGGACATTGGGTGGCTTTGGTGCTTCTTTGTGGGATATTCCTAAGGGAAACAAACTGATGACAGAGATCTAGAACAGCAAGGATGGGAGTTCTGGGTCAGGTGTAGGTTCTGCACTGTTGGGTTGGGAGGAGGAGGACGAGAAGAAGCCAGAGAATCATGGAATTGTTTTGGTTGGAAGGAACACCAAAGGTCATTTTATTCCAAACCCCTGCCGTGGGCAGGGACACCTTCCACTACCCCAGGTTGCTCCAAGCTCTGTCCAGCCTGGCCTGGAACACCTTCAGGCACGGGCAGCCACAGCTTCTCGGGAAATTCCATTCCAGGGCCTCACCAGCCTCATAGGGAAAAGTATCTTCCTAATATCCTTTCTCTCTCTCTGGCAGTAGGAAGCCATTCCCCTTGTCCTGTCACTCCATCCCTTGTCTCAAGTTCCCTCTTTGGCTCTCTTGGAGCCTGTTTAGGCACTGGAAGGGGCTCTAAGGTGCCTTTGGAGCCTTCTTTTCTTGGCAGTGATGTGAACCCCTGCCCTGACCATACTCCAGGTTATTCCTTCAGGAGCATTCCTCAGATCTGTTTGGATCAGTCTAGCTGGTTTTAATCCCTCAGCCTGTGACATCGTGCAGCTCAGAGACTCAGTGATTTATTCCAGGAGAACTGATCCATGTTGGCAGCTCATTAGATCTGCCCAAGAGTTGATTAAACTCTATTATGAGTCATTTAAAAAGTGCAGAAAAGCCAACTCCACTGATGAACTCCTGGAGTAATTTCTCCATAAAACGGCTGCTGTGCTGGAATCACTTGAAAGTTGCTGAAAGCTTGATGGGAGACGATAGAGGAGGGGAAGGTGATTTATTGTTTTTTTAACTGATTTTACTCCTTCTCACTCATTCTCTCATAACAAATCCCATAACTTCTTGCCTACTTTAGGAATTGTGCTCCTTGACGTCTTTTGGGTCTCCATCCAGTCTCATTTCCATGGATCATTGGAAGACAACACTGATTTCTCCTAGTTTTGTTTCCTTTATCTCCAATCCCATTCTTTAGCTTTCCCTTATTATTTTTTGATTTGTTAATCTGCTCTCACAGTGGTCACTACTAGGAAAACTCTTGACATCCTCATGTGCTTCGGGATCTTGGTTCCTGTTCTGGGCCTGTGTTTGCTCCTCCTGGTCATTGGCCTCTCCCACCTGGAGACTCATCCAGCATCTCATAGAATGGGATCATAGAATCCTGGAATGGTTTGGATTGGAAAGGACCCTCAAGATCATCCAATCCACCCCCCTGCCATGGGCAGGGACACCTTCCATTATCCCAGGTTGCTCCAAGCCTTGTCCAGCCTGGCTCTGAACACTTCCAGGGATAGGGAATCCACAACTTTTGCTGGCAACTTGGAGTAATCAGGGCTCTAGGAAGGACCTTTCTCCTTCTGGGAGCATCATGTCTGAATTTTGGGATACAAGCCTTGCTCTACCTACTAATGAGCAGCCAAATGTGAGGAAAGAATAAAATCAATCAGGAATCATCAGCTGCTCTTCCAACAAGGGGGATCTGTACTAATTTGGGGTATGAAATGGGTTTATGGATGAGTTTGGCAGCAATTGTGTGGTTTTGTATAAAACCATGCATTTTATGACCCACCTCATGTCCAACCCTCTCCATCTGCTTTATCTCCAGGTTTCTCCGTGGCACGTGCAAGAAGACGGATGGGACCTGTCCATTTTCCCACAAGGTGTCCAAGGACAAGGTCTGTGTGACTTCCCAATGGGAATGTGGCTCTGTGTGCAAAGGGGTGGTTGTAGGAAGGTTCTTCCTCACTGAGTGCTTCCAACTGAATTTGGAGTTTCCTTGCTGAGCTGTTCAGGTTCCTGAATTGTGACAAAACCATGGAATAGTTTGGGATGGATGGGACCTTCAAGATCATCTCATTCCAACCCCTCTGCCATGGTCAGGGACCCCTTCACTATCCCAGGTTGCTCCAAGCCCCATCCAACCTGGGCCTTGAATTTTTCCAGGGATGGGGCAGCCACAGGGCACCCTTCTCTGGGCAACCTGTACCAGGGCCTCACCACCCTATTGCTGAGGTCTAGAAAAGATCTGTGAGGTCTTAGAGGTCTAAAAAGTACCTCCAAGATGATCAAATCCATTTAGTTGTGTTTCTAATCCTTCCCTACTTCCATAAGATCACATTTCCCTTGAAATCCCTCTCTGCTGGGATCAGAGGATGTTCTAACAAACATTAACTTGGGGGTATAAATTAATAAAAATCAATTCTAAAATCCCAAGCAGCGAAATCAGGTTGAAACTGTGGCGGAACAACTTTGGAGTTCGTTGTTTTCCACCTTCTTGAGGTATTTGGAGCTCTATGATTTTATTACACGAGGTGGAAAAATAATCCAAGGTTTTTATTTTGGGCTTATCAGTGATGATTTAGCACCTCAGTCTGTGTTTAGTGGCTGGCATCTCCACTTAGATGTAGCTTTGGAGACTCCAGCACAGAAACTGAGGTGCCTGAGGCACGTTCCTTGTCCGTGGGGAGCTCATAAGTTATCCGGGAAGTCTCTCTGAATGAGACACGGAGCAGCAGATGTTTTTTACATGGATTTCTCTTCAGAGTCACTTAATCATGAGTACATAAAACAGAGATGGGGACAGCTGCATTCCCTGGCTCTTGGCATGTCAGAGCAGGAATGGGGATGAGGATTGAGAGATGGAAAAAAGGACAGTTTGGGGTATTTTTTTATCCTGTAACAGTGTCAGACTTCAGAAATAAAGAAGCCAAGAAAGAAGGAATCTTTGCAGTGGGATTGACTGTTGCTTTATTCAAAATTACTGTAATTAGTGAGGCCAACAACTTCTTGTCATCCAAGTAAACAATGTGCAACCCTCTGCTTGCACCTCTGAGGCAAAGGATTGAAATTCCACAGAACCATAAACTCCAAATTTAATGGAATTTCAGAAGGTGGTGAAGTATTTTTTGGTCTCAGGGCAAAAAACCTAGATGAAACTTGGGAATTGGACATGCCCAAGGAGCTGTTACAGTTGGTGGTTTATCCACCAAAGAATGTGATGGTTGGATGTGGGTGAATTTATGGTCTCTCTACCCAGGAATATTCCTCGGCATGTTTAAATTCCTGGTGGAGATGTGGCCTCAGTTTCCCCTCTAGGAACACTTAGTACCTGAAGGAGAACCTCCAGGTTTGGCTTCTGGGCTGTTTTGGGTGAATAAATGGAGGATGATGGAAAATTCAACCTTTAGCAGCAGCTCACCAGTTTGAGAAGAGTAACAGTGATACCATGGTAATAAAACTGAATTCAAAAAGAATGACCATGTCAAGGAGGTGTTTGCCAACAGCGTTTTGGGGACAGAATCCCTGGGATGGGATCCCTTGAAGTGCAGTGACCTCAGCCCATCTCACCTCTATCCTGAGCTAACAAAGCATCACCTAAACTCAAGGTGAATTATTAATTAACAAACCAAAATCAAAGTGGGCAGTGCCAGCTCTGAAAAGCTTTTGGAGCACATTTTTCCTGCCATGCTCCGTTGGGAAGGGGAATTATTTTTCACAGGATTAACCACCCTGAGGGTGGTTCAAAGGTCTCCCTGTTTTCCACCTTGTCATCAGCGAGATCTGGAAGAGAAACAACCTCCTCCATGGAGTTCAGACTTGTTCCAGGGTGATTTATTGCCACAGGAATGCTGCTTCCCAAAGCGAGAGGCAGCTTTGCTTTCCAAGTGCCGGAGCTCCCCGTTAACCCTGGTGGTTCTTGGCAAAGGTGGCTTTTCCCTCATTTATCAGGGCTGGGAAAAGCAGGTGAAGGCACTCAGGAGAGGAAGGAAGCAATTTTCCTCCTGTTTGTGGAGTTTTTGGAGTAAATCCCACCTTTTCCTCAGGTGAAGGATAATGCATAGTTGGTTTTTGGCTGTTTGAGTTGAGGTTTTAATGCAATACATGTTTTTTTTTCCATGTGGGATGATGTGGTATTTTGAGGATTGCTGATTTCATTTTGTGGTAATTGGAGAGGGACACCCCAAAACCTGCTCAGCTGAGAAAGTTCAGGTTGTTGTGTGTCTCACCTCAGTGGGATTTTACTGGGATGGGATATCCAGTCCTGAAGGTGAAGGATCAAAGGCTTGCAGGCCTCAGCTCTTGGTTTCAGGGCAAAACTATTTCACAGCCTTTGTATACTTCCATGCTTCGGTTTCCACACTGAAAAATGGGAATAATCACTATTTTCTATGGGAAAAATCACTGTTTTCTATGGAAAACTGCATGGATTCAGCTGTCATAGCAGCAGAGAGCTTTCCCCCATCCTAGAGCAGCAAACTCCTTGCTCCAAGAAGAGAATGGTCTCCAGGACAGAGGACGGCTCCAGATTGTCACAGACCTTTGCAGATCAAAACTCCTGTGATTTCACCCTCTGGTGATGGAAAAAAGAGTCTGGGGAAGAGGGAAAAACTCTTTTTGTTCTGCCATGGGCAGGGACACCTTTCAGTATTCCAGGTTGCTCCAATCCCCGTCCAACGTAGCCTTGGGCACTTCCAGGGATGGGGCAGCCACAGCTTCTCTGGACAGCCTGTGCCAGGGCCTCACAGTTTAAAGAATTTTGCTCCACAGGAGACTCAGGCAGAACCTTTGGTGAGAAGCACCCACTGAAGTGACATACAGGGAATTTTTCCACAGTGGAAAAATTCCTCAGAGCCACTGACACATCCCAGCTACGGGGAGAAACCAGGAAATCTGAAAGAAGCGAAGGTTGCGAGAGGCCGGGACTCGAGAAGCCGCCCGCTGCTGTTCCAACAGCTTTTCCCCTTGAGGAACTCGTAAAGAATCAGCATTTTTCTCCCTAATAGAGCTTCAAAACTCAGTTGTGAGCAATTTGGAGGCTCACATGGAGTTTCGGGTTCATTTAGCTGCTGCCTCCAGAGCTTGTAGAGAGTCAAAGCTGTCGAAGGCGGCCGCAGCGCCCCAGTGCCTTGAATTAATGTTATTGTTATTTGTGTGGACGTGCTGGGGTGCAAACAAGGTTAATTGAAATGAGAGCGCTGCTTCCTCTTGATAATGGCTCGGGCTTGACAGTGAGGAGGAGTTTATTTTTGTCAGAGAGCTGCCTTTATTATCCCTTTTTATTAGAGCTAATTTGGGCTCTATATCAAAAACTACATTAAGGGAATCGTTTACGGTCACACCACCAGCACAGCCAAAGATCGCCCCAGAGCCCTGTCCTTTATGTTAATGTCTGCAGTTAAAAGACAATTAAAAATAAACTCTCCTCTTTTAAAGCACCCTTTGTTTTCTTTCCTCTCGGCCTCCAGCGAGGCAATTTAGTTCAACCCTTAATGTGCCCTTCAGGGATAAGGGATTTTTCCGGATAGCCCTGGCCTGGTTACTGCAGGATTGTAAGTATTACTTGGAAATGCTTGAACTGGTGGGACCAGGATGCTACTGGTGCATGGGGGGGATCAATACCACTCCAAGCAGTGAGGAAATTCGGGATATAGGAGCAGCAGCACCCGGACCTTCAGGAAGTGCACGTTCCTGGTGGCAGCTGCCTGATCAGGGCGGGAAGCGGGAAGCTGTCGGCGGTAGCCGGTGAGTTAAGGATGCTGAAATATGGCAGCAGGCTGGTAATTTGTTTTTAATGATAACAGCTGGCAGAAGGTGAAGTTTGTGCTTTGAGGACGATGAGGAGAATCCTTGCTGTGTCGGTTTTCCCCGTCGGCTGTCACGCTGCGGAGGCTCGGGAACGCTGGGAACAGGGATCTGCTCCGTGTATCCCGCTGCTCTCCTTCTCCAATGCTCATGGCAGGAGCCTGGGCTCTCCTCCTCCTTTCACTCTGTCCTGGAGCATCCCTGCCTGCCCCAGTGTGCAGAGACAGGCATCACAGCCCTGGGGAATTCCAGGATAATGCCTTGGAATGATGCAGACTCCCAAAATCCTTGTGGAGGTGCTTTTTTTCTCCTCTTTCTGGGTACCACCTTTTGGAGCTTTTATCAAACCCTCTTCCAACCAGCTCCATATCCATGGAAGAGCCAAATGGGAAGCACCCCCAGGATGCTGTTTTTGCCTTTGTGATGGCCAGAATTCCCTGTGGGATGTTGCAGCTGGGGTGGGTGTGATCCCTGCACCGCTGTTCCCATCTCCATCTCTGCATCATCCCTTGCAAAAGGTGTTCCCAGAGTTTATGGCATTTTCCCATCCCTTCCCTATGCTGTTCTGAGGGAATTTTCTTTCTGGTGGCAGTTTCCAGCTTTTCACCCTCTCTCCAGCATCCTGAAGGATGCTGAGGGAAGTGCCTTCACTCCCTGTGTATCCAAACACTGGGAACACGTAATACCAGGGAGCTGCCTCATAGGAGACCAATGGAAGAGCTAAAAACACCTCTGGGATCAATGGCTGGCAAAAGATTACTATTTATTTTATGCTTCTCACACTTTTATTTCAGGTCTGGGGGTTGCAGTGATTCCAAGTCATGGGTTTAGGGAATGCTGACGGATTTCTCCTCCTCTTGCAGATGCCGGTATGTTCCTACTACTTGAAGGGGATCTGCAGCAACAGCAATTGCCCCTACAGCCACGTCTACGTGTCCAGGAAGGCAGAAGTGTGCCAGGATTTCCTCAAAGGATATTGTCCCATGGGAGAAAAGGTAAAGAGGGATTTATCCCAGCTGCTGTGGGCTGAAGCCAAAGCCATGAGCAGTGTCCTGCACCAGCTACAGCACCACAGGGAAGAGCTGGAAGCTGCTCAGCACCTGGATGTGATGAACAACAGTCCTGTGCTTTTCCAAGGGGTTTTGGCAAAGTGGTTTGGTTGGGAAAAAAGGGGAAGAAATCAAAGGCTTCAGTACATCAACATGCTGGTGCTTCCCTGGTAAGAGCCTCCATGGGGTGTTTGTGTTATCAGTGTCTGAGCTGGAAGCACCTGCCCTGAAAATCCTCAATGAAACAGATGAAAAATGCAGGAAAATATTTAGCATTCCCTGATTTACCTAGAAAATCCATAGGCATTAATGCTTATTTTCCACACTGACTCCATGATGGGTTAAAACTTGAGCCTTAAATCCTGTAGCTTAGTTTTAGGAGCTGGACCAGCCTTGCTCAGCCAGCTCAGAATCTGGCTGTGCCTGGGGAGATCCATGGAGCCACCTCCAGGTCCTGGGGATGGTTTGGAACTGTGAAGTCCTACATGGACTTCATGCACACCCTGGGGAGACCTCATCCATGAACTTTTGGTATCCAATGTAACATAGAAATCATGGGAGCAGCTTTCCTGGAGCAAGGCTTGGAGCCAGCTGCCATTTCCTTTTCCAAAAAAGTATGGAACACACAGGATCGTAGCTTTATGTTTTGCAGCTAAGAGAGAGGGTTGGCCATGCTGGTGTTCCCTTGGAAATCCAAGTGTCCTGACTCCTCTTAGCCATTTTCCAAATGGGTTATGGGTTATGGTATGGGATTTCTCCTCATCCTTGGACAGTTGTGACCAGCAGGAAAAAGGGAATTCTGCCCCACCTGCAGAGCTGCCTCCATCTCTGGGTCCAACAGAAGAAGGAAGATGTGGAGCTGTTGGAGTGAGTCCAGAAGAGGCTATGGAGATGCTCCAAGGGCTGGAGCCCCTCTGCTCTGGAGCCAGGCTGGGGGAACTGGGAATGTGCAGCCTGGAAAAAAGAAAGCTCTGAGGAGACCTTAGGACCATTTCTGAGGGGCTAAAGGGGCACCAGGAGAGCTGGAGAGGGACTTTGGACAAGGGTCTGGAGTGCCAGGACAAGGGGGAATGGTTTCCCACAGCCGGAGGGCAGGGATGGATGGGATATTGGGAAGAAGTTCTTCCCTGTGAGGATGGTGAGGCCCTGGCACAGGTTGTCCAGAGGAGTTGTGGGTGCCCCAGAGGGCTCTTCTCCTTTTTCCCATCCTGGTAGTGCTCCTTCGCAAAGGTACAACTCATCAAGAGAAGCCGTGGGTGCTCAGATCCCACCAGTGTGGCCACCAGCCTGTCCCAGAATGCAAACACAACATCAGATGGAATCCTAGGATCATTTAGGCTGGAAAAGACCCCTAAGATCATTGAGCCCAGCTTTGAACCCAGCACTGCCAAGTCCCACTAAATCCCATCTGGTGTTTTCCCCATCCTTCCCCGAGGAGAACCCACCAAAGAGCAAAAACCAGGCAAAGAAACAGGGAAAAAAGCCAAAAGTGGGAGTTTTAAGGAAAGCAGGACATCAGCAGCAGTGGAGGGAAGCTCTAATAAATTTGTCTGGGCCTAATTACTTTTTGTGGCAGTGCGTGGAGGGGGACTTGATGCAGGATAAACATTCCCTCAGAAGGAAAACACAGGCATCCTGCCACCTCCCTCCAGCGCAGCGCCAACCACGCAGGCAGGGTCCCGACAATTATTTTTAAAATATTCCAATTTAAATGAAAATATAAAAGAGATATTTAGAATATTTATTCTATTAGGAAAAGTGCTTACGGCGTCACTTTTGGAATGTCGGGAAAGCATTCTCCTCCAGATGATGGATAGCAGCCTGTAATTATATATGGGGAGAAATTGCTGAGCGGGCCATATTTAACTGGGGAGGAGAAATTCCAGCTTGGGCCATTAAGGGTTAATTTTATTCTCTAAATAATATAAAAAGTGCTGAGTCCGTGCCTTTGCTCCAAGTAGAAAGTCCTCAAATGGACCCTGGAGAGTTTATAATATTCCACTGAATCAAGGAAAAATGTTAACCTTGCTTCATAAAACGATGGCTTGTTAAAGATGCGCAGTCCCTTTTCTTGTGAATTATTTAGGATGGGAGTAAATCTTCCCTCGTTCTGCCTTTCCCTGTCCGGGCAATGTTGGTTTGAAGCACAAAGAGCACAGAATGCGAAGGTGTGTGACTTCAGTGGAGCATCCTGGCTGGATAAACTCTGACGGGGATGGTCCATAATTAGGAATTTAGGTTGTTTTATGCTGATACTTGGCACAATGGGCTCTTCTCCCAGTCGAGTTTCCCTCTTTGTGCTCTCCCAGACAAACACAATTCCTGATTTTTAGCAGACCTCCATCAAAAATGTCCATTATTATCCATAATTTATGACGTGTCGTTGGCAGTGTTGTCTCTTAAGTACTTCCTAGGACGTGTTGCAGGATTCTCAGGACAAGTTGATCCATCTTTGACCCATTCCGTGGGCTGTAATTTCAGCTGCTCTTCATACAAATGACACCAGGACTGACCTGCTCTGGCTTCACCAGGAATTTATAATTAAGTGAAAAAGCTTTATTTTGCATCCCCAAGTCCTTTTTTCAGGAACATGGACTATAGAGGGTCTAAATCCGCACTTGTGGACAGGGGACAGCTCCTGTACAAGAGCACAATCACATCCTTTGTAAAGGGAATGTTACCCCCAACATTAATTAATTGGTCAAAAGTTGGACCTGATGATTTTGGAGAGCTTTTCCAACATAAATGATTCTGGGAATCTGTTTCCAGAAGGGAGCTGGTGGCAGAGCTAGGACCTTGATTTCCAGCATACAAGTTCCTTGGTCATGGGCTGGGAAGTTCCTCCATAATTTGTGCTTCCTAAAGGGATCATCCCTAAACATAATGTCACTTGGGTCCTTTGAAGCCATGGAGTGATTCCCACCTTGGAGATCTCTGTCCCAATTTTCCTGAAGTTCCCTGCCCCTCCCTGGCACCCTGACCTGGTCATGCTGGGAGGTCCCTCTGGGCTGGCCACCTGCACTTGGAGGAAGCCCCAAGAGGGAAGTGGGAAGAGAGGGAGAAATGGGGCCTCTTGCAGATTCCTCCCAGGGTTTTCCGGAGATGTTTTCATGAGTTGCCCTACGGTCAGAGCTCCTCTGTGGTTCCATATCCTTCCTCCCATATGGGGCCTTGTACAGGGACTTGGAGGAGGAATTCTCTAGGAGAGGATGGGATGAGGCTGGTGGGTGTGAGGGATGAGGCAGCACCAGCAAGTGAACTGTTTTTGGGGACATGACCCTAGAGCAAGGGACAAGCAGAAGACGTTGGATGGAGCCATGGTGGACGCCCCATCCCTGGAAGTGTTCCAGGCCAGGTTGGACGGGGCTTGGAGCAACCAGGGATAGTGGAAAGTGTCCCTGCCTGTGGCAGGGAGTAGGAACAGGATGGGCTTTAAGGACCTTTCCGACCCAAACCAAATTTGATGGCAAACCATAGGCTGGGATCTCTGGAGCTGGGAGCTCATCCATAGATGATTCCAAGGAGCACCTGCCTTGGGATTTGCTTTCCAGGCACAAAAGATGAAGGAGGATAGATTTAGATGGGATATTGGGCAGAAATTCCTTCGTGTGAGGGTGATGAGGGAGGCCCTGGCAGAGGTTGCCCAGAGGAGCTTTGGCAGCCCCATCCCTGGAAGTGTCCAAGGCCAGGTTGGACAAGGCTTGGAGCAACCAGGGATAGTGGAAGGTGTCACTGCCCATGGCAGAGGTTTGGAATGAGATCATTAAGGTCCGTTCCAACTCAAACCACTCAACGATTCCATTGCTGCATCTGGAAAATTGTTTTGTGTTAAATAATCTTCCCCCATCCGTGCCCATTAGCGCCGGAGCCGCATTAAATCCCCTTCTCCGGATTGTTTCCATCAGCTGCCTTGGAACCTGTGGGTAGATTGTTCCCTTGTGGGAGCTGTTAAACAGTGAGACACAGGGAGATTAAACAAGACTTCCCTGGAAAAGAACAGGGAGATGTACTGGAATAAATTGTGGATAAGAGGAGAATCTGTTCCCATCCCTCTGGAATCCTGACTGGCACAACCAGCCTTGTGAAGCTTCACATGCCTGCCATGGCAGGAAGGTTGAGTTGTGCTGGGACTGCTCATCCCAGCTCATCTGATTCCTAAAATCCATCTTTTTATTGAACCAGGAGGTTTCAGCAAAGCTCTAGTTTCCGCCTTACCCGTGTAAAAATACAGGACAGGGGCAGCACTGCCTGAGGAAGTGCTGCTTCTTTGGGAAGAATAATTTTCCTCCCCCAGGTGGAGCTTGGTGTTTTTTTTGCAGTGGCAGCTTCATTTTGCTCTAGAAAATCCAAATTAGGGGATTTTTTTTTCGCAGCTGTAACCTTGTTCTTGTGTGGTTTTCTGTGTGTTTGGTTGGCTATTTTTACCTTTTCTGGTGGAAGTTCAGCGATTTCCCACCAGAAATGTATTTTTTGTGTCTGATACTTTCAATTTAACTCATTTCTTTAGAAAAAGCCGAATGAGCTGTGTTAAAACAGTAAATATTAAATGTCTGTGGAGTTTTCTCTTAATTAACCAATGATGGAGAGCAGCAGCCTGGGCCCCTTGTTTTCCTTCATCTTTTGTCATGGAAAGGTGGATTTCAACACTGTGCTTTCTTATCTCAGCTGGTTTTTCTGATTCAACCAGCATTTTTCTTTACTCAGCCATCAGATCTTGCTGTTTCTGGGTCCTTTTTTTCCTCTCCTTTGATCCCAGGTTGACTCCCAACCAACTTGGCTTTTCCTTGAGGAACACTTGAACAAAATGCTGTCCAGCCCTGGCACAGACTGACCTGGCAAACTGTGGACTACTCATTCCTGGAGGGATTTAACAGCCCTGTGGATGTAGCACTTGTGGACATGACTTAGTGGTGGTCTTGGTAGTGCTGGGGGAATGGGATTTTCCAACCAAAACGATTCCCTGAATCTATAATAATTTGGGAATAGCTGATGGAGAGCTCTACTTTTGATAGCTCTTTTATAGTCCACTGCAGCTGTATGAAAATCAACTACAAAAGCAACTTTATTTTGTTTATCCTTAATTTTGGCTCTGGTTGACAGATGTTTTCTGGGAGCTTGATTTGGGATTTTTTTCCCCCATAATGTGTAGCAGAAATCTTCAGCTACCAAACTGATGAGTAAGTGAAATTTTTATTTAAAATAATGTGTAGGATTGGTGATGGGACTGTTTTTAAGGTCATCAGTAGTGTCCAGGATGGATTTGAGCTGGCTGAAATCTCTCCAGGTTCATCCCCTTGGTTTGCTGGGAATGCTGAGTCCTTGTCCCCATCCTCTGGGCAACAAATGCTGCTGATAATAAATGATAAATCCCAGTTGTGGAGATGGGATCTTCCCATTGGGAGCACTTTGTAGCCTTCAGAAGAGGTTTAAAACCAGTCAGGATTCTTCCATAGCCAATCCTATCCAAGTATATCTATAGAAATCTTGTGGGTTTCCAGCTGTATCTTGTAGTTTGTAATGGGATAATGAGGGTTCTTATTACTCCTTTAATTTAACTGTAGCATCTCCAGTGGAATTCTTATCCTTACGTTAAAGATGCGGCTTATCAGGATGAACTGGAACTGCTTAATAGCCTGGGATTGTTGATAACCACCAAGATAAATTCCAGGCTGAGATTTTGTCTTTTACACTTCAATATCTTTGTAGAAGGAGGTGGGGCACAAAATGTTTGAAAACTGGGAAGTCTGGGAGAAGAGCAGCCACGGAATCACAGCTATAAAGTGGGAATGTAGTGATGAGGCAGAGAGTTCCTGATTTCAGCGTGAACTTCTGTAGAGATGAACACAAAACCCAGCAGACTGTCTTTGCTTCTTGTCTGGAATCTCCCTTTGATCTGATCATTTCTCTGTTGGAAAATCCCCACATCCTGTGAGCAGTGGGTGATTCCCAGGATCACAGGATGGGTCAGGTTGGAAGGGAACACAATGTGGGGCATCTGGTCCAAGCTCCCTGTTCCAGCAGGTCCATCCCAGAGCACATGGAACAGGATTGTGTCCAGAGGGTTCTGGAATATCTCCAGTGAGGGAGACTCCACACCCTCTCTGGTCCCTGTTCAGGGCTTGGTCACTGCACAGGGAAGAAGTTCTGCCTCATGTCCAGGTGGAATTTCCTGGGATCAGTTCCTGCCTGTCCCTCCTGTGCCGTTGCTGGGCCCCACAGAGCAGAGCCTGGGCTGTGCTCAGATCCCTCCTGCAGACAGGGACAGACAGGGATGGGGTCCCCTCTCAGCTGTGTCTCCTCTTGAGGCTGAACAGCCCCAGCTCCCTCAGCCTTTTCTCATAAAGGAGATGCTCCAGTCCCTTCATCTTCTTCATAACCCTCCTCTGGACCTGATCCAGGAGTTCCATGTCTCCAGCACTGGACAGAGCACTCCAGATGTGCCCCATCTATGGTGAGGAGAGGAGCAGCATCATCTCCCTCAACTTGCTGGCACCTCCTTCAACTTGCTCTTCCTAATGCACCCCAGGATTCCATTAGGCTCCTTCCCTGAGCCACCTGGAACCAGGCATGTGGTGGAGCCCCATCATCCCCGAAGGACATGACACCATTGGGATTGTCCACTGGGTGTCTGCTTCACTCATTCCACACCCAGTGGTGATGATTTGGGGTTGGGAATTACCATTCATGAGTAACACATGTGGAAATGGCTCCATCATGGCTTTTGAGTGGCATGGATGTCCCTGATGGAAATGGGATTCCTCAAAGCAGTGCAGGGGGTGGTTGAATTCCATAGACATTGGCACAAAAGGATGAATGCCAGGTTCGGAATTTACCTTCTGGATGCCCAAAAAGTTACAGCCAATGACTCGATATCCAGTGTAAACCAGTGACAGGTGGTGCCCCTCAAAGGTCTGTATTGGGACCAATGCTAATTAATGCCTTCATTAATGACCTAATGGGATTAGATGCCCCCTTGGCAAGTTTGCAGATGACACCAAGTGGGTGGTGCCATTGTTCCACAGAATCCTGGGATCACAGACTGGTTTGGATTGGAAGAGACCTTAAAATTCCAGTTCCAATGTCCTGCCATGAGCAGAGATTCCCTCCCAGCTGCTTTGCTGCCTCTTAAATATGATTTTACTAATGATTTTCAAAACATCATCCTAGTCTTGCTCCAGCTCCAGAGGTATTTTAGCTCAAATATTGATTTATTTCCTGGAAATACCAAAAGAGAGCTTATCTGGATTTGTGGTGGATCCTAGAACGCTTTTAGATCCCAAATGTCTCTGATTCATTTGGAGATGACCATCAGGAGTCATCCCTTTGCTGCAGGCATTTTGCTGGGGAAACTGTTTTGAGGGCAGAAACCTGTTTTGGAGCAAATTCCTTCAGGTAACCACATCGGTTAAATTTCTCCATCATTACTCCAGTCTGGATGATGTTCGGCTGTATTGTCCTCCGGGTTTTAATGACAGGGAGCTGGGATTTTTTTTTTCTTTTTTAAGGCTATTTCCATCTGCACCCAATTATAAAAAAGCCATCGGAAAAAAGCCATTTACTGGCTGTCACTTCAGAGTGGCATCAAAATGGCTCCGGCACCTCCAGCCATCACTTCCCAACAGCCACTTAGAAGGAAATTAAAACAGCCTGACATCCATCCAGTCCATTAATCCCACTGCTTGGCCAGGGCGATACCTGGAATAGCTTCAGCAAAAGCTGCATGGATGCTCATGAGGGCTTTAAAAAGTAGAAAACACTGAAGTTGGGGCAGTTGAGTTTTGGGGATTTTAATGCTCCCATTCCCCTGAAGGCCTGGTTGGTGAAATTTGTGTCCATCATGATGGATAGAGGGATGGACATGGATCCTAAGGAGATGGGAAGATGCTCAAGCACTTGTCATCTCTTCACAGAATCACAGAATATTCTGAGTTAGAGGGGACCCGCAAGAATCATCAAAGTCCAACCCTTGTCACCTGCTGTCGCCCAGTGCTGGGAAAGGAGCAGGGGGTGAGATTAAGCCTGGAGATACTCGAGAAGTTCAACCTGGCCAAACTGCTGCCCAGGAGCCAGGAATGCCAGGCTGGGTGGGATCTCTCCTCTCCACCCCATACGGTCAGTGGGTGGTTGCTGGTTGGCCCAGTGACCCAGCTTCACCTTCCTCCCACCCTCCAACCCCTCCAGCCAAGCTTGTTCATGGAAAATGTTCATTAACATCATTCCCAAGACGGAGCCAGGACTTTCCACCAGTTGCTGCCTCCTCCTTTGCCAGCTCTGTGCTAAAGAAGGCTGGGCCCTGCAAACCTCCTCATCCCTGTCTCACTCCTGGAGCACGTCGGGCCCTGTTGGACCATTTAAGGCCTTGTGGATCCTTGACAGCACCTGGAATTTCACCCAAAGCTGCCTTGGCAGCCAGGGAGGAGTCCTGGACATGGGATCTGCCAGCTGGGCACCATCCCAACCCCGGGCACTGTTGCTGGACAGGCTGTGGGGAGAACCCCACAGCGGGGAGTCTGGGGTTGGGACATATCCATGGGAATATTGGTGTCCTCGTCAGCACCTGGTAGAGCCGGAGTGGGGTGAGATTTCTCCCTGTGGCTTTTTAGGGATTCTCTGGGGTTTTCTCATCTTTTTGGTGGAAGGGACCAGACTTTTTTTTCCCTTATTATGGCCCAGCCTGTGGTCTGGCGGGGGTCCCGGGGGGGTATAATTAGCCACTCGGACAGGTGGCAGGGATCGGATGGCCCCCAGCACCACCCCACAGCCCCGCTTGGCTTCACCCCGGCTGACGCGTGGCCGGTGGCAAAATTCCCTATGGAAACCCAGCCCATGGATCTGGCAGGAGCAGGAGAGCTACTGTAAATAAACAGAAGGGGCTTTTCCAGCCTCCGGAGGCGATTCCAGCCTCACCACCCCTGCCGTGGAACAACAAAGATGGACAGGGCGTTGCGGAAGAAGGACCGGAGTGCTGGGAATGGTGCGGAAAAGCCATTAGAAACCCGAGCTGGGGACACGGCCCCGGGATTAGTCACACACGGTTTTTCTTTATTAAGTATCTTTTTACCATGGAGCCAATAAACATGGGCTGCTCCAAGGAGAGCACTGGGAAGGTGGTGTATCCCAATCCCAGTGCCCAGCCAGGATCATGGTGCTGTCCCACCCTATAATCAGTGCCCCGTTGGGAAGGAACAGCCGCATTTCTTGGCCTTTTCCCAAAATAGCATAATTCCTTGATGTAGCAGTGATGCATCCAGGTGGCTTTTTGAGGTCAGGGCTCCTTTTTCCTGCTCTTCTTTCCAAGTCCCATTTTGTGCTGGAAACTCCTTTACAGAAGAGGATTTCACATCCTTTTCAGGGATCATCCTGAGCAGAGGCAGGATTTAGACTTGATGATCCTTGGGAGTCCCTTTCAATTCAGGATATTCTGTGATTCTAGGAACTGGGGATGGTCAGACCAAGACCTGACACCGAGGCCCATCCCCACAATCTCATGCTCCACTGGGATTGTCCCTTCCAAGTGGGCTTGGAAGCTCTGCCCATGCATTTATCCCAGTCTTCAGTCCCTAATGGGCTGTTCCTTTTTCTCTTCACTAATTTTGTCCTATTTATTTTAAAAGAAGTTATCGGGTTGAGGGATTTGCTTTTCTGCTTGCTAATATTTGTGGAGAAATTCCTGTGTTTGAATTCCTGTCCGGTTACCGTCTTTTTTAAGCATTTCTCTTTGGTCCAGGATGTATCCTGTCTGCAGGTAAAGTGAGAAAATGAAAAAAAATATCCTGTGGGATATTCTCCAGGCTGGGAGAGCTGGGAATGTCCAGCCTAGAGACAAGAAGGTTCAAGGGAGACCCTAGAGGCTCTCCCAGTGTCTAAAGGGCTCCAAGAGAGCTGTAGAGGGACTTTGGACAAGGGTCTTGAGTGACAGGAGAAGGGAGAATGGCTTCCCACTGCCAGAGGGCAGGGTTAGATTGGATATTGGGAAGAAATTCTTCCTTGGGAAGAAGTTCTTCCCTGTGAAGGTGGTGAGGCCCTGGAATGGAATTCCCAGAGAAGTTGTAGCTGCTGCATCTGTGGAAGTGTTGAAGTCCAGGTTGGAGAGGACTTGGAGCAACCTAGGATAATGAAAGGTGTCCTTGTTCATAGCAGGAGGTTGGAACGAGATGATCTTCACAGTCCCCTCCAACGTAAACCATTCCATGATTCCACATGCCTATAAAACACAGGATTTGGGAGTAATGGCAAAGCTGGGCACTGTTCAGACCTGACTACTTCCAGGTTGCCTGTTGGTGGTACAGTTACTTCCCATTCCAGCTCCTTGAAATAGGAAATGGAAAATCATAGGAATGGGGGTTTAAAATGTTAGGTTTTTGGGGTTTTTTTTGTGGAAAATCAGCACTATCACTGTCCCCCACACTGAGCCCATATCCATGTATTCATGTGGATCCCAGCCCTCCTGCTGCTCAGCATGACCCTCAACCTCCAGCACATGAGCTCCTTGCTCCGCTGCCGACTTCAGAGCTCAGCCCTGGGCAACAGAGCCCGTCAGATCCTTCTGCTTCTCAAGGAGAGAGCTCAGCAGGGATTCCGCTTAATCCCAAAGGTCAGCACGGGGAGCTGCTCCCGTGTTCCCACAGTGAAGTTGCATTAAAAGGGCAGGAACTGACCTCCGTCCCACATCGTCGGCAGGATAGATTTTTATAAACAGGGCAGAATGGTGGTGCTGAAACCTTCCCTGTGTTTCTCTCTCCGTGGGTTTATCTCATTTTCCCCAAAATTTGAGTGTCTGTAGCACAGAGGGATGGGATGCATGGGCATCCGAGTGTGGAAGGACCCACATTTCTCGTGGAGAAGGTCAGCAAAGGAATGGATGTTGAAGTTGGAAATATTTGGTTGTGCCACGTGTATTGGGTTGAGTCTCCGTGGATGTCACAATGTGATTCAAATGCCAAACTGGGTGGGCTGGAGCATCCTGGGTGGGAGTAGGTCCACATGGAGAGGGGTCCAGGACCTGCTCTTACCCTTCAATACCTTGGGATATGCTGGGATAAGCTCTCTGGATTGCTGGGAACAGAGATTGGAGGGAGGCAGTTCTTTTTCCTTCCTCCCACCTTCATTCCCAGGCATCCAGATAGAAATCCCAGCTGAAGGCATCTCCTCTTCCCTGCCTGCATCTTTTCCTGCTTTTCCCAGTGCCAAAAGTGCCATTTCCCAGCAGAAAGCCTTGTGGGGTAGCTCTAGGACACTGATGACACCTCATTCCCACTGGAACCACTGATGGCTGCTGTGAGCTGCCAAAATCCAGAGCTGGGAGTGCAGGAGCATTTTTAGGGATGAACATCTCAATGCTGTTGTTCTAACAGCCCCATTCCATGGCCACACTGAGCTTCCTTGGATGGGACAGCATCAACCAAGCCTTGAGAAAAGCAGGTTAAGCTCCAGCCCTCATCCATCTTCCTCAGAAGGCTGGTCCAGGCAGCAATCCCAAAATTAGTCCTAAAAGGATTTTTTTTCTGGCTCTTCTCTGCTATTTCCAAGTCCCAGACATGTCTGGGACAACAAAACCCTGTGTCATCTCCAAAACTGGCTTCTCCAGCCCAGATAACCTCCTTGGGACTTGTCCAGGGCTAAATCACTGCTGTTAAGACTTTGGTGGTTTAAGTCCATAAAATCAAGCACTTGGAAAGCTGTGGGTGAGTGTGGAATGTACCAGACTAGAAGATTATTTTTAATAGCTTTTTTCTTGGAATATTGTTTTGATGCAGAGAGGGAAACGCCAACACATCCCTCTCTCCCTTCAGCAGGATGTTGGTTGCACCTGAAGGAGCTCAGCTGTGGATTCCTGTGCTCCCACAAGGTTTTCTCTGCCTTTTCCAACTCCGCTCCCTCTTTTCCCTGGCAGTGCAAGAAGAAGCACACGCTGGTTTGTCCCGACTTTGCCAAGAAAGGCATCTGTCCCAAAGGTGCCCGATGCAAACTCCTGCACCCCCAGAAGAGACGTCACCCACAGCAGGTTGGAGGTGATGGAGAGCACAGCAACCCCCCTTCCAAGTGGAGACGGCTCCAGGAGGGGTCGGGCAGGTAGGAAAGGGATCATTTTGCTTAATTTAACAGTTTTCTTCCCAGCCTGCTCCAGATTTTTCTTCTTCCAGGTGTGTTTCATCTGTATCCTGGTTTATTTTAAGATGTTGTGGATGTGGGTCACTGCGATGTTTCCTGATGGAGCCACCTCTGGGATGGGCAGTGTCCATGCTTGAGGAAGAGCTGATAGAGAGGAAAGAGTGGATTCACCCTTAGGAATGTGCCATCCAGGGCTTTAGCACCTCCAGGTATCTTGGAGGCTTTTGTTGACCTTCCTCTTGGAGATGGAGGAGCTCTGATGGAGATTCCATTGCTGAAAGTGTGTCCAGGTTATCCATAGTTATGTGAGAAACTGGGAAGCATCATCCCTCTTCCTTATGTCCATGCTGGAGAGCAGAGCTGAGCCCTCTCCATGGCATGGAGGGGCTGGAGAATGGGAGATGGAGATGGACATGGAGATAAGAGGTTTTGGAAAAGTTTGGTGCTGGGATGGGCCCTTGGAAGCTCTCTGAGCTCTCCCTGATGTTTTTGAGTGCTAGGATGGAGCCACAGGCTAATGATGATGGATATGTCAGTCCTCATCCTCACGGGGAGATGGATTTTCCTGAGCTTGGCACATCCTCTGCTCTCACTCCCAAGTCCTGCATGCAGGACAGCTGCATCCCAATGGAATTAAACCTAAAGCAAAATGGAAATCTTGACTTTAAAAGCCAAAATCTCCAAGTCCTGTTCAGTGGGAGGAGGAAGGATTGATTTGGGTGCTTGGCTTCTCCGTGGCTTTTTGCAGTGGGAGGTAGGAGTGAAGGTGGGATTGAAAGGGAGGGACCTGGGAGCTTTGCCAGGCTGGTCCATGCTCCTGGAATTCTCCATGCTCTGGGCCTGGGCCTTATCCTAGCCCTGCCTTGTAAGGTAGCAGAGGGGGACAAGCAGTTCCACAGGTTCTCCGAACTTATCCCGGGTGACAGAAGAGCCTTGGAATGACACCCAGCTCACGTTCCCGGTGTGAACGAGGTGTAAAATAGCTCCTTGCTCTTTTTAGGGAAGGAGGAATGAGCTCAGGCCTGGCTGGTTGGGAGGCTCCTGGTGTCCTCCGCTGGGAAGGGAGCACGCCCCAGCTTGGAAGCTGCTCCAGAGGGTTTTTTTTTCCTTTATTGGCACCGTCGTGGGAGGTGTCAAAGGAGCTGGAGTGTCAAGTTAGCTTGGAAGAGAGTGGCAGGGCTGGGAATGAGCCAAACCCAGCAGGACACCTCCAAGCCATCCCAACTCCCCACACCCTCCATCTCCCCTTCCCTCTGCTCAATCACAAACAGGGGCCCAGAACCTCCACAAGAATCTGAGGAACTGGGAACCTTGCAGGGAAGTGCAGGACAGGGAATCTGGCTGGGTAGAGAAACTCCATCTGAATCTGCGCTGGCTCCAGGGAAGTCAGGGATACAGTATGGCCTTGGATGGAGACCTGGGAGCTCCAAGCCTCTTCCATTGCATATGATGCCATGTCCAGTGTTGCCAAGTGGGATTGTTTTACTTTTCCTTATTATTTTTCCCATTCCTGCAGGAATGATCCAGCTCAGCTCCAGGATGATGGGGAAATTCCCGGACCCTCCGGTGAAGAGCAAGAGGTGAAGTTTTTGAAAGAGGAGGACCCCAAGCCAAGCAGCTGCCTGCAAAAGCTGCCATCCTTCATCTCCCTCCGATCCCCAGAATCTCCCGGTTCCCTGGGCTGCAAAGAGGAGAGGGATGAGGACGAGCCAGAGGATGAACCAGGTAGGAATCACATCCTCTGCTTAAGAGTGGCTCTAGTTTTCCAAGAGAAAGTTATTCTCTGCTGCTCTCCATTGGTTTTGGTGGTTTCCATGTTCCTTGTGAGTCACCAAACCCCAGTTAAGATTGGGAATCCAAAATGAGATGGTAGTTGGGATTCCCACCTGGGCACAAATCCTTTTGTCTGTTCCCAAAATTGTGTGTGAGGGCTTTGTCCCCTTATTTTATCTACTCCTTCCTTATCCTGTAAATTATCCAGCGATGAATCCAGTCTCATTTCTATGATGGAATCACAGCACTGCCTTGTAGGGAAGGTGTTTAGTGGGATGCAAGGATACTCTCCCTCTGGAGGACCTCTGGACCATCCCTCACACCTGTTTCTCAGCAGAAAAAGCTTTGAAGCTTTCCAGTAAAAACATTCCAGTGGGAGGTGAGGTGATGTGTTTGCAGGTTGGAAGTTTGAAGGAGGAGCTGTTAGTCTGGGGTTGTCTACTTTGGAAGTCAGTAAATTTTTTGGAAAATGTGATTTAGGATGAGCCGAACTGTTTAGGAATTCTGACACGTGGGAACAAGCGGTTTCTCCAATGTTCTGCTTGGTTCCTTCTCTCCTCATTCAGCTCCTCCATGGGAAAATCTCTCACGGGATGGGATTTTGGGCTGCTCCAGGGATGTACCCTCAGGAGCAGATGTGATGGAGATGGCGAGGCTGGGGTTCTGCCTAGTTCTTCCCAGGTCCGAGTGGGATGTTTTTGGCTGGATGATGCTCCACACTTCCCTTTTCCACTCCCATCCTTCTCCAGAGGGATGCACAGCCTCATCTCCAGAGCACCATCCAGGAATGGGCTCAGAAATTACAATATTTTGTGGGATTAACGATGAAATTCCCACTGCCAGCTCTGCTGGCAGAAGATTTGGTTCTGTGTGAGCCCTCCCCATCTTTGATCCCTGCTTTCCATGCAGCTGGAGCAGGATCCCACTGGGATAAGGAATGAATTCCGTTGCAAAAGCCAGGCTGAAGCATTTACAGGATCATCCATAAAGATCTGCACGGCTGTGCCTGGCTCAGCCGCTTCAAGCCAGGGAGGGCTGAGATGCCTCAACACTGTCGGAAAGAGAATTCCCAGGATTAGCAACATATTCCTGAAGTCACAGATGAGTGCGGGTGCTGTTGAACCGTGGTGTGGTGGACCATTCCAGCTGGGAAAGCTCCTCTCCACAACACAGAGTGATGCACTTAGCTTCCCTTTCCAGGGATTTCTTCTCCCCTCCTTCCTTTTCCTTGGCCCTGGTTCAACTCCCTTTTGATCTTGAGAAGTGTTCCCAAAGCAGCAACTTAACTGGGATTTTTATCTCCACGATGAAGTTGGAACAATTAATTCATGGAGAAGAAGACTGTTGAAATGCCTCGGAATACACCTGGCAGCCGGGAGTAACTCGGGAGCAAGGGCATCCTTTTCCTCTTAATTCTGGTGTGCGCATCCAACGGAGGATGATTTCCAGGCATTTTGGGGGGGAGGATGAGGAGAAGGAGCTGGTTTGTCTGGGAATGTCGGCAGGAAGGCTGGGTGAGGCTGGCAGGTACAAGGTCAGAGCACTCATCCCTCTGTTCCTTTTTGCCCAGGGAAGCTCATGGCATTGGGAAAGCAGATGCTGGAGGAGCCATAGGAAAGGAAAACCAGGCAGGAATCACAGGTGGCTGTAAAATCATCTGATGATGAAGCAATTTCCCTGCCAAAGTGATGGCAATGCTGAGTCTGGACATGGGAATGTTGATCCATGGGTTTACCCATCCTTGGGTCTCATCTTAATCCTAGCCAAGGGATCTAGAGGCGCTGTAGCACCCAGGGACCCCCAAATCCAATGGGATAAGAGGAATCCTGGCCACTATCCCAAGAGGGCATGGGATTGATGCTTCTAAAGGACCAAATGCTTCTTGGTGGCCACATCACTTGGACTGGACTCCATGATCCTTGTGGATCCCTTCTAGTATTCCTGTATCCCTTCAGAATATTCGGTGATCCTGAGACTTGAGTTTGGAGCTGAGCAGGTGGTCAGGGTGAGTCCTTGTGCAGCTCTAGGAAGTAGCTGGAGTCTGTGGTGGGATTTGGGAGTGGGATCTGGGGAGCTGTGCCAGCAATAACGTTGGGTTTGTGCTTCTGAAGCCTGTGAAGCTGACACACAAATTATTGGGATGGTAAATAAGGAGGAGGACAGGTTGTTATTAAGGAATGAGGTGAATTCCTTGGTTAAATGGTCACAATTGGAGAAAATGCCCTTTTAATCCTGGGAAATGCAAGAAGAACAAGGAAAAACATGGGAAGGGGTTTGGAGATGACCTTTAAGGACCAGCGTGGGCAACAGCATGAGCTTTCAGGGTCTCAGTGGGGATCTGGGATACAGGGAAAGGGGACTGGAAAGGAGGGATGCGGTCTGCACGTGTGGAATGGAGCCACTGTCATGTTCCCAGCCCTCCAGAGGAGCCTGGAAATCGGGGTTGGAAGAGAGTGATTTGTTGACAAGGTGGTGCTTGGGTAAAGGTAGATCTCGGAGGTCTTTTTCAACCTAAATGATTCCGGGATTCTGTTAATTTGAGGGTGCTGGTACTTTCCAAGCATCCTCCAAAAAGCCAATCCATGCAGCACGGGGACAGCCAACTGCTCCCAGCCGAGCATCCCAAATGGGAAGAGTGGGTTTGGTGGCATCCCATCCTTCACCTTGTGTTATCCACTCAAGAGCATGGAGCCAGAGGGAGAACAGGCTTCCCTACCCCTCCGACTCCTGTTTTCCAGGTAATGGGCTTTTCCATATTTCACCTTCCAGTTAAATCGCCTGTGCTGGAGCCTAACTGGCCTCCCTGCGCTAATTGCACCAATGCAAACCATTCCAATCGAGTGCTAATTTAATTAGAAAGCACCCATTTTAGTTAATTTGTTCGAGAAGATCACTGCAAACTCCTGGAGAGAACAGATGTTCCCCTCTCCCCCGATGAACATTCCGGGCTTTGTAAATGGCTCCGCTCAGCCTTGTTTAGGAGAGAAAAGAGGATTTTATAGCCGCAAACGACCCTTTCTGTAAACATTTTACAGCTCTCTGCACGTTTGAGTGACGATAAACCCCGAGCAGCTCGGCGGGCTGCAAATTTGGGACCATACGGCCGTCATTTTATTGTCATATTTCACGGTCGTAACGTTAATGGAAGATGCTCGCTCCAGTCTTTTTTAACGGCTCCGCTGAGCACGCTCAACCACCTCGGCTTCCGAGGAATTCGGGGAGGTGTGGCAGCGGCTTCTGGGTTTGTTTACGGCTCCTGCTTCTGGAGGGATAAGTTTGGGAATGTGGATTTTCTCCCCTTTTCTTTCACCGTGGTTGAGAGATGATCCCGACGGGGCACGGGACTGCCGTTGTCACCGCCCCCTTGGTGATGAGTCTTGATCCAACCATTCCCAACTCCAGGAATCCTAGAATTAGAGAATATCCCAATTTAGGAGGGACTCCAAAGTCCTGCACAGGGCGACCCCAGTTTAATTTAGGAGATACCCAGTGTTGCTGCCCTCCGTGTGGATGTGGCCAGTCCCCCTTGGGTCCCATGGGATCTTCATTGCCTTCAGCATCTCCTTCAGTGCTTCTTCTGCCTGCAGATCTTTGCTCCAGAACTTTTTTTTTGGCAGCCAGGTGAGGCAACCAAACCTTTGATCAGTTGAGTCAGTGGCAGAAGATGCCCTGGAGCTTTCCACAAAGCCATCTGCATGCTTGGGGATGGAGGGCTTGGGCACAACAGGGGCTTGTCCTGGGATAACAGGAACTGGCATCACTGTCAGCTTTGACCCCAGCAGGACTTGGTGCAGTTTGTTCTCTTGGAAGGAAGAAATGGGGATAAAATATAGGGAATTGATTTCTCTGTATGGTCACAAATATCTCCAGAGTGGTGAGGCCCTGGCACAGGTTTTCCAGAGAAATTGTGGATGCCCCATCCCTGGAAGTGTTCAAGGCCACTTTGGGTGAGGCTTGGAGCAACACAGGCTAGTGGAAGATGCCCCTGCCCATGAGAATTGGTCCTTAAGGTCCCTCCCAACACAAAGCATTTTAGGATTCCATGAAAAAATGGGCAAAAAATTAATATGGAAGAGAAAGATTTCAGTCCTGGCAAAGGAGTAAGACTTGTCAGGTCCTAAATTGGACACTTTGCAATGACAAAATTAAATCACAGCGAAGTTTCTGACTTTTGCACCTTCTCAGAGCCATCAAGGCAGGTGAGGAGGTCCAGCCCCAGCCTCCAACAACAGCTGGGTCATCTATGGCTGCCCAAAGGCTGAAAGTATCCCAAGCCTAAAGGTGTCTGGTGGATGTAGGGGGTGGATATGGAAGGATCACAGAATCATTAAGGTTGAAAAAGACCTCTGAGATCATCAAGTCCAACCTGTGACCAATCCCCACCTTGTCACCAGACCAGAGGCCTGAGTGTCACATCCAGTCATTCCTTGGGCACCTGCAGGGATGGAGACTCCAAACCTCCCTGGGCAGCCCCTTCCAATGTCTGACAACCCTTTCCATGAAGAAATTTTTCCTGATGTTCAGCTTGAACCTTGCCAGTTTGATGGATCCATGTTGTCCTTCCTGCTCGAGGAATGGGTACATTTTGACTCAGTTTGTAGGGTCTCATCCACCTATGGCAGAAGGTTTGGGTGGAAGAGCAGCAGGATGAGTTTCTAGTGCAGGTTGTCACCACATGGATTTAGTGCAAGGTGGAGCCAAGGAGATTCAACCCTCCCCATAAACTTTTTCCATATGAAAAACCATTTGTGGAAAATTCTGGGATGTAGCCCTTGCTGCTGGGCTTTCCACCCCATCTTTTGTTGTCGAGTTTTATTTAATAATAATACTAGTAATAGCAGTAATATTAATAATAGTTGTAATAATAATAATAGTAATAATTTTAATACAATAAAAAAAGGCATCTCCCAGCTCAAGTTTCTCCAGGAGCACTTGGGCAACAAAAAGACCTTTCCAAGGCAGATTCAGCCTCTGGACTCCCCTAAGGTGTCCTGGAAAGGGTTAAGGGATATTTTTCTTTTGGGAATGAGGAGGGAAATGTGTTTGGAGGGAATTTCTCCTTGTGACATTAAACCTTGAGCATCCAGCAGGGAAATGCTCTGAGATGCATCTTGGTGCTCTGAGCCTTCCTGGAGGAAGATGCAGGACAGGATGAAACCTTTTGGTGGCATCAGGAGAATGATGAAGACAAAACATTCCATCAAGCTGGAGGTTCTTGAGGAAGAGAAACCAACAAAATTCTGGCTTTTCTCCTGCTGGATGATAAAGTTTGAAAAGCTGCAAGGGAGTTGTCTTTCCCTTTATCCCACTGCTTTGGGGCTTGGGAATCTTCACCCTTGATGTGTGGCATCTCCAGCTGCCTTCCACCTCCCCACCTTGCAGGGAAACCAAATTTTTTAATCACTCAGGGATCAAGAATGATGAGCAGGGAGAGGATTTGGGTACCAGACCCAGACCCACTTCTTTTCACCCTCCATCCTAGAGGATTCCCCACCTTGAAATTCCTTTCAATCCCTCTCAGATCAGCATCTGGATGAAACAAATTTGGTTTTAACTTCCCTGTCAGATGCAGCTGGAGCCGCTCGGCTCCGGCTGGGGGAAAACCAGGTTTTATTGAAAAATCTAATGGTGCCACCTGAAGTGTGATTTACTGCACTGTCCACTCCTCAGACTTGATAATATATTTCTATTAGATTTCCTTCTTTTCCCTCTTTTTTCCTGGAGGAGAGTGGCAAGTTTCTCCATCTGCCTGACACCTTCTTAGGCTTAGGCAAAATAAATGTTGATTTCCATCAGGAGGAAGAGCGCTGGAAGTCCTAATTCTCCGTCGAGCCTGACAAGCTCAGCGAAAAACCGCCTGGGTTTCGATGGAAAAACTTGTGATCCAGGCTCAGTTCTTCTCTTTTGAAGCTGTTCAGTCATCAGAATGAAAAAGGGGTTGCTTTCGCTAACTAGAAATTATATACCTGGTTCCTTGGAAGATGGATTGCACCGCTCCTGGAATGCCAGGAAAGGCGGCGGGGGGAGAGAGTGAAGGAGCTGGAGATGCGACCCAAGATTGATCACGCCATTTGCAGGATCTCCCAAGCACAAAACTGGAAAAATATCTTTTCCTTTGCCAGGGTTGGGTGGAGTGATGCCCCGGCTTGGTCCAGGTTTTCCCTCCTGGGGGTTTTTTTGGGATGCGGTGCTCACCCCTTGGCTGTGTCATCCTTCCTGCATCTTCTTCTATCCAAGGGGAGAAACTGAACCAGTTTAGCCCTCTCATGACCTATTTTGGGTTTATTTTCTCATTCCCGCCTTGATTTTTTCGAGGAATCTGTTGGAAATCAAGCATGGATGCTCTGGAAATATCTTGGGTCTGTGCGCTCTGTACCAAAGTCAGGAAGTTAATTACGGTTGATTTAAAAAACACCTTTTTTCTTTTTCTCCCCACCCCCCAAAAAAATCCATGTTTCAACTTCTGTAATCATGCCTGCTTTGAGCTGCTTCACAAATATCAGCTAAGACAGTTTTCCCTGGCTCACCCAAAGGAAATTGAGCCATTCCCACCATTGCTATTGAACTCACACCATGGGGCAGGAATGTAGAGATGCTGATTTTGACCCCTTGAGGTGACAGCCAGCAGCTCCAGACCCTCATTCCAGCAACCAGGCTGGGATTCAAAGATCCCAGGCTGGAAAAACCACCTGGCTGGATGCCAAAGGGAAAAACTGGGAGGGTGGGGATACAGGGGTGTTTGGCTCCGTGTCACTGTTCCCAAAAGTCGGATTTGGCTGTGTTGCCGGTGGGGAATATCCAGATCTGCCATGTCTGCTGTGCATCCTCCTGATGTATGGGAGTTATATTAAGGGTGGAAAGGTGCTAAATGAGGCCTCTTTATTTTCCATAAATTAACTCCAGGGCGATGAATCACTGCCAGCACGGCTTCGACTCCCAGCAAGTTTGTTTATCCAAGTTGGAAAGCGAAGGAAAACTCTTGGAGACTCTCTGCTGTTGAGGCCTCAGCTGTCCTGCCTCTACTGCCCCAAAAAGTTTATCCTTTGGGCTCTCAAGGCTGCTCAAAGAAGTCCTTGGTACCACCTCCACACTGGGTTCATCAGTTGAGCAGTGCCATGCAGAATTTCACACGAACACGGGCAACAGAATGGCTGGAGGGGGTTTGAGCTGGATTCCCTCCGTCTTCTCCATGACCTTCTCCACCTCCATTAATCCCACGTGAAGGGGGACTTCTCCCACTAAACCTGTGGGTCCTTTTTTTCCTGGGACACCTCCATCCTCATTCATCTTGATGGCCAAGTGGCCCCCACTTTCCTTCCCACCCATCACTCTAATATCACCCATAAACACCTCTTCAAACCCTTTGAAGAGGGAAAATAGGAGAACTTGCAGAAAGGTACTCCCAACGTTGTGGTTGAAAATAGAGAAGTATTTCACTCTCTCCACCTTGGTCCATGGGACGATGCTGGACTTGTCCCACAAGGAGGTCACCTTCCAGAGGCACTTCAGAGTGTTTTGGCTCTACATGAGCATCCAGAGCCCTCTCTTGGAGGAAGCACCATGTTCCAGCAAGCAAGAGACATCACCTGGAGCATGCTAAAGGGATGCTGGGGATGCTTGGGGCAGATGATTGTTGGTGCTCAGCTCTTTCCAGCTCTGTCCCAGCACCAAATCAGGTCCTGATGTTCACCAGTGGGAAGGTCTGGATCCTTTTAAGTTCTCTTTTTCAGCCATTACTTGGGAAATTTGCAGCAGATTTGCTGCTCCATGGTGGGAAGTGACCTCTGAATGCCACTTGTAGGGAGCTGAGGGTGCTCAGGGATTTGGGGAATGCGCTACCTCCATCCTTGACATGGCCGAGGAGGATGTAAAGCAGAAGAGGAACTTAGGACACTCCTACACCTGCATTCCGAGGGATTCCCAAGGTGGCCCGAGCCAACCTCAATGGTTTTCTCCTCTTTTTCTTTCCTTCCCAGGCAACCCCAAAAGGAGGAGGATTTTGCCAGGGACATCCCTGCAGGATTCTGAGAACTCCCATGTGGGTGGCAGAGGTGAGTCCAGTGGGTGCTGCCAGGGCAGAGAACCACCCACATACCTGATTTTCCAGTGTTTTAATCCCCTCCCATGCCCAGGCGAGGAGAAGCCTGGGAATATCCAGCTGTGTCCCCCTCCTTCCCACCATCACCATTCCCTTCCCTCCGTCCAGGGAAACGACTACAGATCAAGCCCCGGCTGTGAGTCCATCCCAATCCTGTGGCAGCCGACCAGCTCAGGAACCAGAGAGCCAGGGAATGACCTGGCACCTACCTCAGGATGCCATGTCCAGACATGGCACCCCCCCCTCCTCCTCCTCCTGCTTTTCCAGGATGCCATTTGGACATGGAGTCGTGTGGCAGCGTGGGAATGCAGCCGCTCATTCCTGCAGGGAAGCAGCTTTGCTTGGAATCTTTGAATTGACTAATAAATGACCTTTTCAGATGGTTTGTTGGAAGGCAAGTCCTGCCACTTCCTTGGATGCTTGTGAGGCTGGGAAGAACTTCCCATCCCCATCCACCCTCTGGTTCTGTCCCGGCCACAAGGTGATAGGGAGACCTGAGGTGGTTTAATGCCATCAGGTGACATTCCCACATCCAGGTTGGGATGTACTGGAAACAAGTCACCGTGGTGGGATGTAATGGGTGTAAAGGCCTCACAGCCCTGATCCCACCATTCCAAGAGCCCATCTCTCTCCATCCCGTTGCTTTTGGGAGGAGATTTCCTGAAGCTGAGAGCTTCCCTCATGGGAATGTGTTGGGAGTGGTGCTGAGGTCACACTCTGCATTTGGGGGTCTCCCATGGCCCAGTTACAACCCCGCCTCTCCCTATTCCACCATGGATTTGGGCTTCCTTGGGAAAGCCAAGCCAACTCTCCAGGGTTTGGGGTTTTTGGGACTCTCCGAATCCAAGCAGGAGCAGAGTGAAGGGAGAGCATTATACCACTGGAACAATGGAGTTTTTGCATCCATAGGTACCATTTCCAAGGGATTTTGGGGTGGCAGGTGCTGTTCCCCCACACAGATGCAATTTGTGGGATTTGCAGGCAGAATCCTGTGGGACAAAGGCATCAGAGGGGTTTGGGAAGAACATAGTCTCCCTGGAGATGCAGTATCCAGGTGTGATCAGAGATGGGGTGGGAAATGCCAATGGGTGGTGGCTTTGCCCCCCAAACAGATCCCCACAGGGGGGTTCCCTTCCCCATGTGACCCCCACGGAGCGGTTTTGTCACCAACCCAAATCCACAACATCCCCCAGGCGCTGGAAGACCAGCAGATCTCAACCCTGGGATGTTACTTGTGCCCCAGGGTGTGTCCAACGTGTTGATTTTTAATAAAAACGTTGTGGTTTCTTGTCGATATGAAAATGTCTTTTGTTAACTCCTGTGTTTTGATATGTAAATAAAAGTTTCCTGCCCTGGGATGGAGGAGCCTCCCTGTGGCTTTTCTCTTTTTTTCAGCAGTGCATGAACATCCCATCAAATACCCATCCAAATCCAGTGGAGGAGTCACTCTGATCCCTAAATCCTTGGGGTTTTTTTAATTATTAAAACTTTTCACCCAGAAACGATGTTTCTTCATCTGGTAGTTTCCCGAAAAAAAAAAAAAACCACCCCAACTTAATTCCCTAGAAACCACCCTGCAGGAGACGATGCTATAGCGAATCCTCAGGGATGGCCAGTGGTGGCCGGGAGCTTTGGTTTTCCCTGGATCCCTAACGAGGATAATCCCTGTGCTGCACTAATTAAACGAGGCAATGAGCAGCGAGGCTCTGCCGCCCACCGGCACCGCTGCTCCCTTCCCGGGGAGGATTGGAATTTCCAGCCGCCTGTCGTTAAAGCTCTGCTTGGGAGTGATTAATTTCCAGGCAGGGATAAACGCGGCCCCTGGAGAGGTGTCACTGAACTCCGGTGGGTTCTCCCTCTGTCTCCGACATCCTCAATTCCTCGGGAATGGGCTCCGATGGGATTTATCCGTCCTCGTTGTTGGACTCGGGGGCCCGGCAAGGACATTCCCTGGGGCTCCTCCACGGCTGGGAGGTTGGCACAGGGTGGAGTTTCTGGAGGGCTCCATAAACATTTCCCGGAAAAACCTTCCTGCGGCGGGTGCTGCTGGCACCGCTCTTGGTGCCCTGCCGGGGAAGCAGGTGCCGGGTGAACGTCACTCGCCGGGATCAGTTTTCTGCCTGTCATCGGGGTGGCTGTTCCCTGCCCTCCTCCTTCCCACCTTCTCCTCCTCATCCTCTTCCCAGCCTCTCCATGTGATTTTCCCCGCCCTCCTCACCAAATTCCTGACCCTGTAGCGACACTGGGTTGTGGGGCAGATGCTGGTGGAGCATCACTGAGAAGGTCCCACCCTCTCTCCATGGGGTTCCTCATGGTGGATACCACCCTCCTATGGGGTGAGGTCACTGTCCCCAAGCCACCAACAGCACATCTGGGAGCCCTGTGCCGTCCAGGGGAAACTGAGGCAAGCCCAGGTGGGCACCCGGCCCTGCTCCAAGGGGTGATGGGGCACACGAGCTCTAAAAGTGAAAGGTGACGCCATCCTGCCACCATCCTGAGGCCACCAACCTGGTTATGTCACTTGACCGCCTGTGAGTAAACTTAGCTGACAGGCCCAGCGTGGCGGGGAGGGTTGGGAACATGCCATGGGCATTTCCTAAAAATACCCCTGGGGGTGTCACTGGGGAGCCACGGCCCCATTGGAGCCCAGCCCGATCCTAATCCCTTGGTGGCTCCTGTCCCAGCTCTGGTGGCAGCTGCTGGTGGGGGCCAGGTGCCCCCAAGGTGGAGCAGCTCTGGGGAGGAACGTGGTGCCTGGGGAAGGGAGGTGGCACCCCATCTTTTCCCAGTGCAAGATCCCGGTATCCTGCTACACAGGTGGGATGATGATGGATTTAGGGTGACATAATGAAGCAAAAAAAAGGGTTAAAACCACCCCACAAAAAGGGTTTTTTTGTTGTCCACATCTTTGCCCCCCTCCCTCAAGTAGTGCCCAAGTTTGGGGGTGTCCAAAATGGGATATCTGTGTTCAATATGGATAACATCCAGCATCAGCAGGGAATGGGGGTTATGTTCAGGGCTTTCCCTGCATCCATGATCCTTCCCAAGGGGAATAAATGCACCCCCCGCCCTGACTCAATCAGCAGCTGAAAGATGGACCCTCCCCAGAGGCTGGATCGAGCAAAAGCAATAATGTGGGATTTTAATTAGTGGAGTTGCAATGGGATAAATATTTTCATCCTCAAAAGCCATCTTTTTTTGCATTAATTTGACCCTACATCTAAAGGATCAGTTAGTAGCCATGGAGAGCACTGTCTGCTGTCCCCAAGTCCCCAAGCAGCCATTGATGAGGGGAATGTCACCGCCCACACCCCGAGGAATCGCTGTGGGATGCAATAGGGTGGGATGCAATAGGGTTGGGGTGCATTTGGACCCAGGATGCATCCTGCTGGTGACAGAGACAATCCTGGGCTCCGAGGGGATGAGTGGGTGGGTGCTGCTGGCCTCTGTGGGATGAAGCTGCTCATGCCTCGGGATTAGGTGGGACCACTCCACGGCGACTGCTCCGTGCCTCAGTTTCCCAGTCCTGTTCCTCCCAGGCTGCAGCAGGATGAGGTTGCAGATGGAGCAGCCTCATCCCAGCCAGGGCCTCATCCAGGGGTGGCATGAGCGCTCCCAAAACCCCCTGATCAGCTGCCTCTGTGTGCCAGTGACAACTTTTCCAGGTGCTGGGATGGCAATCCTGGTCCTCCATCTGGTGACAGTCCCATTCTTGTGTCAGCTGTGGATGCCACCTCCCAAACCAGAGGCAGCACTGGAGCACAGAGGTGCACGTTGCTGCCCCCTGACCGCCAATAGCTCATGGAAAACCCCGAAAAATTCCCAAAATTATATTTGTCTGACTTTCTGCAATGATGGAAGTGCTCCGGGAAGGATCCTGGGCCGTTCCAGAGGTGGGGAAGGGGCTGCATTCCGATGCTGTGGTCCCTCAGCGAGGTGGCACCAAACCCGGTTTAGGCTCAATAACTCCTTTTTTGGTATTTCCCATTTTTTGGACAGTAGGAAATTAGGATTTCTAGGATGTTTCTCCCCACTGCACGCTCAGTCCAGGGCAGAGGGTGGGAGATGAAGCCCCACGTTGGGATGCAGGAGCCGAGAAGGGTCCAGGGGGTACCCGGAGCATTTCCCCCCCCCCCCCCCCCGGAGATTGACAGCTGCCCCGGGGGCGTTGCCATGGGGATATGCAAATCCAAGCGGGCTGTCGGGGTGCTGATAGGCTGGGAGAGCTCAGCCTCGCCTCGGTGGGCGGGGCCGTGCCTCCCTTTCCCGCTATAAAAGGCTGGGAGTTCATTGAGCTCCCGGCGGCGGCGCCGGTCGCGGGTCGGGGCGGGCAGGGGAGCGGCCTCCGCCCCCAGGGCGCTGTGTCCCGGCGGGAGGAGGCAGGAGAAGGCTCGGAGCCCGGGGAGGTGGGGCCGGGGCAGGTGCCAGGGGAGGCGGGAAGGGGCGGGCAGGGCGCTGCCCGCTCCTCGCCATTGGGAGCCCGCCCGGCCCGAGCGCAGAGCCGTGGCGGCCGGAGGAGGGTCCCGGAGCTCCAAGGGCTGCGGAGCGGAGCCGAGCCCCGACGGAGAGAGAGAGAGAGAGGTGGCTGCCCCGGCTGGGGGTCCCGGAGCCCGGCTGAGCCGCACCGCAAAGTCCCGTCGGAGGCGAGCAGCGGAGCCCGTTTGAGCCCCGCGGCTGAGCCCCATCTCGGACACCGCTGGACCTCCCCGCAAAGTCTCATCGGAGCGTCCCGCTGAGCCCCGCAGCAGCGCCCCGGAGCCCCGCTGAACGTCGCCGCAGAGCTCCGTCACAAGGTCCCGTAGCCCGGCCGAATCCCACCGCAAAGTCCCGTCGGGAGTTCCCGGAGCGCAGCGGAGCCCCCCGGAGGGTCCGGCAGCACATCTCCGTCCCAGGGTCCCGGAGCCCACGGCAAAGCCTCATCGGAGGGAGGGCCCCGGAGCCGCTCGGGGCAGCCGCTCGCCCCGGAGCCGCTCGGAGGAGGCTCCCGGAGCCCGCGGGACCCTCGGTGAGCGGCGGTGCCCGGGGGCTCCCCCCCGGTCCCTCCATGGACTGAGATGGCCTCGGAGCTGGCCATGAGCGGGGAGCTGCCCACCAGCCCCCTCGCCATCGAGTACGTGAACGACTTCGACCTGATGAAGTTCGAGGTGAAGAAGGAGCCGGCGGAGGCGGAGCGGCTGTGCCACCGCCTGCCCGCCGGCTCCCTGTCGTCCACCCCGCTCAGCACGCCCTGCTCCTCCGTGCCTTCCTCGCCCAGCTTCTGCGCCCCCAGCCCCGGCGGGCAGCCGGCCCCCGGCCCCCCGGCCGCCGCCGCCGCCGCTTCCCTGGGCTCCAAACAGCAGCTGGAGGAGCTGTACTGGATGTCGGGTTACCAGCATCACCTGAACCCCGAAGCTCTCAACCTGACGCCCGAGGACGCGGTGGAGGCGCTGATCGGTGCCCCTCACCATCATCATCATCACCACCAGGGGTACGAGCCCTTCCGACCGCAAGCCTTCGGGGCTGAGGAGCTGCCGCCGGCCGCCCATCACCATCCCGGCCATCACCATCATCACCATCACCACCTGCGCCTGGAGGAGCGCTTCTCCGACGATCAGCTGGTGAGTATGTCCGTGCGGGAGCTGAACCGGCAGCTGCGGGGCTTCAGCAAGGAGGAGGTGATCCGCCTCAAGCAGAAGAGGAGGACCTTGAAGAACCGGGGCTACGCTCAGTCCTGCCGCTACAAGCGGGTCCAGCAGCGGCACATCTTGGAGAACGAGAAATGCCAACTGCAGAGCCAGGTGGAGCAGCTCAAGCAGGAGGTGACCCGCTTGGCCAAGGAAAGGGATCTGTACAAAGAAAAATACGAGAAGTTGGCCGGCCGGGGCTTCCCCAGGGAGCCCTCCCCATCCGCCGCCCCGAAAAGCACCGCTGACTTCTTCATGTGAGCCGGGCTGGTGCCATGGGCTGGGGGGATCCCTTTTTTATTTTTATTTTTATTTTTATTTTTATTTTTATTTTTATTTTTATTTTTATTTTTTTTTCCCTCATGCGGAGAAAGCAAACCCGCCGCTTATATTAAAAAAAAAAAAAATAATAAAAAAAAAAAAATAATGAACTCCCCACTGAAATTTTGGGGAGGGAGAGTTGAACTCCCTGAACTCCCTCCCAGCACCCAGCCATGGGGAGCCGGGCTGGGGGAGTGGAGTGGGGGGCAGCCCTGCATGCGGGACGTGTACGGCCACCCGCCCCCCTCCCCGGGAGCATCAGCTCCATCCAGGTGGCTTCTCCTCACCTTTTCCTGCGGGTTTTCCCCCCCTCTCCATTGGGATTTTTATTCTTGGAGGGATCCCCAGCGCTGTGCCCTGCCCGCCCACCCCCCCATTCCCGGCCGCCAAACCTGAGCCACATTTAACTTATTATTCACCCTTGTAAATATGTAGAAAATTAGTTCGTTTTTGAATTTTTTTTTTTTTTTTTCCTTGAGCCTATATTTTGCTTGGTGATTTACGAGAAAAAAAAACGAACAAAAAAAAAGAAAAACCGACAAAAAAAACCTCTAAAATCCTTTAGAAAAGAGAAAAAAAAAATACACGAGTCTTAAAAAAGTTTGTATGTAATAGCATGCAAATAATATCCGAGTTAATTTAACGATGTTGGGAAGAAGCCGAATGCACTATATACAGGAATCGATTGGGTGAAATAATACTGTTTTATAGAGATTTAAAATTATCTATGCTCTTAAAAATAGTGGGGAGGGGATGGGGAGGGGAAGAGGTAACAATTTTAGGGTGACCTGAAAGGCAATATAGTAATATATGGACTGCAAACGGTTGGCTGCTATCTCACTATGCACCAGATTTATTTATTAACCCACGGGAAACAGAAAAAAAAAAAAAAAATCTTATTTTAACCTCGATGTTTGGAGAAAAAAAAAAAAAAAAAAAAAGAAAAAACAGACGGCAAGAAAAATGCACATTATTTGTTGTGGAAACGAGGAAAAAAAAAGAGGATTGAGAATTTGTGCAATCGTTGGAGCGAAAGCGCAGAGGATCGGGGCGGGTTTGTTTGTTGTTGTTGTTTTTTTGTTGTTATTTTTTTTTTTTTTTAACGACTTGCTTATTTAAAAAAGGAGGAAAAAAAAAAATTAAAAAACAAATTTTGTGTGGGGAGGGGAAAACAAAAGGGTCCTGCGGACAAATGGAGCTTTGGGAGCCTGGTGCATTTTAGGGACTGATCGTGCGAAGTGTTTTTACCGACCTGTTGTTTCGATTTGTGACGGTTTTAATGATGTTGCATCAAGATAAAAACTTATATTCAACTAGAGCCTGGGTCGGGTTTTCTCTCAACTTTTTTTTTGGGGGGGGGGGGGTCTCACAGCATTTCTCTCAACTTTTGGGGGGTTTTGTTTGGGGGTTGTTTATTCTTCCCTTTGATTCCCGGTGCTGATGCAAAACCTTCCGATGTTGAGCGTCTCCTCTGCCCCATTGAACTCTGGCTTTTCACTTTTCCTGCCTTTGTTTTGTTTTTATTTCCAGCCGGGTTCTGGATGTTTTTGGTTTTCTTTCTCGGCTGGAGGGTCCTGGAGACCTTCGTCCCTGCAGCTGCTGGAAAGTCACCAGATCCAGTTTGGTTCCAGCTTGTCTGACACTGTCCCAATGAGCCGCTGGCTTGATTTTCAACGGTAATAAATAATTTTTTTCTTTCCTCTTTTGGCTTCTCCCTCTTGAATATTTTCGTTTAAAAAAGGACCCCTTAACAAACCGAGCCCACACCTTCCCTAATCCAAACTTTTGGGCTGGTATTTTACTGAGATTTTGGGGTTTTCTGGGGGTTCTTTTTAAGGATCTTTCTCCCTTTGCCGCAAACCCCGAATGCGGCTGCAGCTTTTCCCAGACTCGGCGGGACAAATTCCAACGCAGCCCTTGGTCCAACAGATTTATTTTTTTGGTTATTTTATGTTGATTTTTAAAAATATTTAAATGTATTTTCTGTCCTGTATTTTTGCCCAGGCTCAGCTGTGGCATGTCCCCAAGCTGTGGCATGTTCTCTCCTGCTGCTTCCGTAAATCTCTGCCGTGCTCGTGTAACCCCCTGGCTTTTCCCAGGATTTTTGTGGAGCCTGTGACTCCACAACCCTCTGGTCTTGCCTTTTTTTGCACCCCTGAACTTCACTCCCCTTTTTCTTCATCTTTTTTTTTTCCATCTTTTTTTGGTGTCTTATTGTGTGACCAGAGGATTTTTGAGCAGCCTGAGCTCGGCTCAATATCGGACTTGGATTTTGGAGTGGCAGCTGGGATGAAGAGAGGGACGTTTGTCCCAGGGTTGGACAAAAAGGGGGGTTTGGAAGGTGGGGGGATTCACCCCTTATTCCTGTATTTATTTAGATCCAGGGAAACTTTGCAAACCTGGCTCTAAATAAAATCAACCTGCAGAGCTGCTCGTGGGACATTGCGTCCTCAAATTTTTTGGAGGTGAATCACAATTTCCCGGTGAGTTATTCCCTAATTTTCCTTCCAAATCTCTTTCTCTTGGCATGTTTTTTTGGGGGGAAAAACATCCAGCTGCCTGGTGACGATCAAATAAGAATTTGGGGAGGAAAACCTATTTGGGGCTGGTACCTTCCCCAAACCAGCCTGGAGATCTTAGTCCCCGCAGTCTAAATTCTCACTCCTGGATCTTCCCGTCGCCCACATTCCCTGTGGGCACATCCTGGGGGTCACTTTCCCAGCTGCACTGGGGCTAGTTGGGGAGACAGACCTGACTTCGGGGGCTGTGTGGGGTTTTGGGGGAGCACTGTCCCGTGGGGTGTCACCCCAGGACCCAGCCCGGTGCCCATGAGGTTACTGCAATCGTCTCCTGCTCCGGAATCCTTTCCCCGCTTCCATGGCAGAGCGAAGGCAGCAATTTAAGATTCCCAATTTTCCCCTTTGCCCTCTCTTTTTTGGTTTTATTTTGGGGTGCAACAACCTGGGAAAGATCCCAGATTATTTTGGCAATCCAGGTATTATCTCTTCCTCTTTATCCTGAAAGGATCCCCAATTCCTTGCGCCACTGTGATTTATTTTTTTTAGTTCCTCACTGATCTTTTTTTTCCCCAAACCCTCCTTGAAATCCCCTAATAGCTGGAGCAGGACACAGGATATTGCTGCCACCCATTAATGGTGGTCCTTCCATGGGGGACCTCATCCCACTGTTCTTTTGGGGGTGGAATTGCACCCTTCTGCCCCATCATCCTGACTTTTTCCATGCTCCTGAAGCTCCCGGCTCTCTGGGATTTGGCTTTGCTGAATAAATAATAAAAACTAAAGTGGTTTTAAGCCTAAATTTGGCTGGTTTATGACTTGTCTCCTTTTTGGGGCTGAGCCCCCCCTGCACCCTGAACTCCAGGGGTTGTCTGGGTGGTCCCTGCTTGGGTTTGCAGCGTGTTTTTTGGGATGGCTGCGATATTTGCAGGATCATGTGTGTGCGTTCCAAGCGTGTTGGCGCATGTTTTGGAATGGGGATGTGGCGGGACAGGGTTGTGTGTCACCCGTGTGCCGCAGGACTGCGGACGTCTGCAGGTGCCACTACCTCTGCTGCAGGAGGATGTGTGGGATTTGGGTCACCCTGACCTGGTTTCAAAGCTTTTTCCCCTCGTTTTTCCTGATCCCTGAGTGGGACTGGAGCCTCCTTCTCCGTCTTTCTGCTGCATTTTTGGGGTCTGCATGGGGTTGCAGCAGGACCTCAGGACACTGCACCCTCCTTCCCGTGAGGATCCGCAGTCCCTCCGCTCATCCTGGGCATCTCCTGCATCTTCAGCTCCATCCTCAGCCTTTCCCAGGGGTGAAAACAGCAGCCCAATCCAAAAGGATGCTCCAAGGGCTGCCTGGCACTTGGGATGGGGACAAGCCCTGGGGGTCCTCCTCATGTCCCCTTCCTGCAGAGCTCCTTAACCCCATTTCCAAGCTTTACTTGCCCGTTGAAAGCCCTGTGGGCATCGCTGAGCTGGGAAAGGGCTGGAATTCCTCCAGTTCTCCAGCTTCCCAGCCCGTGGGTTTTCCGTGAGGCAGAGGGGTGATTTTGAGGGATGCTCACCCCCAAACACAGCAGTATCCTGGAGCACATTATTCATGGATGCTCGGGCTCGGTCACAGCCCCTGGCAAAGTCCCCTTGGAGTGGTGCAGGGTGCTCCATGCCACCTCCAAGCAGGAATTACTGGGATCACTGGAAACAGGTGAAAAACCACAAGAAGATGATCAATGCTGCATCTCCAAAATGTCCCTTACTCCTTCCTCCTCGGTTATTGATGCTCTCACCCCACAGGTTTGTCCCAAAAACCGCTTTGATGTTCCACACAAATCCTGATATCTCCACAAATCTCGGCATTTCCGTAAGGTGAGAACTCCCGTCCTGGGGTGGAAGCAGGTTAGGGTGCTGGGCATGGAGGAATTTGGGGTAATGTTCACTTAAAAATCAGGAATTAATTTGGATGTCAGCCAAATTAATCCTAGACAAAAGAAAACCTTGGATTTGGCTCCGAGCTCGGGGCTGAGCCACTGTGAGCAGAGCCTGGGCTCGGTTTGGAGCTGGAATTTTTTTGCTCGAGTGGATCTTTATATTCTGTCTTGGCCGGAGTTGGATTTTTGCACATTCCCTCCTTTCCATGCTCCGTGCCTGGCTGCCTCCTCAATATTCCTGCATCCCTGGGACACAAAACACTGCCCTGCCCATGTTATATCAAAACATATTTATATAAAATAAATTTATCTCGGTTTATCACCTTAGTAGAAGAGAGCTCTGCCATGGGATCATGGCTTTGGCACTGCATGGCTCATCCCGAAGGCTGGAATATTTTCCGGCCGTCTGCCTTCCCCCAGCCAGCACATCCATGTTCCACTGATGTCATCCCTAAACTCAGCAGGAAGTGAAGTTCTTCCCAAAGTCCAGGACATGGAGACCCCCCCCCCTGCATAACACATACAGGACCACAGCTGGGATTTTATCACAAATTCCTTAGGTTTGAGTGGGTTTGCATCACCCAGGGGGGCTGCTGCTGTGAGAATTGGGATGCAAGTAGTTGGATCCAGAATATGGGTTTGGGATGCAGGAGGAGGGATATGGGGTACAGGAGGTGGGATGCAGGATGCACAGATACAGGACAGGAGATGTGGGATGAAGGCAGTAGGATGCAGGGATACAGGACACTGGATGTGGTATGGAGCTAGTGGGATTTGGGATACGAGATGCAGGAGGTGGGATGGAAGAAGTAGGATGCAGGATTTAGGATGGGGGATGTCAGGTGTAGGGATACAGGACACTGGATGTAGGGATGTAGGGTGGAGAATATTAGATGTGGGATGCAGGATAAAGGAAATGACAAATAGGATATGAGGATTGGGATGCAGGATATGGGGCACAGGAGGTGGGATATGGAATGTGGGATATGGGATGCTCCCTGCAGCAAGCTGTGCGCTGGTTGTCACTGCCCCTTGATCCAGGAGGAAAGGAAAGCTCTGGATCATGAGGATCAAGGAGCCTGGCAGTGCCCAGCCCACCCTTCCCTGACCGGATAAACTCCATCAAGGATGCAACACAGGCAAATCCCGTAAAATCCCAGCATTTCCAGCTCATACCCATCGCTGCCTGTGTGTGTGTGCAGGTGGTGGGATAAAGTAAGTGGATATTGGATGCTGGAGGTGGGATATGGGATGCAAGCTGTGGGATGCAGGATGCACATCCACGTGTGTGCAGAGGAAACAGCTCCACTGCCAAGTGGGAAACATTCCAGGACAGTGTCAGTCCTCAGATCTGGAGGTGATCAGACCCTGCCAGCCAATGCCCTTTGTTATCTCAGCTGTCTGGGAAGTGCAGCTTTCCTTGGAGTCACCATCCCCAATGCCTGGGAATGCCCTTGTTCACCTCTTCATCCCCACAACTCCGTATGCCTCCTTGCCAAGCTCCCAATTAAATCATCAGCTCAGTGTTTAATTACCCACACCACAAAACCCAAAGGTTCCTTGGGTTTTCACCCCCTCCAATCCTTCCTTTACATGGGTGAGAGTGGAGGGAAAGCAGAGGGAGCATCTTCCCACCCCCACCAGGTTATTTATTCATGGAAAAGGCCAAGGCTGGAGCACGGCTCCGGCACAGCCCTGGCAGCTGGCGGCTCCCTGGGAGCTGTAATTTGCACAAGCAAAAATAAACTAATTGTTATTTTCCATTTACATAAAGGGAAGGGAAGAGAAGTTGGAAGAGAGGGGGGAAGGAGGCCGGGAATGCAAAAGGAATGTGCTGCCAAGTCCTTCTGGGAGGGCCGTGCCAAAGTACCGGCTCATTCCCTGCTCCTGTGGGGCTCATCCTGCCTGTCTGGTTGGTGGAGAAGCTGAAATTTATGGAAATGGTGGTGCTGGACCATCTTCTTCCTCACCATAGAGTCAGGGCCCACTTCCAGAGGCGTGAAGCCCGTCCTGGTGAAGGTGCAGCACAAGAGGAGAGACAGGACAATCACTTCCATCAGCTGGATGGGAGGAAAAACCTGCTGGCATCAGGACATATTTGAGGGATGGATGGTGATTTATTTGGAGTTTTCACTTTGGCCTGGTATATGGATCCAAAAGAAGGGCCTGGGCAGAGAATCATGGAATGGTTTGGGTTAGGAGGGAACTTAAAGATCATCCAGTTCCCACCTCCTGCCAGGGGCAGGGACACCTTCCACTACCCCAGGTTGCTCCAAGCCCCATCCAACCTGGCCTTGGACACTTCCAGGGATGGGGCAGCCACAGCTTCAGCAACCTGTGCCAGGGCCTCACCCCCCTCCCAAGGAAGAATTTCTTTCCCATATCCCATCTAAACCTGCCCTCTGGCAGTGGGAAACTTCTGATCTTTGAGACTTTAACCCTTTTCCCAAGTGACCATTGCTGAAGGGCAGCTGGTGGGGATGTGTTTGTGGATCTGGGCTTGGGATGGAGGTGGGAGCGAGGATAAACAGCAGCAGGGGATGGGAGTGCTCCTCTCTCATCAACTCTGTGCTTCCCCAAGGATTTCTTGGACCAGGGAGGAAGAAGAAGAAGAGGGTTCCCAGACAGGCTGTGGATTCCCCATCCCTGGAAGTGTCCAAAACCAGATTGGATGAGATTGGAGCAATCTTGTCTAGTGGAAGGTGTCCCTGCCCATGGCAGTGTGGTTGGAATGAGATGATCCTTAAGGCCCATTCCAACCCAAGCCATTCCATGATTTTATGGGGAGCACATCCATGACCTCCTGCATTGGATGGAGCCGAGGCTGGAGATGCTGTCACCAGCAGCATCAGCACGGGAGAGACCCCTTCCCTGCCGCCACATCTCGGGAACCTTTGTCACAACACTCGGAACGAGACGTCGCGGACGTTTAATTCCGATTTACGCCGACAGGTCCTGTCCGTTAATTAAATATCCATTGATTGTTCGGAGAACACTTCCTTGGGTTTATCGCGTTTCTCCAAGACAAATCAAATTGCCACGTCATTAACTTCCAGCTCTCCAATCCATACATAATTACTGCCTTATTAATACCTGCGAGTTACGAGGAAGTTTGAGGCAATTAATATTTGTGGGGATAGTTTGTATCAAGTTAATTCCATCAGGGTTATGTTAATAACGCGGACATCTAATAAGCTGGATAATTAACATCTTTCTCGTTAGCATCTTCTCAGGTGCCAGTTAAATGTCAGGCCAGGCTTTGTGGCCTGGCTGTGTTTAATTAAACTCGTTATTACAGAGGGATTCATGGCTGTTACATGTGAACGGAGCCAGGTAGGAGCAGCATGTGATTCCTGCCCTCCCTGGGCTTTGGATGCAAAATGGGTTGGAAATGGGATTTAGGGGCTGTTCCAAGGCTGGACACGGAAGAGATTTTTGCTTCACAGGAAGGTCAGGATATGGTCCTGGTCAGTGTTGGTCCATCTTGCTTGACTCAGAGCAGGGTTTGGTTTAAGGGATGGTCTTCCAAGAAAGTGACAAAAACCATGGGCTCCCTGATGTGGACATGAACAGTGGAATGGGGAATGTGCTGGGAGCATCTGTGACTACATTCCCCTGCAAGCCCAAAAATGGTCCAAAACCTATCCCCATGAAAATTCAGGCAAATTTTAGGTTCAGATTTAGCCCAAATTTGAGGCTTTGATTTAGGTTTCTTTCTAAAATGGCAGGAGTTTTTCCAGTGCACCCCAGCCCTGGGATCATCTCACTCCAAGCTGCTTCCCTGGGGTTTTCCTGCTGCCTCATCCCTGGAGCTGGAGCCGTGGAGTTCTTGGCCATAAGAACTTCTCTGGGAGACATCCACGACCTAACTGAGCCTGCCTCTCTCTGCCCACAGCCTTCCCTCTCCTGCTGCACATGAATAAAAGATGGACCCCGTCTACCTGGCCTGTTTGTCCTCGTGAAAAATTAATTGGCTGCTGATTAAGTTTTAAGGAAGGGCCGTGTTGCCCAGGTGGGTCGATGTTCTCCAGCTGCCCAGAGGGGTGGGAAGCTGTGGAATTGGGATTTTCCCCCTCTGCTTGCTGTGGAAAAGGAATGGGGAGAGTTTTGCTCCTTCCCTGTTTGGGATCCCTGCAAGAAATCCTGGAATAGTGGGAAGAGAAGGACCCAGGCTGGGCTCAGCTCATATTTGGGTCGCTGATGATCCACAGCAGCTACAGAGCACACCAGAAATTGTGGAATTCAGGAAAGCCATGACTACAGAGAGGAAAAAGGCCCCAGGTGGCCCGAATGAGATCTTCCATCCCTGGACAGTGTGGTGACCACTGAGATTTTGCCTCAACAGAGGGACAGCATTGCCCTTGGGAAAAAGAGGGAATTAACCAAAATTAAAATATTTTTCCTTTCTGATTATCCATAGTCCCTGAAATAAAGGCTCTGCTGCTTATTTCTTCCCTTCCCTCCTCTTGTCTCCAAGGGCACAGAGGAGATGCTCAGGAACTCATTTTTAATTGCATTTAGGAGCTCATTTAATATTATCCCTAAAAATGTTCTTGCTGGAGATGGCTCCTCATGTTCCCTCTTCTGGGACAGGCTGGGGAAGGAGAGGAGGGAAGAATCCTCCACCACTCCACCTGTGGGGGGCGTGCTCATGCTACCATCACAAAGTTGCCTCCCTGGTCAGAGGTTCCTGCTCCATAAATATTTCAGGAAGCAGTGTGGGGGTCCCAAGGGTCTCCTGGGATGGGTTGTTAGTGCAGGATGAGGAAGCATCGGACAGACAGCAGAGGAGGAGGGAAAAAAACTGCAATGAAAACCAAACAAAAGCTGCTGAAGCCACAAGGTCAGGGATGAAATATTCATGGAGCCATCCGTGCTGGAAGACAGGTGTGGAGGTCCTGGGGAGGCTACGGAAACCCTGCTCTGGCTTCCTTCTCTCCCGTCATCAATGCTCAGCCGGCAAAGTTTGGGGCAGTGGTTAAAGATGTATGAGCCCAGTTGTGCAACAGCTGGACACATCTGGCACCACATCCCCCTGCTGCTCCTTTCCTGTGCTCTGTAAAAGGTGGGTGGTGGCATTGGGAGGGGACACTTAGTGGCCAATGTGTGGGCTGGGCCCTTTGGGAATCACAAGGAGAAATGGGCTTTGGGATGGAGGTAGTTGGATAGGAGGGATGGGCTTTGGGATGGCAATGGTTGGATGGGAGAAATGGGCAGTGAAATGGAGATGGTTGGATAGGAGGGATGGGCAGTGGGATGGAAATGGTTGATGGGAGGGATGAATTTTGGGATGGAGATTGTTGGATGGGAAGGTTGGGCTTTGGGATGGAGGTGGTTGGGTGGGAGGGATGGACTTTGGGATGGAGATGGTTGGGCGGGTGGGATGCACAGTGGGATGGAGGTGGTTGATGGGAGGGATAGGCAGTGGGATGGAGGTGGTTGGATAGGATGGATGGGCAATGGGATGAAAGATTTACCAGGAGGGATGGGCAGTGGGAGGGATGGATATGGTTCAGTTGGAAGGATGGGCAAAGGTCTGGGGTTGGTTTTCCTGGGATGGATGGATGGATGGATGGATGGATGGATGGATGGATGGACGGACGGACAGATGGACGGGAGTGGTTGTGGTGTAGGAATAGGCAATGGAATTGAGGAGTTTGGGTTGGAGGGATGAGCAATGGGAGGCAGGTGGACTGTGGGAGGAATAGGTAATGGGATGGAGTTGGCTGGATGGGAAGAATGGAGCCTCAGATGGAGGTTTTTCCATGCATTTCTCTTTTTGGGAAAGCTGTATGTCCTGTTTGGCCCTTCCATGACCTCTCAGAGCAGCCCAAAGGCTCTGCACCAGGCAGCCCTCTCAAACCCAATCTCTAGCTGGGAATTCAGCCACATTTCCATGGACCATCACCTTCCTTCCTGGTCACTGCATCTCCTGGCAGCTCCCAACCACCCTGGAGATGAAATTCCTGAGTTGGTGTTGAACCAACTCTTCCTAGAAATAACACCCCATTTCTTACACAAATTATTTCCTTTTGCCTCCCTGGGAGCTCATTAGAATTCCTAAATGCGACCGCACGGATCGATGAGGTGCTGGGCCAGCACACGGCAGTCGATTCCTGTTTTCCAGGAGACTTTTCCTCCCTGTCTAATCAGGGAAGGCAATGTCTTTCTCCCTGATTTTTGCTCTGGTATTGGTCCCCTGCTGATTAATTTCCAATGGGTAACCTCAGCAGGGAAGAAGGCTCTCCGGTTTAATTAGGAATGGGTAATATGAGTGTGGATTATCCCGCAGCTGTCCAGTGGTTGTTGTGGATGAGTGCCAGGAGTTTCAGCCTTTCTTAAAATAAAATCCAAAAAGAAAATACTTGGAATAAAAGGCTTTGTGTTTATCAGGACAGTGTCCACCTCAGGAACTGGTTAAGCAGCTTCATTTACATCTGCCTAAGCCCACAGGCGGCTTATCCCAGGCCTGTCTACAGGAAGCTGAGGTGGGGATGTTGTTCCCAAAACGGTGAGGATGGAACAACTCTTTGCCTTATGGGAATTTATGGGATTGGAGGGCAACATCCTTGCCTTGCCCCTGTGCCATGTTGTCCCCCAGTAACGTTGTGACACTCCGATCCGTGCACACATGCTCGCTCCCTTCGGTTTTCCGGGCTCCAGGTCTCCTTGCTGGGAGCTGCTGAGTCAGCAGGCTGCACATCTGCAGCGCGGGATCCACCGGAGGACGATATTAATCAGGATTTTTTTTTTTTTTTTTTTTTTCTCCCGGACTTTGGCAGCTTCCCTGTGCTCGCAGCTGTGCCTGCGCCCTGGGAAATCAGCTCCGGTGACTCCCGCGCTGCCGGCTGGGAACGCACCTTGTCCCCAGGAGCTTTCGGGGCTGTGGGGACAGATGTGTCCCTTCCCATGGATGAGCTGGGAAGAAGGGAGGTGCTGTTAATTCCCTAATCCTGGGGGGTGCTGCCCTGGCAGCCCTTTCCACGCATTAAACAGCTTCATCCCTATCCCTTCTCCTTGGTGATCTTGGAACACCTTTGGGTGTTGTTTCCATCAAGGAGAACATCCTGGACCAAGCAGCATCATCCTGGTCCCAAAACATCATCCCCATGATGCTTTGAGGGGGGGAATTAAGGCGTTATGAACATGGGAAATGCATTAGGATGGGGATCTCCCTTCTGAGCGTGGGATCCCATGTGCCACATCACACATTCCTCATCCGGAGGCTGGATGAGGCCTGCCAGGTGGATAATTAGGATAATGAATTGCCCTAAGGCAGTGTTTAGCCCCTCGGTGGAAAGAGTGGGAAGGCTGGAGGAGAATCTTCTCCCAATAAGAACCTCTAATCCCATTCTTGGAGAATAAATTGTCCCGGTGCCTCAGTTTCCCTGGATGCAAACAGGGATGTGTGGGGTGGATCTGTGACGTGGCCCATCCTGAAAGTCATATTACATTTTCTTAGGCACTTTTGAGGCAGTTACTGTCACATGCCTGTTCTTTCATCCCTGTTTTCCATCATCTGGATCTCCAACCCCCTTTCCCTGACATTCCAACAGTTGTAGTTAGGGGAAGAGGGAAAAATGGGATGCGGGAACTGGGGAGGGATTTTGCTCAACCCTTGCTAGCCCCACTCTTTTTGTTTCTGTGCTGTGCTCCCTTCCCTATGGACATGGGTTCTCCACAGCGGTTGGAAGCAGGAAAGGTGCAGGGAAGGGGGGAGAAATTGTCTCTCTCACAATCCCTTTGTGTCCCAGTGTAATCAGCTCTGATTTATTCTCTTTGATTATTTTTCTTTGGTCCTTTTTGTTGTTATTTTTTCATTTTTCCTCAGTGTCGTCATTTTTTTCCCCCAGTCTCTCCCCGGCTTCCCCCTGCCCCTGTGATTCACCAGAAACCTGAGACCGGGAATCATTCAGGATGCAAAGGGCTGTTACTTGGTCACTGGGCTCCTTCGGTAGCATCTCCCAGGTCCCAAGCTCTTAACCCTTCCCAAGCCACAAGAGAAATCCTCCACACATCTCCCTTTCCCCCACACAGATCCCCATGAAAAAAATCCCTGGCGAGCCTGAAACCCTTCAGGCAGAAGGGCCAGATGGGATGAGTTTGGGTGAATTTGGGCTGAAAAAAAATAACTTTGTGGCCGCTGGAATGCTGGATGCTCTGCTGGGAGATGGGGAATTATCTCACCTTTGGGAATTTGGAATACCTGTTGTGGCTGGAATGGGGTGGGGATGGGGATGGGACATTGGATAGGTTTGCAGGCAGCACAGCCCTATGGGCAAAGCCAGGACAACAGGAAATTTTGGGGCTTTAGGAAGAGTTCTAAGCACTTAAAAACTGGGATAATGGGGAAATTGGTGCTGCCAGCAGCAAATCCTCCTGGGATGGTGGGGACAGACTCAAGGGCACCACCAATAGAGTGGGGAATATTGGAGCAGGATTTGAGGCAGAAGTCTTCCCAGGTGTGAAGATGTGAGGATCTGAGCATCAGGGAGGTGTTTGGGAATGCCAGGGTTAGACCTGTTGGATATAGAGGGACAATGGGTGGGATTTAGGGCACCACAACAATCTGGGATAGAAGGTGGGATGGGGGGTGTGCTGCTGTTATGGGATATTGGGGATGAAGGGCTGTCCCAGCTGCACAGAGCAGGTGTTTGGAAGAGCCCATGTTGGAACACATGCTCTGGCTCCTGGATGTTGCTTTGGAATGTCTGGTTCTCAAGTATGGGACTGGAAAGCTGTGACCAGCACAGAGAGAGAATCCTGCAGGATCCTACAGGATCCTGTGTCCAGTTATGGGATCCTCAGGATAAGAAAGGGGGGTTGGAGCATGTCCAGAGAAGGAGATGGAGCAAGGGAGGGTCTGGAGCACCAGGAGCAGCTGAGGGAGCTGGAGAAAAAGAGGGTCAGGAGGGACCTTCTCCCTCTGCAATTCCTGGAAAGGAGGCTGGAGCCAGGGAACAACGGACAGGACAACAAGAAATGGCCTCAAGTGGTGTCAGGGCAGCTCTAGGTTGGATATTGGGAAAAAATTCTCCATGGAAAGCATCGTCCAGACTTGGCACAGCTGCCCAGGGCAGTGGTGTCACCATCACTGGAGGGATTTAGCATCCGCGTGGATGTGGCACCTGGGGACAGGGTTGGTGGTGGCCTTGGCAGTGCTGGGGGAGAGCTGGAATTGATCTTGGAGGGCTTTTCCAACCTAAATCATTCCATGATTCTATGGATGGATGGATGGATGACAGCGAGCTATTGGCCACCGCGTGTCCCCACCAAGCTCCTCTTGTCCCACAACCCTCACAGCTCCTCCAGCACAAGGAGAAAAGCCCATTCCCTACAGTTTCGTCACCACTCCCCAAAACGAGAAGGAATAAATCCATGAGGATACAGTGAAGCAGGAAAAAAATCCATCACATTCAAAGACAGCCTGGCTGTTTTTCCGGTATTTGGGAGGTGTGTGTTTCTCTCCTGACTTTGTTTGGCACCCAAGGCTATCGGGAGCACACAATCTCAACCTTTTTGATCTGCTCCCAGAAGATTCATCAGAGGATGCAGAAAAGTGGATCAGCTCTTAAGTGCTGCATCGAGAAAATTGCAGTTTAAACAGATTTTATATTGTTTTATACACATTAATTAATTTTTTTTTTTCATCACCAGAATTTCTAGGAAATTTTAAAAATAAATTCCACGGGAGTGAAGAACAAGACAGATCTCCTGATAAGCAAATAAAATGATACACGATAAACCCCCAAGGCCTCTTTAGCCACCACAGCTGAAATATCCAATTTTTAGGCTTCCCTAGCCTGGATTGTGAGGAACAGAGAGGTGGAGGGACTGAAATATTTGCTGGTGGTTTTAAAAGTAGCCACTTTTTTTATACTGAACATACTTCTCTGCATCTCGTGGTGACACAAGTGGTGTGTGGCTAAAAGGCCACTGGGGTTGTCCCCCTAATGGAGCTAAATTCACATGGAAAAAAAAGAATGAAAATAAAAATAGCCATGAAAATATTTAAACAACTCAAAAAAAAAAAAAAAAGAAAAGAAAAAAGAGTAAACCTGGCCAGAATCCATAAAACGAAGAGCTGAGCAAATTGGGGCAATTGTCAAGGGAGGTCAAAGCTGTTGCCTGTCAAGGCTGGCAGTTTCCTCTAGAAAGGACTTGATGTGAATCCTCCCCCCGGAACTCGGGCAGCTCTGCTTTCCTGATGTGCATCTTTTCTGTGGGATGAGTTTTGCTTACACAGCCGCGTAATTTTACATCACAGTGAGCATCCAGCAGCTCCTCTCCTGCTCTTATTCCTGGTTTTGTTTGGATTCACTTTGGGCGACCTTTGCCGGCGGAGTGGGAACAAGGAAAAGCCACGTGGGATACGGGATCAGCTCCAATGTGCCAGAGAGAGGCAGCACAGGGGTTAAAACCATCTCCACCCCAAAAAGGAGGCATGTTGCTCCTAAGGGCACCTAAAACTTCCACAAAAAGGAATTTTTGAGGAGGCCAAGGAAATGCTCCAAGGGCTGGAGCCCCTCTGCTCTGGAGCCAGGCTGGGAGAGATGGAGGTGCTCACCTGGAGAAGAAAAGGCTCCAGGGAGAGCTCAGAGCCCCTTCCAGTGCCTAAAGGAGCTTCAAGAGAGCTGAAGATGAAGCTTGGAGTGGAAGAAAAAGAGAGAATGGCTTCCCACTGCCAGAGGGCAGGGTTGGATGGGATATTGGGAAGGAACAGCCCCTCCTGACAACCTCAGCAGAGAGATGGAGGGAGGAGGAGGAAGGAAAAAATTCCCCAACTGCTGGGGGTGTTTCCTCCACGTGAACATTGCCATGGCTCCGGGGATTTGTCCAGCACATCATTCTCCCTGGCACTGGAATGACCTCAGCTCCCTTTCGGCTGGCGCTCCGAGCCCACTGCTGGCCTGAGAGAAAATAATAAAGAATTAATCAAGATCAAGCTCTCATCAGTGTTAATGCTTCAGAGCCCCTTTAGCCACTGTTCCAGAGCATTCCAGGTACTTTTGCCTTATGAAATAATCAGGATGGGGATGCAGCCGGAGCAGTGGCCTCAGTCTCAGGCAGTGATCCCAAAATGGGTCCGGAAAAAATGGATTTCAATGGTTTAATTCCTTCATTTTCCTCATCACTTTGCTCTTCTCCCTTCCTTACCAATATTTTCTCTTTCTCTTCCTCTCCCCTAAGGAATTCTGGTGTTTCTCTGCTGTTTAAACTCCCACAGCCCAAATCTTCTCCAGCACAGACCTCAAGGGTGTGACTGCTCCAGCGACATCCTCTAGGAGACATTCCCAGGCTCTGATGGTCCTGCAAACCTCCTTCAGGAGGTCACAGCATTCCCATGGCATCTCTAGCCACAGGATCCACCACAGGGAAATCTCACTCCAAACAGATCCCGCCCACCACTGGGAGGAACACCAAACCTTTGGAGCTCTCTCTGGACCACCAGGACAACTCTGAATTCATGGCTGACCCACCACACCTGAGCCTTGGGAGCATCTTTGTGTCCCACTGCTTCCATGAGGTCACTGGAGATGGCCTGAAGGACTGGTTTTAAAGGGAATGCGAATTTCTGTTGGATAAAGTCTCCTAAGAGATGTAGGAGACTGTTTGCTGTGGGTCCAAGGGGTGCCAGCCAGTGTGAATAACCACCAGGAGCACGGGAAGGGGTTTTTTACTCCTTGGTGGTCGTTGTCCAAGGCTTCCAGCTCTCCTCAGAGGAGGCCATGCTGCTTCAAATGGTTTTCTGACTGAAAAATCCAACCCCCACCCTTTTTTTTTTTTTTTTTTTTTTTTTTTTCCCTGTTGGGAATTTTAAGGGTCCTGCTCCCTGATGAGATTTCCCACAGGCTCTTCCAGAGGGCTGGGGAACATGGATTTCTTTCCATCCGGGATAGCAAGATGTCTCTTGGATTAAAGAGTTGTCTGGACTTGAAGTGCCCATGTCCTTATCCCGAACTGAGAGGGAATGAGGATTGGGAATGAGAAGGTCAGGAATTCAAAACTGTGGGGCAAAGCCATAAGATCCAGTTCAGCCAGAGCTGGTTTCTCATCCCAGCAGAGCAAAAAGGGCTCCAGGACCTTGCTTATTCCCACAGGGGACTCCAGGAACGAGGATGGAAACTGCCTGTATCCTCAGAAACGTCTGTGTCCGCAAAAACTTTGGGAATATTCAGTGCAGCAGCTGCTGGTGGCAAGAGGAAGCACAAAGAAACTCCGTGGGGCAATCACAGAACAAGCTGAGCTTGGGGAAATTTCTTAATCCCTCTCCTTTCTCAAAGGCTGGATTTTTTGCCTTCTCCATCACTACGGAAAAAGGAGCCCCAAGTGCTGCTGGCTTGGGATGGGACTTGGAGCCAGAGCCTGGTCTCTGAATGTGAGCTCAGCTTTGAGGAGGAGAAACAAAAAGCTGGGAAATGCTAAAAGAGCCATTAAATTATCCTCTCCATCCCCAGCAGGGCCGGCGGGATTGTCCCCCTGAGGTGGCTGGCATGGAAATACTGCTGTTGTGGGGTTTTCATGGAGATCCTCTGGGAGCAGCTCCCTGCCAGTGGAGGGAACTCTGTGAAATCTCTGCCTTTTGCTTCTCGTTAGTGCAGCCTAATCATCCCCCTTTTCCCAGGGGAATTTCTGCCCTCCAGGTACGGGAGACATTTTTTTTCCATCTGCCTCCCCAGCTGTCTGTCTACCCAGGTCCCTGCAGGTCGGGGCTTACCTGGAAGGGATTTTTTCGAAGCCTTTGGGTCCTGGCAGCCCTCAGGGCAGGACAAGAGGCAGGAACAGCAGTTGAATGATTGGGCAGGATGCAAACAAAGAGAAACTGTGTCCAAGGAGGATTGTCCTGGCTCAGGAATTCCCATGGAACACATCAGACAGTTTCATGTCTCAACACCTGTGAGGCTGCATCCTCCCGAGGCCCGGCACCACCTTTCCCAATCTGTGCAGGAGCTGGAAGCCAGGATTGTCTCATTCCCTGTGGGACAGCAGAGGAGTTTATGTATTGGCTTCCCAGTAGGCAGCTCCTGCCACTAAAGGGATCAGGATGTAGAGCCCTGTGTCAAAGTAGGAGGCTGGGAATGGGGACTGGGTCAGAGTGGGGATGATTCAACCCCAGAGCTGGGGAAAATTTGGGGTGAGAAAGTTTGTGGCTCCTCTGGACAAGCAGGACGGATGAGTTCTCTGTAAGAGAGGAGGGAAAGGAACTGTGAGGCTGCAGGTGGGACATGATGGGTCTGCAGTGGGTTTGCCAAAGGGTTTGGAAAGCTGTGCAGAGCTGGAGGAACAGGGAAAGGGATGTTGGTGCAACACCTCTGGATATGGCTTCGTCATGATGGGAAATGATCCAGTAGCCCTCCCATTTCTGAGAGGGAAATCTTTTCTAACCAAACCCAGAGCTTGTGAGAGCTGGCAGAGGCCTCTCCTCTGATGGAAAAGCTGCTTCCATCACACCTCCTTCCACCTAGGAAATGACCCACGTTCCAATGAGCTTTGCTTTGCTCAGGCATAGAAACCATCCTCTGGTCCAGCAGCTCCTGTGCTGAACAAAACCAGGAACGAAAGCTCCAGTTTTGGAGTCTGGCAATAAAAACACAATCCAGAAATAACCAAGGTGGGTTTAGACTGTGAACGTCTGCTGTGAATCCAATTTAAATTGTAAAATATTTAGGAAGCTGCCTGCTGGTGACAAGGCCCAGCCCTGCCCTGCACTCCAGGGGATGGCCAGGTGCTGACGCTCCACGTGTGACAAGGACAACCATAACTGACCAAAACACTCATGAAAACATTGGAATGGCAGCTCTGAGGGGTCCAGAGGCTGTTTATATGTCCCAGAGAATGTGAATCTGACATGGGGCAACAGGAAGATGCAGAAAACAACCGGCTGTGTCCCAAATCCCTGGAGCCATTTCCTCTCCCTGGTTTGGCTCCTGCTCCGTCACCTGCTGGCACCACATTTTCCTGGATTATCTTTAAGGTCCCTTCAAACCCAATCCACTCCACAATTCTGGGATCACTTCACAGACCCATAAGGGGTGAGGTGAGGCCAGGAGGCTGCGGTTGCAATCCCGGAGGAACTCCCCACGGCTCCCAATCCCTTGATCTCAGCATCAAGAAGCTGCGGGGCCACATCTGCCAGCCTCGTGCTGGGGCAGCCCGTGGGGGGGAGCGACAACACTGATCTTCCAACCCTGAAAAAAAACATCCCGGCATCAAACACGCTGATGTTTCATGCCGTGGGGTGAGGTGCCCTCAGTTTCCAGCACCCCACGGCAGCACTTCCAGCCCTGCAGCCCCTCGGGTTAACCCGGGAGCATCCTCTCCTCTCCTCTCCTCTCCTCTCCTCTCCTCTCCTCTCCTCTCCTCTCCTCTCCTCTCCTCTCCTCTCCTCTCCTCTCCTCTCCTCTCCTCTCCTCTCCTCTCCTCTCCTCTCCTCTCCTCTCCTCTCCTCTCCTCTCCTCTCCTCTCCTCTCCTCTCCTCTCCTCTCCTCTCCTCTCCTCTCCTCTCCTCTCCTCTCCTCTCCTCTCCTCTCCTCTCCTCTCCTCTCCTCTCCTCTCCTCTCCTCTCCTCTCCTCTCCTCTCCTCTCCTCTCCTCTCCTCTCCTCTCCTCTCCTCTCCTCTCCTCTCCTCTCCTCTCCTCTCCTCTCCTCTCCTCTCCTCTCCTCTCCTCTCCTCTCCTCTCCTCTCCTCTCCTCTCCTCTCCTCTCCTCTCCTCTCCTCTCCTCTCCTCTCCTCTCCTCTCCTCTCCTCTCCTCTCCTCTCCTCTCCTCTCCTCTCCTCTCCTCTCCTCTCCTCTCCTCTCCTCTCCTCTCCTCTCCTCTCCTCTCCTCTCCTCTCCTCTCCTCTCCTCTCCTCTCCTCTCCTCTCCTCTCCTCTCCTCTCCTCTCCTCTCCTCTCCTCTCCTCTCCTCTCCTCTCCTCTCCTCTCCTCTCCTCTCCTCTCCTCTCCTCTCCTCTCCTCTCCTCTCCTCTCCTCTCCTCTCCTCTCCTCTCCTCTCCTCTCCTCTCCTCTCCTCTCCTCTCCTCTCCTCTCCTCTCCTCTCCTCTCCTCTCCTCTCCTCTCCTCTCCTCTCCTCTCCTCTCCTCTCCTCTCCTCTCCTCTCCTCTCCTCTCCTCTCCTCTCCTCTCCTCTCCTCTCCTCTCCTCTCCTCTCCTCTCCTCTCCTCTCCTCTCCTCTCCTCTCCTCTCCTCTCCTCTCCTCTCCTCTCCTCTCCTCTCCTCTCCTCTCCTCTCCTCTCCTCTCCTCTCCTCTCCTCTCCTCTCCTCTCCTCTCCTCTCCTCTCCTCTCCTCTCCTCTCCTCTCCTCTCCTCTCCTCTCCTCTCCTCTCCTCTCCTCTCCTCTCCTCTCCTCTCCTCTCCTCTCCTCTCCTCTCCTCTCCTCTCCTCTCCTCTCCTCTCCTCTCCTCTCCTCTCCTCTCCTCTCCTCTCCTCTCCTCTCCTCTCCTCTCCTCTCCTCTCCTCTCCTCTCCTCTCCTCTCCTCTCCTCTCCTCTCCTCTCCTCTCCTCTCCTCTCCTCTCCTCTCCTCTCCTCTCCTCTCCTCTCCTCTCCTCTCCTCTCCTCTCCTCTCCTCTCCTCTCCTCTCCTCTCCTCTCCTCTCCTCTCCTCTCCTCTCCTCTCCTCTCCTCTCCTCTCCTCTCCTCTCCTCTCCTCTCCTCTCCTCTCCTCTCTCCTCTCCTCTCCTCTCCTCTCCTCTCCTCTCCTCTCCTCTCCTCTCCTCTCCTCTTTCAGGTACCTGGGAGCTTTAATTGAAAGCAGCCGCCGCTGCACACAAACCACGCCGAGAGCCGGGAGCCGCTCTGAAGGCTGACTCAGGATGGGGACCCTGCCGGCGCCACGCGGGGCGACAGATAATTAAAGTGACAACCGCGCCAGGCGGGGGAAGCGGCGATGCCGCAGCATCGGGCGAGTCGTGACGGGCCCGTGGCTCCTTTTTCGGCCACCTCCACCTCCCGAGGCGGGTTTGAAGTCCCCCGGGTGCCGTCGGTGCGAGGGCTGGATCGCTGGGAGGCTCGGGGCGTTTGAAAGCGGGAGCGTGAAGACAGATGGGCTAAAATTTCTGAACGCTCATGAAAGATTCAGGGGCGTCACTTGTTAAATTTAATTGGGAGAAACCCGACTCGCTGCCTGACTGCACGGTTTGGTGGCTTTTGCTTAAGAAGTCAAGTGACAAGCCTGTCGTCTGTGTTTTCCCCCTTCCTGCTTTTCCCACCTCCTGCCACCGTAAATAATTTGGGGAGGATTATCTCCTGTCTCCTGTTGGGGCGAGCATCACTCCAGGGAGGAGAGAGGCGGGATTTTGGTGATGCTGTCAGCCTGGGATGCAGGAGATGGCAGTTCAGGTGCTGTTGGGTTTTGATCCAGATCCAGGAAGGGATGTAGAGGCTTCAATAATGTGATATGCCAACAAAAAATTTGGGATGCAGTCCCTCTGCCTCTGTGGGGCTGGAACACTTTTCTTCCCCACATGAACACCTCCCCCTCGGGAGGTGACGAAAGATAGATTCTCCTAGACAGAATATCCTCTGGAGCTGAGTTTTCCAGAGGCTCCAGGAAAGTTGTGTGTGAACAGGGGTGACAATGAAATTTAATGGCTTCATCTCCTGGGGGATTTTGAAAGTGATGGGTGTTTTCAGTGACTGATTCTTCTTTCAAAAAAAAGGAGATTCCAGGAGGGAATCATCCTTCCAAAAGCCAATTTCTGTGCTCCTCGTGGCTGCCTCTGCTTCCAAAGAGAAAAAACAGTCCCTGCTGGAGGGTCAATTCATCTCCTGTGAACTTTGATGTCTGCAGGAAAGCAGATGAATCACACTTGAAAATTCCTGCTTCTCCCAGGCGTCTCCAAGAGAAGCTGCAGTGACTCCTCAAGGTGTTCTCCTGCTCCACAGATATCCTCAGAGAGGTGACGTGGGCTCTCCCCACTCAGGTGTGTGCCATCCTGGGCATAACCTGAACTCAGGGATTAGGGACAGTGGCAGAGCTCCCTAGGGCTGCTGGGGTGGGAATGGGAGCTCCTGGATAAATTGTGGGAGCAGTTTGGACCCTGCCAAGTGGCCTGATTGTCACTTCGGATGCACTGACGACATGGGACATGAGCCTTTTTTATGGGGTTTGTCTGGTGGGATCTTTGAGCCTAAAGGGGAATTATTCCTGATGTTTTATACTCTGCAAAGTATAAAATCCACTCATCTTTCCATGTGACTGTTCATCCTCCTGTCTGTCCATTTGTCCGTCCGTCCGTCCGTCCATCCATCCATCCATCCATCCATCCATCCATCCATCCATCCACAGAATCATGGAATGGTTTGGGTTGGAAAGGACCTTAAAAAATCATCTAATTCCAACCCCCTGCCATGGGCAGGGACACCTTCCACTGTCCCAGGCTGCTCCAAGCCCCATCCAATCTGGCCTTGGACACTCCCAGGGATGGGGACAGCCACAGCTTCTCTGAGAATTCCATTCCAGGGCCTCCTCACCCTCACAGGGAAGAATTTCTTCCCAATATCCCATCTAACCCTGCCCTCTGGCACTGTGAAGTCATTCCTCCTTGTCCTGGCTTTCCAGGCTTAAGAAATGGGTTTTATGGAATGAATATGGCCCCATTCCAGCTGCAAATAGAGGGTGATTTTCTCTTTAATGAGTCTCAGTCCACAATTCCAAGGCCAAAAGGTGGCTTTGGATGAACATTTGGATGTGCTGGAGTGTCCCTGCATGGAGAGGCTTGGACAGGAGCCTGGAGTTTGGACACAAAATTGGATTTTTACTCAGCTTTAGCTGCTAAATTCTCACATGCTTTACTGGGAGAGAGAGACTTGGTACTAAAATCTTCACCCCAGGTTTGTAGGACACCTCAAGCCACCCAAAATTCCACATGAGTGATTTGTATTTGGGGAAAGCCCACAGACTGGTAGGGGAAATGCTCAGGGGGTGGTGGACACCCCTCTAAACTTCTCTAAGTCTAAGCTGGGTCAGGGGAGGTTTAGACAGTATTAGGAAAAAGTTCTTTTCCCAGACGGTGGCTGGACACTGGAACAGGCTCCTCAGGGAAGTGATAGCAATCCTAATGCCTGATGGAGTTCAAGGAGTGTTTGGACAAAACCCTCAAGCACAGTGTGGGGTTTTTTTTTGATGTTCTGGAGGCCAGGAATTGGTCTGGGTGATCATTGTGACTCGCTCCCAGCTCAGGATATTCCATGATTCCATGAGCTCATTTCTTTTTGTCATTTTTCCCTCACCACGAGCTTTCACTTGAACCCATTCCCAGCTCCATGGGACCGTCCCAGGAACAGCAACATCCTCAAAAGCTGAAGGGACAGAAATCAAAGCGCCACCTCCTTCTTGCCACCGTTAATTACCCCCTTCGTTAATGACTTACATTTCCAGTATCCACTGGTCAAGTTTTGCATTTGGATTTTGGAGACTTGGTCTACTCTGAGAGAAGTTTTATCAAACCCAGATATCAGCACAGAGCAGGATTCCCACAGCTCCAGGACGACTCAGGTGCAGTTTCCCATGGATCCGAGTCCTGGCTTTGAATTTCTCAGGATAAGGATACACCTTTTAACAAAATAAAAGGGTGGAATTTGTTTGTCACAGCTACCCCAGTGAGGAGCAGGGAGTTTGTTATCTGCAATTAAAAAAAAAATAAAGTCTTTTTGTGCTCATCCTGCCATAGCTCTTCTCTCTCCGTGGGACCTCCAGGGGACCTCTGCTAAGTCCCTGGAATGGCAAATTCCCAACACATTCTTGTGCAAAAATTGGGAGAGGATTCTGCCCCTCTGCTCCTCTCTGGTGAAATCCCATGTGGAATTCTGCCTCCAGCTCCAGATTCCCTGACACAGGAAGGACATGGAGGTGTTGGAGTTAGTCCAGAGGAGACACCAAGGTGATCAGAGGGACGGAGCAGCTCTGCTGTGAGGGAAAACTGGGAGAGTTGAGTTTGTTCAGCATGGAGAAGAGAAGCTTTGGGGTGACCTAACTGTGGGCTTCCAGGACCTAAAAGAGGTGACAAAAAAGATAGAAATTTTTTTACAAGGGCCCGGAGTGAAAGCACAAGGGGAAATGGCTTCCCACTACCAGAGGGCAGTGTTAAATGGGATATTGGGAACAAATTCTTCCCTGGGAGGGTGCTGAGGCCCTGGAATGGAACTCCCAGAGAAGCTGCGGCTGCCCCATCCCTGGGATTGTCCACAGCCAGGTTGGAGAGGGCCTGGAACAACCTGGGATAGTGGAAGTTGACCATGACAGGGGGTTGGACAGGATGATCTTTAGGGTCCTTTCTAACCCAAATCATTCCATGATTCCATAAAAAATAAAGGCTCAGCGCAGTCCAGAGCACATCAGGAAGCACCTGCCTTTGGAGTCAATCCCAGCAGCAGCTAGGAATGCTCCTGGATTTGGGTTCTGCTGGTGAAAAGGAAGAATTTCTGTGCAAAATCCCAAACAAAAAAGCAACTTTGTCTTTTGAACACTGCCAGGGATTGTCTCTGTGCCTGTCCTTTGTTTTCTTTTTTCAATTCTTTGTCCCTAAGAAAAAGGAAAAACAACCTTCCTTCTTCTCTCCATCAGCAAAGGAGGGGGAAAAGGAGGAAAATAATTATGAAAGGAAGAAAAATGCTCCCCATAATTTTTTGTGTTGACAGTGAAATCTCAAAAAAATCCCCTGCTTTGCTTTGATGCAGAATAAAAGAATTTTGAGTGACACAGAGACTTTTCTGTTGTTCTGCTCTCCGTTATTCATCTCAAAAATGCAGCAGCCAAGAGCCTTTTATTCCTGAGTCTTCACCAGTATTTATGGATCTGGCATTCAGGTCCATCCAGTCAGAAGTCCGGGAAACACAGAATTATTCAGGTTGGAAAAGATTGATTCCAACCATTCCCCCAGTACTGCCAAGGCCACCACTGACCATGTCCCCCAGAGCCACATCCACAAGGATTTTGAATTCCTTCAGAGATGGGGACTCCACCACCTCCCTGGGCAGCCCATTCCAATGGCTGACAACCCTTTGGATGAGGAAGTTCTTCCTGAAATTGTTTTAGGAGCTGCTTCCAACACAGCTGCTGCTTTTCAGGGGTCTTTTTCCTCTTTTCTTCCAGGGCCAAGGTGTTTGGTGATGGAGTCACGCTGTTGGAATGGGCTGGAGCCCACAGGGGTCCGTGTTCCAGGGATCTCTCCAAGTCAGTGGAATCCTGGAGAAGTTTGGGATGGAAGGGACCAACCCAAACCAGGCTCCATCTCCCTCATTCCAACCCCCTGCCACAAACAGGGACACCTTCCACTATCCCAGGTTGTTCCAAGCCCAGTCCAACTGGGCTGTGGACAATCCCAGGGATGGGGAATTTCCTACCAAGCTGCAATACTTGGTGTGGGGGAGGCAGGAGTCCTGCTCCAGGATGTGTCTGTTTTGGATTAATGTCCAGCTGAAACTGGTGTCCAGTGACAGACAAGGATTCTGTCCCTCTGCCCTGCCCAGGTGAGACCTCACATCCAGAGCTGCCTCCAGCCCTGAGATCCAACATCAGAGTTACTGGAGCAAATCCAGAGGAATCCATAGAGTCCCTCTGCTCTGGAGCCAGGCTGGGAGAGATGGAGGTGTTCACCTGGAGAAGAGAAGGCTCCAAGGACACCTCAGAGCCCCTTCCAGCACCTAAAGGGGATCCAAGAGAGCTGGAGAGAGACTTTGGACATGGAGTGACACAAAGGAGAACGGCTTCCCACTGCCAGAGGGCAGTGATGGAATGTTGGGAAGGAATTCTTCCCTGTGAGGGTGCTGAGGGGCTGGAATAGAATTTCCAGAAAAGCTGTGGCTGCCCCAGCTTTTGGAATATCTAAGGTCAGTTTGGGTGGGGCTTGGATCAACCTGGGATAATGGAAGGTGTCCCTGCCCATGGCAGGGAGTTGGACTGGATGATTTTAAGGTCCTTTCCAACCCAAACCATCCCATGATTCTATAATCATCAAAGACGGGACTCAAACCCTTTTCCTGGGCGCACTCATTGGGCAGGATCTGTGGAAGGCCAGGAAAACCTGGCAGGGAGCAGGGCCTGAGGCAGCCTAGGGTCCAGTTTTAAGTTACTGCTGCTTAGGGGCAGAAATAGCACCTATTAAGTTGCATTTCGGGGTTTGGAGCCAGAAGATTGAGGTCACATCCACAGAGCCGGACCTGGTGTTTTGTGTCCCTTTCCAATTCCAAGATCTCTCCAAAAGAGCCATCCTGGGAATGGCATCCCCTTCCTCTTGCTCTACTGGGACACAACCTCTTCCAGGGTGAATTTTGCTGCCTGAAGTTCCACCTGGCAGGAAAACATGCATGTGGGAAGTGGAAAATGATCTCCTGCCTCAGTTTATCTACATAGAGCAAGGCAAGATTTTCCCCATCCCATAAGGGCTGGTACATCCCACTAGGAGCTGGTGGCAATGTCACTAAACACCAGCATGGAGCTGCCCTTTGAAATCACCCTGTTCTGCATGGAAAGAAAATTTTCCTCCATGGAGAGGGGCCAGGCATCCCTGGAAAGGGGCAAGTTAAAAGGTCAGGGATATGGGTTGGATCCAGACCAAAATCCTCTTCCCTCAACCACCTGCTCTTGCTAGAAGGATGAAGAAGTTTACTCCCTGCCTCCCTGGTTCTCATCCAGCTTCATCCCAGAGCCCATTTCCATGAGCACCCTGGGACGTGTGAAATATCTGGCCAGGATCTTCCTGCTCCTACTTGCTGATTTCTATATGGATGAACCCCACTGCAAAAACCACCTCTGGAAGTGTTTATCCCACCTCCCCAGCTAGAAGAAATTATGGCAAAAATTTCCAGGCTTTAAATGATTCAGGAAAGTCTGGTGGCCTCAGACTATGAGATCCATCTCCACATGGAATTGATTTCAGGCAGGGATGGAAAGATCCTTGTCAGTGGACAATGTAGCTAAAGGGGAAACCTTAAAATCATGGAATGGTTTGGGTTGGAAAGGATTTTGAAGACCATCTCATTCCACCCCCCTGCCATGGGGGCACCTTCCACTATCCCAGGTTGCTCCAAGCTCCATCCAACCTAGGCTTGGGATGGGGCAGCCACAACTTCTCTGGGAAACCTGTGCCAGGGCCTCACCACCCTCACAGCCAGGAATTCCTTTTCAATATCCCATCCAGCCCTGCCCTCTAGCAGTGGGAAACCATTCCCTATGTCCTGTTCATTCCATCCCTTGTTCCAAGTCCCTCTCCAGCTCTCCTGGAGCCCCTTTAGGCACTGGAAGGGGCTCTGAGGTGTCCCTGGAGCCTTCTCTTCTCCAGGCTGGACATTCCCAGCTCTTCCAGTCTCCAGAGCAGAGGGACTCCAGTCTTTGGAGCAGCTCCATGGTCTCCTCTGGACTTACTCCAGTACCTCCACATCCTCCTGATATCGGAGGTTTCTTGCTCATCCTCTGTTTTTTGTGCTGAGGAACCGTTTCCATACAGTCACAACAATGCTTTCCTCATCCAAACGTACTCTGGGATCACTTTTCCCATTTCTCACTGCTCCTGAAGGGATTCTGATTTTTGGGAATTGCACTGCTCCCATAACTCTGCCCAAACTTCTCCTCTTTACTCCCCTCACGACACATGAAGAGAATTGAGGGCGTCCTGGGAATGTTGTCCATGCATCTCCATGGCCATGATGGCAGAGAGATGGATTATCCTTCTCCTAATCATCCCGAGGTGAATTCATGCCCTCCATGGAGCTGTGTGTGCCCATTCCTTGGTTTGCCAAACGGCTTTTGCAGGGAAGGGGATATCTAGATCTCCAGGGTGCTCTGGGGATCTTTGAGGAGTTCCAGGCATCAGTGACACCCCTGAGCTTCCTGAACTCTTCCCTCTTCACCTCTCGCCATCCTCCCATCCTTACAGCCGTATCAGAAGACTCCAGAGGTGGCCATTCCCGTGGAAGCAGCCACTTGAATTTCCCCCCTTTCCCTCAAAGTGATTTTTCTCCCACTTCTGCGCAGCGTGTGGAGGGAATTTTCGCACCCGTAAACACTTTGCGCCGCTGGCTCCCGGCTAATTGAGTCTGACAGTTCGTGTAGTCAGCAGCTGAATGGTGTCACTGGGAATTAGGCTGCCGGGATAGACTGCCAGGAGCAAATTACTTTGTCACTTCTCAGCTGACTCGAAAATATGGGGCCTTTTTTTTTTTTTTTTTTTAATTCTTCTTTTTATTTTTGATTTTTTTTCCCCCACAGGTTTTTAGTTTAGTTTTGGAGGTTTTGTGTGAGAGCATTTGAAGTCCCCCCCAACCTGAGCCTGGTTTGTTTAAGGAGGATTTTCTTGTTGGTAACAAACTCCTCTCCTCCTGAACCCCCCCTGGAATGTTTATGGAGCAAGTTCTGGAAATGATTTTTAAAGGGATGCGGGGGGATTGAGGGGAAATGACTCAGAGAGCGGGAAAGGGATTAAACACATCCTTCTTCCTCCTCTTTGGGGTATCCATCCACTGCCGTGGATCCATCACTCATCCATCCACCTCCACCAGGCAGCTTCCATTTGTTTGTCCATCTCCCTGACACATTCCTTTGGCTGTGCAGTATTCCAGGATTGAGTCCAGTTGCCAACTGCTTATCCATCTTCTGGCCGTGGGGTATGTCTGGTCCATCCTTATTTGTCCATTTGCTGATTTTATCCCTTTACCCTTTCCCAAATTCCTCCTACGATGCCATGATCCCATGTTGGGATGCTTGTCAAGGCCTCCATCCTCCCTTTTTGAGGTCCTGTTGGAAAATTGGTTTTTGGATGTGAAAAGCTGTTGTTTGGGTATTCTGCATCTGCTGGTGGCAACGCAATTCCAGCCTCTCTGAAAAAAGGGGATGAGTGGGATTTTAGCCAGTCAAAAGCAGGTAATTCCTGAGGTGATGGAGCCAAACCCTGTTTCAATGTCACATTGATGCCAACCTGGGCTCTCCCAAACTCTGTCACCTGTCACAATCATGTCCAAGAGGTTTTTTTCCCCCCTTGAAAACATTCCTCTGCTTCTGTGCCAAACCTTGGAATGTCACCCAGACCAGCTCAAGGCCAGAGGAGAAAGCCAGCTCCATGTGACTGGAAGTGAAGAAGAGCCCTGGACCAGGTTCATCCAGCTGGAATACTTTTCTGTGGAAGATCCAGAGTTTAGGTTCTATTAAATTAATCCTGCACTGGAAGGGCTTTTCATCCAGGTGGGAATGAGGCAAGGGTTGGTGCAGCTGATTTTTGGAGGTTTTTTGGTAATGTCTTCATGAAAGACATTTCCACTCCCTCATGTTTCTGCCTCCTTAGCCCAGCACTGCTCATGCAGTGCTGCTCCAGGGACAATTTGCATTTTTCCAAGTGTGATCCCACTCCCTAAAAATCATGACTTAACATTTATGGTGACAAAACAACACTTTTTAAATGATTATCACCTGTGCAACATCTCCCCCCACTCTCCCTTCCTGTCATCCTGGGCTGAGGGTACTCTGAATGTTCCTCTCTCTTAGATCCTTCAGTACTTTGGATTTGTGAGTCACTGTTGCAAATTCTATAAGAATTATTAAAATCTTTATCTTAAGCTGTCAATTAAATTGAAATGCTGTTAAACCTTTAAGCTTAAACTGCTGGTCAAGCCCAGGGCTCATTTTAGCAACAAGGTCTGGTCGGAAGCTTGTGCCTCAATAGGATGGTTTTCCTTATTCCTTTTTATCCTTACCATTCTCCTTGCACTCCCCAATACCTCTCCCTGCTCTTCCAGGGGGCGATTTCCTATCCCTCAGTTTCTCCAAAGTTTAAAGCACCTGGACACCAATATTCCCCACCAGAGAGGAACCCAGTGTCCAGGACCTTGCAGCCAGGTCCTGCTGCAAGACCGGAAAAACCGGGATAATCCCACCTGGAAGAGCCAGGCTCATCCTGGACACATGGCAGAGATGCTGCAGGAGGTAAATCCTCCATGGAAACTCCAACTCTGGCTCTGCTTCCCAACAATAAATCCAAGTTTAATCCTCAAATTGCCTGGGCCTCCCTCCTGCCAGGCTCTGGCTCCTGCACAAATTGTCCATCAACCCTAAGTGGGATTTCTTGGCCACACAAAAAAAAAGAGGCCCCATGGCTGTCACAGAGGGGGAAATAAATGCTGGGATGGGGAGGGGGGTGGGATGGTGGGATGGGGCTGCTGGGCTCCCTCTGGATGTTTTTTTGCCAGGTCCTTTCTCATGGATGCTTTGGAAAGAAGTCATTATCCACTCAGCCTGTCAGGATGGATCCTCTTGATCCCATCTAGCTGGAGCTGGGAGCTCCCACCCGTTTCAGGGAAGAAACCACAATTTCTGCGCATTTCTAGTGGATTGTGGACTCCTGGCTGCTTAACTGGGTGTTCCAAGGTCTGGAACACCTAACATCCTGGAATGGTTTGAGTTGGAAAGGACCTTAAAGATCATCTAACCTCCCGTCATGGGCCAGGACACCTCCCACTATCCCAGATTGCTCCAAGATCCATCCAACCTGGCCTTGAACTGCTCTGGATTTGTCTCCCAGGCCAGACAGTTTCGTTGGAGTATCTAAAGGAGCTGACTCTCCTCCAGGATGCTGCAAGCCTTCCCACTGGTCCTTCAGGTGCGAAAAATCTTGTCTGAATGGCCAGGAGAAGGGAAAAAAACCTGAAAGATCATCCCATCCAAAGCAGGAATTTTGTCTTTGCCTTTGCCCACTGCTTGCCCAGGCAGGAAGATCATGGTGACCTGATCCCTGGGAATTTGGGAAGGTGGATAGGGATTCTGTCCCTCTGCTCTCCTCTGGCAGGATCCCACCTGGAATGTTGAATCCAGCTCTGGTGTCCCAGCACAGGAAGGACATGGAGCTTTGGGATCGAGTCCAGAGGAGGCACCAAGATGATCAGAAGGATGGAGAGCCTCTGGAAAGGCTGGGAGAGTTGGGAATATTCAGCCTGGAAAAGACAAGTTTCCGGGTAATCAAATTGTGGCCTTTCAGAACCTGAAGGAGGTGACAAAAAAGATGGAGAAGAAATGTTTCCAAGGATTTGGAGTGACAGGACAAGAGAAAATGGCTTCCCACTGACAGGGAGTAGGATTAGATGGGATACTGTGAATAAAGGAAGTTGGACAAGCAAATGGAAGGATGAGCCTGATAGCTCCAAAAAAGAGAAGATATCCATGAAAAGCAGCATCCCGAGGGATCTGTGGGTACTCACCCTCTTTATGCAACTGCCTTAGGCAAATCCAATCTAACCATAAATTTTGGTCTCTAATTCCTCTTGGAAAGGGTGGAACGACATGAGGAGAATGAAGGATATTTCACAAATCTGGCAACGTTTGGATGCTCCTCAAGTGCTCCTACAGAGCAGAACCTTTCATCTTTCCAAGATTCCTTCTTATTTTGGTGGCCATGTTTTCCCTTTCCAGCACTCAGGGATGGAGGCACCTTTGGCTCCAGGGAATGCTGACATGAGTGGTGGATGCTCGGAGCTTCCTGGGACCCATGGGAGGGATGGTTTGGAGATTGGATGACCTTGGGAGGGGAAGAAAACTCCAGCCTGTCAAGAGGCGGGTTTGTTTTTTTGGGAAAGAGCCAAAGGAAAGCTGATCAACGGAGCACGGGTGAGAAAAACGAGACACCCAGAATAGCTCCAGGTCTGGTTCTGTGCCTCGCTGGGAAAGCCTGAATCACCCACAGGATTTTCCCTCCTGTCTGGCTGCTTTGCCATCCCCATGGGGGGCTCTGCTGATGTGCCAAGGTCCTGGGACCCTGTGATGAGGTCATGGCACCTCCAGCCATGGTCCCTGGCAGATGCAGAGCCTGGGGGAACAATCCCTCAGGAAGAACAGAGTTCAGGCTGAGTTTTTAAAATGGGATTTTTCTTATCAGGAGGATTAATCCTCATAAATTTGTGTGGAGGGCAGTGTGGAATCTACATTTGGGGTTTAAATGTGCCCATCCTTGTGGCATTCTGCCCCATGGAGCACCTGATTTTGCCTCTGCAGGGCAGTGACCTCTCCAAATGGAATTTTCTCTTCCTTTTTTGCTCCACTTCCCCCCTATCTCCCCAAATCCTTGTAGTGCCCTGCACCAGTGCACAGTGCAGGGAGTTTTGGGGCTCCTTGTCCCGGTAAACTCAGATTTTGCAACAAATCTTGTTCCTTCCATCAGAGACTCAAAATAACTCCCTGTGCACCAGTGAACCAAATGAATCAGGGAGGGATGGGGGGAACAGGGATTTTGTGGAACAGAGCCAAAATCAACTCTGGATATAAACTCCTGCCCAGAAAGAAGCAGGAAGTTTTGGGACTCCTTGGCTTTGTTTATTCCCGGGACTCTCCCAGCTGGGGCCTCCAGGCGATGAGTTCCTCACTTCTCAGTTTTGGGAGCACATGTCATGGTTGAGGTTCATTAATCTCCCCCACCACTAGTGCCCTTGATGAGTGATTTTAATTTTGCTGCCTCTCGGGTTACCCTGAGCCGTGAGGAGGTTTAAAAACATCCCCCGGGTTGAGGCATTTTGATTTTCCTATTTAAGATCGAGGTGCAGCCTCTCTGAGGGTGGATCCTACTCCTTCACTCTGCAGCTGGAATGGCAACACGGGAAGATCCCAGATCCCTGAGAATCAGTTTTGCACAGGAGCAGCCTTGGAGGTGACTTAAAGGTCACACCTGATGGAATTCTGCCCTGCTTGCCACCGCTGAAAAGGGCTCTGGCACACGAGAAGAAGCAGCATCCTCTAAAAACATGTCGGAGCCAGCCTGATCCCAGCAAACTTCATCCTTGTCCTGAATCCCCTTGAATTCCACCCACACTCTAATTCCTGTAGGGCTGCAGCCACATAAAAAAACCCCCTAGGAGCCGTGTCTGCTCCCCTCCCTCTGCTCAAGCACACTCATTTTCCTGGGAAAATCCATCTCTTTGGGTTTCGTCAGCCTCGCAGCCTTTAGGGGTCACTCCTAGCAAGATTTCCATCATTTCCCTGCAGCCTCAAAAGGCAGAAACGTCCTGGAAGAGCCCGCGGTGGCATCAGGACTCCTGGTGCCCAGCGTGTCTTGTGCTGAGTGTTCCCAGTTTCCTGCGGTTTTACCTGGGCATGATCCTTCCCTTCCCTTCTCCTGAGGAAGGAGGCAGATGGAAACTTCATCCTCCCTGGCTCCAGAAGGTGAAGGATGAACAATCCAGGGCATTCAATGCCAGTGTCATTTTGGGATGAAAAACCTCACAGTGCCACTCTAAGGACATCCCAAATTCCATCTCCGTGCTGTCCAGCTTGAGATGGGCTCAGTAAGGAAGGATGAACTGCCTGGGAATGGGAATATCATCAGGGATCATGCACCTTTCCCAACATGTCACAGAGCAGGGATTTGCCTGCTTTATCCCCTCGGTGTCTGCCACTGGCTACATCCAGAGTGACAATTCCAACAGTGGGAGACAATGTTCCTGGGCAGTGCAATTTGATCACCTGTTCTTTTCCACTGGCCCCAGGCCTGAACATTCTGTCTCCAGGAATGTGGGGTGGGGGTTCGGCTCTGAACAGCCTGATCTGGTTGAAGATATCCCTCATCTTGCAGAGGGACCAAGTTGTTCCAAGCCCCATCCAACATGGACACTTCTAGGGATGCAGTAGCCACAGCTTCTCCGGGAATTCTGTTCCAGAACCTCACCACCCTCACAAGGAAGAATTTCTTCCCAATAGCCCATCTAGTCCTGGCCCCTGGCAGTGGGAATCCATTTCCACTTGTGCTGTCACTACAGGCCCTTTTCTGAAGTCCTTCTTCAGCTCTTCTGGAGCCTCTTTAGGCACTGGAAGAGGCTCTGTGTCCTCCCTGGAGCCTTTTCTTCTCCAAGTGAGCACTCCCAGTCCTCCCAGCCTGTCTCCAGGGCATTCCCTATCCCTGCACATCATTCCCCCCTGAATCAGCAGCCCCCCATAACCCTCAGGGAATGGTTATCACCCTTGGAGAAGCAGTTCCCATCCTGGGAAGTCAACATTCCCACTGGCACAGCACTCAAAACACCCAGAGATCCCCTCCAGCTCCCAAACTTTAGGCTCCAGTGACGCCAACGGGGTTGTCAGGCACAGAGGGATTGGCAGGAGAGGAAGAGGATGCAAAGGCAGTGTTTGCATTTGGATCCCTATTGACTGGATTTCCTGGCCAGCCCAAAAAGCCCAAATAAAGGGAATTGTTCAATAATGAGAAATAGACAATTAGACTCCATGAAGTGTCAGAGCCAGACACTTCCAGCAGCAGCCAGAGGCTGGCTCAGGATCGCCACTTTCTCCCAGAGGAGAAGTTGCTGTGGAACAGGGAAAGGCCAGGAAAACTGGTGCTGGTACCAGTTTGTCAAGGACAGTTTGAGCTGTCCTGGGCCCTGAAAGTGAGACGGTGGCTCCTGGCAGAGCTCCAGGACTGGCACAACAGCACTGGAGTCCAAAGGAGAGAGTCCTCCACCAGGAGGGATATCCAAGGGCTGTCCATGCGTCCTTGATGTGGGATACAGGGTGGTGTAGCCATGCATGTGTAGGAATGGTGAGATGGGAGATCCAGCAGCCCAGGAAACAGACAGGCAGCATTTAAAGCCCCGCTGCCACAGCCCTGGAAGTGTCCAAAGCCATGCTGGATGGGGTTTGGAGCAACCTGGTCTAGTGGAAGGTATCCCTGCCCATGGCAGGAGGGTGGAACTTGGTGATCTCGAAGGTTCCTTCCAACCCAAATCATTCCATAATGATTATATGGAAAGCAGGGTGACGGAGGGATGTGGTGAGGTCTGATTTGCTCTCTCTCAATGTTGCAGTGACCCTCAGTGTCACCTGACCGTCCCCTCCAGGTGAGCGATTGTCCTGATCCCACAGCCCTGCCTCAGGTGCTGAATGGTCCAACTGATGCCTTAAGTTTTAGTTCTCATGCTTTCCAGATTCTGTGCTGCCCAGGGGTGCAGTTCTGAGCCTCACATTAAGTGTCACTCAGCTCTTCACAAAGCAGGGAGACAAAACAAATCCTTTTCCTGCTGGAGACCAAGGACAACTTTCAGGCCCAAATGCACAAACAATGATGGACTGAAGGGAGTAACAAGAAGGATGGGACCTCACAACCTGAAGCTGTAATTGGACAATTAAACCCCAAGATGCAAATGGACCAAAACTCATAAAAATGTAAGATTTCATGACTGGTCAGCCATTTTGTGACCATTCTTAATCCACCTTGGGTGTAGCCCTGGCCAGGGCCCTGTCCTGCCCAAAGTGTATCTTAAAGGCCTTTCAATAAATACCTAATTTATTCTCCAGCTCTGTCCAGTCTCTGTTTCAGGTCAGCCTTCCCAAGGCATCACAATCGGTGGAATTCCACTGATCCCAGCCCCACCTGTCCCTCCAGGATGAAACCTTATCTTGGTGTTGGGCATTCTGGCTGTGCTGATTTGAAGCCTGATGGATTTTGTCCCCCTGCCTGAGCAGGGATCCGGCGCTGGAGCCTCACGCTTCCCTGTGCCAGGTCCCAGCAGTGTAAGCGGATCCTTGCAGCTCACATCTTGTTATGTTTCTCAGCACAGTCTGTGCCGCTTAATTTGTACCTCCAGGAATTTGGAGATGCTCCTTCCAGCAAACCCTCCCCGAGCCAAATTGCTCCGCATGCCCGGCACGGACCATGGAATCATTTAAGCTGGAAAACTCCCTTAACACCATCACATTTCCTGCTGCAAAACTGCACCTTGAAACCTTCACCCTCCTCCACCCCAGGGATGTAAAAGCTCCTTATGGAGGTGCAGGAATGGTGCGAATAATGAGAGTGCCTTGTGGTTGGGATGCCTCCTTTGGGGTACCTCCATGCTCCGGTGGATCTCCCACTGCAGGACCACTGGTAACCCTGGGGGAAGCCCGTGGCTGGGGGCTGAGGTCCCAGCAGGAGGTGGGGATGCATCAGGTGTCAGCCCTGGGTGCCAGCCAAGGTGTCTTCTAACAGCGCCCCGGGGTCCTGGCGCTGCCCTTGGGGCAAGGGAGCCAAGTGTGAGGTGCCCTCAGGAGGGGAGGAACAGCTGGGGGACAGGCAGAGGACATTTGAGAACCAGCTCTCTGCACCCCAGGGGGGCCTGGCCGAGATGGAGCTGCCAAGCAGGTCAGGAAGGATGGACACCTCCCCTCTCCGGCACTTGGAAAAGACCAAAAGGGTTTTTTGTATGGCTTGGATGAATGTCCAGGCATCTGGAGGATGGTTTGGAGCAGCTTTACCCTTGGGGTCAGGCACGTGTTAGATTTGGAGCCTGGGTTATCCCCGCAAAATCCCACAAATTTCCCCACAAATCCTGTCTGGGATCCTATCCTGTTCTTTACAATTCCCTGAAAATAAGACCCAAAGGTTCCTCCTTTTGCTGTTTTCTTTTCCTGCCATCCCCGACTTGCCTGTGTTCAACAGGGCCCACCTGAAGTGCTGATATTTCTCTGCCATGGCCTTTCTTGTCACTCCAAAGGTTTTTATCCTCATCCCATTTCCTGTTTTTCTCTCTGTCTATATCCCTGAAGTGGTCCCTCCTCCATGAGGTAAGTCCAAGGTTTCTGTAGAATTGTTTGAGTCGGAAGGGAACTTTAAAGGTCATGTAATTCCAAACCCCAAACTCTCTTGGCTTAATTTAAATTGTTCAAGAAATCATGGAATGATTTGGGTTGGAAGGGACCTTAAAGATCATCTTGTTCCATCCCTCTGGCATGTCCCCCTTCAGGGACATCTTCCATTATCCCACGTTGCTCCAAGCCCTGTCCAGCCTGGCCTTGGACACTTCCAGGGATGGGGCAGCCACAGCTTCTCTGGGGAATCTGTTCCCATGCCTCACCACCCTCACATGGAGGATTTTTTTCCTGATATCCAATCTAAACTTACTTTCTGTCAGTCTGAAGCCATTCTCCCTTTTCCTGTCATTCTAGGCCCTTGTAAATAGTTCCTTTCTGTCTTTTTGTCAATCCCTTCAGGTACGGGAAAGCTCCAATTAGGTCACCCCAGAATCTTCCCATTTTCTTGTTTTATGATCATCCAGACCCTCCCATTTGAGATTTCATCAGGGTTAAACCAAGCACCAAATGAATCATCCCTGGCTCCTTCTGCAGGAGTGTCCCTATCATCCCATCCTCAGACTGAAATTCTGTGGAGACTGTTAATTATAGCTGCAATTCCCTCTGGAATAATGACTTTTCCCTGTCTCCTCACTGGTCCTTTGTGTTCCCACATCACCCTCCCCCCCCCCACCCCAGCAGCATCCCTCTCTAGCAGGGAAGTCTAAAATCCAGGTCTCCTGAAGGAAGTGGAATCGCAAGGGTCATTTTCGCCTCTGCAGATGCTAAATCGTGCTCTGCTGACTGCTGGAAAACCTTTCCCTCCCCCTCCCGATCCAAGCAGAAGTTTTGCAACAGCAGCAAATCCCTTGATAACCCGCCTGTGCTGGAAGCAAAGCCCTCCCCAACCCAGCGCATCAAGAAGTGCAGAACATCAGCTTCCGTGATATCCTTCTGTTTCCCTCTTTTTCTTGGGAGCTCCAGGCAAGGGACAGACTTCTGAGCCAGGCTCTTCCTTCAGGTCCTAATTCAGGGCCCTTTGCAAAAGGATTAGTTTCTGTTTGAAGGGTTTTTTTTTCCTGCTCCGGGGTAGTATCCAGGCAGGAGAAGCCAGCTAAGGGAGAGAGGAGCCTCACAGACTCCATTTCCACTCCCTTTTCCCAGTCAAACTGGCAGCCTGGGATGGATCAGTGGGACCATGGTGTTGGACCCAAGACCTTCTCTCTTCTCTGAGGTTTGACTTGGGTCAGGTGAGAAAAAAAGTGGAGACTCAATGTATCTGCACCTCACCCGCTTTCAGCTGACTTCCAGGTCCCTCCATATTCTCTCACCCTTCATTTTCCCCTGGATGGGACTTATCCATCCTCAATGTTGCTTTTCTATTCCCAGCCCTTATCAACAGTTCCCTGACCCAGATGCCAAGTGCGTGGCCCATCCCATTTTGGTGCTGCCACACACACACGGGATGCCCCAAATCCCAGTGGCTCCATCCACGTGGCCTCCCAGGAGAGCTCCAAACTCCTCTTTGGGAACAGCCCCACTCAGCAGTGGTGCCAGAGATTTTATCCATAGTCCCGGATGCCCGAGTATCTTCCATCTTTGCGAGCCAGGCTTCTCACTTTTTCCAGCAGAGAGAGATCCATGTTCTTGGGCACAGCACATGTTGGATCTCCATGGATCTCCATCCACAAGATTAAATCCAGTAGTGAATCCATAAGTTGATCCGTGGCTTTTTTTTTTTCTTCATTGTTGGCTTCTGGTGGAAACTCCCGGCTCAAAGCCTTACATCCAGACCTTGTGCTAGTTTAGGAGAAAGGATTGCAATTCCAAGGATAGGCCTGTGGACACTAAATCAGCTGTGAGAAAGTCCATTTCCATATTTTCCAGACACATCTTCATCTGGGCTCCAATGTGTAGTACATGGACAGTTCTTTTCCAAAGGAAATTCCTGCAGAAGGGTTTGATGGAGACTGGGATCATCATCCTGAAGCTGGGCTTGAAGGAGTAGGAGAGAGAGACAGCCCCTCTCACAACAATTCCATGGATTCCACAGTGGAGTGTTGCTTGTGTTTTCCTGCTCCTCTATCCTTCCACATTGTCCCAATGATCTCAAGCATTCCCAATCCTAAGGAATGCTCCCAAGAAGGGACACGGGTTGGGCTGTCTGGCTGCTATTCTGGCCATGTCACTTATGGATTCATAGTTGGACTTGGTGATCTTAGAGGTCTTTTCCAGCCTAAAGGATTCTGTGATTTCCATGGTGATTCCTGTTTCTTCTCCCTCGTTCTTCCCGGATTTTTAGTGCTGGTAGGAAGCAATTGTTACAATCCTAAAACTTCTCCAGAGCCACCACCACCCACGTCTCCATTCTCCCATATTTACAACCTGAATTCATAGCACAAAATCATGGAATGGGAAGCAATCATTACAGTATCAAAGCTTTTTCAGGGCCACCACCAGCCACCTCTCCATCCCCCCACATTCACATCCTGAGTTCATACCACAAAATGTCCTGAATTGGGAGGGTCCCACAAGGAACATTGAGTCCAACTCCTGTCCTTGCACAGGACAACCCAAACCATCCCACTGTGTCCAGCTCCATTATTATCTAAATTGCTGGAAGTTTCTGAACTGCCTAGAAAGCCCTACCTTTGGCCAAAACGGATTTAAACCCTCAGCTCAAATCCCTGTGGTCCCACAGCAATTGAGTGGCTCCATCAGGTGAATGTTTTCCCATTTCCATCCTGCCCAAAGGGAAGAAACCTCCGGCTTTTATCTTTGAATAAACCTACCAACACCCTGTGGAATTTCCTTCCCTCCCTCCACAGCTCGCTGCTCTGGCTCTTCCTGCTCTCCAGCTGAGGCGAGTGCAGCCTTGGGTCAAGTGTAATCATTTTCATAGAGCTGGGGATCAATAACTGCTGGAGAGAAATGCTGTGTGTCAGAGTCCCCTCGGATCCTGGAAAACCAAAGGAATGCTACACGGAAGAGCACTTACTGTATTACTGCTGCAGGCGGATGGAGCTCCGTGCCAGAGGCTTGGCAGAGCTTTGGAAGTGCTGGAAGGATTCATGCCCAGCTTCTCTGGGAATAGGGAGAACATCCCTACGCTGCACAGCCCTTCCTTCTTCCCATCTTTCCCAAGGAACATCACTGTTTTACAAACACCAGCTGCAAGAACACCTGTGGCTCCATCCCAAGCTGATGGATAAAGCAAGGAAAATATGGGTACACAGATTTAACACCATTCTGCCCCAAAACTTCTCTTTGGGAATTTTTTTTTATGGTTTATGGTTTTTATCACCTGTTCGGGTCTGGTCTGCTGCTGTGGGTTGCTGGAAAAGCTGGAATTTCAGGGATAGACACTTAGATCCAATCCCTGCAAAACCCTGTGGGACAAGGTGTTGGATAAATGTCAACAGAAAAACTTTGGGAATAATCTAAGATGGCTAAAAATTCCCGTGGGGCGGAACCAAACTTATTTGGGGTAATTGGTGGCTTGAAGACCAGGAAGTGGGGGATGAGACAGAAGTGCCATCAGGTGACAAGTGTCCTTTTTCTCTCACATGACACTTCCTTGGTGATCTGTGGGTTGTTATGGATGTGTGGGATTTGTTCCAGCATTCCCAGAGCCTTGTCACCCGTGTCTTTTGCCTCCTTTTCTTTTTCCCATCTCTGCCCCCCTTATTATTTATTAGTTATTCCCCTTATTAGTTCTTCCAGTGGAGTTGGGCTGAGGAGATCAGTGAGGGAGATTTCTAAAAGATTCCTGCTCTGCATGAAGAGGAAGAGCTCCTATCCCTTTCCCCACTTCATTCGTGGTTGTGCTGTCCAGACCATCCTGAGGATAAATCCAGCTTTAACCCTCCATAGCCTGGTCCAGCTTAATTTGGGAAATGGAAATTGATGCTTGGCTTGGTGAGATGCAGCATCATCAGCTTAGTCTAGGAATCCAAGGAATGAGCAATTAGTCATGGATGGGACTGTCACCCATCCCTGGGTGTCTTTCTCTCTCTTCCTGGTTTTCCGCGGTGGTGGTTTTGTGTCTCTGCAGTGGAGGAACTGGAGAAGCAGAGATCATTCCAGTCTCTTTGGGTTAGAATTAGGGCTTGGACAGGAGGAATTTTATAGAACAATCCTTTGGAAAGGAAAATTCTGCTCCATTCCAAGAGAGATCACCTCCTGAGCTTTGTCTGCTCCTATCCTGTTGCTCCAAACATCAGAATGGGGATAAAATCCTAAAATCCTGGGATAATTTGTGTTACAGAGGAATTTTAAAGGCCATCTGGTTCAACCACCCAGATGGAGTGGTTCAAAGGGTAAGAAGACCTTCAGCCAGATCAGGTTGCTTGAAGCCCCATTCAACCTGGCTCTGAATTTTTCCAGGGATGGGGCATCCACTTCTCTAGGATTGTGCTACTATTTTTCCACCCTTTCCAAGCCGGAAAGCTTTAGGGAGCCTAAATGTTTTAGGTCTGTCTGAGAACTGAAATGCACTGACAGGAGTCGAGATAAGGTTGGGAACCCATCGATCCAGTCTCCATCCATTTCTGGAGAGTTTTTCCATTCACCCTTTCATACATCCATCAAACCATCTCCAATCCATCCTCTTGGTGCTGCACAGGAAGTTTTGACAGGTGGAGACGGGAAAGTGCCAGGTCATCACTTCTGTTATTGTTGCAAATGAATTTTATGGATGGATATTTACATCTGACTTTATGACCCACTGCTTTCTACTAAGGAAAGACGTTTAAATCCATAGGAAATATCTCCAGGGCCATGGTTTTATCAGACAGGAGAAGTCTGAACAGAGCAGATCTTCAACCCTGGAAATCTGCTGGTTCTGCTTCCTTCCAACACCACCATGCAGTGATTTTGGTGGAATTTCCATGCAGATTCCTTGTGGCAGAGGTTTAGCTCCATTAACCTGCTTGGATCACAGCTGGGAATGTGCCTCCTCTCCCTCTTTGCCCCCATGAGACCCTTTTAGGACACCTGAACTTTGTACCTGCTCTGACCAAGGCTAGTGTTGGCCATGGATTCATTCCCATGGGATATTTTGCCAGTGAAATCTCCCTCCTCACTTATCCCTCTCCTGCTGGATTGGTAGATCAAGGTGGGATCTGTTCCTCCACCTGTCTCCCTAAGCCCCCCTTCCCATCTGGATGGTGGCTTTCTGAGTCTGAATCCATCTCCTAAGCACAGGGTGGGTTTCTACTGCGTGTTCCTCATTTGGTCCTCATTCCCTCATCCCCAGTGCCCATGAACTCCATATTCCAACTCATCCTTACCTGAGAGAGTTTGGTTCTTCCATGATGAACAAAAAAGACTAAACTTCATCACCTTCCCTTCTCCTGCTCCTTTCTGGAGCTCAGCTAATGGACATCCAAGTCCTGGACCCAATCCTGATGGATTCTGGTTGTCCTGAGGAGACCCAGGATGTTTCTAGGGTACAAACCATGCTCTAGAGTGGGAGATGTTGCCCCAGGGCATCCTGCTCACACAGCTGTCCCCTCACCTGATGCTCCCAAACCACAGGAGCAGCTCACACCATCCAGCTGTGCTCCCTTAGCATCTCCTCAGCCCTGGTGAGGCACATCTGGCTGCTATGCCCAGTTCTAGGCTCCTCAGGACAGGAGGGACACGGAGTTCCTGGATCAGGTCCAGAGAAGGGTTATGAAGAAGATGAAGGGACTGGAGCATCTCCTTTATGAGAAAAGGCTGAGGGAGCTGGGGCTGTTCAGCCTCAAGAGGAGACACAGCTGAGAGGGGGACCCTATCCCTGTCTGTCCCTGTCTGCAGGAGGGATCTGAGCACAGCCCAGGCTCTGCTCTGTGGGGCCCAGCAACGGCACAGGAGGGACAGGCAGGAACTGATCCCAGGAAATTCCACCTGACATGAGGCAGAACTTCTTCCCTGTGCAGTGACCAAGCCCTGAACAGGGACCAGAGAGGGTGTGGAGTCTCCCTCACTGGAGATATTCCAGAACCTTCTGGACACAATCCTGTGCCGTGTGCTCTGGGATGGCCCTGCTTGAGAAGGGCGGTGAGACCAGATGATTCCACTGTGGTCCCTCCCAACCTGACCCATTCCATGATTCCATGACTTGACATCACTCCAACATCTGGCATGAGCCAGCAGTGACCATGGCCACACCAGAAGCAGCTTTGGAGCTGGTGGGATTTTTCCTTTGTCCCAGGCTGGGGCAGGAGTATCCAAACCCACAACCTGCTCCTCTGGCATTGGAAGCAGCAGGAAGCTGGGCACGGCCTCTCCCCCATGGAGCCTGCAGTTAAATATTGACAAGGGAGGGCTGTTTTTAAGGGATGACTGATTTTATGAGCAATCATCAAGGAACGTGGGGATGTCACGAGCTCATCCAATATCCTGTCTCTGAGAGCATCCCCTCCCAGCTGCCTGGGAGGAAGGAGTCAGCCCCTGTAATGGACACTTATCCAATAATTTGCCAAAGGGGGCAGTTTCTTGCTAACCTCAAGTGGTTTGTGTTTGGCGTGTGGCCTGAAACACAACCCTGACATCCCTCATAAATATTTATCCCAGCTGCTGGAGCAGCGGAGGAGATGTTTGACTGCATCCAGCCTTTGTGGGAGTTTTCCAAGCACTTGTTTCAGAGAGCCCTCAGTGTGCTCAGGGCAAAGGGCAGCTCCTGAGTCAGCTTCAATCTGCTGCCAGGGAAGCCTCCCGGGAGGAAATGCACCTGGGAATGTGTTGGGGTGCAGTGGCTCCTCTGGATTTGAATACTAATCACGATCACGGCATGGAATATTCAGTCACTGTTCCTAATTGTCAGCAGAGGGCTTGACACCTTTTCTACCTGTCTACTTCAGAGCCTGGTGGCTTAAGGACACAGGGGCTGACAGAGGCCAGCGTGATCTCTACAGCAGCAGAGGATGCCACCAAACATCACCCTCCAGGGCTCCACCTGTGTGTGTTCAGGGGTCAGGGTGGGAATTACCCACCAGGAGTAGGAGGCCAGGAAGCAGGGATGAGGCTGGGGCTCCAAAGACCCCGTTTCCCCCCTGTTAGAGGTTCTTTTGGCAAAGCATGGGAACACACCGGGCTCCACGGCTGTGCTCTGCCCTGCCCCAGGGCACCCTGATGTGTTTTGTAATACCCAGGCTGAGAGACCTAGGACAATCCTCCCATTCCCACCTTGTGGGAATATCACTTTGATTTCTGCTCCGTTTTCCTCCCTGGGGTGCTCTGAGCCCCCCTCAAGGGACACACAGTGGAGACCCTGGGCAGATGCAAGCCTTGCCCGTGTCCCAAAGCTGGAGCCTCTTCCCTCCTGTTTTTGGGCACATCCAGGCTCATTTGATTTGCGGGGGAGCAAGGGTTAAGCCCTTTAAGAAAAGAGATGGATGCTGATGATTTGGCGGGAGGTGCCTCTGGAGCCTAAGTGTGCAACCTCTGGGGGGCTTTGTCCCATGCTCTCCTTCCACCCCTCCTCTCCAGCCTTGTAGCAGCCACTCAGCTCCAGAGGCTCTTGGTTGACTTTAAGTGTAATTAAATCGCAGGCACGCCGAGGATAATTCAGGGAGGTTTCATTGCCCGTCGGAGAGAGCGAGGCAGCGGAGACAGAGGGGTGTTAATAATGCACTTTTTTATTGCCGAGCAGTTGGAAGAGGTTCAGGGAATTTGTGGAGAGGGAGGAGAGCCTTGGACCAGGCAGAGGGGATTTGGATCAGGGAGGGGGTAGTCTGGGATTTTTAGATTCAATCCCAAAAGTCCTCAGAGGGATGGGGGAATGTCCCGTGGTCAGTCAGTGGGGGCATTCCTGTCACATTATCCCATAGGAGGCCTGCAGCTTTGGATCAATCCCCAAGGGATGCAAAGGTTCTCCCAGGAAATTAGTGCCAGGAAAAGAGGAAAGAGGTTCATATTCTGCCAGGGGAGCTTCAGGTTGGACAGCAGGAAGAATTTCTTCATGGGAAGGTTTTTCAGGCATTGGATTGGGCTGCCCATGGAGGTGGTGGAGTCACCATCCCTGGATGTGTTCAAGGAATGACTGGAGGTGGCAGAGGATCAGTTACAGGCTGGACTGGAAGATCTTGGAGGTGTTTTCCAAGATTCTGTGAGAATTCTCTGAGAAAAGAGTGAATTCACCTTGCACAGTCAGGAATGCCCAGCTGAGGATAAGAACCCCTGTTTCTTTCATGGCACCTTGTGGATCCTTGCTGTGTCCCATCACACTGGGGGACAACTCTGCTTTAGGTCCTCTGAGTAAACCCAGTTTTTCTGAACACCAAATTGGGTGATTTTTCCTGAACCAGTCTTTCAGCTGGTGCTGATTTTTCCCAGTCGTCTATTTTGGCGCTCTCTTTTTTTCTTCATTCCACCAGAAAACACTTCTGCTGCTTCCTCTAGGAGATAAACTGGGCAAATGCATCCCTTGGGAAGAAGTTCTTTCATGAGTTTAGCTGGGCTTTAGGCTGCCCCAAATCCAGGTCTGACAGCTCCATGCTTGGCTCGCTCCAGGGAAGACCTGGAGAACTCCTAAAAGGCAAGGAAAGACCCAGGGGTTCACTTGGTGTGGAACTGGTGGCACATCCAAAGTCTTGCTGGAGAAACAAGAAGAACAATCTAGATTTCATCAATATGGAAAAATTCCCAACAAAAGTGGAGTAGGATGAAGGTCCATAAATGTTAATGATAAATAAATAATAAATGCCTTTGCTGACACTGCCTTTTTTGGGGAGGATGTTGGTTGCAAAGAAGTGTCCAGTGGTGCCATGGCACCCTCCCGTCTCTAAGTGGTTTTACACGAGCCTAGGTGAGCCTTACTATGCTTAAGTCTGGGTCTGGTGAGATCTGAGGATGTGTTGTTGGTCTACACGGATGGACTCTGACAATTGCATGAGACAGAACCTCCTCTTCCACCTCATTTTTGTCATTTGCCACATCAGGCCACGCTGCCTCAGTTTGAGATGCACAGGTGAAAACATGGGATGGGGGAGTGGATGAGTATTTCCTAGGAAAGAGATCATGGCTGAAAGGTTTTGGAGTACAGGAGGTCTGGCTTTCAGCAAAGAGGCTTCTCAAGTAGCATTTCTTGTGGTGGAAGCTGGTTCAGGGGCTGTTTCCAGAGGAAGGAACATTTCACAGTTTGTTGCATGAGAAGCAGAAGTTGCCTGGGAGGGGGAGCTCTGACCCCCTGCAGAATTACAGTTGTCCTTCAGAGGAAGCCCACAGGGTGCTGAGACCCAACCAGTCCATTTCCTGTCACCTGCTGTTTGGTCCTCTTCCTAAATTCCCAGCTTTGGAGGCCTGGCTGGGCCAGTGTGGCACCTTGTGTGGTGCTTTGCTGTTTGCAACAGTAAAGTCACCTCTCTGGTGGTGTCTTAAATTGGGAGAAGATCCTTAAACCAACCCAGAGCAATCAGCTGAACTCCCTCAAGATTCATTTCCCCTTGATGCTCTTGGTATTCTGTTCCTCTGGCCACCACAGGACCACCCACAGCTCATGGAGCCAGAATGTGCGAGCTGCAGCTCGCATCTTCTCCCAGGTCCCAGAGAGCTGATCAAAGGGTCCAGAAAAAGCAATTCCAGGTGTGGAGCGGGTCTCCATGCCTGGTTAGGCCAGGCAGAGCCTGCTGGAGCATCTGATGGGGTGGGGAGGGGGTGGGGGAGCGGATTAAAATTCTCGTTTCTTCACGCTGGGTGAGAACGCTACAGTGGATTAGGCTGGGAGCTGCTCCTGGCTGCGGTGCTGTGCTGAATTAGCAACATGTTTGAATGAGATAAAAGGGGCAGCTTTACCCCAGCGCCCTCATTCTGCTAATCCCACTACAGCTGTGAAATGAAGAGCAGCAGATCGGCTTTAGTCCCTTCCCTGACTATTTCCTACCCTTGAGACCGAGGCGGCTTTACCAAACCTGCCCCTGCAGGCGGATTCCTGCTCCGGCTGGATGCTCCCTCTGCTGTGCTGGGCCCTGTCCCAGGACTTCTTGGGATGGGGGTACTCTTGAAAAATCAGAGAGTGGGGTTGGTTGCCCTGGGAGGGGTTTGACAACCTCACCAAGCCTTACAGGATTCTGTGTCGCCGTGGTGTGTGGCCACCGATGTGCTGGAGGGGGGGAAAACTCATCCCTGCTCCAGCAGGTCACCTCAGCAGCATGGGATGGATGGGGTTTTCTCCTGCTTATCCCTGAGAATCTGTCAGGCAACTAAATGGAGGATGCTCTTTGGTCCTGCACTCAACCTCCACATCACTGATGACACTTTACCCTGTGGTGGCACCTCTTGCTTGTTCATGGATGTCCCAGTCTGGAACTGGTCACAGCTCCAGGGGCATGGACAATGTCTCCTGGTGCTGGAGGTGGTCCCACCAGTGCAGCTTCATCTTTCAAGTGGTTCCCTGTGTGGTTCCGACCCCTTTTTCACACAAGGATACTGCAGTGTTGGGACCACCACCCACATCTCCTCTCATGCAAAGAGAAATTTGTAGAGGGAGATAAGAGAAGGAGACTGTAAATAGCCAGGTAAAGGTCTGAGAGGTCTTTAAAAATAATCTTAGCAATGTTTAAAAAGGATCTAACCTCAATGATTTGGAGGTGATAGAACTTGGAGGAAAGTGTTGCATCCAGTCTTTGGGTCTGTTGACCGACTGCTGAAATGGGTTATCTCCTTCTTATCAGTGAGCCAGGAGTCACAACAGCTGGATGTCACTCCCCTGGAGCTGGGGAGCTCAGAAATGTCCTTATCCCAGGCACTTAAAAGCTGGAATTCATCCCTTCTGTTTAAGGAGTTGTCACACTGGTGTAGCCATTGGAATGGAGTTTTTATGCTCCTGTATGTATCCAGGAGTTTAAAATTGTGCCATCCACAAAGCTGAGGGAATACATTGTCCACTTGGATGGGGTTTCCTGCCTTAGGAAGAGTGGAAATTTTCCCTCAGCTCCACTAACTGGATCAGCTTGTTGTGCAGCCATGGGAAAGAGGTATCTCCACATTTAATCCCATCAAAACACCTTTTATCCACATCTTCGTAAGATGGGCAGGAAAATAAACCTAGGGTAGGATCAGATCCATCTGTTTGCACAGGAATCACAAAGATTTGGAAGCTGGATGAAGTTTGGTGTGGTCTTCCTCAAAAATCTCTTTGTATGGACCCAGAACTAGTTCAGCTGTAAATTGTTCTTCCAGAGAAAAGTTCAAGAGAGTGCACTAGGAATCTCATGGAGCTTCATCCTTATTCCTGCCAAGTGAGAGACTTGATCTTTCTTGAATTATTCCTCTGCTGCAAGAACTTCAAAATCTGAATCTTTTCGTGTTTTCTGTTTTCAACACTGCCTTTCCCTTCATGGCTCTGTGTCTTTTGATCACTGTTTAGAAGGTCAACCACAACAATGGGGGTTCCATCCCCATCCCTGCTTAAATCCTGATAAATTTCCCAACAAGGTAATTGGGCAGAGAGAATTAATTCAGGACATCTCTTGGTGGCTCATTTTTTCTCCTTCTATGGGGGACACTTGAGCTTCTTAACCTCCAAACCAGCAAATCTGACCCATGAAATGAAAGTTGAGCTTCTCAACCTCCAAAACCTCAGTTCCCACCTGTGAATTGGAAACTGAGCTTTCTAGACTTCAAAACAGCAAATCCCACCTGTGAAGGTGGAGGGCGAGCATCTCAGAATCCAAATGTGCACAAACCAACCACCTTTTTTGACCCAGAGCTGGAATTAGTTGATGTTTTTCTACAGTTGTGACCTAATTTCAGCACAATGAGTATCAAAATGTTTTTATGAACTCTGATCCCATCTTCTTCAGGTGTGGCTGATCCCAGATGCAGCCACTGAAAAGACTCCTCCCAGCACAGTGAGGATGATGAGGGTAATCTGGCCCTGACCTGGGTTTGCATTTTGGGTTGGATTGATAGAATCATGGAATCACTGAGCCTGGAAAAGCTCTCCAAAATCATCAAATCCAACCTTTGACTGAAACATCACCGCATCAAACGGATTTCAACTCCCTTAAAATTATTTTGATGCTGAGTTTAAAGCTGAAGATGACGCTGGATCCCTTGGGAAGAAGGGATGGGTGCTGTGAGGGTGTCCTGAGCAGAGATGACACCTTGCACAAGAATCCCAGCTCCTCATCCACTGCTTGGATAATCAGATGAAAGGCACGATCCAAATTTCCACTTCCATCCCAAAAGATGGAGCCTGCTTGTGTGTGATCACCTGCAGTTCCCATTCCTGGGAGAGGTGGAATCCTTCACATCCTCCATTTCAAAGACGTCTCTATTAACAGGACAGTGGGAGAATAAGCACTTTCCTTTATTCATTTCCCCGCTGTCTGATAAAATCATATTGATGATAATTTTCCTTTAATGGACCATTTGCAGTAATTATGATGCAGAGGGTGAGTAATTGGAGCTGACTCCCGATGCCTCCTACGAACTCGGCAAACTTAATTCACTCCATTGTCTGGGAGAAAGGGAAGGAGAGGAGGGAGACCAGGGGGAGAGGCCAATCCCACAGGCCCCTCTCCCCTCCCAAATGGTCAGCAGAGCAAATTAATGCTTCTTCTGCCTCTGTAGGATTTGCTTCAGTGCATCAGTCTGTGCCTTTCCCTTTCCTTCCCTTTCCCACCAGTTCCCAAATTTGCATTCTCTGTCCTATTGTCTCTATGTTCCCTGTTTTCAAGCTCCAGAATGATTTCTGTATTGTCTGTTGAGTGCTTTTCCCCATCACTTACCAGCACATTCTTCTCTTGGATGTGTCATGGAATTACAGAATTATTTAGGTTGAGAAAAAACCCCTCCAAGATCGTTGAGTCCAACCATTCCTCAGCACAGCCAAGGCCACCACTAAACCGTGTCCCCAAGTGCCACATCCACGTGGCTTTTAAATTCCTTCAGAAACGGTGTCCAGCCTGTGCCAGGGGTGGAGAGCCTTTCAGTGAGGAATTTTTCCCTAATATCCATCCTAAACCTGCAATGGCACAGCTTGAGGCCGTTTCCTCTTGTCCTATCCTTTGTTCCCTGGGAGCAGATCCCAACCCCTACTTGGCTTCATCCTCTTTCCAGGGATTGCAGAGAGTGAGAAGGTCCTTCCTTTTCTCCATGCTTTTTTTCCCCTCAGGTCCCACAGCTACTCCTCACCAGATTTGTGTTCCACACCTCTGTCTTCCTTTAGAAAACCAGATATCCTTGGGGTAGGCCCATACACAGACTCCCTGCACCATTATCTCATCCTGAAAATCCTTCCCCCTGTGTCCTTCTCTGCAGGCAAGAGGAATGAGCCACTGGAAGACACCTTGGTGGAAAAACACATTTCCTTGCTGTGGTGCAGCCCTGAATTCCGTGGGAAAGCTCTGACTGTGGCCAGAACAAGGAGCTGTGCTCCAGGGAAAAATAAATCATGGAGTGATCTGGTTATCTGTGAGTAGAAAGCATCCTTGACTAGGAGAAGGGAACTGGGAAACGTTCCATCCTGGATTTGAAGCTGTTGGTCCAAGTCTATTTGGAAGTGTCCTGGTTTAACCCGCCGATGTCACGCAGGCACTTCCTCAGTCGCTCTCAATTCAGTGGAATAGGGACAGAATTAGGGAAAAAAAAGTAAATTTGGTAATTTAGATAAAGACTGTTTAATAGGACAGAAAAGGAAGGATAAATAATTATAATAATCCTAGAATTGCAGAATGGTTTGGGTTTGGAAGGGACCCTAAAACTCATCCAGTTTCCACCCTCCATGGACAGGGACACCTTGATGCCCTGAAGCTGGAGATGGGATGAAGTTGTGGAGGGATGAACCTGGATGATCCTGGTAGTGATGCAACCAGCCTGCTCAAATCCATGGGGTCATCCAGTGGGAGGTGGGGCTACAGGGAGGACAGGGAAATTTGGACAGGGATAGAATCTGTGTATTTCTTTAAAGCAGAACAGATATAAAAACATCAGGTTCGTCAGTATTCTTGGAATTGGATTGGGATGGAAATGAACATTTCTCTAGGCATTCCAGCAGATTGACTCCTTGGAAAAAAAAAAAAAAAAATGATGGAGGCCAATTGAGTAATTGGCTTCCAACAACTGGTTGCAATATTTTGTTTCAGTCGGGAGTGCTCCAAGTTGGCTCCAAGTTTGATCTTTTTTTAAAATTCAAGATGAATTTTAAGAGTTGTTCTCAGCTGCAAAATGAAAATGTCTTTTTTAATGCATTTCCTTCTATTTTTAATTTCTTGGAATCAGGAAGGCAATTTAAGCACTGAAAATTCAACAGAATTGAAATGTGACTGAGAAATGCATCAATATTGTTAAAACCCTTTTTTTTTTTTTTTTTTTTTTTTTTTCTCTAAGAGATTTTTCAAAAGAAAACTTCTCCCCTAGCTCTGCTCTCTGGGAAATTTGGAGTGATAAATTTTGTAGTTACGGAAGACCAATAGATGTCTTTGTGGAGAAATCTGGGAGAAGAGCAACCCTCCTCCCATCTCCTGATTCTTTGCCTCTTTCTCACAGAGGAATTGCCTCTTGAGTTCAATGTTTTCTCCAAGGTTTCATTTCTGGAAATTAGCTGTTAAGAGGAATGAAACTCTTGGATTTTCTCCTGTGTGTGGATCCAACTCTCTGCCCATCCATCTCTCTCCATTTCACAGAGCTAAAGCAGCTGTTTTGTCCAGCTTTCCTTATCCATGGGAAATAAATCATGGGAAAATGAAATGTGGTGCTCTTGGAGACAGTGGTTGAGTTTTGCCTCTGTTTTTTGGGGGAACAAATCCTGAAACAAGGAGTTCTGAGACTTGGAGTGGGGTCTTCATGGTTCAGAGAGCTCCTGGAAAGATGGCATGGATTAGTCCTGACAAGTGGCCCCTCCACCTGGGACAAATTAAATGCCAAGAATGAATGGCTTGAGGTGGCCAGACTCAACTCTTCATCCCTGGAAGTGTTTATGGAAAGGTTGGATGGGGTTTGGAGCAACCTGGGATAGTGGAAAATGTTCAAGATCAGGTTGCTCCAAACCACATCCAACTCAGCCTTGAACATTTCCAGGGATGGACCATCCCCAATGCATCCACTCCTCATGGGAGAGGCAGCAGCTGATGTTTGCTTTGGGAACACATCATGCTTTCCCATCCCCATGCATGGAATAGGACAATCCCTCCCAAATCCCAGTACTGGTTCTGTAGGAACCAGCAATATTTCCAAGAATTAACGGGAAACCTGTCCATCAGCCCAGGAATTGAATAGGAATTTAGTCTGCTGTTGGATGCCAATTATTTTAATCTTTGCCCTTGGTGATGTTGATGGTAAAAGGTGGATCCGGACCCCATGTAAGGCTGAAATTGCATTCAAAACTGGGCATGTGTTGTGTTGGAATAGGATTTCTTTAGGATTAATGGTTATTCCTCCTCTTCTCCATTACTCTTTATAACTGGAAGATTCTCCTTCAGGGAAAGCTGAAGGAAACAGCCTTTTCCAAGGCTCCTTTGCTATTTCTGACAGGACTAAAGCCAGCCCTGCCTTTAGTCCAGAGTAATTTTGAAAAAAACATTATGGATGCCCTTTATTTTTCCAAATGGGACCAAGCCATCCACAACAAAAAGAGATCACCACCTTCTCCCACGAGACTGTGGCATCGGTCCCAAAACCCTGTGGAAGTTGGCAGTGGATATCAGTAATTATGGGAAAATAAATTATAAGGATGGTACAATTATCCCAGAGCCAAAGGCAATAAACCCAGACACACAGAGTTAATGTGGGACTTTAAAGAAATCCAATATTTTAAGGTGGTATTTCCCAGGGTCCAAAGAACCCTTGGCCAGCCCCTCTGGAGTTCCAATCACATTCGAAAACATTGGAAATTGCGCTAGAATCTATATTTGCTTTTGTGGGGTGAATAGGAATATTTTCTCTCTCTACTTTTTCACTTGGAAAAAATCTTTTAAAAATAATTAAGTTCATTTTCTTCTCTGATTTTTAGGTTCCTGATGAGGGAACCTAAACATTTCTGGTTTTTATGGTAAATAATGGCAAAAAAAAAAAAAAAAATCCTGAGAAGATTAAAAAAGAAAAAAAAAATCATCAAATCAAACAGGATATATTAATTTTTTTTCCCATAATTTGGGAGAAATTATGAATTGGGAGAAACTGCGACAAGTTTTTTGGGAAATTCCCCTCGGATTAATCTGATTCATTGTCCTATGGAAATCTTCCACCTTGCACATCCCAAACATCTGGATGGTAAACCTCTCCTGGGAAGGAAGTGGGAATAGGTGGGAAAAGATTAAGAGTGGCTAGGAACAGGCTGGAAGTGTGGTGAGAAAATTGGATATGGTCTGGAATAGACAAAATCCCTAATGGTGAATAAACAGAGCTGAGTCCTGGGGGAAATCCGGATCTGTGTGCCTAAATCCTGGAGCAGGATGATCCCATCCAATCTGCCAGGAAAGTGGAATTTTGGGGTGTCTTCTTCAGCCTGGAGGCCTCATCTGATTAAAGTGAAAACTTTAATTTTCAGAGTTTTGAGGGAGATGCAGGAGATCCACAAATGTAGGGTCCTTCCACCTTTTTGGCCTCCGCAGCCAGGACAAACTGGGAAAACAAACCTGTGCTGCAAATGCCAGATTTCCCAGTGGATCCCTTCTTTTCCTTTCCCCACACCAAAGAACTGCTTTTTTCCATGTTTTTGATTGTTTGTTTGTGTATTTGGGTGATTTGTTTGGAGGGTATTGTTTGTTTGTTGTTTTGGATTTTTGTGTTGTACTGTTTGGGTTGGTTTTGTTTTTGTTTTTTTTTTTTTTTTTTTTCCATGGATGTCATCCCTGGGCATGCTGATTATGGAATATCACCCAGTTTAGGTTCCAGCTCTCCCAGCCTTGGCCATTTTATTGATTTTTTTTTTCCACTGACATGTGGAAAATCAGGAAATAGACTCTGGACTAATCCTGGGGTAGCAAATCCATCCTGTGAATTCAAAGGAAGGAGCCTTGTTCCATTCATTTCTTGATTCTGAGGAAAATTATCATGGAATCATGAAACCATTTAGGATGGAAAAGCCCTCTAAGATCATTGAGTCCAACCATTCCTCAGCACATCCAAGGCCACCACTAAACCACATCCCCAAGTGTCACATCCACATGGGTGTTAAATCCCTCCAGGAATGGTGACTCCACCTCTACCCTGAGCTGTGTCACCCTTTCCATGAAGAATTTTTTTCCTAATATCCAACCTAAACCTCCCCTGGTACAACTTGGGGCCATTTCCTTTCATCCTGTCCCTTATTCCCTGGGAACAGATCCTGATCCCACCTGGCTTCATCCTTCGGTCAGGGAGTTGTGGAGAGCCAGGAGATCCCCCCCTGAGCCTTCTTTTCTCCAGGCTGAGTCCCCCCAAGCTCTCTCAGCCTCTCCTGGTGCTCCAGCCCCTTTCCCAGCTCCATTCCCTTCTTGGGACACTCTCCAGCATGTTTCTCCAGTGGAAATATTGTGGGAAATGAATCAAAGGCTTTCCTAAAATCCAGGTAGATTCCACAGCTTTTCCCTCATCCATTAAATGTCACTTTGTCAAAGAGGAAGCATCACATGGGACCCTTTTTGGGAAGCTGCTATTTAGGAGAGATTTTTTTTTTTTTTTTTTTTTTTTTTTTTTTGGGAAAAGGTGTTGCCTTCCCAAGGCAAGCTTGCACATGGTGAATCCTTTTTCCACTCTGGGCTTTTCTTTTGGAAAGGGCAGGATCCTGACTGAGAGAAAACCCAAACCCTCCATGTCACACCTTGTTTGGCACCCTCTCAAGGCTCGGCTGCCTCTCTCTTCCCAAAATCTTCCCATTCCTGCTGCGGCTCTTAATGAGGATGGAGTGACTCATTTGGGATCCTGGATGTCTTTATAACCCGAGCCCATGGCTCAGAGCTGCTTCTCCTGATGATTTTAATCTCCTCATCCGTCTTTTCTGGTCAATAAACTCCCTCTCAAATCAAATTGTTACCGAACATATCCCGACGCTGATGTCCATCGGACTCCGGGCTCCTGCAGATAATGGAGTTTGTCATAATTAAGTGTCCTGCCTAATTAATTGAGTGGTCAGGATGCTAATTAGCAAGGTTTATTGAGACTGGAGGAGTATGAAGGGCAATACTGCAGCTCATCAAAAGCGCTGGGACTAGGAATAAAGCGCAGCTCCCTTCCTTCTCCAGACAAACCCGTGGCTCTGGGGATTTATGGAATGGGAGATGAGGGTGAGCAGGGTTGTGCTGAGCTTTGTTTCAGCATGGCCAAGGTTCCCCAGCCTTTGCTCCCATTTTCCACACATTCCTGGAGCTCGTCCATCATTACAGCCCTGACTGAGGTGTCTCCTCATTCCTCACTCGACGCTCATTCCTGCATTCCCTGCTCAGACTTCCAATAGAAATTTGGGACATCTGATGGCTCGTATTTTCATAGGAAATTCCCTGAGTGGAAGTTCCTTGGCTTTTCCTGCCCTATCTGTTTTCCATCCTCTAATTCCCAATGTTTTAATCCTCTTTTTTCTTTTTTTTTTTTTTTTTTTTTTTTTTTTCCTTTGGAAAGTGTTAACCTGACCAGAATTCTTGAACTTCCTGGTCTATCCCCATGATCCATTAAAAAAAAAAAAAAAAAAAAAAAAAAGAAAAAAAAGAAAAAAAAGAAAAAAAAGAAAAAAAAGAAAAAAAAGAAAAAAAAAAAGATTTGTCTCTTTACATCCAAAACCCAGAGAGGGATTTTCATAAGGAATCAAGAAAAAAAATTGGGATCATGCAGCTGAAGGAGGATCTTCATCTGGGATCTGCATCGAAGTTCTGGCTCTCTCACTGGGTCTCCAGATTATTTTAGGAAAGTTTGCCTTAGGGAATTTGAGTTGTTGTATCCCAGTTCCTCAACCAATCGAAGCCCAAGAAACCCTGCTGGATCTCTCAAGTTTGTACATGAGTGGCAGGATTGGGAAGAGAGGGAGTGCACTTAGGAAATGAAGGAATGTTCAATATGGATTTGCAATTCTCTTTTTTTGCAGCATGAGGATTGGACCATTCCCAGAGGGATTGAAGTGAGAATTCCCCTGGGATACACCCAAGGAAAACCAGGCCAAGCTCAGTACCTGTGTAGGGAGAGAGGAGTTTTTATTTTAACTTTGCTTTTCTTCGGGAATATTTAAAACTAGAGAAGTGGGATCTGTGGAGGCCAAACCTGAGTGTGGGAAGTGCAGCTGGAAATCTGAGATTAATCCTGGAGCTGAGGATGGGAGAATTCCTCAGGATTACAGTCTCCGACATGATAGAGGTGGACTTTGGCATTCCCCTGGGAGATCTCTTTACAGAATTTTCTACATTTCTGGGCTCAAGGAACACAGAGTCAAAAGCCTCTCCTGCCTTATCTCACCTTCCGTCTTTGTATGCTTAAAAAACATGGAATTTGCCCCATCAAAAAATTGTTATATGTCCCATAGATTTTACTCCAAGTGATGAAATTTTGGCCCTATTTTGGCTGGAATAATTCTGTGCCCAGGAAGGATTCATCCATCCTGCCCTGATTTTGGGGCAGCATCCATAAAATCCATAACTCCTGCTCTCCAGCATTTATTTTGGTGGCTTTGGCATTGGAATTTGGGGAGACTCTGTGGGGAGAGCAGGCAGGGATGAAAGCTCTGGAAGGAAACTTACCATGTGTTGTGGTTTTGAAAGCAAAATGAATGAGAGGCTCCAAGTCAGAGATATAATTTAATAAGAAGAAAGGTAAAAAGGTAAAAGTAAAATAAAATAAATGCAATAACACAAAGGATCACTGACAGGGGCAGAATACAACCTGAGCAGGATGGTGGAAGCAGTCCAGGTGAAGGGCTCTTCCTGAAGCAGTGATCCTGTAGAAAGGTCTGGTAGCTCTGCTCCTCTGGGAATCCAGTGGATAAGTGCCCTTGCACTGTCCCAAATCCCAGCTTATATCCAGGTGAGAATGCTTGGCTCCTCCCCCTGGGCAGAGCATCTCACAATAGCATGAGAAGTGTGAAATGGGTCCTTGATGGCCCATTAACAGAGATAACCCCTGGAGGGAGTTACCTGTGACTCATGGGCCATTAGCAGGAGACACCCCAAAGGCGTTAATGGGCCATTAGCAGAAGAGGCAGGGGGCTTGGGAAAACACTAGCCCACCTGGTTTCAACAGTTCATGAAGATGGTGATAGAATAAATACTTTGTGTACATCCTACACTGCAACCCAGGACACCATGCCTGTCTTATTTTGAGAAATTCCTCGTGCAGATGGCTGTGCAAGGCCAAGACTTTCAAGGAATAAGAACAGAAGGAGGATTTGGAGCTGCTGAGGGAGATCCAGAGGAAATACTCCAAGGGCTGGAGCCCCTCTGCTCTGGAGCCAGGCTGAGAGAGCTGGGAATGTCCAGCCTGGAGAAGAGAAGGATCCAGGGAGAGCTCAGAGCCCCTTCTAGTGCCTAAAGGGGCTCCAGGAGAGCTGGAGAGGGACTTGGGACAAGAGATGGAGGGACAGGATGCAGGGAATGGCCTCCCACTGCCAGAGGGCCAGGTTAGATGGGATATTGGGAAGGAATTCTTCCCTGTGAGGCTGGTGAGGGGCTGGGATGGAATTCCCAGAGAATCTGTGGTTGCCCCTGGATCCCTGTAAGTGTCCAAGGCCAGGTTGGACAGGGCTTGGAGCAAGCTGAGGTAGTAGAAGTTTCCCTGCCCATGGAACCAGATTATCTTGAATGTCCATCCGAATCCAAACTATTCCATGATTCCGTGATTATCCCTAACTCGCAGCATATTCCTTGAAAAAAAGGAACAATCAAATTCCTCATAGTAAAAATCCTCACTTTTTAGTATAACTGCAGGAATTTGGCTCCATGTTCCCTGACAACTGAAGGGATCAAAGTGATCCAATGATCCATAATCCAGTCACTGAATGGAGCTGGAATGATCTGTCCAGACAAGGATTGCTCTGCACTTTCCCCTGTTCTGTATATTCTCTCCCAAAATATCCAAACCCAAACTCCTGGCGATGAGACATAAGATTTGTATATTCTCTTTGTCCTAAAATTTAGGGAAAAAATTAATTGTATAAATTAATTGTATAAATTAGGAGTTAAGAGGCTTTTCCTGATAATTTTCCTTCTTCCTAATGGCATAGGCAAAATAAGGATGTAAATCCTGGTCTTAGATATATTAATGGTATTTGTATCTATAAATATTTACAGTTTTTTATATCTGTTGCCGATAATGCCAAAATTTGGCCAGATGATCCTGATTTATGGATTTGCCTTAAAATCCACCTGGATGTGTCCTGTTCCATTTTTTCCTTATGGGAAACTGATCTTAAACAGAGAAAAAAAAAAACCCATTAAATAAATACATTAAATAAATAACAAAAATTAAATATAATTTGCATTAATTGAACACAGCTTGCAGAGCATATTCCAGTGGGAGATTTCTGTTGAGTTAGGGCAGCTCGGTAGAAATTAGGGAAAATCCAATTTTTGCCAGGACACATCCCTGTATTTTTATGGCTTTTTGATGAGTCAGGAAGATTCCTTTTGATTTTATGATTTCCACAATGTTTCAATGGACAGGAACATCAAAGCAGGGATGGCTTGAGGGATATTTTTAGGAATTTGCCTTCCACAAAAATTCCATGTATTTCTATATATACACACACCTAAAAATATAATTATAAATGCATTTATATTTCTCCATGTCTTTTTTATAAAAAATAAATATAAATATCTTGACTTAGGATGAAGCAGCAGAGGGAATTTGAAAGTGTGACCTAGCCTTATTCCAAAGTATCCCTTTCTTGATGTATTTTCAGTCTTAGATTTAGTAAACCAGCTTATTCCTGGTCAAATTCCTGAGGTGGTACATTTTGGGATTTTCTTTTCTTCGTTCTGCAATTCAGCTCCTGACAAATAGGTTATACCTGGATGTGGGAGGCTGTTGGAAGTGAATTCTGGAAGTGTTTTAAAGCAGAATTACCCCATTCCTGAAATCCTTCACTTTGTTTTTTTTGCCCAAAATCAAATTCCGGTTTTATCGGAATATTATTGTGTATTCGGGAATGCAAAACTTCTTCCCCCTCTTCCCAAATTCGGGATTTTTGGGGTAAAAAATAAAACTAGCAGTGGATTCCTGATAACCCTCATTTCCCAGCTGGGGGGGATGAGATCCTGCCAGCCAAACCCCTGATCCATTTTGAGGGATAATTTTCCCACCTGATGGATGCTTTTTTTTTCCTGGAAAAAACAGCTGAAGGCAACACCTCTCCCCACTTCAAGAATCTCCTTGGGGTGGCTGGGTTTAAAAATAAATCCCAGGGTGGCTGGGAGATCCCAGGATGGAGAGAGGGTGGAATTAAGTCCTCGAGAGAGGAAGGAATTTGCATCACCTCACACTTCCCTGGTGAGGCGAGAGCTGACCTCACAGGGGGCCTCATTTTGGGAATATAATTGGTATTCCAGGGAGGAATGTCCCTAAGCCCCCTCCAGCATCCCAATCCTGTCTCTCTCCAAGGAGGGGGACATTTTTCCAATGTCACCCCCAGCCAAAAGATGTTGAACAGCTCCACAGGACCTCCCACCTCCCTCAATCCATCTTCCCTCGGATCCATCTTCCCTGGAATCGCTGCATTACAAGCAAACAGGATTTGTTCCACTTCAATTTGTCAAGATTGGAAGGCCTCAAAGTTGGTGGAGACGTTTATTAAAGGTTTCCCAGGGGTTGGGGAAGGAGAGGCAATTTCCTTCCTGGGCTTGGAGCACAGCTCCCATCTCTGTTCTATAGCACAGGAGGGATGAGGGGGGTTTCTCTTCCTCCTCTGCCAATAACAATTAAATAAATCCCTCTTCTCCATCCCCAGATCACCACCCAAGAGGGATCAGTATTTGTTATCCTCCTTTTCCAGCTGCAGGAAAAGGGGAGAGGTGATGGCGTGGGGATGGACGAAGCACATGTACCACCCTGGGACATCTGAATGCAGCCGGAATTTTAATCCCAAAGCTTTTAATTTTAGGGGAGAGAGAGATGCCTGCATGGATCCCCTCAGGAGGCAGATTTTGGAATCACACAGGGCAGTTCTGGGAAGGTGATGGGAATGAGATCATGTCTCTGGAGGGATGCCAGCCCCCTTGGGATTGGGAGGTGACATTTTGTGACAGCCAAACAACTCTGCTCCGGTGTGACACTTCTGGGGGGAATTCTCTTCCTTAGAGCTCCCCTCCCTCCTCATTTTTTTTCTCCCCAAAATTAACTTCCAGAGTTTTCATGCCCTGGGAAGAGTGGGAAGCAGGGCAAAGTTATCCAGAGAAGAGGTTACAATTCCTCTTTTCCAAAACCTCCTCATCCAGGTGAGTGTTCCTGGGGCTGACTCATTTTGGATAATCTGGAATAACTCCAGGGAAGTCACCAGGGATGGCAGGGGAGCAAACCCAGCAGGAAGTGAAACAGAAATTAACCCTTGGCACGTGCCCATGGATTTATCTGAAGGCAAAGGATTTTATTACACTGGCTTAAGTGGGCTTTGGATGGAGCCTCTGGAAAAAGCAGGGGAAAGGTTGCTAGAATCCTTCCTGAGCTAATTAATCAAATATGTAATAAATAAATCACCTGCAGTCACAGCCAGGTGTCTGGAATGGAGATGGCAGAGCTTTAAGCAGAATTCCAGGCTTTGTATCTTCGGGATTATCGTTATTTAATTATATTGGATCTGCCTTTGGAGGCTGGTGGGCAGCAGGTACCAGGTGAGAGCTCCCTGCTTTATTCTGAGGCAAGATTTGATCTCTCTGTTCCAGTGATGAATTTTCCCTGATGAAATTAAACTTATTTCAGATTAAGGATGGGGGGGTGGGGGGTGGGGGGAAAGAAAAAAGTGTTTTCTATTTTGAGCTGCAAGAGAAGCAAAGAAATAACTCCCTACTGAGATTAATTCTTATCATTTTAAGATATGATGACAGATAAAAAGAACTTCAGAGCTGATATAAAATGAGATTCAGAGCTTTGCAGGGGAAAAAGGGCAAATATTTTGGGGGAATTTTTCATGGAAATACCTTCCTGTATTTTTTGTTGACGAAACATGGATTTGAAAGGCTTTGATTGCCCAACTCACACCTGACAATTGTACAACTCCTGGGGTTAATTTTTAGGGATTGTCAAGGAGAACTGAAAGCCAAACCCATCACCAGGACAAGAGGGAGAAGGATGAGTTTAACTTCCCTTTTTATTTTGTTTATTAACATGGAACGTTTCCCTCCTTTGGATTCTGGCTGGAGATTGCAATTCCTTTCTTTCTGAGCGCTGAACTCCTGCTGACTTCCAGGCTGAAGCTCTTTTCCAGCCTCATTTCAGCACCGTTGGATGCAGGAGAGTGAGGATTAGAGCACCAGAACTGTGAGGATTTTGCTTTTTTTGGGTCGTTGGAGGCTCTGCTTTTCCTGATGGTGTTGTGGCCCCCATCCCTGGACATCCTCATCCTCATAGCAGCAGATTTATGGAATGTTACAGGTCCAGATCCTTTTCCCAGACAAAATTCTTAGACACTTGGTAAAACTGAAATTACATCCAGGATAGGATTCCCTCCCTGGCAAGGCAAAGTCAACCCCCTTTCCTGATTTTTCACATTTTAATTTCACTTTCCAGGTGCTGCTGGGTTTTGGGCTAAAGGAGGAGAGCTTGTCCCATGATTATGGAATCAATGGGGGCACAGGAGATCGGATGTGACACCTGGAGCACCTGGAAAAGTCACCTAATCCCCTCGTGAGAATGGAAAAAGGAGTTGGGGCTGAATTTCCAGCAGCTTTGCCTGTTCGGAGTTTCCCAGGTGCCTGAATTTGTTTCTTACCTGTTCAACCAAGTGAGGGCAAGAATCCTTCTCTCTTTACAGCAATGGCACTTAACAGTTTGGATTAATTATCTGCACCAAAGGCGTGACCTTTTTCCTGATACGTGAGGTTAAGGCTCACATAAAATTCCAGGTGGTGTCTGAATTTCTCCATCAGAATGAGGACCTGGTATCCCGTTAAGTCTCCTCTCCCTTGCTCCACATCAGCCTCCAGAGTGGAGTGAGGGTGAGATGTTTGAGGGTGGAATCACAACTGATGGGGAGGTTTGACACCCCCAGGTGAAAATTTGGCTGGATACAGTCTGGGAGAGCTGGGGATGTCCAGCCTGGAGAAGAGAAGGCTTCAGGGAGAACTTAGAGCCCCTTCCAGTGCCTAAAGGGGCTCCAAGAGAGCTGGAGAGGGACTTGGGACAAGGGATGGAGTGACAGGACAAGGGGGAATGGCTTCCCACTGCCAGAGGGCAGGGTTAGATGGGATACTGGGAAGTAATTTTTGGCTGTGACGGTGGTGAGGCACTGGAATGGATTCCCAGAGAAGCTGTGACTGCCCCTGGATCCCTGGAAGTGTCCCAGGCCAGATTGGGTGGGCCTTGGATCAACCTGGGAGAGTGGAAAGTGTCCCTGCCCATGGCAGGAGGCTGGGACTGGATGATCTTTGAGATCCGTCCTAACCCAAACCATTCCAGGATTCTTTGATCCTGTTGTGTTTTGGCCCAGGAGGAGTTGGGAGCGGGATGTACAAGGAACAGCCCTTCCATTCCCAGTAGGCAATTCCCAGAGCAATAACCAGAAAGGGGAATGTTGGACAAGCCTCCTGTGAGGCTGGGTCTCTCTTTCTACTGCTGCTCTCCTCCTTAGTGCACAGAGAGTTTTGGGATGAAGGTGGAGGTGATGGAACCAGAACACGAGAATGACTGAGGCTGAGACACGACCCCAGGGAAGATCCCACAAACTCTGCCTGTCTTTCCTGCCTCCTCCAGTCCTTTATCGCTGCCGTTTTCCCTCTCTGCTTTCCTTGAGCTCCTGGCAGCATTCCTGGTTGCCTCTCGCTGCTGGTGCCCGGCCCTGGCTGGATGGGTCAGGGACAACAAGAAGGAAAACAGGAGGAAACCAGGGCAATTTGTCTCGCTCATCCCTGTCTCCCTATCTGTCATCCCCAGTCCAGATCCGCTTGCCCTCCTTAAACAAGATCTCAACTGACCGTAAGGCTTCTGTCACTCCACCAAAATCAAACCCCTTCCCTCATCAAATCCCTAATCAGCCGGAACGGCTCCGTTATCCGTGCGAAATTGACTCTTCTCTGCTCCTTTGCTGACCGCTGCCCTTCAATGAGCCGGCCCCGGCTCTGACTCTGAGGGCAACATCTTGTCTAATTATATTTCCCCTGCCTCTTCCAAATCCTCTCAGCTGCCCAGACGAGCCCAGGTATCGAGGAGAGAGTGGGAGGATTAATGGAGAAGCCAGGTGTGGATTGCAGCAGGAAAATTTGCAGCCGCACGCTCCCGGCTGGTTTGGGAAGGGTGATTTTGAGGCAGGGATGGGAGAGCTCCTGCTCTGAGTTGGAAGTGGTGGTGGCATGGTGAGACCTTGAAGGTGAATATGGCAGCTGAGTTCACCCCTTTCCAGGAAAAAATTCATTTTCTTCTGGCCAGTCAAAAGAGAGGACAAAAAGATGGAGGGAGGACAGGGAAAGTTTTGAGCTCTGGTGGCACCACACATCCTCTATGATCTAATTTTCCAAGAGAAAAGAAATATCCTTGGGTCCACAACCAGCCTTAAAATTTGCTTCATGTTAATTGCCTTCAGATTCCCCTAAAATAGTCAGAGGGAGAGGCATGGGTTAAAACTGGGTTATAAAAAAGGAACAACCACAAGCAGTGGTTTAGGAATGCCACAGGGATCTGCTTTCCCTGGAGAACAAAAGATCCTTGGAGAAGGATCCTTTGCTGTTGGGCCAGGCTGGCAAAGAGATGCCAGGAATTCTGAGATCGTGGTAAAACCTGTGAGGATGGACAGGTGTACAAATCTGGGATGATACTCCAATCTGTATGGACACCTCAGATCAGGGCAAGAAGCTCCATGGAGGTGGTGGGAATGTGAGGGGGCAACATTCAGCTAATCCAGCAGGAAAAACCCACCCCTGAGTGGGTCAGGATATAGGGAATGATGGAATTTATTCCATTCTCTTCTGTCCACAGGATTTTCCCTGCGATGCCACGTTCCTGCCAGGAACATCTCAGTGTCAGATCTCGGGGCTGTGTGTTTTTCAGTCAGGAGATGGGAATGGATTTAGCAAGGGAGGGGATTTGATTCTGTGGAAATAAACTCAGTATTTGGAAATGGAATTAGTGCAGGACGTTTAATCAAAGGAAAAGATGGATTGGCAGTGGGATAATGCCAAGCCCTGGCCACAATAACCACAATTTATGGCTCGTGTTGCCACAAAGTCAATTTGGGTTTAATTTCTCTGCTTTGCTCCAGCTCTGTTTTCTGGCAGCTCTGTCTGATGGAAGGTGGGTGATGGGAAATGCCTGTATTTTGGAATTTAGAAGCTGGAGGTTGTTTTTGCCTGGGATATTCAGGATTTTAGTCCTTTTCCTGCCGCCTTTGGGGTGACCTTTCATGGCAACAGAGGTGAACATCTTCCCTGGCTCCAGGAGAATTTCCTGGGACCAGGGAGTTGCTCCTTCAGGTGATTTAAAAATCAAAGCACGGCCTAGCAGAGCCCACAGTTGAATCCTTTATTCCCTCTGTTCAGCCCTTCTGGAGAAGAGGAATGGAGGAGGAATGGAGAAAGAATGGAGGTGAATGGATGTGTCACCATGGATATGAACCCGATGGGAAATGTGCATTGAGTTTTGATGGGAATTCTGATCCCTGCCTGGGGATTATGCACCACCCAACTGTGTTTTTACTGATACTCCCAGTTCCAAGAGTGGCGTGTGCTGGGGATAGGCACCCACTGTAATCCAGGGAGAGCATTTCTGGATCCAATCCTTGGGCTCAGCCCAGCTTTCCTTTCCAAAATCCTAGGATGGGTGAGGTTGGAAAAGAGCAAGAGCCCGGTGGGCAACCTGTTTGAACTTGTGACCACCTTCCTCATCCAATCACTTTTACCTGTGTCAAGCTGGATTCTCTTCCATTTAAACTTGTATTTTCTCCCTTGAGGATGGATATAATGGAACCCAGCCTTGGGATGAGTCAGTGAGGCCAGAACCCATCCCAGTTTCTGCTGTGGGGTGCAGCTGGTCATGGATATCAACCCCAGCTCTGGCATCTTTCCCTGGATAACTCCAGAAGTTGTGTCCTCTTCTTGAGCCACAAAATTAAATTGGGTCCCACGTCTTTGGGACTTTGCCATAGTTCACTTGCAGAGTTCCAAGGGAAGAGGATTCTTTCATTCTTTTCCCTTCCAACTTCTCCTGCCCTGGTCCCCAGCTCCCTGCAGAGGAGGGGAATCAGGTTCATGCCTTTAGGAGCTTTTCTGTTAGTGCAGATTTGAAAAATAACAGGAAAATAAAGAAACCACTTCCTTTAATTCCATGGAACAGACCCAGTAAGTTCCAATCCATAAAATTTTATAGACAACAATAAACCAAAAACGTTGGCCCCTCTATTGAGTTGTTTAAGAGGCTGTTGTGGCATTTTCCTGCCTTGTCATTCCCGTGCCCTGCAGTGGGATATAAATCACCTGGAATGAGTGTAAGACTCGAGCTCAAACATATCCCAGGTAGGAGGTAAAGGGAGAAGGAGCAGGATAATCCCTGGGTTGAAAAGGCTCGTGGCTCTGGATACATTTCTTTGAAAGTGAATAAAGGATATTTGCCAAACACTGAACCAGTTTGGTTGTTCCCCGTCATTCCCCGATGGGAATTGACTCCTGACACTGATCCTACAGACATTGCTAACCTTGATCTGATCAAGGATTTACAGGAGCAGGAGGGAATGTTCTACACCAGTGGGAGATCAAGTGCCAGGTTTGCCTTCATTAACTGAAATTTTCTGGCCAAAAAATTATTTCATTACAAAGACAACGAACAAAACCCCACCTACAAAAAAGCCCAAAACAAACCAAAACCCCCTTAAAACTATTCTTGATCAGCCCTGCTTATAATTCCCTAATATTTTTCACCTTTTAATCTGAAATTTCTGACTCTGCTCTTATCCCAACATAAATACTCCAGAATGACTTAAAAAATAAAGATGTCTTCAACACAATAGCAAAATTCTATGTTTTTTCTCTGTTTCTCAAATTCACATGAAAAATGGGATTCTCTTCCTCTGAGAAGCTGCAGAGTAATACTGGATAATGGAAGCTGTTGTTCCAGGACATCAAAACATGGCATAGGATGAGCCTTCCAGGGGAAGACTTAAATCAATAAGCTTTGAGCCTGGGAAAATAGGACATTCATTGGAGATATTTAGAGCCAGCACAGTTTTTTTTTTTTTTTTTTTTTTTTTTTTTTTTTTTTTTTTTTTTTTTTTTTCTTTTTTTTTTTTCTGATGTTTTGCATGTGAGGAGGGATTCTTTCATCTGGATCATTCCCTCATTAAAACCAAGGGCTGTCAGATTTGCTGCCAGGATTGGAGCTCGGCTTCCTAAAATGCTCCCTTGGGAAACTCTTCCTTTCTGAGGGTTTTAAGTAGGGCTGTGCTGAGATTCCTGGCCTTAGGGGGACAATCCCCATTTTTAAAGTGGATTTGAAGGTTTTTAGGATGCTCTACCTCCCAATCTACCCAAAATAAATTGAACCAGAGGCTCCATCCCTGGAAATGTTCAAGGAAAGCCTGGACATGGCATTAAATGCTCTGGTTGGTGATGGCAAAAGTTGGACTCGATGATCTTGGAGATGTTTTCCAACCTAAATGATTCCAGGATTCTTGGAGCACCCTCATAGCTTCATGCTGGAAAAGCAAAAGAAAACCCAACTTTATCTCCACCCTTTGTGGATTTGATAAAGAACAGCAAAACCACCCTGGAGGTGTTGCTGCTCAAAGGATCATTCCCATGCATGCAGCTGGAAATTCTTCCACTGCCTGAATCTCATTATTCCCCAAACTTTTTAGCAGATGAAGAAAAGACTGTGGATGTGACTGCCTAGACTTGAATAAAGTCCTTGATGCTGTTTCCTATACCATTCTCCTGGAAAAAACTGGCTGTTCATGGCTTGGATGGATGCACTTTTTCCAGGAAAAAAACCTGGATGTGCACAAAGAGTGGCAGGGAATGGAGTTAAATCCATTTGGGACCTGTGTGGTGTTCCAGAGAGTTCAGTACTGGGAATAATCTTGTTTAAAATCTTAATTGATGATCTGGATAAGGGGATTGAGGGAAGTCTCAAGTCTGGGAGATGTCACCAAGTGGGATCATTGATCTGCAGAGGGATCAGGACAGGCTGGATCCATGGGCTGAGGCCAGTGTGATGAGGTTCAACAAGGCCGAGTGATGGGCCGTGCAGTGGGTCACAACAATCCTATGGAATGCCCTGGACTTGGGGAACAGTTGGCTGGAAAGCTTCCCACTGGGAAATTGGGAACACAGCCCAGGTGTGTTCAGGTGGCCAAGGAGGCCGAGGGCACCTGGCTTGTCCCAGCTGTGGTGTGGTCACAGCACCAGGGCAATGATTGTCCCGTGTGCTGGCACTGCTGGGGCACCTCGAGTCCTGGGGAGGCTCCAAAACTGGGGTCAGTTTTGGCTCCTTCATGACAACAAAGACACTGAGGGGCTGGAGCGTGTCCAGAGAAAGGAAGGGAGCTGGGAAGGGTCTGGAGAACCAGGAGTGGCTGAAGGAACTGAAGCTGGAGAAAAGGAGACTCAGGGGTGACCTTCTGGGTCTCCACATCTCCCTGACAGGAGAGTGAAGCCAGGTGGGAATTGAGCTCTGCTCCTAGGGAATGTGGGACAGGATGAGACGAAACGGCTTCAAGCTGTGCCCAGAGGAGGTTTAGGTTGGATATCAGGAGAAAAATTCTTCATGGAAAGGTGGTCAGCCCTGGGAAAGGCTGCTCAGGACAGTGGTGGAGTCACCATCCCTGAAGGGATTTAAAAGCCATTGGAGGTGGCACTTGGGCACCTGGTTTAGTGGTGGCCTTGGCAGTGCTGGGTTTATGGTTGGACTCAGTGATCTTAAATGTTTTTTCCAATCTAAATGGTTCCATGATTCTTTTTTGGGACCACCGGCGAAAGGGTCAGGATGAGACCCCTTGAGAGGTTATGTGGAGAAAGAGCTTCACTGATGGATTTATGGTGGAAACCTGGGATGCTGCTCCCACATCCAACCCTCTCGTCCATATCCCTCATACCTGACAGTTGCCTGGACATTTACTCCCAGAGATAATTCCTAAATCCCAAATCCCCTAAAAACAGAGAGTAGGTGCCAGGAATCCCAAACCACTCAACCCTGCTTCCAATGCCCATTTTCCTTATTTTCTCTTTTTCCCAGGATTTGCCAAGGGAACTTCCAGATTTTTCTTCCATCTGGGACCACCCTGGTAGGGAAAACACCCAGGAATGTTGTCCCCATGTCCCCATATCTGCAGTAATTCCTTGTGCTAAACTTTACTCCCAACTAATCTGAGCAGTCGGCAGATTTTGTGTCTAATGAGCTGTGGAGGGCACGGGCAGTTAAACATTCCCAAAGCGCCTGGAGAAACATATCCCTTCATCATAACAATGGGGAGATTAAGGCTCCAATTAAAAGGAGACAGGGCAGTGACCAACCGTGATCAGTCTGGGTTCCTGAAGAGCTGATTTAGGGAATGATTGAAGCAGGAATGGGGTGGGAGCTGAGGGAGGGAGGGAATCCTATAATTAGGGGTGGGGTGGTGCTGTCCCTGTTTGGTGAAGGATTTTTCAAAGTGGACAAATGGGAGGGAAAAAAGTCCTGCAAAGTGTTTGCTTTGGTAACATCAGATCCCTGAGGAAGGGATAAGCAGATTTGGCATCAGCTGCACTTCCAGAAGCTCACCTCTTTCCTGAAAATCCACTTTTCTCTTTCCCCCGACATCAGCACCGGTTTCTCCTCAGTCTCCAATCCCTTTTTCTTTCCCTTTCTTTTTCTTCCCAAACTGGTCCTGTGCACTGCCAGGCAGAAAAATGCAATGTCTTGCATTGTGAGAAAGCCTTGAACTGCTTTTTTTCTAAGGATAAGACAGTGAGAGAGGAACTCCTAACTGAGATTTGCCTGGAAAACCCCCAATTTATCTGATGGGAAGTTGGGAAAAAAGACACTGTCTGTGTTTGTAGAGATGTTGAAATGAAGAGTAGCACTGGGAAGCTCCGGGAGAAATGAATAATTCTGTTTTCAGACACAGGGGAAGTAATGGATGAGAGAAACCAGACAGAGAAATATTTCCTTCTCCAGTGGTTGCAATCCAGACTCTGCTGTCTGGGAAGGAGCAGGTCTGTTCTGGAACCAGGCAAAGGCAGGGATGGAAGCTGTCCAGGAGTCCAGGAAACCATGCATCTCATGTGCCTTTTGCTGTTGGATTGTGGAAAACAGTTCCCTAATGTTCACCCAAACCTTTGCAATTCCCCTTATGTTCTTGTTACTCCGTAGGGAATCCTGGAATGGTTTGGGTGGGAAAGGACCTTAGGGATCATCTTGTTCCACCCCCTGCCATGGGCAGGGATATCTTCCACTATCCCAGGTTGCTCCAAGCCCTATCAGGCCTTGGACACTTCCAGGGATCCAGGGGCAGCCACAGCTTCTCTGGGAAACCTGTGCCAGAGCCTTACCACTCTTCCAGGGAACAATTCCTTCCCAATATCCCATCTATCCCTGCCCTCTGGAGGTTTAAAACCACTCCCCCTTGTCCTGTCACTCCATCCCTTGTCCAAAATTCCTCTCCAGCTCTCTTGGAGCCTCTTTGGGCACTGGAAGGAGCTCTGAGGTCTCCCTGGAGCCTTCTCTTCTCCAGGTTGGACACCCCCAGCTCTCCCAGCCCAGTCTCTATGGGAGAGATGTTCCAGCCCTGTGATCAAATTCGTGGCCTCCTCTAGAATTGCTCCAACAGGAACATCTGTACCTGCCTCAGGTTCCTTCTGCTATTCCATGAGAAGCAAAGAAAAAGTCTTAAAAGCAATACCTGCTTGGAGAGGATGGACAATAGGGATATTTCTAGGATGTAACAATTTAAAGTGAAGTTTCTAAAGGAGGGAAGAAAAGTGGGAAAGGCTTGAAAGACAAATCATTCTTGATAAAAATGTTGATCAACAGAAATCTCTCCAGCTCTTCAACCACAACCATGGCCATCTGAGCCCCAAATTTTGAAGCAGAAACCTGCCTGGAAAACAGGGATCAATGGAAATGTCAGCATCCATGTAGTTTCCCAGGGATTTAGTTCAAAGTTAATCCCATGCAACTTCGAAAGGCTCACAATTCACTTACCCAGCACTGCAGGTATTTAACATCACAGCATCACCTGCTCTTGAAAATCCTGAAACAGTTCCTAAGTTGGGATTGCATTCCCTTGCCAGGTAGCCTGACTGGCCCATTTGCTGTGTGAATGGGGAGGTGTGTCTGGGTATCTCCCAAAACTCAGGAATTCCTCTCCTGGCTGAGCTCCTGACCTTGAATGTCTCCAGGGATGAGGCATTGTCTGTCCTCTGATCCCTCATTTTACAGACTCTAGTAAAAGGAATTTACGACCAAAATTTACAACCAAAGTTCCCTGTGCTTGTGACCCTGCAGGAGAGGAATGTGAAGCATCTTCAGGGACAGAACAGGGGACCGTGGAAGTTTTCCCATGGGATGCCAAGGGACAGACAGTTTATCCACATAGTCCTGATGTTCTGGTTGTGAATCGTCCCATTTTGGCTTAGGGAGGGATCTGGGGTTTTCCACCCTGTCAGAGCCTGAGGGCTGGGACTTCATTCCTCACCATCAGCACTGGAAGGGAAGCAGGGCATTTCCCAGCATCAGGAATAGCAGCCATTCCTTATCCTCCAGGGATTCCATGCCCAGTAAGTGATGAAACCCCAAGG